>NW_026871670.1:0-600000 GCF_028564815.1 Eubalaena glacialis | reverse complement strand
TAGGTTTTGGGACAGGCACAGGTCACTCCATTTTCCCATCAGGAAGAAGAATGAACCACAGGCTCAGCCTGCCCCCCAGAACCAAAATAGGGCCTGAAGCAATCCTGCTCTTTTGCGGCCAGCTCCCAAAAAAGCGAGTAGACAAATGGAGCTCAGGGGCACTGCAATTCACAAACGTGCAGAGTTATAAATGAGAACTTTCGTCCACAAATATATTGAGGGAAGGCAACGAAGAGGATTTGAAAGCAAGGAAGATTTGCAAGAAACCGATTTCAGGAGGTAGATTCGACTCGCCTTTAAAGCACATGAAAAGTGGCAAAACGTTGATAATGATGCCCTTGACCAAAAAGGGCGTATGCCTTTTTTCCTGAATATATTCAGGAAAAAAGGCATACGCACTTTTTGGCCAACCAAGCAAGCCAGAAGGGCAAATCAGCGCTACAAAGAAGTCTCGCTTGACCTCGGTCAAAAGGGCCATGCTGAAAAAGTGTAAAAACCAGAAAAGCAGGACAGGCCATGGAAACATGGAAGCCTTGCTAAGCTGATGGGCGGGACGTAAATGGCCAACAGGCACTCTGGAGAAGTGTACGGTGTGTCCTGAAAAAAGTAATAAACACAGCTTAGAGAGCATAGGGCACTTCCACTCATGGGCGTATAAATTGGGAAAACTAAAAATCAACAAGACACAGGCACCCAAAACTTTACGGCTGCTCTGTTTCCAAGAACCTCCACTTTGTTACGCCTGCAATATCCCAGGAAAGAGAAAAATGGATAAAGAAATGGTGGTACTTGGTACAATGGAATATCACTCAGCCATGAAATCAGTGTCATAAGGCTAGTTAGCACCATGATGAGTGGATTTAGCAACGATAATTCTAAGTGAAATAAGTCACACAGAAAAAGACACTTATCCTAAGATATCGCTTATAGAGGGAATGTCAAAATCGCTACACTTGAACTGAATTACAAAACAGAACAGAGTCACACCTTTAGAAGACACACTATGGCTGCTTAATGGAAAAGGTGAGGTGGGGTGATACATAAAACAGGGGTTTGAAATTAGCTTAGAGACCACTCCATAAGCCAAATATGTAATAGACAAGGCCTACTCCCTGCTCAGTGAACTGGACTCAACACCCCCTAGTCACCGCACAAGAATATATCTGACTAGTAAGAATCTGAAAACCTATGTATCGATATCTCTCTGCAAGTGAATCAAGAGGGTGTAAAGCGGCATAAACACAGCAGGGAAAAGCAGCCAAGACCCATGCTAAACATAAATTCCTTTAAACATCCCACAAAACAAAGAGAGTGAAAGAGAGAGAAATTCTTACAAAATCCGTTCAGGGTCTCTGATGCAACATGGATTGACCATATCTAGACCCACAGCTGGATCAGACATAAGGCTGGACACTCTTGGGGCTGAGAGGATTGGTGAGGTTGGATGAGCAAACGCAGATACTTTAAAGTAATACCGCGGGGTACCCACCCCATGGGTCTCAAATCTCCAGGTACAAGGGCATCTTCCTACATCAAAACATGCATGTGAAACCAAGAAGATGGTATGCCGTGAGATCGGGAAAGGTTTCTAAAACGCACCTCATTTCTCCTCTCCTTGTGCTCGGGTTCCCCATTTCAGCCGCTTGATTAACCATCTCCCTACTTGGAGAATCAGCATCTTTAAACTCCTGTATCGTACAGGTTGCAATTTTCCTGAGGATGAACGGGAAGACGGGGAACCAAAGAGAGACTAGCCCTAGGTGTTGAGACAGGCACAGGTCACTCCATTTTCCCATCAGGAAGAAGAATGAACCACAGGCTCAGCCTGCCCCCCAAAACCAAAATAGGGCCTGAAGCAATCCTGCGCTTTTGCGGCCAGCTCCCAAAAAAGCGAGTAGACAAATGGAGCTCAGGGGCACTGCAATTCACAAACGTGCAGAGTTATAAATGAGAACTCTCATCCACAAATATATTGAAGGAAGGCAACGAAGAGGATTTGAAAGCAAGGCAGATTTGCAGGAAACAGATTTCAGGAGGTAGATTCGACTCGCCTTTAAAGCACATGAAAAGCGGCAAAACGTTGACAATGATGCCCTTGGCCAAAAAGGGCGTATGCGTTTTTTCCTGAATATATTCAGGAAAAAACGCATACGCCCTTTTTGGCCAACCAAGCAAGCCGGAAGGGCAAATCAGCGCTACAAAGAAATCTCGCTTGCCATCGGTCAAAAGGGACATTCTTAAAAAAGTGTAAAAACCATAAAAGCAGGACAGGCCATGGAGACATGGGAGCCTTGCTACGCTGATGGGCGGGATGTAAATTGCCAACAGGCACTCTGGAGAAGTGTACGGTGTGTCCTGAAAAAAGTAATAAACACAGCTTAGAGAGCATAGGGCACTTCCACTCATGGGCGTATACATTGGAAAACTAAAAATCAACAAGACACAAGCACCGCAACCTTTACGGCTGCTCTGTTTCCAAGAACCTCCACTTCGGTACACCTTCAATATCCCAGAAAGAGAAAAATGGATAAAGAAATGGTGGTACTTGGCACAATGGAATATCACTCAGCCATGAAATCAATGTCATAAGGTTAGTTAGCAGCATGATAAGTGGATTTAGGTACGATGATTCTAAGTGAAATAAGTCACACAGCGAAAGACACTTATCCTAAGATATCGCTTATAGAGGGAATGTCAAAATCGCTACACTTGAACTGAATTACAAAACAGAACAGAGTCACACCTTTAGAAGACACACTATGGCTGCTTAACGGGAAAGGTGAGGTGGGGTGATGCATAAAACAAGGGTTTGAAATTAGCTCAGACACCGTTCCATAAGCCAAATATGTAATAGAAAAGGCCTACTCCCTGCTCAGTGACCTGCACTCAACACCCGCTATTCACCGCACAAGAATATATCTGAGTAGTAAGAATCTGAAAACCTATGTATCGATATCTCTCTGCAGGTGAATCAAGAGGGTGTAAAGCGGCATAAACAGGGCAGGGAAAAGCAGCCAAGCCCCATTCTAAACATAAATTACTTAAAAAAACCCACAAAACAAAGACAGTGAAAGAGATAGAAATTCTTACAAAATCAGTTCAGGGGCTCTTATGCCACCTGGATTGACCATATCTAGACCCACAGCTGGATGAGACATAAGGCTGGACACTCTTGGGGCTGAGAAGTTTGGTGAGGTTGGGTGAGCAAACGCAGATACATTAAAGTAATACCGTGGGGTACCCACCCCATGGGTCTTAAATCTCCAGGTACAAGGGCATCTTCCTGAATCCAAACATGCATGGGAAACCCAGAGAATTGTATGCCGTGAGATCGGGAAAGGCTTCTACAACGCACCTCATTTCTCCTCTCCTTGTGCTCGGGTTCGCCATTCTAGGCGCTTGACTAAACATCTCCCTACTTGGAGAATCAGCACCTTTAACCTCCTGTTTCGTACAGGTTGCAATTTGTCCTGAGGATGAACGGGAAGACGGGCAACCAACGGGAGACTAGCCCTAGGTGTTGGGACAGGCACAGGTCACTCCATTTTCCCATCAGGAAGAGGAATGAATCACAGGCTCAGCCTGCCCCCCAGAACCAAAATAGGGCCTGAAGCAATCCTGCGCTTTTGCGGCCAGCTCCCAAAAAAGCGAGTAGACAAATGGAGCTCAGGGGCACTGCAATTCACAAACGTGCAGAGTTATCAATGAGAACTCTCGTCCACAAATATATTGAGGGAAGGCAACGAAGAGGATTTGAAAGCAAGGCAGATTTTCAGGAAACAGATTTCAGGAGGTAGATTTGACTCGCCTGTAAAGCACATGAAAAGCGGCAAAACGTTGACAATGATGCCCATGGCCAAAAAGGGCGTATGCGTTTTTTCCTGAATATATTCAGGAAAAAACGCATACGCCCTTTTTGTCCAACCAAGCAAGCCGGAAGGGCAAATCAGCGCTACAAGGAAGTCTCGCTTGCCCTCGGTCAAAAGGGCCATGCTGAAAAAAGTGTAAAAACCAGAAAAGCAGGACAGGCCATGGAGACATGGGAGCCTTGCTACGCTGATGGGTGGGATGTAAATTGCCAACAGCCACTCTGGAGAATTGTACGGTGTGTCCTGAAACAAGTAATAAACACAAATTAGAGAGCATAGGGCACTTCCATTCATGGGCATATAAATTGGGAAAACTAAAAATCAACAAGACACAGGCACCCCAAACTTTACGGCTGCTCTGTTTCCAAGAACCTCCACTTTGGTACACCTTCAATATCCCAGGAAAGAGAAAAATGGATAAAGAAATGGTGGTACTTGGCACAATGGAATATCACTCAGCCATGAAATCAATGTCATAAGGCTAGTTAGCAGCATGATGAGTGGATTTAGATACGATGATTCTAAGTGAAATAAGTCACACAGAAAAAGACACTTATCCTAAGATATCGCTTATAGAGGGAATGTCAAAATCGCTACGCTTGAACTGAATTACAAAACAGAACAGAGTCACACCTTTAGAAGACACACTATGGCTGCTTAACGGGAAAGGTGAGGTGGGGTGATGCATAAAACAAGGGTTTGAAGTTAGCTCAGAGACCGCTCCATAAGCCAAATATGTAATAGACAAGGCCTACTCCCTGCTCAGTAAACTGGACTCAACACCCCCTAGTCACCGCACAAGAATATATCTGACTCGTAAGAATCTGAAAACCTATGTATCGATATCTCTCTGCAAGTGAATCAAGAGGGTGTAAAGCGGCATAAACACAGCAGGGAAAAGCAGCCAAGACCCATTCTAAACATAAATTAGTTAAAAAAACCCACAAAACAAAGACAGTGAAAGAGAGAGAAATTCTTACAAAATCCGTTCAGGGTCTCTGATGCAACCTGGATTGACCATATCTAGACCCACAGTTGGATGAGACATAAGGCTGGACACTCTTGGGGCTGAGAGGATTGGTGAGGTTGGGTGAGCAAATGCAGATACTTTAAAGTAACTCCACGGGGTACCCACCCCATGGGTCTCAAATCTCCAGGTACAAGGGCATCTTCCTACATCAAAACATGCATGGGAAACACAGAAGATGGTATGCCATGAGATCGGGAAAGGTTTCTAAAACGCACCTCATTTCTCCTCTCCTTGTGCTCGGGTTCGCCATTCCAGCCGCTTGACTAACCATCTCCCTACTTGGAGAATCAGCACCTTTAACCTCCTGTTTCGTACAGGTTGTAATTTGTCCTGAGGATGAACGGGAAGACGGGAACCAACGAGAGACAAACCCTAGGTGTTGGGACAGGCACAGGTCACTCCATTTTCCCATCAGGAAGAAGAATGAACCACAGGCTCCGCCTGCCCCCTGGAAGCCGAATAGGGCCTGAAACAATCCTGCGCTTTTGCGGCCAGCTCCCAAAAATGCGAGGAGACAAATGGAGCTCAGGGGCACTGCAATTCACAAACGTGCAGAGTTATCAATGAGAACTCTCGTCCACAAATATATTGAGGGAAGGCAACGAAGAGGATTTGAAAGCAAGGCAGATTTGCAGGAAACAGATTTCAGGAGGTAGATTCGACTCGCCTTTAAAGCACATGAAAAGCGGCAAAACGTTGACAATGATGCCCTTGGCCAAAAAGGGCGTATGCGTTTTTTCCTGAATATATTCAGGAAAAATCGCATACGCCCTTTTTGGCCAACCAAGCAAGCCGGAAGGGCAAATCAGCGCTACAAAGAAGTCTCGCTTGCCCTCGGTCAAAAGGGCCATGCTGAACAAAGTGTAAAAACCAGAAAAGCAGGACAGGCCATGGAGACATGGGAGCCTTAGTACGCTGATGGGCGGGATGTAAATTGCCAACAGGCACTCTGGAGAAGTGTACGGTGTGTCCTGAAACAAGTAATAAACACAGCTTAGAGAGCATAGGGCACTTCCACTCATGGGCGTATAAATTGGGAAAACTAAAAATCAACAAGACACAGGCACCCCAAACTTTACGGCTGCTCTGTTTCCAAGAACCTCCACTTCGGTACACCTTCAATATCCCAGGAAAGAGAAAAATGGATAAACAAATGGTGGTACTTGGCACAATGGAATATCACTCAGCCATGAAATCAGTGTCATCAGGCTAGTTAGCAGCATGATGAGTGGATTTAGCGACGATGATTCTAAGTGAAATAAGTCACACAGAAAAAGACACTTATCCTAAGATATCGCTTATAGAGAGAATGTCAAAATCGCTACACTTGAACTGAATTACAAAACAGAACAGAGTCACACCTTTAGAAGACACACTATGGCTGCTTAACGGAAAAGGTGAGGTGGGGTGATACATAAAACAGGGGTTTGAAATTAGCTCAGAGACCACTCCATAAGCCAAATATATAATAGACAAGGCCTACTCCCTGCTCAGTGAACTGGACTCAACACACCCTAGTCACCTCACAAGCATATATCTGACTAGTAAAAATCTGAAAACCTATGTATCGATATCTCTCTGCAAGTGAATCTAGAGGGTGTAAAGCGGCATAAACACAGCAGGGGAAAGCAGCCAAGCTCCATTCTAAACATAAATAACTTAAAAAAACCCATAAAACAAAGACAGTGAAAGAGAGAGAAATTCTTACAAAATCCGTTCAGGGTCTCTGATGCAACCTGGATTGACCATATCTAGACCCACAGCTGGATGAGACATAAGGCTGGACACTCTTGGGGCTGAGAGGATTGGTGAGGTTGGGTGAGCAAACGCAGATACTTTAAAGTAATACTGCGGGGTACCCACCCCATGGGTCTCAAATCTCCAGGTACAAGAGCATCTTCCTACATCCAAACATGCATGGGAAACCCAGAGAATTGTATGGCGTGAGATCGGGAAAGGCTTCTAAAACGCACCTCATTTCTCCTCTCCTTGTGCTCGGGTTCGCCATTCTAGGCGCTTGACTAAACATCTCCCTACTTGGAGAATCAGCACCTTTAACCTCCTGTTTCGTACAGGTTGCAATTTGTCCTGAGGATGAACGGGAAGACGGGGAACCAACGAGAGACTAGCCCTAGGTGTTGGGACAGGCACAGGTCACTCCATTTTCCCATCAGGAAGAAGAATGAACCACAGGCTCAGCCTGCCCCCCAGAACCAAAATAGGGCCTGAAGCAATCCTGCGCTTTTGAGGCCAGCTCCCAAAAAAGCGAGGAGACAAATGGAGCTCAGGGGCACTGCAATTCACAAACGTGCAGAGTTATCAATGAGAACTCTCGTCCACAAATATATGGAGGGAAGGCAACGAAGAGGATTTGAAAGCAAGGCAGATTTTCAGGAAACAGATTTCAGGAGGTAGATTTGACTCGCCTTAAAAGCACATGAAAAGCGGCAAAACGTTGACAATGATGCCCATGGCCAAAAAGGGCGTATGCGTTTTTTCCTGAATATATTCAGGAAAAATCGCATACGCCCTTTTTGGCCAACCAAGCAAGCCGGAAGGGCAAATCAGTGCTACAAAGAAGTCTCGCTTGCCCTCGGTCAAAAATGCCATGCTGAAAAAAGTGTAAAAACCAGAAAAGCAGGACAGGCCATGGAGACATGGGAGCCTTGCTACGCTGATGGGCGGGATGTAAATTGCCAACAGGCACTCTGGAGAAGTGTACGGTGTGTCCTGAAACAAGTAATAAACACAGCTTAGAGAGCATAGGGCACTTCCACTCATGGGCGTATAAATTCGGAAAACTAAAAATCAACAAGACACAGGCACCCCAAACTTTACGGCTGCTCTGTTTCCAAGAACCTCCACTTCAGTACACCTTCAATATCCCAGGAAAGAGAAAAATGGATAAAGAAATGGTGGTACTTGGCACAATGGAATATCACTCAGCCATGAAATCAATGTCATAAGGCTAGTTAGCAGCATGATGAGTGGATTTAGCGACGATGATTCTAAGTGAAATAAGTCACTCAGAAAAAGACACTTATCCTAAGATATCGCTTATAGAGGGAATGTCAAAATCGCTACGCTTGAACTGAATTACAAAACAGAACAGAGTCACACCTTTAGAAGACACACTATGGCTGCTTAACGGGAAAGGTGAGGTGGGGTGATGCATAAAACAAGGGTTTGAAATTAGCTCAGAGACCGCTCCATAAGCCAAATATGTAATAGACAAGGCCTACCCCCTGCTCAGTGAACTGGACTCAACACCCCCTAGTCACCGCACAAGAATATATCTGACTAGTAAAAATCTGAAAACCTATGTATCGATATCTCTCTGCAAGTGAATCAAGAGGGTGTAAAGCGGCATAAACACAGCAGGGAAAAGCAGCAAAGCCCCATTCTAAACATAAATTACTTAAAAAAACCCACAAAACAAAGACAGTGAAAGAGAGAGAAATTCTTACAAAATCAGTTCAGGGGCTCTGATGCCACCTGGTTCGACCATAGCTAGAGCCACAGCTGGATGAGACATAAGGCTGGACACTCTTGGGGCTGAGAGGATTGGTGAGGTTGGGTGAGCAAACCCAGATACTTTAAAGTAATACCGCGGGGTACCCACCCCATGGGTCTCAAATCTCCATGTACAAGGGCATCTTCCTACATCAAAACATGCATGGGAAACCCAGAGGTTTGTATGCCGTGAGATCGGGAAAGGCTTCTAAAACGCACCTCATTTCTCCTCTCCTTGTGCTCGGGTTCACCATTCTAGCCGCTTGACTAAACATCTCCCTACTTGGAGAATCAGCACCTTTAACCTCCTGTTTCGTACAGGTTGCAATTTGTCCTGAGGATGAACGGGAAGACGGGGAACCAACGAGAGACTAGCCCTAGGTGTTGGGACAGGCACAGGTCACTCCATTTTCCCATCAGGAAGAAGAATGAACCACAGGCTCCGCCGGCCCGATGGAAGCCGAATAACGCCTGAAGCAATCCTGCGCTTTTGCGGCCAGCTCCCAAAAAAGCGAAGAGACAAATGGAGCTCAGGGGCACTGCAATTCAGAAACTTGCAGAGTTATAAATGAGAACTCTCGTCCACAAATATATTGAGGGAAGGCAACGAAGAGGATTTGAAAGCAAGGCAGATTTGCAGGAAACAGATTTCAGGAGGTAGATTCGACTCGCCTTTAAAGCACATGAAAAGCGGCAAAACGTTGAAAATGATGCCCTTGGCCAAAAAGGGCGTATGCGTTTTTTCCTGAATATATTCAGGAAAAAACGCATACGCCCTTTTTGGCCAACCAAGCAAGCCGGAAGGGCAAATCAGTGCTACAAAGAAGTCTCGCTTGCCCTCGGTCAAAAGGGCCATGCTGAAAAAAGTGTAAAAACCAGAAAAGCAGAACAGGCCATGGAGACATGGGAGCCTTGCTACGCTGATGGGCGGGATGTAAATTGCCAACAGGCACTCTGGAGAAGTGTACGGTGTGTCCTGAAACAAGTAATAAACACAGCTTAAAGAGCATAGGGCACTTCCACTCATGGGCGGTATAAATTGGAAAAACTAAAACTCAACAAGACACAGGCACCCCAAACTTTACGGCTGCTCTGTTGCCAAGAACCTCCGCTTCGGTACACCTTCAATATCCCAGGAAAGAGAAAAATGGATAAACAAATGGTGGTACTTGGCACAATGGAATATCACTCAGCCATGAAATCAATGTCATAAGGCTAGTTAGCAGCATGATGAGTGGATTTAGGTACGATGATTCTAAGTGAAATAAGTCACACAGAAAAAGGCACTTATCCTAAGATATCGCTTATAGAGGGAATGTCAAAATCGCTACACTTGAACTGAATTACAAAACAGAACAGAGGCACACCATTAGAAGACACACTATGGCTGCTTAACAGGAAAGGTGAGGTGGGGTGATGCATAAAACAAGGGTTTGAAATTAGCTCAGAGACCACTCCATAAGCCAAATATGTAATAGACAAGGCCTACTCCCTGCTCAGTGAACTGGACTCAACACCCCCTAGTCACCGCACAAGAATATATATGACTAGTAAGAATCTGAAAACCTATGTATCGATATCTCTCTGCAAGTGAATCAAGAGGGTGTAAAGCGGCATAAACACAGCAGGGAAAAGCAGCCAAGACACATTCTAAACATAAATTACTTTACAAATCCCACAAAACAAAGACAGTGAAAGAGAGAGAAATTCTTACAAAATCCGTTCAAGGTCTCTGATACAACCTGGATTGACCATATCTAGACCCACAGCTGGATGAGACATAAGGCTGGACACTCTTGGGGCTGAGAGGATTGGTGAGGTTGGGTGAGAAAATGCAGATACTTTAAAGTAAAACCGCAGGATACACACCCCATGGGTCTCAAATCTCCAGGTACAAGGGCATCTTCCTACATCAAAACATGCATGGGAAACCCAGAAGATGGTATGCCGTGAGATCGGGAAAGGTTTCTAAAACGCACCTCATTTCTCCTCTCCTTGTGCTCGGGTTCGACATTCCAGCCGCTTGACTAACCATCTCCCTACTTGGAGAATCAGCACCTTTAACCTCCTGTTTCATACAGGTTGCAATTTGTCCTGAGGATGAACGGGAAGACGGGGAACCAACGAGAGACTAGCCCTAGGTGTTGGGACAGGCACAGGTCACTCCATTTTCCCATCAGGAAGAAGAATGAACCACAGGCTCAGCCTGCCCCCCAGAACCAAAATAGGGCCTGAAGCAATCCTGCGCTTTTGCGGCCAGCTCCCAAAAAAGCGAGTAGACAAATGGAGCTCAGGGGCACTGCAATTCACAAACGTGCAGAGTTATAAATGAGAACTCTCGTCCACAAATATATTGAGGGAAGGCAACGAAGAGGATTTGAAAGCAAGGCAGATTTGCAGGAAACAGATTTCAGGAGGTAGATTCGACTCGCCTTTAAAGCACATGAAAAGCGGCAAAACGTTGACAATGATGCCGTTGGCCAAAAAGGGCGTATGCGTTTTTTCCTGAATATATTCAGGAAAAAACGCATACGCCCTTTTTGGCCAACCAAGCAAGCCGGAAGGGCAAATCAGCGCTACAAAGAAGTCTCGCTTGCCCTCGGTCAAAAGGGCCATGCTGAAAAAAGTGTAAAAACCAGAAAAGCAGAACAGGCCATGGAGACATGGGAGCCTTGCTACGCTGATGGGCAGGATGTAAATTGCCAACAGGCACTCTGGAGAAGTGTACGGTGTGTCCTGAAACAAGTAATAAACACAGCTTAAAGAGCATAGGGCACTTCCACTCATGGGCGGTATAAATTGGAAAAACTAAAACTCAACAAGACACAGGCACCCCAAACTTTACGGCTGCTCTGTTGCCAAGAACCTCCGCTTCGGTACACCTTCAATATCCCAGGAAAGAGAAAAATGGATAAACAAATGGTGGTACTTGGCACAATGGAATATCACTCAGCCATGAAATCAATGTCATAAGGCTAGTTAGCAGCATGATGAGTGGATTTAGGTACGATGATTCTAAGTGAAATAAGTCACACAGAAAAAGGCACTTATCCTAAGATATCGCTTATAGAGGGAATGTCAAAATCGCTACACTTGAACTGAATTACAAAACAGAACAGAGGCACACCATTAGAAGACACACTATGGCTGCTTAACAGGAAAGGTGAGGTGGGGTGATGCATAAAACAAGGGTTTGAAATTAGCTCAGAGACCACTCCATAAGCCAAATATGTAATAGACAAGGCCTACTCCCTGCTCAGTGAACTGGACTCAACACCCCCTAGTCACCGCACAAGAATATATATGACTAGTAAGAATCTGAAAACCTATGTATCGATATCTCTCTGCAAGTGAATCAAGAGGGTGTAAAGCGGCATAAACACAGCAGGGAAAAGCAGCCAAGACACATTCTAAACATAAATTACTTTACAAATCCCACAAAACAAAGACAGTGAAAGAGAGAGAAATTCTTACAAAATCCGTTCAAGGTCTCTGATACAACCTGGATTGACCATATCTAGACCCACAGCTGGATGAGACATAAGGCTGGACACTCTTGGGGCTGAGAGGATTGGTGAGGTTGGGTGAGAAAATGCAGATACTTTAAAGTAAAACCGCAGGGTACACACCCCATGGGTCTCAAATCTCCAGGTACAAGGGCATCTTCCTACATCAAAACATGCATGGGAAACCCAGAAGATGGTATGCCGTGAGATCGGGAAAGGTTTCTAAAACGCACCTCATTTCTCCTCTCCTTGTGCTCGGGTTCGACATTCCAGCTGCTTGACTAACCATCTCCCTACTTGGAGAATCAGCACCTTTAACCTCCTGTTTCATACAGGTTGCAATTTGTCCTGAGGATGAACGGGAAGACGGGGAACCAACGAGAGACTAGCCCTAGGTGTTGGGACAGGCACAGGTCACTCCATTTTCCCATCAGGAAGAAGAATGAACCACAGGCTCAGCCTGCCCCCCAGAACCAAAATAGGGCCTGAAGCAATCCTGCGCTTTTGCGGCCAGCTCCCAAAAAAGCGAGTAGACAAATGGAGCTCAGGGGCACTGCAATTCACAAACGTGCAGAGTTATAAATGAGAACTCTCGTCCACAAATATATTGAGGGAAGGCAACGAAGAGGATTTGAAAGCAAGGCAGATTTGCAGGAAACAGATTTCAGGAGGTAGATTCGACTCGCCTTTAAAGCACATGAAAAGCGGCAAAACGTTGACAATGATGCCCTTGGCCAAAAAGGGCGTATGCGTTTTTTCCTGAATATATTCAGGAAAAAACGCATACGCCCTTTTTGGCCAACCAAGCAAGCCGGAAGGGCAAATCAGCGCTACAAAGAAGTCTCGCTTGCCCTCGGTCAAAAGGGCCATGCTGAAGAAAGTGTAAAAACCAGAAAAGCAGGACAGGCCATGGAGACATGGGAGCCTTGCTACGCTGATGGGCGGGATGTAAATTGCCAACAGGCACTCTGGAGAAGTGTACGGTGTGTCCTGAAACAAGTAATAAACACAGCTTAGAGAGCATAGGGCACTTCCACTCATGGGCGTATAAATCGGGAAAACTAAAACTCAACAAGACACAGGCACCCCAAACTTTACGGCTGCTCTGTTTCCAAGAACCTCCACTTTGGTACACCTTCAATATCCCAGGAAAGAGAAAAATGGATAAACAAATGGTGGTATTTGGCACAATGGAATATCACTCAGCCATGAAATCAATGTCATAAGGCTAGTTAGCACCATGATGAGTGGATTTAGCGACGATGATTCTAAGTGAAATAAGTCACACAGAAAAAGACACTTATCCTAAGATATCGTTTATAGAGGGAATGTCAAAATCGCTACACTTGAACTGAATTACAAAACAGAACAGAGTCACACCTTTAGAAGACACACTATGGCTGCTTAACGGGAAAGGTGAGGTGGGGTGATGCATAAAACAAGGGTTTGAAATTAGCTCAGAGACCACTCCATAAGCCAAATATGTAATAGACAAGGCCTACTCCCTGCTCAGTGAACTGGACTCAACACCCCCTAGTCACCGCACAAGAATATATCTGACTAGTAAGAATCTGAAAACCTATGTATCGATATCTCTCTGCAAGTGAATCAAGAGGGTGTAAAGCGGCATAAACACAGCAGGGAAAAGCAGCCAAGACCCATTCTAAACATAAATTAATTTAAAAAAACCACAAAACAAAGACAGTGAAAGAGAGAGAAATTCTTACAAAATCCGTTCAGGGTCTCTGATGCAACCTGGATTGACCATATCTAGACCCACAACTGGATGAGACATAAGGCTGGACACTCTTGGGGCTGAGAGGATTGGTGAGGTTGGGTGAGCAAACGCAGATACTTAAAATAACACCTCGGGGTACACACCCCATGGGTCTCAAATCTCCAGGTACAAGGGCATCTTCCTACATCAAAACATGCATGGGAAACCCAGAAGATGGTATGCCGTGAGATCGGGAAAGGTTTCTAAAACGCACCTCATTTCTCCTCTCCTTGTGCTCGAGTTCGCCATTCCAGCCGCTTGACTAACCATCTCCCTACTTGGAGAATCAGCACCTTTAACCTCCTGATTGTACAGGTTGCAATTTGTCCTGAGGATGAACGGGAAGACGGGGAACCAACGAGAGACGAGTCCTAGGTGTTGGGACAGGCATAGGTCACTCCATTTTCCCATCAGGAAGAAGAATGAACCACAGGCTCAGCCTGCCCCCCAGAACCAAAATAGGGCCTGAAGCAATCCTGCGCTTTTGCGGCCAGCTCCCAAAAAAGCGAGGAGACAAATGGAGCTCAGGGGCACTGCAATTCACAAACGTGCAGAGTTATAAATGAGAACTCTCGTCCACAAATATATTGAGGGAAGGCAACGAAGAGGATTTGAAAGCAAGGCAGATTTGCAGGAAACAGATTTCAGGAGGTAGATTCGACTCGCCTTTAAAGCACATGAAAAGCGGCAAAAGGTTGACAATGATGCCCTTGGCCAAAAAGGGCGTATGCGTTTTTTCCTGAATATATTCAGGAAAAAACGCATACGCCCTTTTTGGCCAACCAAGCAAGCCGGAAGGGCAAATCAGCGCTACAAAGAAGTATCGCTTGCCCTCGGTCTAAAGGGCCATGCTGAAAAAAGTGTAAAAACCAGAAAAGCAGGACAGGCCATGGAGACATGGGAGCCTTGCTATGCTGATGGGTGGGATGTAAATTGCCAACAGGCACTCTGGAGAAGTGTACGGTGTGTCCTGAAACAAGTAATAAACACAGCTTAAAGAGCATAGGGCACTTCCACTCATGGGCGTATAAATTGGGAAAACTAAAAATCAACAAGACACAGGCACCCCAAACTTTACGGCTGCTCTGTTTCCAAGAACCTCCACTTCGGTACACCTTCAATATCCCAGGAAAGAGAAAAATGGATAAACAAATGGTGGTACTTGGCACAATGGAATATCACTCAGACATGAAATCAATGTCATAAGGCTAGTTAGCAGCATGATGAGTGAATTTACGTATGATGATTCTAAGTGAAATAAGTCACACTGAAAAGACACTTAAACTAAGATATCGCTTATAGAGGGAATGTCAAAATCGCTACACTTGAACTGAATTACAAAACAGAACAGAGTCACACCTTTAGAAGACACACTATGGCTGCTTAATGGAAAAGGTGAGGTGGGGTGATACATAAAACAGGGGTTTGAAATTAGCTCAGAGACCACTCCATAAGCCAAATATGTAATAGACAAGGCCTACTCCCTGCTCAGTGAACTGGACTCAACACCCCCTAGTCACCGCACAAGAATATATCTGACTAGTAAGAATCTGAAAACCTATGTATCGATATCTCTCTGCAAGTGAATCAAGAGGGTGTAAAGCGGCATAAACACAGCAGGGAAAAGCAGCCAAGACCCATTCTAAACATAAATTCCTTTAAACATCCCACAAAACAAAGAGAGTGAAAGAGAGAGAAATTCTTACAAAATCCGTTCAGGGTCTCTGATGCAACATGGATTGACCATATCTAGACCCACAGCTGGATCAGACATAAGGCTGGACACTCTTGGGGCTGAGAGGATTGGTGAGGTTGGGTGAGCAAACGCAGATACTTTAAAGTAATACCGCGGGGTACCCACCCCATGGGTCTCAAATCTCCAGGTACAAGGGCATCTTCCTACATCAAAACATGCATGTGAAACCCAGAAGATGGTATGCCGTGAGATCGGGAAAGGTTTCTAAAACGCACCTCATTTCTCCTCTCCTTGTGCTCGGGTTCCCCATTTCAGCCGCTTGACTAACCATCTCCCTACTTGGAGAATCAGCATCTTTAAACTCCTGTATCGTACAGGTTGCAATTTTCCTGAGGATGAACGGGAAGACGGGGAACCAAAGAGAGACTAGCCCTAGGTGTTGAGACAGGCACAGGTCACTCCATTTTCCCATCAGGAAGAAGAATGAACCACAGGCTCAGCCTGCCCCCCAAAACCAAAATAGGGCCTGAAGCAATCCTGCGCTTTTGCGGCCAGCTCCCAAAAAAGCGAGTAGACAAATGGAGCTCAGGGGCACTGCAATTCACAAACGTGCAGAGTTATAAATGAGAACTCTCGTCCACAAATATATTGAAGGAAGGCAACGAAGAGGATTTGAAAGCAAGGCAGATTTGCAGGAAACAGATTTCAGGAGGTAGATTCGACTCGCCTTTAAAGCACATGAAAAGCGGCAAAACGTTGACAATGATGCCCTTGGCCAAAAAGGGCGTATGCGTTTTTTCCTGAATATATTCAGGAAAAAACGCATACGCCCTTTTTGGCCAACCAAGCAAGCCGGAAGGGCAAATCAGCGCTACAAAGAAATCTCGCTTGCCATCGGTCAAAAGGGACATTCTTAAAAAAGTGTAAAAACCATAAAAGCAGGACAGGCCATGGAGACATGGGAGCCTTGCTACGCTGATGGGCGGGATGTAAATTGCCAACAGGCACTCTGGAGAAGTGTACGGTGTGTCCTGAAAAAAGTAATAAACACAGCTTAGAGAGCATAGAGCACTTCCACTCATGGGCGTATACATTGGAAAACTAAAAATCAACAAGACACAAGCACCGCAACCTTTACGGCTGCTCTGTTTCCAAGAACCTCCACTTCGGTACACCTTCAATATCCCAGAAAGAGAAAAATGGATAAAGAAATGGTGGTACTTGGCACAATGGAATATCACTCAGCCATGAAATCAATGTCATAAGGTTAGTTAGCAGCATGATAAGTGGATTTAGGTACGATGATTCTAAGTGAAATAAGTCACACAGCGAAAGACACTTATCCTAAGATATCGCTTATAGAGGGAATGTCAAAATCGCTACACTTGAACTGAATTACAAAACAGAACAGAGTCACACCTTTAGAAGACACACTATGGCTGCTTAACGGGAAAGGTGAGGTGGGGTGATGCATAAAACAAGGGTTTGAAATTAGCTCAGACACCGTTCCATAAGCCAAATATGTAATAGAAAAGGCCTACTCCCTGCTCAGTGACCTGCACTCAACACCCGCTATTCACCGCACAAGAATATATCTGACTAGTAAGAATCTGAAAACCTATGTATCGATATCTCTCTGCAGGTGAATCAAGAGGGTGTAAAGCGGCATAAACAGGGCAGGGAAAAGCAGCCAAGCCCCATTCTAAACATAAATTACTTAAAAAAACCCACAAAACAAAGACAGTGAAAGAGATAGAAATTCTTACAAAATCAGTTCAGGGGCTCTTATGCCACCTGGATTGACCATATCTAGACCCACAGCTGGATGAGACATAAGGCTGGACACTCTTGGGGCTGAGAAGTTTGGTGAGGTTGGGTGAGCAAACGCAGATACATTAAAGTAATACCGTGGGGTACCCACCCCATGGGTCTTAAATCTCCAGGTACAAGGGCATCCTCCTACATCCAAACATGCATGGGAAACCCAGAGAATTGTATGCCGTGAGATCGGGAAAGGCTTCTAAAACGCACCTCATTTCTCCTCTCCTTGTGCTCGGGTTCGCCATTCTAGGCGCTTGACTAAACATCTCCCTACTTGGAGAATCAGCACCTTTAACCTCCTGTTTCGTACAGGTTGCAATTTGTCCTGAGGATGAACGGGAAGACGGGCAACCAACGGGAGACTAGCCCTAGGTGTTGGGACAGGCACAGGTCACTCCATTTTCCCATCAGGAAGAAGAATGAATCACAGGCTCAGCCTGCCCCCCAGAACCAAAATAGGGCCTGAAGCAATCCTGCGCTTTTGCGGCCAGCTCCCAAAAAAGCGAGTAGACAAATGGAGCTAAGGGGCACTGCAATTCACAAACGTGCAGAGTTATCAATGAGAACTCTCGTCCACAAATATATTGAGGGAAGGCAACGAAGAGGATTTGAAAGCAAGGCAGATTTTCAGGAAACAGATTTCAGGAGGTAGATTTGACTTGCCTGTAAAGCACATGAAAAGCGGCAAAACGTTGACAATGATGCCCATGGCCAAAAAGGGCGTATGCGTTTTTTCCTGAATATATTCAGGAAAAAACGCATACGCCCTTTTTGGCCAACCAAGCAACCCGGAAGGGCAAATCAGCGCTACAAAGAAGTCTCGCTTGCCCTCGGTCAAAAGGGCCATGCTGAAAAAAGTGTAAAAACCAGAAAAGCAGGACAGGCCATGGAGACATGGGAGCCTTGCTACGCTGATGGGCGGGATGTAAATTGCTAAACAGCCACTCTGGAGAATTGTACGGTGTGTCCTGAAACAAGTAATAAACACAAATTAGAGAGCATAGGGCACTTCCATTCATGGGCATATAAATTGGGAAAACTAAAAATCAACAAGACACAGGCACCCCAAACTTTACGGCTGCTCTGTTTCCAAGAACCTCCACTTTGGTACACCTTCAATATCCCAGGAAAGAGAAAAATGGATAAAGAAATGGTGGTACTTGGCACAATGGAATATCACTCAGCCATGAAATCAATGTCATAAGGCTAGTTAGCAGCATGATGAGTGGATTTAGATACGATGTTTCTAAGTGAAATAAGTCACACAGAAAAAGACACTTATCCTAAGATATCGCTTATAGAGGGAATGTCAAAATCGCTACGCTTGAACTGAATTACAAAATAGAACAGAGTCACACCTTTAGAAGACACACTATGGCTGCTTAACGGGAAAGGTGAGGTGGGGTGATGCATAAAACAAGGGTTTGAAGTTAGCTCAGAGACCGCTCCATAAGCCAAATATGTAATAGACAAGGCCTACTCCCTGCTCAGTAAACTGGACTCAACACCCCCTAGTCACCGCACAAGAATATATCTGACTCGTAAGAATCTGAAAACCTATGTATCGATATCTCTCTGCAAGTGAATCAAGAGGGTGTAAAGCGGCATAAACACAGCAGGGAAAAGCAGCCAAGCCCCATTCTAAACATAAATTACTTTAAAAAACCCACAAAACAAAGACAGTGAAAGAGAGAGAAATTCTTACAAAATCCGTTCAGGGTCTCTGATGCAACCTGGATTGACCATATCTAGACCCACAGTTGGATGAGACATAAGGCTGGACACTCTTGGGGCTGAGAGGATTGGTGAGGTTGGGTGAGCAAATGCAGATACTTTAAAGTAACTCCACGGGGTACCCACCCCATGGGTCTCAAATCTCCAGGTACAAGGGCATCTTCCTACATCAAAACATGCATGGGAAACACAGAAGATGGTATGCCGTGAGATCGGGAAAGGTTTCTAAAACGCACCTCATTTCTCCTCTCCTTGTGCTCGGGTTCGCCATTCCAGCCGCTTGACTAACCATCTCCCTACTTGGAGAATCAGCACCTTTAACCTCCTGTTTCGTACAGGTTGTAATTTGTCCTGAGGATGAACGGGAAGACGGGGAACCAACGAGAGACAAACCCTAGGTGTTGGGACAGGCACAGGTCACTCCATTTTCCCATCAGGAAGAAGAATGAACCACAGGCTCCGCCTGCCCCCTGGAAGCCGAATAGGGCCTGGAACAATCCTGCGCTTTTGCGGCCAGCTCCCAAAAAAGCGAGGAGACAAATGGAGCTCAGGGGCACTGCAATTCACAAACGTGCAGAGTTATCAATGAGAACTGTCGTCCACAAATATATGGAGGGAAGGCAACGAAGAGGATTTGAAAGCAAGGCAGATTTTCAGGAAACAGATTTCAGGAGGTAGATTTGACTCGCCTTTAAAGCACATGAAAAGCGGCAAAACGTTGACAATGATGCCCATGGCCAAAAAGGGCGTATGCGTTTTTTCCTGAATATATTCAGGAAAAATCGCATACGCCCTTTTTGGCCAACCAAGCAAGCCGGAAGGGCAAATCAGTGCTACAAAGAAGTCTCGCTTGCCCTCGGTCAAAAATGCCATGCTGAAAAAAGTGTAAAAACCAGAAAAGCAGGACAGGCCATGGAGACATGGGAGCCTTGCTACGCTGATGGGCGGGATGTAAATTGCCAACAGGCACTCTGGAGAAGTGTACGGTGTGTCCTGAAACAAGTAATAAACACAGCTTAGAGAGCATAGGGCACTTCCACTCATGGGCGTATAAATTCGGAAAACTAAAAATCAACAAGACACAGGCACCCCAAACTTTACGGCTGCTCTGTTTCCAAGAACCTCCACTTCAGTACACCTTCAATATCCCAGGAAAGAGAAAAATGGATAAACAAATGGTGGTACTTGGCACAATGGAATATCACTCAGCCATGAAATCAATGTCATAAGGCTAGTTAGCAGCATGATGAGTGGATTTAGCGACGATGATTCTAAGTGAAATAAGTCACTCAGAAAAAGACACTTATCCTAAGATATCGCTTATAGAGGGAATGTCAAAATCGCTACGCTTGAACTGAATTACAAAACAGAACAGAGTCACACCTTTAGAAGACACACTATGGCTGCTTAACGGGAAAGGTGAGGTGGGGTGATGCATAAAACAAGGGTTTGAAATTAGCTCAGAGACCGCTCCATAAGCCAAATATGTAATAGACAAGGCCTACCCCCTGCTCAGTGAACTGGACTCAACACCCCCTAGTCACCGCACAAGAATATATCTGACTAGTAAGAATCTGAAAACCTATGTATCGATATCTCTCTGCAAGTGAATCAAGAGGGTGTAAAGCGGCATAAACACAGCAGGGAAAAGCAGCAAAGCCCCATTCTAAACATAAATTACTTAAAAAAACCCACAAAACAAAGACAGTGAAAGAGAGAGAAATTCTTACAAAATCAGTTCAGGGGCTCTGATGCCACCTGGTTCGACCATATCTAGAGCCACAGCTGGATGAGACATAAGGCTGGACACTCTTGGGGCTGAGAGGATTGGTGAGGTTGGGTGAGCAAACGCAGATACTTTAAAGTAATACCGCGGGGTACCCACCCCATGGGTCTCAAATCTCCAGGTACAAGGGCATCTTCCTACATCAAAACATGCATGGGAAACCCAGAGGTTTGTATGCCGTGAGATCGGGAAAGGCTTGTAAAACGCACCTCATTTCTCCTCTCCTTGTGCTCGGGTTCACCTTTCTAGCTGCTTGACTAAACATCTCCCTACTTGGAGAATCAGCACCTTTAACCTCCTGTTTCGTACAGGTTGCAATTTGTCCTGAGGATGAACGGGAAGACGGGGAACCAACGAGAGACTAGCCCTAGGTGTTGGGACAGGCACAGGACACTCCATTTTCCCATCAGGAAGAAGAATGAACCACAGGCTCAGCCTGCCCCCCAGAACCAAAATAGGGCCTGAAGCAATCCTGCGCTTTTGCGGCCAGCTCCCAAAAAAGCGAGGAGACAAATGGAGCTCAGGGGCACTGCAATTCACAAACGTGCAGAGTTATAAATGAGAACTCTCGTCCACAAATATATTGAGGGAAGGCAACGAAGAGGATTTGAAAGCAAGGCAGATTTGCATGAAACAGATTTCAGGAGGTAGATTCGACTCGCCTTTAAAGCACATGAAAAGCAGCAAAACGTTGACAATGATGCCCTTGGCCAAAAAGGGCGTATGCGTTTTTTCCTGAATATATTCAGGAAAAAACGCATACGCCCTTTTTGGCCAACCAAGCAAGCCGGAAGGGCAAATCAGCGCTACAAAGAAGTCTCGCTTGCCCTCGGTCAAAAGGGCCATGCTGAACAAAGTGTAAAAACCAGAAAAGCAGGACAGGCCATGGAGACATGGGAGCCTTGCTACGCTGATGGGCGGGATGTAAATTGCCAACAGGCACTCTGGAGAAGTGTACGGTGTGTCCTTAAAAAGTAATAAACACAGCGTAGAGAGCATAGGGCACTTCCACTCATGGGCGTATAAATTGGGAAAACTAAAAATCAACAAGACACAGGCACCCCAAACTTTACGGCTGCTCTGTTTCCAAGAACCTCCACTTCGGTACACCTTCAATATCCCAGGAAAGAGAAAAATGGATAAAGAAATGGTGGTACTTGGCACAATGGAATATCACTCAGCCATGAAATCTATGTCATAAGGCTAGTTAGCAGCATGATGAGTGGATTTAGGTACGATGATTCTAAGTGAAATAAGTCACAGAGAAAAAGACACTTATCCTAAGATATCGCTTATAGAGGGAATGTCAAAATCGCTACAATTGAACTGAATTACAAAACAGAACAGAGTCACACCATTAGAAGACACACTATGGCTGCTTAACGGGAAAGGTGAGGTGGGGTGATGCATAGAACAAGGGTTTGAAATTAGCTCAGATACCGCTGCATAAGCCAAATATGTAGTAGACAAGGCCTACTCCCTGCTCAGTGAACTGGACTCAACACCCCCTAGTCACCGCACAAGAATATATCTGACTAGTAAGAATCTGAAAACCTTTGTATCGATATCTCTCTGCAAGTGAATCAAGAGGGTGTAAAGCGGCATAAACACAGCAGGGAAAAGCAGCCAAGCCCCATTCTAAACATACATTACTTTAAAAAACCCACAAAGCAAAGACAGTGAAAGAGAGAGAAATTCTTACAAAATCCGTTCAGGGTCTCTGATGCAACCTGGATTGACCATATCTAGACACACAGCTGGATGAGACATAAGGCTGGACACTCTTGGGGCTGAAAGGGTTGGTGAGGTTGGGTGAGCAAATGCAGATACTTTAAAGTAACACTGCGGGGTACCCACGCCATGTGTCTCAAATCTCCAGGTACAAGGGCATCTTCATACATCAAAACCTGCAAGCGAAACCCAGAAGATGGTATGCAGTGAAATCGGGAAAGGTTTCTAAAACGCACCTCATTTCTCCTCTCCTTGTGATCGGGTTCGCCATTCCAGCCGCTTGACTAACCATCTCCCTACTTGGAGAATCAGCACCTTTAACCTCCTGTTTCGTACAGGTTGCAATTTGTCCTGAGGATGAACGGGAAGATGGGGAACCAACGAGAGACTAGCCCTAGGTGTTGGGACAGGCACAGGTCACTACATTTTCCCATCAGGAAGAAGAATGAACCACAGGCTCCGCCGGCCCCATGGAAGCCGAATAACGCCTGAAGCAATCCTGCGCTTTTGCGGCCAGCTCACAAAAAAGCGAGGAGACAAATGGAGCTCAGGGGCACTGCAATTCAGAAACTTGCAGAGTTATAAATGGTAACTCTCGTCCACAAATATATTGAGGGAAGGCAAGGAAGAGGATTTGAAAGCAAGGCAGATTTGCAGGAAACAGATTTCAGGAGGTAGATTCGACTCGCCTTTAAAGCACATGAAAAGCGGCAAAACGTTGACAATGATGCCCTTGGCCAAAAAGGGCGTATGCGTTTTTTCCTGAATATATTCAGGAAAAAACGCATACGCCCTTTTTGGCCAACCAAGCAAGCCGGAAGGGCAAATCAGTGCTACAAAGAAGTCTCGCTTGCCCTCGGTCAAAAGGGCCATGCTGAACAAAGTGTAAAAACCAGAAAAGCAGGACAGGCCATGGAGACATGGGAGCCTTGCTACGCTGATGGGCGGGATGTAAATTGCCAACAGGCACTCTGGAGAAGTGTACGGTGTGTCCTGAAACAAGTAATAAACACAGCTTAAAGAGCATAGGGCACTTCCACTCATGGGCGGTATAAATTGGAAAAACTAAAACTCAACAAGACACAGGCACCCCAAACTTTACGGCTGCTCTGTTGCCAAGAACCTCCGCTTCGGTACACCTTCAATATCCCAGGAAAGAGAAAAATGGATAAAGAAATGGTGGTACTTGGCACAATGGAATATCACTCAGCCATGAAATCAATGTCATAAGGCTAGTTAGCAGCATGATGAGTGGATTTAGGTACGATGATTCTAAGTGAAATAAGTCACACAGAAGAAGACACTTATCCTAAGATATCGCTTATAGAGGGAATGTCAAAATCGCTACACTTGAACTGAATTACAAAACAGAACAGAGTCACACCATTAGAAGACACACTATGGCTGCTTAACAGGAAAGGTGAGGTGGGGTGATGCATAAAACAAGGGTTTGAAATTAGCTCAGAGACCACTCCATAAGCCAAATATGTAATAGACAAGGCCTACTCCCTGCTCAGTGAACTGGACTCAACACCCCCTAGTCACCGCACAAGAATATATATGACTAGTAAGAATCTGAAAACGTATGTATCGATATCTCTCTGCAAGTGAATCAAGAGGGTGTAAAGCGGCATAAACACAGCAGGGAAAAGCAGCCAAGACACATTCTAAACATAAATTACTTTACAAATCCCACAAAAGAAAGACAGTGAAAGAGAGAGAAATTCTTACAAAATCCGTTCAAGGTCTCTGATACAACCTGGATTGACCATATCTAGACCCACAGCTGGATGAGACATAAGGCTGGACACTCTTGGGGCTGAGAGGATTGGTGAGGTTGGGTGAGAAAATGCAGATACTTTAAAGTAAAACCGCGGGGTACACACCCCATGGGTCTCAAATCTCCAGGTACAAGGGCATCTTCCTACATCAAAACATGCATGGGAAACCCAGAAGATGGTATGCCGTGAGATCGGGAAAGGTTTCTAAAACGCACCTCATTTCTCCTCTCCTTGTGCTCGGGTTCGCCATTCCAGCCGCTTGACTAACCATCTCCCTACTTGGAGAATCAGCACCTTTAACCTCCTGTTTCATACAGGTTGCAATTTGTCCTGAGGATGAACGGGAAGACGGGGAACCAACGAGAGACTAGCCCTAGGTGTTGGGACAGGCACAGGTCACTCCATTTTCCCATCAGGAAGAAGAATGAACCACAGGCTCAGCCTGCCCCCCAGAACCAAAATAGGGCCTGAAGCAATCCTGCGCTTTTGCGGCCAGCTCCCAAAAAAGCGAGTAGACAAATGGAGCTCAGGGGCACTGCAATTCACAAACGTGCAGAGTTATAAATGAGAACTCTCGTCCACAAATATATTGAGGGAAGGCAACGAAGAGGATTTGAAAGCAAGGCAGATTTGCAGGAAACAGATTTCAGGAGGTAAATTCGACTCGCCTTTAAAGCACATGAAAAGCGGCAAAACGTTGACAATGATGCCCTTGGCCAAAAAGGGCGTATGCGTTTTTTCCTGAATATATTCAGGAAAAAACGCATACGCCCTTTTTGGCCAACCAAGCAAGCCGGAAGGGCAAATCAGCGCTACAAAGAAGTCTCGCTTGCCCTCGGTGAAAAGGGCCATGCTGAAGAAAGTGTAAAAACCAGAAAAGCAGGACAGGCCATGGAGACATGGGAGCCTTGCTACGCTGATGGGCGGGATGTAAATTGCCAACAGGCACTCTGGAGAAGTGTACGGTGTGTCCTGAAACAAGTAATAAACACAGCTTAGAGAGCATAGGGCACTTCCACTCATGGGCGTATAAATCGGGAAAACTAAAACTCAACAAGACACAGGCACCCCAAACTTTACGGCTGCTCTGTTTCCAAGAACCTCCACTTTGGTACACCTTCAATATCCCAGGAAAGAGAAAAATGGATTAACAAATGGTGGTATTTGGCACAATGGAATATCACTCAGCCATGAAATCAATGTCATAAGGCTAGTTAGCACCATGATGAGTGGATTTAGCGATGATGATTCTAAGTGAAATAAGTCACACAGAAAAAGACACTTATCCTAAGATATCGTTTATAGAGGGAATGTCAAAATCGCTACACTTGAACTGAATTACAAAACAGAACAGAGTCACACCTTTAGAAGACACACTATGGCTGCTTAACGGGAAAGGTGAGGTGGGGTGATGCATAAAACAAGGGTTTGAAATAAGCTCAGAGACCGCTCCATAAGCCAAATATGTAATAGACAAGGCCTACTCTCTGCTCAGTGAACTGGACTCAACACACCCTAGTCACCACACAAGAATATATCTGACTAGTAAGATTCTGAAAACCCACGTATCGATATCTCTCTGCAAGTGAATCAAGAGGGTGTAAAGCGGCATAAACACAGCAGGGAAAAGCAGCCAAACCCCATTCTAAACATACATTACTTTAAAAAACCCACAAAGCAAAGACAGTGAAAGAGAGAGAAATTCTTACAAAATCCGTTCAGGGTCTCTGATGCAACCTGGATTGACCATATCTAGACCCACAGCTGGATGAGACATAAGGCTGGACACTCTTGGGGCTGAGAGGATTGGTGAGGTTGGGTGAGCAAACCCAGATACTTAAAATAACACCGCGGGGTACACACCCCATGGGTCTGAAATCTCCAGGTACAAGGGCATCTTCCTACATCAAAACATGCATGGGAAACCCAGAATATGGTATGCCGTGAGATTGGGAAAGGTTTCTAAAACGCACCTCATTTCTCCTCTCCTAGTGCTCGGGTTCGCCATTCCAGCCGCTTGACTAACCATCTCCCTACTTGGAGAATCAGCACCTTTAACCTCCTGTTTCGTCCAGGTTGCAATTTGTCCTGAGGATGAACGGGAAGACGGGGAACCAACGAGAGACTAGCCCTAGGTGTTGGGACAGGCACAGGTCACTCCATTTTCCCATCAGGAAGAAGAATGAACCACAGGCTCCGCCTGCCCCCTGGAAGCCGAATAGGGCCTGAAACAATCGTGCGCTTTTGCGGCCAGTTCCCAAAAAAGCGAGTAGACAAATGGAGCTCAGGGGCACTGCAATTCACAAACGTGCAGAGTTATAAATGAGAACTCTCGTCCACAAATATATTGAGGGAAGGCAACGAAGAGGATTTGAAAGCAAGGCAGATTTGCAGGAAACAGATTTAAGGAGGTAGATTCGACTCGCCTTTAAAGCACATGAAAAGTGGCAAAACGTTGACAATGATGCCCTTGGCCAAAAAGGGCGTATGCGTTTTTTCCTGAATATATTCAGGAAAAAACGCATACGCCCTTTTTGGCCAACAGAGCAAGCCGGAAGGGCAAATCAGCGCTACAAAGAAGTCTCCATTGCCCTCGGTCAAAAGGGCCATGCTGAACAAAGTGTAAAAACCAGAAAAGCAGGACAGGCCATGGAGACATGGGAGCCTTGCTACGCTGATGGGCGGGATGTAAATTGCCAACAGGCACTCTGGAGAAGAGTACGGTGTGTCCTGAAACAAGTAATAAACACAGCGTAGAGAGCAGAGGGCACTTCCACTCATGGGCGTATAAATTGGGAAAACTAAAAATCAACAAGACACAGGCACCCCAAACTTTACGGCTGCTCTGTTGCCCAGAACCTCTGCTTCGGTACACCTTCAATATCCCAGGAAAGAGAAAAATGGATAAAGAAATGGTGGTACTTGGCACAATGGAATATCACTCAGCCATGAAATCAATGTCATAAGGCTAGTTAGCAGCATGATGAGTGGATTTAGGTACGATGATTCTAAGTGAAATAAGTCACACAGAAGAAGACACTTATCCTAAGATATCGCTTATAGAGGGAATGTCAAAATCGCTACACTTGAACTGAATTACAAAACAGAACAGAGTCACACCTTTGGAAGACACACTATGGCTGCTTAACGGGAAAGGTGAGGTGGGGTGATGCATAAAAAAAGGGTTTGAAATTAGCTCAGAAACCGCTCCATAAGCCAAATATGTAATAGACAAGGCCTACTCTCTGCTCAGTGAACTGGACTCAACACACCCTAGTCACCACACAAGAATATATCTGACTAGTAAGAATCTGAAAACCCATGTATCGATATCTCTCTGCAAGTGAATCAAGAGGGTGTAAACTGGCATAAACACAGCAGGGAAAAGCAGCCAAACCCCATTCTAAACATACATTACTTTAAAAAACCCACAAAGCAAAGACAGTGAAAGAGAGAGAAATTCTTACAAAATCCGTTCAGGGTCTCTGATGCAACCTGGATTGACCATATCTAGACCCACAGCTGGATGAGACATAAGGCTGGACACTCTTGGGGCTGAGAGGATTGGTGAGGTTGGGTGAGCAAATGCAGATACTTTAAAGTAATACCGCGGGGTACCCACCCCATGGGTCTCAAATCTCCAGGTACAAGGGAATCTTCCTACATCAAAACATGCATGGGAAACCCAGAAGATGGTATGCCGTGAGATCGGGAAAGGTTTCTAAAACGCACCTCATTTCTCCTCTCCTTGTGCTCGGGTTCGCCATTCCAGCCGCTTGACTAACCATCTCCCTACTTGGAGAATCAGCACCTTTAACCTCCTGTTTTGTCCAGGTTGTAATTTGTCCTGAGGATGAACGGGAAGACGGGGAACCAACGAGAGACGAGCCCTAGGTGTTGGGACAGGCACAGGTCACTCCATTTTCCCATCAGGAAGAAGAATGAACCACAGGCTCAGCCTGCCCCCCAGAACCAAAATAGGGCCTGAAGCAATCCTGCGCTTTTGCGGCCAGCTCCCAAAAAAGCGAGGAGACAAATGGAGCTCAGGGGCACTGCAATTCACAAACGTGCAGAGTTATAAATGAGAACTCTCGTCCACAAATATATTGAGGGAAGGCAACGAAGAGGATTTGAAAGCAAGGCAGATTTGCAGGAAACAGATTTCAGGAGGTAGATTCGACTCGCCTTTAAAGCACATGAAAAGCGGCAAAACATTGACAATGATGCCCTTGGCCAAAAAGGGCGTATGCGTTTTTTCCTGAATATATTCAGGAAAAAACGCATACGCCCTTTTTGGCCAACCAAGCAAGCCGGAAGGGCAAATCAGCGCTACAAAGAAGTCTCGCTTGCCCTCGGTCAAAAGGGCCATGCTGAACAAAGTGTAAAAACCAGAAAAGCAGGACAGGCCATGGAGACATGGGAGCCTTGCTACGCTGATGGGCGGGATGTAAATTGCCAACAGGCACTCTGGAGAAGAGTACGGTGTGTCCTGAAACAAGTAATAAACACAGCGTAGAGAGCAGAGGGCACTTCCACTCATGGGCGTATAAATTGGGAAAACTAAAAATCAACAAGACACAGGCACCCCAAACTTTACGGCTGCTCTGTTGCCAAGAACCTCCGCTTCGGTACACCTTCAATATCCCAGGAAAGAGAAAAATGGATAAAGAAATGGTGGTACTTGGCACAATGGAATATCACTCAGCCATGAAATCAATGTCATAAGGCTAGTTAGCAGCATGATGAGTGGATTTAGGTACGATGATTCTAAGTGAAATAAGTCACACAGAAGAAGACACTTATCCTAAGATATCACTTATAGAGGGAATGTCAAAATCGCTACACTTGAACTGAATTACAAAACAGAACAGAGTCACACCTTTGGAAGACACACTATGGCTGCTTAACGGGAAAGGTGAGGTGGGGTGATGCATAAAACAAGGGTTTGAAATTAGCTCATAGACCGCTCCATAAGCCAAATATGTAATAGACAAGGCCTACTCTCTGCTCAGTGAACTGGACTCAACACACCCTAGTCACCACACAAGAATATATCTGACTAGTAAGAATCTGAAAACCTATGTATCGATATCTCTCTGCAAGTGAATCAAGAGGGTGTAAAGCGGCATCAACACAGCAGGGAAAAGCAGCCAAGCCCGATTCTAAACATAAATTACTTTAAAAAACCCACAAAACAAAGACAGTGAAAGAGAGAGAAATTCTTACAAAATCCGTTCAGGGTCTATGATGCAACCTGGATTCACCATATCTAGACCCACAGCTGGATGAGACATAAGGCTGGATACTCTTGGGGCTGAGAGGATTGGTGAGGTTGGGTGAGCAAATGCAGATACTTTAAAGAAATACCGCGGGGTACCCACCCCATTGGTCTCAAATCTCCAGGTACAAGGGAATCTTCCTACATCAAAACATGCATGGGAAACCGAGAAGATGGTATGCCGTGAGATCGGGAAAGGTTTCTAAAACGCACCTCATTTCTCCTCTCCTTGTGCTCGGGTTCGCCATTCCAGCCGCTTGACTAACCATCTCCCTACTTGGAGAATCAGCACCTTTAACCTCCTGTTTCGTCCAGGTTGCAATTTGTCCTGAGGATGAACGGGAAGACGGGGAACCAACGAGAGACTAGCCCTAGGTGTTGGCACTGGCACAGGTCACTCCATTTTCCCATCAGGAAGAAGAATGAACCACAGGCTCAGCCTGCCCCCAGAACCAAAATAGGGCCTGAAGCAATCCTGCGCTTTTGCGGCCAGCTCCCAAAAAAGCGAGGAGACAAATGGAGCTCAGGGGCACTGCAATTCACAAATGTGCAGAGTTATAAATGAGAACTCTCGTCCACAAATATATTGAGGGAAGGCAACGAAGAGGATTTGAAAGCAAGGCAGATTTGCAGGAAACAGATTTCAGGAGGTAGATTCGACTCGCCTTTAAAGCACATGAAAAGCGGCAAAACGTTGACAATGATGCCCTTGGCCAAAAAGGGCGTATGCGTTTTTTCCTGAATATATTCAGGAAAAAACGCATACGCCCTTTTTGGCCAACAGAGCAAGCCCGAAGGGCAAATCAGTGCTACAAAGAAGTCTCCATTGCCCTCGGTCAAAAGGGCCATGCTGAACAAAGTGTAAAAACCAGAAAAGCAGGACAGGCCATGGAGACATGGGAGCCTTGCTACGCTGATGGGCGGGATGTAAATTGCCAACAGGCACTCTGGAGAAGAGTACGGTGTGTCCTGAAACAAGTAATAAACACAGCGTAGAGAGCATAGGGCACTTCCACTCATGGGCGTATAAATTGGGAAATCTAAAAGTCAACAAGACACAGGCACCTCAAACTTTACGGCTGCTCTGTTGCCAAGAACCTCCGCTTCGGTACACCTTCAATATCCCAGGAAAGAGAAAAATGGATAAAGAAATGGTGGTACTTGGCACAATGGAATATCACTCAGCCATGAAATCAATGTCAGAAGGCTAGTTAGCAGCATGATGAGTGGATTTAGGTACGATGATTCTAAGTGAAATAAGTCACACAGAAAAAGGCACTTATCCTAAGATATCGCTTATAGAGGGAATGTCAAAATCGCTACACTTGAACTGAATTACAAAACAGAACAGAGTCACACCTTTGGAAGACACACTATGGCAGCTTAACGGGAAAGGTGAGGTGGGGTGATGCATAAAAAAAGGGTTTGAAATTAGCTCAGAAACCGCTCCATAAGCCAAATATGTAATAGACAAGGCCTACTCTTTGCTCAGTGAACTGGACTCAACACACCCTAGTCACCACACAAGAATATATCTGACTAGTAAGAATCTGAAAACCCATGTATCGATATCTCTCTGCAAGTGAATCAAGAGGGTGTAAAGCGGCATAAACACAGCAGGGAAAAGCAGCCAAACCCCATTCTAAACATACATTACTTTAAAAAACCCACAAAGCAAAGACAGTGAAAGAGAGAGAAATTCTTACAAAATCCGTTCAGGGTCTCTGATGCAACCTGGATTGACCATATCTAGACCCACAGCTGGATGAGACATAAGGCTGGACACTCTTGGGGCTGAGAGGATTGGTGAGGTTGCGTGAGCAAATGCAGATACTTTAAAGTAATACCGCGGGGTACCCACCCCATGGGTCTCAAATCTCCAGGTACAAGGGAATCTTCCTACATCAAAACATGCATGGGAAACCCAGAAGATGGTATGCCGTGAGATCGGGAAAGGTTTCTAAAACGCACCTCATTTCTCCTCTCCTTGTGCTCGGGTTCGCCATTCCAGCCGCTTGACTAACCATCTCCCTACTTGGAGAATCAGCACCTTTAACCTCCTGTTTCGTCCAGATTGCAATTTGTCCTGAGGATGAACGGGAAGACGGGGAACCAACGAGAGACTAGCCCTAGGTGTTGGCACTGGCACAGGTCACTCCATTTTCCCATCAGGAAGAAGAATGAACCACAGGCTCAGCCTGCCCCCCAGAACCAAAATAGGGCCTGAAGCAATCCTGCGCTTTTGCGGCCAGCTCCCAAAAAAGCGAGGAGACAAATGGAGCTCAGGGGCACTGCAATTCACAAATGTGCAGAGTTATAAATGAGAACTCTCGTCCACAAATATATTGAGGGAAGGCAACGAAGAGGATTTGAAAGCAAGGCAGATTTGCAGGAAACAGATTTCAGGAGGTAGATTCGACTCGCCTTTAAAGCACATGAAAAGCGGCAAAACGTTGACAATGATGCCCTTGGCCAAAAAGGGCGTATGCGTTTTTTCCTGAATATATTCAGGAAAAAACGCATACGCCCTTTTTGGCCAACAGAGCAAGCCCGAAGGGCAAATCAGTGCTACAAAGAAGTCTCCATTGCCCTCGGTCAAAAGGGCCATGCTGAACAAAGTGTAAAAACCAGAAAAGCAGGACAGGCCATGGAGACATGGGAGCCTTGCTACGCTGATGGGCGGGATGTAAATTGCCAACAGGCACTCTGGAGAAGAGTACGGTGTGTCCTGAAACAAGTAATAAACACAGCGTAGAGAGCATAGGGCACTTCCACTCATGGGCGTATAAATTGGGAAATCTAAAAGTCAACAAGACACAGGCACCTCAAACTTTACGGCTGCTCTGTTGCCAAGAACCTCCGCTTCGGTACACCTTCAATATCCCAGGAAAGAGAAAAATGGATACAGAAATGGTGGTACTTGGCACAATGGAATATCACTCAGCCATGAAATCAATGTCATAAGGCTAGTTAGCAGCATGATGAGTGGATTTAGGTACGATGATTCTAAGTGAAATAAGTCACACAGAAAAAGGCACTTATCCTAAGATATCGCTTATAGAGGGAATGTCAAAATCGCTACACTTGAACTGAATTACAAAACAGAACAGAGGCCACCTTTAGAAGACACACTATGGCTGCTTAACGGGAAAGGTGAGGTGGGGTGATGCATAAAACAAGGGTTTGAAATTAGCTCAGAGACCGCTCCATAAGCCAAATATGTAATAGACAAGGCCTACTCCCTGCTCAGTGAACTGGACTCAACACACCCTAGTCACCACACAAGAATATATCTGACTAGTAAGAATCTGAAAACCTATGTATCGATATCTCTCTGCAAGTGAATCAAGAGGGTGTAAAGCGGCATCAACACAGCAGGGAAAAGCAGCCAAGCCCGATTCTAAACATAAATTACTTTAAAAAACACACAAAACAAAGACAGTGAAAGAGAGAGAAATTCTTACAAAATCCGTTCAGGGTCTATGATGCAAACTGGATTGACCATATCTAGACCCACAGCTGGATGAGACATAAGGCTGGACACTCTTGGGGCTGAGAGGATTGGTGAGGTTGGGTGAGCAAATGCAGATACTTTAAAGTAATACCGCGGGGTACCCACCCCATGGGTCTCAAATCTCCAGGTACAAGGGAATCTTCCTACATCAAAACATGCATGGGAAACCGAGAAGATGGTATGCCGTGAGATCGGGAAAGGTTTCTAAAACGCACCTCATTTCTCCTCTCCTTGTGCTCGGGTTCGCCATTCCAGCCGCTTGACTAACCATCTCCCTACTTGGAGAATCAGCACCTTTAACCTCCTGATTGTACAGGTTGCAATTTGTCCTGAGGATGAACGGGAAGACGCGGAACCAACGAGAGACGAGCCCTAGGTGTTGGGACAGGCATACGTCACTCCATTTTCCCATCAGGAAGAAGAATGAACCACAGGCTCAGCCTGCCCCCCAGAACCAAAATAGGGCCTGAAGCAATCCTGCGCTTTTGCGGCCAGCTCCCAAAAAAGCGAGGAGACAAATGGAGCTCAGGGGCACTGCAATTCACAAACGTGCAGAGTTATAAATGAGAACTCTCGTCCACAAATATATTGAGGGAAGTCAACGAAGAGGATTTGAAAGCAAGGCAGATTTGCAGGAAACAGATTTCAGGAGGTAGATTCGACTCGCCTTTAAAGCACATGAAAAGCGGCAAAACGTTGACAATGATGCCCTTGGCCAAAAAGGGCGTATGCTTTTTTTCCTGAATATATTCTGGAAAAAACGCATACGTTCTTTTTGGCCAACAGAGCAAGCCGGAAGGGCAAATCAGCGCTACAAAGAAGTCTCCCTTGCCCTCGGTCAAAAGGGCCATGCTGAACAAAGTGTAAAAACCAGAAAAGCAGGACAGGCCATGGAGACATGGGAGCCTTGCTACGCTGATGGGCGGGATGTAAATTGCCAACAGGCACTCTGGAGAAGAGTACGGTGTGTCCTGAAACAAGTAATAAACACAGCGTAGAGAGCATAGGGCACTTCCACTCATGGGCGTATAAATTGGGAAAACTAAAAATCAACAAGACACAGGCACCCTAAAGTTTACGGCTGCTCTCTTTCCAAGAACCTCCGCTTCGGTACACCTTCAATATCCCAGGAAAGAGAAAAATGGATAAAGAAATGGTGGTACTTGGCACAATGGAATATCACTCAGCCATGAAATCAATGTCATAAGGCTAGTTAGCAGCATGATGAGTGGATTTAGGTACGATGATTCTAAGTGAAATAAGTCACACAGAAAAAGACACTTATCCTAAGATATCGCTTATAGAGGGAATGTCAAAATCGCTACACTTGAACTGAATTACAAAACAGAACAGAGTCACACCTTTAGAAGACACACTATGGCTGCTTAACGGGAAAGGTGAGGTGGGGTGATGCATAAAACAAGGGTTTGAAATTAGCTCAGAGACCGCTCCATAAGCCAAATATGTAATAGACAAGGCCTACTCCCTGCTCAGTGAAGTGGACTCAACACACCCTAGTCACCACACAAGAATATATCTGACTAGTAAGAATCTGAAAACCTATGTATCGATATCTCTCTGCAAGTGAATCAAGAGTGTGTAAAGCGGCATCAACACAGCAGGGAAAAGCAGCCAAGCCCCATTCTAAACATAAATTACTTTAAAAAACCCACAAAGCAAAGACAGTGAAAGAGAGAGAAATTCTTACAAAATCCGTTCAGGGTCTCTGATGCAACCTGGATTGACCATATCTAGACCCACAGCTGGATGAGACATAAAGCTGGACACTCTTGGGGCTGAGAGGATTGGTGAGGTTGGGTGAGCAAATGCAGATACTTTAAAGTAATACCGCGGGGTACCCACCCCATGGGTCTCAAATCTCCAGGTACAAGGGAATCTTCCTACATCAAAACATGCATGGGAAACCCAGAAGATGGTATGCCGTGAGATCGGGAAAGGTTTCTAAAATGCACCTCATTTCTCCTCTCCTTGTGCTCGGGTTCGCCATTACAGCCGCTTGACTAACCATCTCCCTACTTGGAGAATCAGCACCTTTAACCTCCTGTTTCGTACAGGTTGCAATTTGTCCTGAGGATGAACGGGAAGACGGGGAACCAACGAGAGACTAGCCCTAGGTGTTGGGACAGGCACAGGTCACTCCATTTTCCCATCAGGAAGAAAAATGAACCACAGGCTCAGCCTGCCCCCCAGAACCAAAATAGGGCCTGAAGCAATCCTGCGCTTTTGCGGCCAGCTCCCAAAAAAGCGAGGAGACAAATAGAGCTCAGGGGCACTGCAATTCACAAACGTGCAGAGTTATAAATGAGAACTCTCGTCCACAAATATATTGAGGGAAGGCAACGAAGAGGATTTGAAAGCAAGGCAGATTTGCAGGAAACAGATTTCAGGAGGTAGATTCGACTCGCCTTTAAAGCACGTGAAAAGCGGCAAAACGTTGACAATGATGCCCTTGGCCAAAAAGGGCGTATGCGTTTTTTCCTGAATATATTCAGGAAAAAACGCATACGCCCTTTTTGGCCAACCAAGCAAGCCTGAAGGGCAAATCAGCGCTACCAAGAAGTCTCGCTTGCCCTCGGTCAAAAGGGCCATGCTGAAAAATGTGTAAAAACCAGAAAAGCAGGACAGGCCATGGAGACATGGGAGCGTTGCTACGCTGATGGGCGGGATGTAAATTGTCAACAGGCACTCTGGAGAAGAGTACGGTGTGTCCTGAAACAAGTAATAAACACAGCGTAGAGAGCATAGGGCACTTCCACTCATGGGCGTATAAATTGGGAAAACTAAAAATCAACAAGACACAGGCACCCTAAAGTTTACGGCTGCTCTGTTTCCAAGAATCTCCGCTTCGGTACACCTTCAATATCCCAGGAAAGAGAAAAATGGATAAAGAAATGGTGGTACTTGGCCCAATGGAATATCACTCAGCCATGAAATCAATGTCATAAGGCTAGTTAGCAGCATGATGAGTGGATTTAGGTACGATGATTCTAAGTGAAATAAGTCACACAGAAAAAGACACTTATCCTAAGTTATCGCTTATAGAGGGAATGTCAAAATCGCTACACTTGAACTGAATTACAAAACAGAACAGAGGCACAACTTTAGAAGACACACTATGGCTGCTTAACCGGAAAGGTGAGGTGGGGTGATGCATAAAACAAGGGTTTGAAATTAGCTCAGACACCGCTCCATAAGCCAAATATGTAATAGACAAGGCCTACTCCCTGCTCAGTGAACTGGACTCAAAACCCCCTAGTCACCGCACAAGAATATATCAGACTAGTATGAATCTGAAAACCTATGTATTGATATCTCTCTGCAAGTGAATCAAGAGGGTGTAAAGCGGCATAAACACAGCAGGGAAAAGCAGCCAAACCCCATTCTAAACATACATTACTTTAAAAAACCCACAAAGCAAAGACAGTGAAAGAGATAGAAATTCTTACAAAATCCGTTCAGGGTCTCTGATGCAACCTGGATTGACCATATCTAGACCCACAGCTGGATGAGACATAAGGCTGGACACTCTTGGGGCTGAGAGAATTGGTGAGGTTGGGTGAGCAAATGCAGATACTTTAAAGTAATACCGCGGGGTACCCTCCCCATGGGTCTCAAATCTCCAGGTACAAGGGAATCTTCCTACATCAAAACATGCATGGGAAACCCAGAAGATGGTATGCCGTGAGATCGGGAAAGGTTTCTAAAACGCACCTCATTTCTCCTCTCCTTGTGCTCGGGTTCGCCATTCCAGCCGCTTGACTAACCATCTCCCTACTTGGAGAATCAGCACCTTTAACCTCCTGTTTCGTCCAGGTTGCAATTTGTCCTGAGGATGAACGGGAAGATGGGGAACCAACGAGAGACTAGCCCTAGGTGTTGGGACAGGCACAGGTCACTCCATTTTCCCATCAGGAAGAAGAATGAACCACAGGCTCAGCCTGCCCCCCAGAACCAAAATAGGGCCTGAAGCAATCCTGCGCTTTTGCGGCCAGCTCCCAAAAAAGCGAGGAGACAAATGGAGCTCAGGGGCACTGCAATTCACAAACGTGCAGAGTTATAAATGAGAACTCTCGTCCACAAATATATTGAGGGAAGGCAACGAAGAGGATTTGAAAGCAAGGCAGATTTGCAGGAAACAGATTTCAGGAGGTAGATTCGACTCGCCTTTAAAGCACATGAAAAGCGGCAAAACGTTGACAATGATGCCCTTGGCCAAAAAGGGCGTATGCGTTTTTTCCTGAATATATTCAGGAAAAAACGCATACGCCCTTTTTGGCCAACCAAGCAAGCCGGAAGGGCAAATCAGCGCTACAAAGAAGTCCCGCTTGCCCTCGGTCAAAAGGGCCATGCTGAACCAAGTGTAAAAACCAGAAAAGCAGGACAGGCCATGGAGACATGGGAGCCTTGCTACGCTGATGGGCGGGATGTAAATTGCCAACAGGCACTCTGGAGAAGAGTACGGTGTGTCCTGAAACAAGTAATAAACACAGCGTTGAGAGCATAGGGCACTTCCACTCATGGGCGTATAAATTGGGAAAACTAAAAGTAAACAAGACACAGGCACCCCAAACTTTACGGCTGCTCTGTTTCCAAGAACCTCCGCTTCGGTACACCTTCACTATCCCAGGAAAGAGAAAAATGGATAAAGAAATGGTGGTACATGGCACAATGGAATATCACTCAGCCATGAAATCAATGTCATAAGGCTAGTTAGCAGCATGATGAGTGGATTTAGGTACGATGATTCTAAGTGAAATAAGTCACACAGAAAAAGGCACTTATCCTAAGTTATCGCTTATAGAAAGAATGTCAAAATCGCTACACTTGAACTGAATTACAAAACAGAACAGAGGCACAACTTTAGAAGACACAATATGGCTGCTTAACCGGAAAGGTGAGGTGGGGTGATGCATAAAACAAGGGTTTGAAATTAGCTCAGACACCGCTCCATAAGCCAAATATGTAATAGACAAGGCCTACTCCCTGCTCAGTGAACTGGACTCAAAACCCCCTAGTCACCGCACAAGAATATATCAGACTAGTATGAATCTGAAAACCTATGTATTGATATCTCTCTGCAAGTGAATCAAGAGGGTGTAAAGCGGCATAAACACAGCAGGGAAAAGCAGCCAAACCCCATTCTAAACATACATTACTTTAAAAAACCCACAAAGCAAAGACAGTGAAAGAGATAGAAATTCTTACAAAATCCGTTCAGGGTCTCTGATGCAACCTGGATTGACCATATCTAGACCCACAGCTGGATGAGACATAAGGCTGGACACTCTTGGGGCTGAGAGAATTGGTGAGGTTGGGTGAGCAAATGCAGATACTTTAAAGTAATACCGCGGGGTACCCTCCCCATGGGTCTCAAATCTCCAGGTACAAGGGAATCTTCCTACATCAAAACATGCATGGGAAACCCAGAAGATGGTATGCCGTGAGATCGGGAAAGGTTTCTAAAACGCACCTCATTTCTCCTCTCCTTGTGCTCGGGTTCGCCATTCCAGCCGCTTGACTAACCATCTCCCTACTTGGAGAATCAGCACCTTTAACCTCCTGTTTCGTCCAGGTTGCAATTTGTCCTGAGGATGAACGGGAAGATGGGGAACCAACGAGAGACTAGCCCTAGGTGTTGGGACAGGCACAGGTCACTCCATTTTCCCATCAGGAAGAAGAATGAACCACAGGCTCAGCCTGCCCCCCAGAACCAAAATAGGGCCTGAAGCAATCCTGCGCTTTTGCGGCCAGCTCCCAAAAAAGCGAGGAGACAAATGGAGCTCAGGGGCACTGCAATTCACAAACGTGCAGAGTTATAAATGAGAACTCTCGTCCACAAATATATTGAGGGAAGGCAACGAAGAGGATTTGAAAGCAAGGCAGATTTGCAGGAAACAGATTTCAGGAGGTAGATTCGACTCGCCTTTAAAGCACATGAAAAGCGGCAAAACGTTGACAATGATGCCCTTGGCCAAAAAGGGCGTATGCGTTTTTTCCTGAATATATTCAGGAAAAAACGCATACGCCCTTTTTGGCCAACCAAGCAAGCCGGAAGGGCAAATCAGCGCTACAAAGAAGTCCCGCTTGCCCTCGGTCAAAAGGGCCATGCTGAACCAAGTGTAAAAACCAGAAAAGCAGGACAGGCCATGGAGACATGGGAGCCTTGCTACGCTGATGGGCGGGATGTAAATTGCCAACAGGCACTCTGGAGAAGAGTACGGTGTGTCCTGAAACAAGTAATAAACACAGCGTTGAGAGCATAGGGCACTTCCACTCATGGGCGTATAAATTGGGAAAACTAAAAGTAAACAAGACACAGGCACCCCAAACTTTACGGCTGCTCTGTTTCCAAGAACCTCCGCTTCGGTACACCTTCACTATCCCAGGAAAGAGAAAAATGGATAAAGAAATGGTGGTACATGGCACAATGGAATATCACTCAGCCATGAAATCAATGTCATAAGGCTAGTTAGCAGCATGATGAGTGGATTTAGGTACGATGATTCTAAGTGAAATAAGTCACACAGAAAAAGGCACTTATCCTAAGTTATCGCTTATAGAAAGAATGTCAAAATCGCTACACTTGAACTGAATTACAAAACAGAACAGAGGCACAACTTTAGAAGACACAATATGGCTGCTTAAGGGGAAAGGTGAGGTGGGGTGATGCATAAAAAAAGGGTTTGAAATTAGCTCAGAGACCGCTCCATAAGCCAAATATGTAATAGACAAGGCCTACTCCCTGCTCAGTGAACTGGACTCAACACCCCCTAGTCACCGCACAAGAATATATCTGACTAGTATGAATCTGAAAACCTATGTATTCATATCTCTCTGCAAGTGAATCAAGAGGGTGTAAAGCGGCATCAACACAGCAGGGAAAAGCAGCCAAACCCCATTCTAAACATACATTACTTTAAAAAACCCACAAAGCAAAGACAGTGAAAGAGATAGAAATTCTTACAAAATCCGTTCAGGGTCTCTGATGCAACCTGGATTGACCATATCTAGACCCACAGCTGGATGAGACATAAGGCTGGACACTCTTGGGGCTGAGAGGATTGGTGAGGTTGGGTGAGCAAATGCAGATACTTTAAAGTAATACCGCGGGGTACCCACCCCATGGGTCTCAAATCTCCAGGTACAAGGGCATCTTCCTACATCAAAACATGCATGGGAAACCCAGAAGATGGTATGCCGTGAGATCGGGAAAGGTTTCTAAAACGCACCTCATTTCTCCTCTCCTTGTGCTCGGGTTCGCCATTCCAGCCGCTTGACTAACCATCTCCCTACTTGGAGAATCAGCACCTTTAACCTCCTGATTGTACAGGTTGCAATTTGTCCTGAGGATGAACGGGAAGACGCGGAACCAACGAGAGACGAGCCCTAGTTGTTGGGACAGGCATAGGTCACTCCATTTTCCCATCAGGAAGAAGAATGAACCACAGGCTCAGCCTGCCGCCCAGAACCAAAATAGGGCCTGAAGCAATCCTGCGCTTTTGCGGCCAGCTCCCAAAAAAGCGAGGAGACAAATGGAGCTCAGGGGCACTGCAATTCACAAACGTGCAGAGTTATAAATGAGAACTCTCGTCCACAAATATATTGAGGGAAGGCAACGAAGAGGATTTGAAAGCAAGGCATATTTGCAGGAAACAGATTTCAGGAGGTAGATTCGACTCGCCTTTAAAGCACGTGAAAAGCGGCAAAACGTTGACAATGATGCCCTTGGCCAAAAAGGGCGTATGCGTTTTTTCCTGAATATATTCAGGAAAAAACGCATACGCCCTTTTTGGCCAACCAAGCAAGCCGGAAGGGCAAATCAGCGCTACAAAGAAGTCTCGCTTGCCCTCGGTCAAAAGGGCCATGCTGAAAAAAGTGTAAAAACCAGAAAAGCAGGACAGGCCATGGAGACATGGGAACGTTGCTACGCTGATGGGCGGGATGTAAATTGTCAACAGGCACTCTGGAGAAGAGTACGGTGTGTCCTGAAACAAGTAATAAACACAGCGTAGAGAGCATAGGGCACTTCCACTCATGGGCGTATAAATTGGGAAAACTAAAAATCAACAAGACACAGGCACCCTAAAGTTTACGGCTGCTCTGTTGCCAAGAATCTCCGCTTCGGTACACCTTCAATATCCCAGGAAAGAGAAAAATGGATAAAGAAATGGTGGTACTTGGCACAATGGAATATCACTCAGCCATGAAATCAATGTCATAAGGCTAGTTAGCAGCATGATGAGTGGATTTAGGTACGATGATTCTAAGTGAAATAAGTCACACAGAAAAAGACACTTATCCTAAGATATCGCTTATAGAGGGAATGTCAAAATCGCTACACTTGAACTGAATTACAAAACAGAACAGAGGCACAACTTTAGAAGACACACTATGGCTGCTTAACCGGAAAGGTGAGGTGGGGTGATGCATAAAACAAGGGTTTGAAATTAGCTCAGACACCGCTCCATAAGCCAAATATGTAATAGACAAGGCCTACTCCCTGCTCAGTGAACTGGACTCAACACCCCCTAGTCACCGCACAAGAATATATCTGACTAGTATGAATCTGAAAACCTATGTATTGATATCTCTCTGCAAGTGAATCAAGAGGGTGTAAAGCGGCATAAACACAGCAGGGAAAAGCAGCCAAACCCCATTCTAAACATACATTAATTTAAAAAACCCACAAAGCAAAGACAGTGAAAGAGATAGAAATTCTTACAAAATCCGTTCAGGGTCTCTGATGCAACCTGGATTGACCATACCTAGACCCACAGCTGGATGAGACATAAGGCTGGACACTCTTGGGGCTGAGAGGATTGGTGAGGTTGGGTGAGCAAATGCAGATACTTTAAAGTAATACCGCGGGGTACCCACCCCATGGGTCTCAAATCTCCAGGTACAAGGGAATCTTCCTACATCAAAACATGCATGGGAAACCCAGAAGATGGTATGCCGTGAGATCGGGAAAGGTTTCTAAAACGCACCTCATTTCTCCTCTCCTTGTGCTCGGGTTCGCCATTCCAGCCGCTTGACTAACCTTCTCCCTACTTGGAGAATCAGCACCTTTAACCTCCTGATTGTACAGGTTGCAATTTGTCCTGAGGATGAACGGGAAGACACGGAACCAACGAGAGACGAGCCCTAGTTGTTGGGACAGGCATAGGTCACTCCATTTTCCCATCAGGAAGAAGAATGAACCACAGGCTCAGCCTGCCCCCCAGAACCAAAATAGGGCCTGAAGCAATCCTGCGCTTTTGCGGCCAGCTCCCAAAAAAGCGAGGAGACAAATGGAGCTCAGGGGCACTGCAATTCACAAACGTGCAGAGTTATAAATGAGAACTCTCGTCCACAAATATATTGAGGGAAGGCAACGAAGAGGATTTGAAAGCAAGGCAGATTTGCAGGAAACAGATTTCAGGAGGTAGATTCGACTCACCTTTAAAGTACATGAAAAGCGGCAAAATGTTGACAATGATGCCCTTGGCCAAAAAGGGCGTATGCGTTTTTTCCTGAATATATTCAGGAAAAAACGCATACGCCCTTTTTGGCCAACCAAGCAAGCCGGAAGGGCAAATCAGCGCTACAAAGAAGTCTCGCTTGCCCTCGGTCAAAAGGGCCATGCTGAACCAAGTGTAAAAACCAGCAAAGCAGGACAGGCCATGGAGACATGGGAGCCATGCTACGTTGATGGGCGGGATATAAATTGCCAACAGGCACTCTGGAGAAGAGTACGGTGTGTCCTGAAACAAGTAATAAACACAGCGTTGAGAGCATAGGGCACTTCCACTCATGGGCGTATAAATTGGGAAAACTAAAAGTAAACAAGTCACAGGCACCCCAAACTTTACGGCTGCTCTGTTTCCAAGAACCTCCACTTCGGTACACCTTCAATATCCCAGGAAAGAGAAAAATGGATAAAGAAATGGTGGTACTTGGCACAATGGAATATCACTCAGCCATGAAATCAATGTCATAAGGCTAGTTAGCAGCATGATGAGTGGATTTAGGTACGATGATTCTAAGTGAAATAAGTCACACAGAAAACGACACTTATCCTAAGATATCGCTTATAGAGGGAATGTCAAAATCGCTACACTTGAACTGAATTACAAAACAGAACAGAGTCACACCTTTAGAAGACACACTATGGCTGCTTAACCGGAAAGGTGAGTTGGGGTGATGCATAAAACAAGGGTTTGAAATTAGCTCTGAGACCGCTCCATAAGCCAAATATGTAATAGACAAGGCCTACTCCCTGCTCAGTGAACTGGACTCAACACACCTTAGTCACCACACAAGAATATATCTGACTAGTAAGAATCTGAAAACCTATGTATCGATATCTCTCTGCAAGTGAATCAAGAGTGTGTAAAGCGGCATCAACACAGCAGGGAAAAGCAGCCAAGCCCGATTCTAAACATAAATTACTTTAAAAAACCCACAAAACAAAGACAGTGAAAGAGAGAGAAATTCTTACAAAATCCGTTCAGGGTCTCTGATGCAACCTGGATTGACCATATCTAGACCCACAGCTGGATGAGGCATAAGGCTGGACACTCTTGGGGCTGAGAGGATTGGTGAGGTTGGGTGAGCAAATGCAGATACTTTAAAGTAATACCGCGGGGTACCCACCCCATGGGTCTCAAATCTCCAGGTACAAGGGAATCTTCCTACATCAAAACATGCATGGGAAACCGAGAAGATGGTATGCCGTGAGATCGGGAAAGGTTTCTAAAACGCACCTCATTTCTCCTCTCCTTGTGCTAGGGTTCGCCATTCCAGCCGCTTGACTAACCATCTCCCTACTTGGAGAATCAGCACCTTTAACCTCCTGATTGTACAGGTTGCAATTTGTCCTGAGGATGAACGGGAAGACGCGGAACCAACGAGAGACGAGCCCTAGGTGTTGGGACAGGCATAAGTCACTCCATTTTCCCATCAGGAAGAAGAATGAACCACAGGCTCAGCCTGCCCCCCAGAACCAAAATAGGGCCTGAAGCAATCCTGCGCTTTTGCGGCCAGCTCCCAAAAAAGCGAGGAGACAAATGGAGCTCAGGGGCACTGCAATTCACAAACGTGCAGAGTTATAAATGAGAACTCTCGTCCACAAATATATTGAGGGAAGGCAACGAAGAGGATTTGAAAGCAAGGCAGATTTGCAGGAAACAGATTTCAGGAGGTAGATTCGACTCGCCTTTAAAGCACATGAAAAGCGGCAAAACGTTGACAATGATGCCCTTGGCCAAAAAGGGCGTATGCGTTTTTTCCTGAATATATTCAGGAAAAAACGCATACGCCCTTTTTGGCCAACCAAGCAAGCCAGAAGGGCAAATCAGCGCTACAAAGATGTCTCGCTTGCCCTCGGTCAAAAGGGCCATGCTGAACAAAGTGTGAAAACCAGAAAAGCAGGACAGGCCATGGAGACATGGGAGCCTTGCTACGCTGATGGGCGGGATGTAAATTGCCAACAGGCACTCTGGAGAAGAGTACGGTGTGTCCTGAAACAAGTAATAAACACAGCGTAGAGAGCATAGGGCACTTCCACTCATGGGCGTATAAATTGGGAAAACTAAAAATCAACAAGACACAGGCACCCTAAAGTTTACGGCTGCTCTGTTTCCAAGAACCTCCGCTTCGGTACACCTTCAATATCCCAGGAAAGAGAAAAATGGATAAAGAAATGGTGGTACTTGGCACAATGGAATATCACTCAGCCATGAAATCAATGTCATAAGGCTAGTTAGCAGCATGATGAGTGGATTTAGATACGATGATTCTAAGTGAAATAAGTCACACAGAAAAAGACACTTATCCTAAGATATCGCTTATAGAGGGAATGTCAAAATCGCTACACTTGAACTGAATTACAAAACAGAACAGAGGCACACCTTTAGAAGACACACTATGGCTGCTTAACGGGAAAGGTGAGGTGGGGTGATGCATAAAACAAGGGTTTGAAATTAGCTCAGAGACCGCTCTATAAGCCAAATATGTAATAGACAAGGCCTACTCCCTGCTCAGTGAACTGGACTCAACACACCCTAGTCACCACACAAGAATATATCTGACTAGTAAGAATCTGAAAACCTATGTATCGATATCTCTCTGCAAGTGAATCAAGAGGGTGTAAAGCGACATCAACACAGCAGGGAAAAGCAGCCAAGCCCGATTCTAAACATAAACTACTTTAAAAAACCCACAAAACAAAGACAGTGAAAGAGAGAGAAATTCTTACAAAATCCGTTCAGGGTCTATGATGCAACCTGGATTGATCATATCTAGACCCACAGCTGGATGAGACATAAGGCTGGACACTCTTGGGGCTGAGAGGATTGGTGAGGTTGGGTGAGCAAATGCAGATACTTTAAAGTAACACTGCGGGGAACACACCCCATGGGTCTCAAATCTCCAGGTACAAGGGCATCTTCCTACATCAAAACATGCATGGGAAACCCAGAAGATGGTATGCCATGAGATCGGGAAAGGTTTCTAAAACGCACCTCATTTCTCCTCTCCTTGTGCTCGGGTTCGCCATTCCAGCCGCTTGACTAACCATCTCCCTACTTGGAGAATCAGCACCTTTAACCTCCTGATTGTACAGGTTGCAATTTGTCCTGAGGATGAACGGGAAGACGCGGAACCAACGAGAGACGAGCCCTAGGTGTTGGGACAGGCATAAGTCACTCCATTTTCCCATCAGGAAGAAGAATGAACCACAGGCTCAGCCTGCCCCCCAGAACCAAAATAGGGCCTGAAGCAATCCTGCGCTTTTGCGGCCAGCTCCCAAAAAAGCGAGGAGACAAATGGAGCTCAGGGGCACTGCAATTCACAAACGTGCAGAGTTATAAATGAGAACTCTCGTCCACAAATATATTGAGGGAAGGCAACGAAGAGGATTTGAAAGCAAGGCAGATTTGCAGGAAACAGATTTCAGGAGGTAGATTCGACTCGCCTTTAAAGCACATGAAAAGCGGCAAAACGTTGACAATGATGCCCTTGGCCAAAAAGGGCGTATGCGTTTTTTCCTGAATATATTCAGGAAAAAACGCATACGCCCTTTTTGGCCAACCAAGCAGGCCGGAAGGGCAAATCAGCGCTACAAAGAAGTCTCGCTTGCCCTCGGTCAAAAGGGCCATGCTGAACAAAGTGTAAAAACCAGAAAAGCAAGACAGGCCATGGAGACATGGGAGCCTTGCTACGCTGATGGGCGGGATGTAAATTGCCAACAGGCACTCTGGAGAAGAGTACGGTGTGTCCTGAAACAAGTAATAAACACAGCGTAGAGAGCATAGGGCACTTCCACTCAAGGGCGTATAAATTGGGAAAACTAAAAATCAACAAGACACAGGCACCCTAAAGTTTACGGCTGCTCTGTTTCCAAGAACCTCCACTTCGGTACACATTCAATATCCCAGGAAAGAGAAAAATGGATAAAGAAATGGTGGTACTTGGCACAATGGAATATCACTCAACCATGAAATCAATGTCATAAGGCTAGTTAGCAGCATGATGAGTGGATTTAGATACGATGATTCTAAGTGAATTAAGTCACACAGAAAAAGACACTTATCCTAAGATATCGCTTATAGAGGGAATGTCAAAATCGCTACACTTGAACTGAATTACAAAACAGAACAGAGTCACACCTTTAGAAGACACACTATGGCTGCTTAACGGGAAAGGTGAGGTGGGGTGATGCATAAAACAAGGGTTTGAAATTAGCTCAGAGACCGCTCCATAAGCCAAATATGTAATAGACAAGGCCTACTCCCTGCTCAGTGAACTGGACTCAACACACCCTAGACACCACACAAGAATATATCTGACTAGTAAGAATCTGAAAACCTATGTATCGATATCTCTCTGCAAGTGAATCAAGAGGGTGTAAAGCGGCATCAACACAGCAGGGAAAAGCAGCCAAGCCCGATTCTAAACATAAATTACTTTAAAAAACCCACAAAACAAAGACAGTGAAAGAGAGAGAAATTCTTACAAAATCCGTTCAGGGTCTCTGATGCAAACTGGATTGACCATATCTAGACCCACAGCTGGATGAGACATAAGGCTGGACACTCTTGGGGCTGAGAGGATTGGTGAGGTTGGGTGAGCAAACGCAGATACTTTAAAGTAACACTGCGGGGAACACACCCCATGGGTCTCAAATCTCCAGGTACAAGGGCATCTTCCTACATCAAAACATGCATGGGAAACCCAGAAGATGGTATGCCATGAGATCGGGAAAGGTTTCTAAAACGCACCTCATTTCTCCTCTCCTTGTGCTCGGGTTCGCCATTCCAGCCTCTTGACTAACCATCTCCCTACTTGGAGAATCAGCACCTTTAACCTCCTGTTTCTTACAGGTTGCAATTTGTCCTGAGGATGAACGGGAAGACGCGGAACCAACGAGAGACGAGCCCTAGGTGTTGGGACAGGCATAGGTGACTCCATTTTCCCATCAGGAAGAAGAATGAACCACAGGCTCAGCCTGCCCCCCAGAACCAAAATAAGGCCTGAAGCAATCCTGCGCTTTTGCGGCCAGCTCCCAAAAAAGCGAGGAGACAAATGGAGCTCAGGGGCACTGCAATTCACAAACGTGCAGAGTTATAAATGAGAACTCTCGTCAACAAATATATTGAGGGAAGGCAACGAAGAGGATTTGAAAGCAAGGCAGATTTGCAGGAAACAGATTTCAGGAGGTAGATTCGACTCGCCTTTAAAGCACATGAAAAGCGGCAAAACGTTGACAATGATGCCCTTGGCCAAAAAGGGCGTATGCGTTTTTTCCTGAATATATTCAGGAAAAAACGCATACGCCCTTTTTGGCCAACCAAGCAAGCCGGAAGGGCAAATCAGCGCTACAAAGATGTCTCGCTTGCCCTCAGTCAAAAGGGCCATGCTGAACAAAGTGTAAAAACCAGAAAAGCAGGACAGGCCATGGAGACATGGGAGCCTTGCTACGCTGATGGGCGGGATGTAAATTGCCAACAGGCACTCTGGAGAAGAGTACGGTGTGTCCTGAAACAAGTAATAAACACTGCGTAGAGAGCATAGGGCACTTCCACTCATGGGCGTATAAATTGGGAAAACTAAGAATCAACAAGACACAGGCACCCTAAAGTTTACGGCTGCTCTGTTTCCAAGAACCTCCGCTTCGGTACACCTTCAATATCCCAGGAAAGAGAAAAATGGATAAAGAAATGGTGGTACTTGGCACAATGGAATATCACTCAGCCATGAAATCAATGTCATAAGGCTAGTTAGCAGCATGATGAGTGGATTTAGATACGATGATTCTAAGTGAAATAAGTCACACAGAAAAAGACACTTATCCTAAGATATCGCTTATAGAGGGAATGTCAAAATCGCTACACTTGAACTGAATTACAAAACAAAACAGAGTCACACCTTTAGAAGACACACTATGGCTGCTTAACGGGAAAGGTGAGGTGGGGTGATGCATAAAACAAGGGTTTGAAATTAGCTCAGAGACCGCTCCATAAGCCAAATATGTAATAGACAAGGCCTACTCCCTGCTCAGTGAACTGGACTCAACACACCCTAGTCACCACACAAGAATATATCTGACTAGTAAGAATCTGAAAACCTATGTATCAATATCTCTCTGCAAGTGAATCAAGAGGGTGTAAAGCGGCATCAACACAGCAGGCAAGAGCAGCCAAGCCCGATTCTAAACATAAATTACTTTAAAAAAACCCACAAAACAAAGACAGTGAAAGAGAGAGAAATTCTTACAAAATCCGTTCAGGGACTATGATGCAACCTGGATTGACCATATCTAGACCCACAGCTGGATGAGACATAAGGCTGGATACTCTTGGGGCTGAGAGGTTTGGTGAGGTTGGGTGAGCAAACGCAGATACTTTAAAGTAACACTGCGGGGAACACACACCATGGGTCTCAAATCTCCAGGTACAAGGGCATCTTCCTACATCAAAACATGCATGGGAAACCCAGAAGATGGTATGCCGTGAGATCGGGAAAGGTTTCTAAAACGCACCTCATTTCTCCTCTCCTTGTGGTCGAGTTCGCCATTCCAGCCGCTTGACTAACCATCTCCCTACTTGGAGAATCAGCACCTTTAACCTCCTGATTGTACAGGTTGCAATTTGTCCTGAGGATGAACGGGAAGACGCGGAACCAACGAGAGACGAGTCCTAGGTGTTGGGACAGGCATAGGTCACTCCATTTTCCCATCAGGAAGAAGAATGAACCACAGGCTCAGCCTGCCCCCCACAACCAAAATAGGGCCTGAAGCAATCCTGCGCTTTTGCGGCCAGCTCCCAAAAAAGCGAGGAGACAAATGGAGCTCAGGGGCACTGCAATTCACAAACGTGCAGAGTTATAAATGAGAACTCTCGTCCACAAATATATTGAGGGAAGGCAACGAAGAGGATTTGAAAGCAAGGCAGATTTGCAGGAAACAGATTTCAGGAGGTAGATTCGACTCGCCTTTAAAGCACATGAAAAGCGGCAAAAGGTTGACAATGATGCCCTTGGCCAAAAAGGGCGTATGCGTTTTTTCCTGAATATATTCAGGAAAAAACGCATACGCCCTTTTTGGCCAACCAAGCAAGCCGGAAGGGCAAATCAGCGCTACAAAGAAGTCTCGCTTGCCCTCGGTCAAAAGGGCCATGCTGAACAAAGTGTAAAAACCAGAAAAGCAGGACAGGCCATGGAGACATGGGAGCCTTGCTACGCTGATGGGCGGGATGTAAATTGCCAACAGGCACTCTGGAGAAGAGTACGGTGTGTCCTGAAACAAGTAATAAACACAGCGTAGAGAGCATAGGGCACTTCCACTCAAGGGCGTATAAATTGGGAAAAGTAAAAATCAACAAGACACAGGCACCCTAAAGTTTACGGCTGCTCTGTTTCCAAGAACCTCCGCTTCGGTACACCTTCAATATCCCAGGAAAGAGAAAAATGGATAAAGAAATGGTGGTACTTGGCACAATGGAATATCACTCAGCCATGAAATCAATGTCATAAGGCTACTTAGCAGCATGATGAGTGGATTTAGGTACGATGATTCTAAGTGAAATAAGTCACACAGAAAAAGACACTTATCCTAAGATATCGCTTTTAGGGGGAATGTCAAAATCGCTACACTTGAACTGAATTACAAAACAGAACAGAGTCACACCTTTAGAAGACACACTATGGCTGCTTAAAGGGAAAGGTGAGGTGGGGTGATGCATAAAACAAGGGTTTGAAATTAGCTCAGACACCGCTCCATAAGCCAAATATGTAATAGACAAGGTCTACTCCCTGCTCAGTGAACTGGACTCAACACCCCCTAGTCACCGCACAAGAATATATCTGACTAGTAAGAATCTGAAAACCTATGTATCGATATCTCTCTGCAAGTGAATCAAGAGGGTGTAAAGCGGCATCAACACAGCAGGGAAAAGCAGCCAAGCCCGATTCTAAACACAAATTACTTTAAAAAACCCACAAAACAAAGACAGTGAAAGAGAGAGAAATTCTTACAAAATCCGTTCAGGGTCTATGATGCAACCTGGATTGACCATATCTAGACCCACAGCTGGATGAGACATAAGGCTGGACACTCTTGGGGCTGAGAGGATTGGTGAGGTTGGGTGAGCAAACGCAGATACTTTAAAGTAACACTGCGGGGTACACACCCCATGGGTCTCAAATCTCCAGGTACAAGGGCATCTTCCTACATCAAAACATGCATGGGAAACCCAGAAGATGGTATGCCGTGAGATCAGGAAAGGTTTCTAAAACGCACCTCATTTCTCCTCTCCTTGTGCTCGGGTTCGCCATTCCAGCCGCTTGACTAACCATCTCCCTACTTGGAGAATCAGCACCTTTAACCTCCTGTTTCGTACAGGTTGCAATTTGTCCTGAGGATGAACGGGAAGACGGGCAACCAACGAGAGACTAGCCCTAGGTGTTGGGACAGGCACAGGCCACTCCATTTTCCCATCAGGAAGAAGAATGAACCACAGGCTCAGCCTGACCCCCAGAACCAAAATAGGGCCTGAAGCAATCCTGTGCTTTTGCGGCCAGCTCCCAAAAAAGCGAGTAGACAAATGGAGCTCAGGGACACTGCAATTCACAAACGTGCAGAGTTATAAATGATAACTCTCGTCCACAAATATATTGAGGGAAGGCAACGAAGAGGATTTGAAAGCAAGGCAGATTTGCAGGAAACAGATTTCAGGAGGTAGATTCGACTCGCCTTTAAAGCACATGAAAAGCGGCAAAACGTTGACAATGATGCCCTTGGCCAAAAAGGGCGTATGCGTTTTTTCCTGAATATATTCAGGAAAAAACGCATACGCCGTTTTTGGCCAACCAAGCAAGCCGGAAGGGCAAATCAGCGCTACAAAGAAGTCTCGCTTGCCCTCGGTCAAAAGGGCCATGCTGAACAAAGTGTAAAAACCAGAAAAGCAGGACAGGCCATGGAGACATGGGAGCCTTGCTACGCTGATGGGCGGGATGTAAATTGCCAACAGGCACTCTGGAGAAGAGTACGGTGTGTCCTGAAACAAGTAATAAACACAGCGTAGAGAGCATAGGGCACTTCCACTCATGGGCGTATAAATTGGGAAAACTAAGAATCAACAAGACACAGGCACCCTAAAGTTTACGGCTGCTCTGTTTCCAAGAACCTCCGCTTCGGTACACCTTCAATATCCCAGGAAAGAGAAAAATGGATAAAGAAATGGTGGTACTTGGCACAATGGAATATCACTCAGCCATGAAATCAATGTCATAAGGCTAGTTAGCAGCATGATGAGTGGATTTAGGTACGATGATTCTAAGTGAAATAAGTCACACAGAAAAAGACACTTATCCTAAGATATCGCTTATAGAGGGAATGTCAAAATCGCTACACTTGAACTGAATTACAAAACAGAACAGAGTCACACCTTTAGAAGACACACTATGGCTGCTTAACGGGAAAGGTGAGGTGGGGTGATGCATAAAACAAGGGTTTGAAATTAGCTCAGAGACCGCTCCATAAGCCAAATATGTAATAGACAAGGCCTACTCCCTGCTCAGTGAACTGGACTCAACACACCCTAGTCACCACACAAGAATATATCTGACTAGTAAGAATCTGAAAACCTATGTATCGATATCTCTCTGCAAGTGAATCAAGAGGGTGTAAAGCGGCATCAACACAACATGGAAAAGCATCAAGCCCGATTCTAAACATAAATTACTTTAAAAAACCCACAAAACAAAGACAGTGAAAGAGAGAGAAATTCTTACAAAATCCGTTCAGGGTCTATGATGCAACCTGGATTGACCATATCTAGACCCACAGCTGGATGAGACATAAGGCTGGACACTCTTGGGGCTGAGAGGATTGGTGAGGTTGGGGGAGCAAACGCAGATAATTTAAAGTAACACTGCGGGGAACACACCCCATGGGTCTCAAATCTCCAGGTACAAGGGCATCTTCCTACATCAAAACATGCATGGGAAACCCAGAAGATGGTATGCCATGAGATCGGGAAAGGTTTCTAAAACGCACCTCATTTCTCCTCTCCTTGTGCTCGGGTTCGCCATTCCAGCCGCTTGACTAACCATCTCCCTACTTGGAGAATCAGCACCTTTAACCTCCTGATTGTACAGGTTGCAATTTGTCCTGAGGATGAATGGGAAGACGCAGAACCAACGAGATACGAGCCCTAGGTGTTGGGACAGGCATAGGTCACTCCATTTTCCCATCAGGAAGAAGAATGAACCACAGGCTCAGCCTGCCCCCCAGAACCAAAATAGGGCCTGAAGCAATCCTGCGCTTTTGCGGCCAGCTCCCTAAAAAGCGAGGAGACAAATGGAGCTCAGGGGCACTGCAATTCACAAACGTGCAGAGTTATAAATGAGAACTCTCGTCCACAAATATATTGAGGGAAGGCAACGAAGAGGATTTGAAAGCAAGGCAGATTTGCAGGAAACAGATTTCAGGAGGTAGATTCGACTCGCCTTTAAAGCACATGAAAAGCGGCAAAACGTTGACAATGATGCCCTTGGCCAAAAAGGGCGTATGCGTTTTTTCCTGAATATATTCAGGAAAAAACGCATACGCCCTTTTTGGCCAACCAAGCAAGCCGGAAGGGCAAATCAGCGCTACAAAGAAGTCTCGCTTGCCCTCGGTCAAAAGGGCCATGCTGAACAAAGTGTAAAAACCAGAAAAGCAGGACAGGCCATGGAGACATGGGAGCCTTGCTACGCTGATGGGCGGGATGTAAATTGCCAAAAGGCACTCTGGAGAAGAGTACGGTGTGTCCTGAAACAAGTAATAAACACAGCGTTGAGAGCATAGGGCACTTCCACTCATGGGCATATAAATTGGGAAAACTAAGAATCAACAAGACACAGGCACCCTAAAGTTTACGGCTGCTCTGTTTCCAAGAACCTCCGCTTCGGTACACCTTCAATATCCCAGGAAAGAGAAAAATGGATAAAGAAATGGTGGTACTTGGCACAATGGAATATCACTCAGCCATGAAATCAATGTCATAAGGCTAGTTAGCAGCATGATGAGTGGATTTAGGTACGATGATTCTAAGTGAAATAAGTCACACAGAAAAAGACACTTATCCTAAGATATCGCTTATAGAGGGAATGTCAAAATCGCTACACTTGAACTGAATTACAAAACAGAACAGAGTCACACCTTTAGAAGACACACTATGGCTGCTTAACGGGAAAGGTGAGGTGGGGTGATGCATAAAACAAGGGTTTGAAATTAGCTCAGAGACCGCTCCATAAGCCAAATATGTAATAGACAAGGCCTACTCCCTGCTCAGTGAACTGGACTCAACACACCCTAGACACCACACAAGAATATATCTGACTAGTAAGAATCTGAAAACTTATGTATCGATATCTCTCTGCAAGTGAATCAAGTGGGTGTAAAGCGGCATCAACACAGCAGGGAAAAGCAGCCAAGCCCAATTCTAAACATAAATTACTTTAAAAAACCCACAAAACAAAGACAGTGAAAGAGAGAGAAATTCTTACAAAATCCGTTCAGGGTCTATGATGCAACCTGGATTGACCATATCTAGACCCACAGCTGGATGAGACATAAGGCTGGACACTCTTGGGGCTGAGAGGATTGGTGAGGTTGGGTGAGCAAACGCAGATACTTTAAAGTAACACTGCGGGGAACACACCCCATGGGTCTCAAATCTCCAGGTACAAGGGCATCTTCCTACATCAAAACATGCATGGGAAACCCAGAAGATGGTATGCCATGAGATCGGGAAAGGTTTCTAAAACGCACCTCATTTCTCCTCTCCTTGTGCTCGAGTTCGCCATTCCAGCCGCTTGACTAACCATCTCCCTACTTGGAGAATCAGCACCTTTAACCTCCTGTTTCTTACAGGTTGCAATTTGTCCTGAGGATGAACGGGAAGACGCGGAACCAACGAGAGACGAGCCCTAGGTGTTGGGACAGGCATAGGTCACTCCATTTTCCCATCAGGAAGAAGAATGAACCACAGGCTCAGCCTGCCCCCCAGAACCAAAATAGGGCCTGAAGCAATCCTGCGCTTTTGCGGCCAGCTCCCAAAAAAGCGAGGAGACAAATGGAGCTCAGGGGCACTGCAATTCACAAACGTGCAGAGTTATAAATGAGAACTCTCGTCCACAAATATATTGAGGGAAGGCAACGAAGAGGATTTGAAAGCAAGGCAGATTTGCAGGAAACAGATTTCAGGAGGTAGATTCGACTCGCCTTTAAAGCACATGAAAAGCGGCAAAACGTTGACAATGATGCCCTTGGCCAAAAAGGGCGTATGCGTTTTTTCCTGAATATATTCAGGAAAAAACGCATACGCCCTTTTTGGCCAACCAAGCAAGCCGGAAGGGCAAATCAGCGCTACAAAGAAGTCTCGCTTGCCCTCGGTCAAAAGGGCCATGCTGAACAAACAGTAAAAACCAGAAAAGCAGGACAGGCCATGGAGACATGGGAGCCTTGCTACGCTGATGGGCGGGATGTAAATTGCCAACAGGCACTCTGGAGAAGAGTACGGTGTGTCCTGAAACAAGTAATAAACACAGCGTAGAGAGCATAGGGCACTTCCACTCATGGGCGTATAAATTGGGAAAACTAAAAATCAACAAGACACAGGCACCCTAAAGTTTACGGCTGCTCTGTTTCCAAGAACCTCCACTTCGGTACACCTTCAATATCCCAGGAAAGAGAAAAATGGATAAAGAAATGGTGGTACTTGGCACAATGGAATATCACTCAGCCATGAAATCAATGTCATAAGGCTAGTTAGCAGCATGATGAGTGGATTTAGGTACGATGATTCTAAGTGAAATAAGTCACACAGAAAAAGACACTTATCCTAAGATATCGCTTATAGAGGGAATGTCAAAATGGCTACACTTGAACTGAATTACAAAACAGAACAGAGTCACACCTTTAGAAGACACACTATGGCTACTTAACGGGAAAGGTGAGGTGGGGTGATGCATAAAACAAGGGTTTGAAATTAGCTCAGAGACCGCTCCATAAGCCAAATATGTAATAGACAAGGCCTACTCCCTGCTCAGTGAACTGGACTCAACACACCCTAGTCACCACACAAGAATATATCTGACTAGTAAGAATCTGAAAACCTATGTATCGATATCTCTCTGCAAGTGAATCAAGAGGGTGTAAAGCGGCATCAACACAGCAGGGAAAAGCAGCCAAGCCCGATTCTAAACATAAATTACTTTAAAAAACCCACAAAACAAAGACAGTGAAAGAGAGAGAAATTCTTACAAAATCCGTTCAGGGTCTATGATGCAACCTGGATTGACCATATCTAGACCCACAGCTGGATGAGACATAAGGCTGGACACTCTTGGGGCTGAGAGGATTGGTGAGGTTGGGTGAGCAAACGCAGATAATTTAAAGTAACACTGCGGGGAACACACCCCATGGGTCTCAAATCTCCAGGTACAAGGGCATCTTCCTACATCAAAACATGCATGGGAAACCCAGAAGATGGTATGCCATGAGATCGGGAAAGGTTTCTAAAACGCACCTCATTTCTCCTCTCCTTGTGCTCGGGTTCGCCATTCCAGCCGCTTGACTAACCATCTCCCTACTTGGAGAATCAGCACCTTTAACCTCCTGATTGTACAGGTTGCAATTTGTCCTGAGGATGAATGGGAAGACGCAGAACCAACGAGATACGAGCCCTAGGTGTTGGGACAGGCATAGGTCACTCCATTTTCCCATCAGGAAGAAGAATGAACCACAGGCTCAGCCTGCCCCCCAGAACCAAAATAGGGCCTGAAGCAATCCTGCGCTTTTGCGGCCAGCTCCCTAAAAAGCGAGGAGACAAATGGAGCTCAGGGGCACTGCAATTCACAAACGTGCAGAGTTATAAATGAGAACTCTCGTCCACAAATATATTGAGGGAAGGCAACGAAGAGGATTTGAAAGCAAGGCAGATTTGCAGGAAACAGATTTCAGGAGGTAGATTCGACTCGCCTTTAAAGCACATGAAAAGCGGCAAAACGTTGACAATGATGCCCTTGGCCAAAAAGGGCGTATGCGTTTTTTCCTGAATATATTCAGGAAAAAACGCATACGCCCTTTTTGGCCAACCAAGCAAGCCGGAAGGGCAAATCAGCGCTACAAAGAAGTCTCGCTTGCCCTCGGTCAAAAGGGCCATGCTGAACAAAGTGTAAAAACCAGAAAAGCAGGACAGGCCATGGAGACATGGGAGCCTTGCTACGCTGATGGGCGGGATGTAAATTGCCAAAAGGCACTCTGGAGAAGAGTACGGTGTGTCCTGAAACAAGTAATAAACACAGCGTAGAGAGCATAGGGCACTTCCACTCATGGGCGTATAAATTGGGAAAAGTAAAAATCAACAAGACACAGGCACCCTAAAGTTTACGGCTGCTCTGTTTCCAAGAACCTCCACTTCGGTACACCATCAATGTCCCAGGAAAGAGAAAAATGGATAAAGAAATGGTGGTACTTGGCACAATGGAATATCACTCAGCCATGAAATCAATGTCATAAGGCTAGTTAGCAGCATGATGAGTGGATTTAGGTACGATGATTCTAAGTGAAATAAGTCACACAGAAAAAGACACTTATCCTAAGATATCGCTTATAGAGGGAATGTCAAAATCGCTACACTTGAACTGAATTACAAAAGAGAACAGAGTCACACCTTTAGAAGACACACTATGGCTGCTTAACGGGAAAGGTGAGGTGGGGTGATGCATAAAACAAGGGTTTGAAATTAGCTCAGACACCGCTCCATAAGCCAAATATGTAATAGACAAGGCCTACTCCCTGCTCAGTGAACTGGACTCAACACACCCTAGTCACCACACTAGTAAGAATCTGAAAACCTATGTATCGATATCTCTCTGCAAGTGAATCAAGAGGGTGTAAAGCGGCATCAACACAGCAGGGAAAAGCAGCCAAGACCGATTCTAAACGTAAATTACTTTAAAAAACCCACAAAACAAAGACCGTGAAAGAGAGAGAAATTCTTACAAAATCCGTTCAGGGTCTCTGATGCAACCTGGATTGACCATATCTAGACCCACAGCTGGATGAGACATAAGGCTGGACACTCTTGGGGCTGAGAGGATTGGTGAGGTTGGGTGAGCAAATGCAGATACTTTAAAGTAATACCGCGGGGGACCCACCCCATGGGTCTCAAATCTCCAGGTACAAGGGAATCTTCCTACATCAAAACATGCATGGGAAACCCAGAAGATGGTATGCCGTGAGATCGGGAAAGGTTTCTAAAACGCACCTCATTTCTCCTCTCCTTGTGCTCGGGTTCGCCATTCCAGCCGCTTGACTAACCATCTCCCTACTTGGAGAATCAGCACCTTTAACCTCCTGTTTCGTCCAGGTTGCAATTTGTCCTGAGGATGAACGGGAAGACGCGGAACCAATGAGAGATGAGCCCTAGGTTTTGGGACAGGCATAGGTCACTCCATTTTCCCATCAGGAAGAAGAATGAACCACAGGCTCAGCCTGCCCCCCAGAACCAAAATAGGGCCTGAAGCAATCCTGCGCTTTTGCGGCCAGCTCCCAAAAAAGCGAGGAGACAAATGGAGCTCAGGGGCACTGCAATTCACAAACATGCAGAGTTATAAATGAGAACTCTCGTCCACAAATATATTGAGGGAAGGCAACGAAGAGGTTTTGAAAGCAAGGCAGATTTGCAGGAAACAGATTTCAGGAGGTAGATTCGACTCGCCTTTAAAGCACATGAAAAGCGGCAAAACGTTGACAATGATGCCCTTGGCCAAAAAGGGCGTATGCGTTTTTTCCTGAATATATTCAGGAAAAAACGCATACGCCCTTTTTGGCCAACCAAGCAAGCCGGAAGGGCAAATCAGCGCTACAAAGAAGTCTCGCTTGCCCTCGGTCAAAAGGGCCATGCTGAACAAAGTGTAAAAACCAGAAAAGCAGGACAGGCCATGGAGACATGGGAGCCTTGCTACGCTGATGGGCGGGATGTAAATTGCCAACAGGCACTCTGGAGAAGAGTACGGTGTGTCCTGAAACAAGTAATAAACACAGCGTAGAGAGCATAGGGCACTTCCACTCATGGGCGTATAAATTGGGAAAACTAAAAATCAACAAGACACAGGCACCCTAAAGTTTACGGCTGCTCTGTTTCCAAGAACCTCCGCTTCGGTACACCTTCAATATCCCAGGAAAGAGAAAAATGGATAAAGAAATGGTGGTACTTGGCACAATGGAATATCACTCAGCCATGAAATCAATCTCATAAGGCTACTTAGCAGCATGATGAGTGGATTTAGGTACGATGATTCTAAGTGAAATAAGTCACAGAGAAAAAGACACTTATCCTAAGATATCGCTTATAGAGGGAATGTCAAAATCGTTACACTTGAGCTGAATTACAAAACAAAACAGAGTCACACCTTTAGAAGACACACTATGGCTGCTTAACGGGAAAGGTGAGGTGGGGTGATGCATAAAACAAGGGTTTGAAATTAGCTCAGACACCGCTCCATAAGCCAAATATGTAATAGACAAGGCCTACTCCCTGCTCAGTGAACTGGACTCAACACACCCTAGTCACCACACAAGAATATATCTGACTAGTAAGAATCTGAAAACCTATGTATCGATATCTCTCTGCAAGTGAATCAAGAGGGTGTAAAGCAGCATCAACGCAGCAGGGAAAAGCAGCCAAACCCCATTCTAAACAAACGTTACTTTAAAAAACCCACAAAGCAAAGACAGTGAAAGAGAGAGAAATTCTTACAAAATCCGTTCAGGGTATCTGATGCAACCTGGATTGACCATATCTAGACCCACAGCTGGATGAGACATAAGGCTGGACACTCTTGGGGCTGAGAGGATTGGTGAGGTTGGGTGAGCAAATGCAGATACTTTAAAGTAATACCGCGGGGTACCCACCCCATGGTTCTCAAATCTCCAGGTACAAGGGAATCTTCCTACATCAAAACATGCATGGGAAACCCAGAAGATGGTATGCCGTGAGATCGGGAAAGGTTTCTAAAACGCACCTCATTTCTCCTCTCCTTGTGCTCGGGTTCGCCATTCCAGCCGCTTGACTAACCATCTCTCTACTTGGAGAATCAGCACCTTTAACCTCCTGTTTCGTCCAGGTTGCAATTTGTCCTGAGGATGAACGGGAAGACGGGGAACCAACGAGACACTAGCCCTAGGTGTTGGGACAGGCACAGGTCACTCCATTTTCCCATCAGGAAGAAGAATGAACCACAGGCTCAGCCTGCCACCCAGAACCAAAATAGGGCCTGAAGCAATCCTGCGCTTTTGCGGCCAGCTCCCAAAAAAGCGAGGAGACAAATGGAGCTCAGGGGCACTGCAATTCACAAACGTGCAGAGTTATAAATGAGAACTCTCGTCCACAAATATATTGAGGGAAGGCAACGAAGAGGATTTGAAAGCAAGGCAGATTTGCAGGAAACAGATTTCAGGAGGTAGATTCGACTCGCCTTTAAAGCACATGAAAAGCGGCAAAACGTTGACAATGATGCCCTTGGCCAAAAAGGGCGTATGCGTTTTTTCCTGAATATATTCAGGAAAAAACGCATACGCCCTTTTAGGCCAAGCAAGCACGCCGGAAGGGCAAATCAGCGCTACAAAGAAGTCTCGCTTGCCCTCGGTCAAAAGGGCCATGCTGAACAAAGTGTAAAAACCAGAAAAGCAGGACAGGCCATGGAGACATGGGAGCCTTGCTACGCTGATGGGCGGGATGTAAATTGCCAACAGGCACTCTGGAGAAGAGTACGGTGTGTCCTGAAACAAGTAATAAACTCAGCGTAGAGAGCATAGGGCACTTCCACTCATGGGCGTATAAATTGGGAAAACTAAAAATCAACAAGACACAGGCACCCTAAAGTTTACGGCTGCTCTGTTTCCAAGAATCTCCGCTTCGGTATACCTTCAATATCCCAGGAAAGAGAAAAATGGATAAAGAAATGGTGGTACTTGGCACAATGGAATATCACTCAGCCATGAAATCAATGTCATAAGGCTACTTAGCAGCATGATGAGTGGATTTAGGTACGATGATTCTAAGTGAAATAAGTCACACAGAAAAAGGCACTTATCCTAAGATATCGCTTATAGAGGGAATGCCAAAATCGCTACACTTGAACTGAATTACAAAACAGAACAGAGGCACACCTTTAGAAGACACACTATGGCTACTTAACCGGAAAGGTGAGGTGAGGTGATGCATAAAACAAGGGTTTGAAATTAGCTCAGACACCGCTCCATAAGCCAAATATGTACTAGACAAGGCCTACTCCCTGCTCAGTGAACTGGACTCAACACCCCCTAGTCACCGCACAAGAATATATCTGACTAGTATGAATCTCAAAAACCTATGTATCGATATCTCTCTGCAAGTGAATCAAGAGGGTGTAAAGCGGCATAAACACAGCAGGGAAAAGCAGCCAAACCCCATTCTAAACATACGTTACTTTAAAAAACCAACAAAGCAAAGACAGTGAAAGAGAGAGAAATTCTTACAAAATCCGTTCAGGGTATCTGATGCAACCTGGATTGACCATATCTAGACCCACAGCTGGATGAGACATAAGGCTGGACACTCTTGGGGCTGAGAGGATTGGTGAGGTTGGGTGAGCAAATGCAGATACTTTAAAGTAATACCGCGGGGTACCCACCCCATGGTTCTCAAATCTCCAGGTACAAGGGAATCTTCCTACATCAAAACATGCATGGGAAACCCAGAAGATGGTATGCCGTGAGATCGGGAAAGGTTTCTAAAACGCACCTCATTTCTCCTCTCCTTGTGCTCGGGTTCGCCATTCCAGCCGCTTGACTAACCATCTCTCTACTTGGAGAATCAGCACCTTTAACCTCCTGTTTCGTCCAGGTTGCAATTTGTCCTGAGGATGAACGGGAAGACGGGGAACCAACGAGACACTAGCCCTAGGTGTTGGGACAGGCACAGGTCACTCCATTTTCCCATCAGGAAGAAGAATGAACCACAGGCTCAGCCTGCCACCCAGAACCAAAATAGGGCCTGAAGCAATCCTGCGCTTTTGCGGCCAGCTCCCAAAAAAGCGAGGAGACAAATGGAGCTCAGGGGCACTGCAATTCACAAACGTGCAGAGTTATAAATGAGAACTCTCGTCCACAAATATATTGAGGGAAGGCAACGAAGAGGATTTGAAAGCAAGGCAGATTTGCAGGAAACAGATTTCAGGAGGTAGATTCGACTCGCCTTTAAAGCACATGAAAAGCGGCAAAACGTTGACAATGATGCCCTTGGCCAAAAAGGGCGTATGCGTTTTTTCCTGAATATATTCAGGAAAAAACGCATACGCCCTTTTTGGCCAACCAAGCAAGCCGGAAGGGCAAATCAGCGCTACAAAGAAGTCTCGCTTGCCCTCGGTCAAAAGGGCCTTGCTGAAAAAAGTGTAAAAACCAGAAAAGCAGGACAGGCCATGGAGACATGGGAGCCTTGCTACGCTGATGGGCGGGATGTAAATTGCCAACAGGCACTCTGGAGAAGAGTACGGTGTGTCCTGAAACAAGTAATAAACACAGCGTAGAGAGCATAGGGCACTTCCACTCATGGGCGTATAAATTGGGAAAACTAAAAATCAACAAGACACAGGCACCCTAAAGTTTACGGCTGCTCTCTTTCCAAGAATCTCCGCTTCGGTACACCTTCAATATCCCAGGAAAGAGAAAAATGGATAAAGAAATGGTGGTACTTGGCACAATGGAATATCACTCAGCCATGAAATCAATGTCATAAGGCTAGTTAGCAGCATGATGAGTGGATTTAGGTACGATGATTCTAAGTGAAATAAGTCACACAGAAAAAGACACTTATCCTAAGATATCGCTTTTTGGGGGAATGTCAAAATCGCTACACTTGAACTGAATTACAAAACAGAACATAGTCACACCTTTAGAAGACACACTATGGCTGCTTAACGGGAAAGGTGAGGTGGGGTGATGCATAAAACAAGGGTTTGAAATTAGCTCAGAGACCGCTCCATAAGCCAAATATGTACTAGACAAGGCCTACTCCCTGCTCAGTGAACTGGACTCAACACACCCTAGTCACCACACAAGAATATATCTGACTAGTAAGAATCTGAAAACCTATGTATCGATATCTCTCTGCAAGTGAATCAAAAGGGTGTAAAGCGGCATCAACACAGCAGGGAAAAGCAGCCAAGCCCGATTCTAAACATACATTACTTTAAAAAACCCACAAAAGAAAGACAGTGAAAGAGACAGAAATTCTTACAAAATCCGTTCAGGGTCTATGATGCAACCTGGATTGACCATATCTAGACCCACAGCTGGATGAGACATAAGGCTGGACACTCTTGGGGCTGAGCGGATTGGTGAGGTTGGGTGAGAAATGCAGATACTTTAAAGTAACACTGCTGGGAACACACCCCATGGGTCTCAAATCTCCAGGTACAAGGGCATCTTCCTACATCAAAACATGCATGGGAAACCCAGAAGATGGTATGCCATGAGATCGGGAAAGGTTTCTAAAACGCACCTCATTTCTCCTCTCCTTGTGCTCGGGTTCGCCATTCCAGCCACTTGACTAACCATCTCCCTACTTGGAGAATCAGCACCTTTAACCTCCTGATTGTACAGGTTGCAATTTGTCCTGAGGATGAATGGGAAGATGCGGAACCAACGAGAGACGAGCCCTAGGTGTTGGGAGAGGCATAGGTCACTCCATTTTCCCATCAGGAAGAAGAATGAACCACAGGCTCAGCCTGCCCCCCAGAACCAAAATAGGGCCTGAAGCAATCCTGCGCTTTTGCGGCCAGCTCCCCAAAAAGCGAGGAGACAAATGGAGCTCAGGGGCACTGCAATTCACAAACGTGCAGAGTTATAAATGAGAACTCTCGTCCACAAATATATTGAGGGAAGGCAACGAAGAGGATTTGAATGCAAGGCAGATTTGCAGGAAAAAGATTTCAGGAGGTAGATTCGACTCGCCTTTAAAGCACATGAAAAGCGGCAAAACGTTGACAATGATGCCCTTGGCCAAAAAGGGCGTATGCGTTTTTTCCTGAATATATTCAGGAAAAAACGCATACGCCCTTTTTGGCCAACCAAGCAAGCCGGAAGGGCAAATCAGCGCTACAAAGAAGTCTCGCTTGCCCTCGGTCAAAAGGGCCATGCTGAACAAAGTGTAAAAACCAGAAAAGCAGGACAGGCCGTGGAGACATGGGAGCCTTGCTACGCTGATGGGCGGGATGTAAATTGCCAACAGGCACTCTGGAGAAGAGTACGGTGTGTCCTGAAACAAGTAATAAACACAGCGTAGAGAGCATAGGGCACTTCCACTCATGGGCGTATAAATTGGGAAAACTAAAAATCAACAAGACACAGGCACCCTAAAGTTTACGGCTGCTCTGTTTCCAAGAATCTCCGCTTCGGTACACCTTCAATATCCCAGGAAAGAGAAAAATGGATAAAGAAATGGTGGTACTTGGCACAATGGAATATCACTCAGCCATGAAATCAATGTCATAAGGCTACTTAGCAGCATGATGAGTGGATTTAGGTACGATGATTCTAAGTGAAATAAGTCACACAGAAAAAGGCACTTATCCTAAGATATCGTTTATAGAGGGAATGCCAAAATCGCTACACTTGAACTGAATTACAAAACAGAACAGAGGCACACCTTTAGAAGACACACTATGGCTACTTAACCGGAAAGGTGAGGTGGGGTGATGCATAAAACAAGGGTTTGAAATTAGCTCAGACACCGCTCCATAAGCCAAATATGTACTAGACAAGGCCTACTCCCTGCTCAGTGAACTGGACTCAACACCCCCTAGTCACCGCACAAGAATATATCTGACTAGTATGAATCTCAAAAACCTATGTATCGATATCTCTCTGCAAGTGAATCAAGAGGGTGTAAAGCGGCATAAACACAGCAGGGAAAAGCAGCCAAACCCCATTCTAAACATACATTACTTTAAAAAACCCACAAAGCAAAGAGAGTGAAAGAGAGAGAAATTCTTACAAAATCCGTTCAGGGTATCTGATGCAACCTGGATTGACCATATCTAGACCCACAGCTGGATGAGACATAAGGCTGGACACTCTTGGGGCTGAGAGGATTGGTGAGGTTGGGTGAGCAAATGCAGATCCTTTAAAGTAATACCGCGGGGTACCCACCCCATGGGTCTCAAATCTCCAGGTACAAGGGAATCTTCCTACATCAAAACATGCATGGGAAACCCAGAAGATGGTATGCCGTGAGATCGGGAAAGGTTTCTAAAACGCACCTCATTTCTCCTCTCCTTGTGCTCGGGTTCGCCATTCCAGCCTCTTGACTAACCATCTCCCTACTTGGAGAATCAGCACCTTTAACCTCCAGTTTCGTCCAGGTTGTAATTTGTCCTGAGGATGAACGGGAAGACGGGGAACCAACGAGAGACTAGCCCTAGGTGTTGGGACAGGCACAGGTCACTCCATTTTCCCATCAGGAAGAAGAATGAACCACAGGCTCAGCCTGCCCCCCAGAACCAAAATAGGGCCTGAAGCAATCCTGCGCTTTTGCGGCCAGTTCCCAAAAAAGCGAGGAGACAAATGGAGCTCAGGGGCACTGCAATTCACAAACGTGCAGAGTTATAAAGGAGAACTCTCGTCCACAAATATATTGAGGGAAGGCAACGAAGAGGATTTGAAAGCAAGGCAGATTTGCAGGAAACAGATTTCAGGAGGTAGATTCGACTCGCCTTTAAAGCACATGAAAAGCGGCAAAACGTTGACAATGATGCCCTTGGCCAAAAAGGGCGTATGCGTTTTTTACTGAATATATTCAGGAAAAAACGCATACGCCCTTTTTGGCCAACCAAGCAAGCCGGAAGGGCAAATCAGCGCTACAATGAAGTCTCGCTTGCCCTCGGTCAAAAGGGCCATGCTGAAAAAAGTGTAAAAATCAGAAAAGCAGGACAGGCCATGGAGACATGGGAGCCTTGCTACGCTGATGGGCGGGATGTAAATTGCCAACAGGCACTCTGGAGAAGAGTACGGTGTGTCCTGAAACAAGTAATAAACACAGCGTAGAGAGCATAGGGCACTTCCACTCATGGGCGTATAAATTGGGAAAACTAAAAATCAACAAGACACAGGCACCCTAAAGTTTACGGCTGCTCTGTTTCCAAGAACCTCCGCTTCGGTACACCTTCAATATCCCAGGAAAGAGAAAAATGGATAAAGAAATGGTGGTACTTGGCACAATGGAATATCACTCAGCCATGAAATCAATGTCATAAGGCTAGTTAGCAGCATGATGAGTGGATTTAGGTACGATGATTCTAAGTGAAATAAGTCACACAGAAAAAGACACTTATCCTAAGATATCGCTTTTAGGGGGAATGTCAAAATCGTTACACTTGAACTGAATTACAAAACAGAACATAGTCACACCTTTAGAAGACACACTATGGCTGCTTAACGGGAAAGGTGAGGTGGGGTGATGCATAAAACAAGGGTTTGAAATTAGCTCAGAGACCGCTCCATAAGCCAAATATGTACTAGACAAGGCCTACTCCCTGCTCAGTGAACTGGACTCAACACACCCTAGTCACCACACAAGAATATATCTGACTAGTAAGAATCTGAAAACCTATGTATCGATATCTCTCTGCAAGTGAATCAAAAGGGTGTAAAGCGGCATCAACACAGCAGGGAAAAGCAGCCAAGCCTGATTCTAAACATACATTACTTTAAAAAACCCACAAAAGAAAGACAGTGAAAGAGACAGAAATTCTTACAAAATCCGTTCAGGGTCTATGATGCAACCTGGATTGACCATATCTAGACCCACAGCTGGATGAGACATAAGGCTGGACACTCTTGGGGCTGAGCGGATTGGTGAGGTTGGGTGAGAAATGCAGATACTTTAAAGTAACACTGCTGGGAACACACCCCATGGGTCTCAAATCTCCAGGTACAAGGGCATCTTCCTACATCAAAACATGCATGGGAAACCCAGAAGATGGTATGCCATGAGATCGGGAAAGGTTTCTAAAACGCACCTCATTTCTCCTCTCCTTGTGCTCGGGTTCGCCATTCCAGCCACTTGACTAACCATCTCCCTACTTGGAGAATCAGCACCTTTAACCTCCTGATTGTACAGGTTGCAATTTGTCCTGAGGATGAACGGGAAGACGCGGAACCAACGAGAGATGAGCCCTAGGTGTTGGGACAGGCATAGGTCACTCCATTTTCCCATCAGGAAGAAGAATGAACCACAGGTTCAGCCTGCCCCCCAGAACCAAAATAGGGCCTGAAGCAATCCTGCGCTTTTGCGGCCAGCTCCCAAAAAAGCGAGGAGACAAATGGAGCTCAGGGGCACTGCAATTCACAAACGTGCAGAGTTATAAATGAGAACTCTCGTCCACAAATATATTGAGGGAAGGCAACGAAGAGGATTTGAAAGCAAGGCAGATTTGCAGGAAACAGATTTCAGGAGGTAGATTCGACTCGCCTTTAAAGCACATGAAAAGCAGCAAAACGTTGACAATGATGCCCTTGGCCAAAAAGGGCGTATGCGTTTTTTCCTGAATATATTCAGGAAAAAACGCATACGCCCTTTTAGGCCAAGCAAGCAAGCCGGAAGGGCAAATCAGCGCTACAAAGAAGTCTCGCTTGCCCTCTTTCAAAAGTGCCATGCTGAACAAAGTGTAAAAACCAGAAAAGCAGGACAGGCCATGGAGACATGGGAGCCTTGCTACGCTGATGGGCGGGATGTAAATTGCCAACAGGCACTCTGGAGAAGAGTACGGTGTGTCCTGAAACAAGTAATAAACACAGCGTAGAGAGCATAGGGCACTTCCACTCATGGGCGTATAAATTGGGAAAACTAAAAATCAACAAGACACAGGCACCCTAAAGTTTACGGCTGCTCTGTTTCCAAGAATCTCCGCTTCGGTACACTTTCAATATCCCAGGAAAGAGAAAAATGGATAAAGAAATGGTGGTACTTGGCACAATGGAATATCACTCAGCCATGAAATCAATGTCATAAGGCTACTTAGCAGAATGATGAGTGGATTTAGGTACGATGATTCTAAGTGAAATAAGTCACACAGAAAAAGGCACTTATCCTAAGATATCGCTTATAGAGGGAATGCCAAAATCGCTACACTTGAACTGAATTACAAAACAGAACAGAGGCACACCTTTAGAAGACACACTATGGCTACTTAACCGGAAAGGTGAGGTGAGGTGATGCATAAAACAAGGGTTTGAAATTAGCTCAGACACCGCTCCATAAGCCAAATATGTACTAGACAAGGCCTACTCCCTGCTCAGTGAACTGGACTCAACACCCCCTAGTCACCGCACAAGAATATATCTGACTAGTATGAATCTCAAAAACCTATGTATCGATATCTCTCTGCAAGTGAATCAAGAGGGTGTAAAGCGGCATAAACACAGCAGGGAAAAGCAGCCAAACCCCATTCTAAACATACGTTACTTTAAAAAACCAACAAAGCAAAGACAGTGAAAGAGAGAGAAATTCTTACAAAATCCGTTCAGGGTATCTGATGCAACCTGGATTGACCATATCTAGACCCACAGCTGGATGAGACATAAGGCTGGACACTCTTGGGGCTGAGAGGATTGGTGAGGTTGGGTGAGCAAATGCAGATACTTTAAAGTAATACCGCGGGGTACCCACCCCATGGTTCTCAAATCTCCAGGTACAAGGGAATCTTCCTACATCAAAACATGCATGGGAAACCCAGAAGATGGTATGCCGTGAGATCGGGAAAGGTTTCTAAAACGCACCTCATTTCTCCTCTCCTTGTGCTCGGGTTCGCCATTCCAGCCGCTTGACTAACCATCTCTCTACTTGGAGAATCAGCACCTTTAACCTCCTGTTTCGTCCAGGTTGCAATTTGTCCTGAGGATGAACGGGAAGACGGGGAACCAACGAGACACTAGCCCTAGGTGTTGGGACAGGCACAGGTCACTCCATTTTCCCATCAGGAAGAAGAATGAACCACAGGCTCAGCCAGCCACCCAGAACCAAAATAGGGCCTGAAGCAATCCTGCGCTTTTGCGGCCAGCTCCCAAAAAAGCGAGGAGACAAATGGAGCTCAGGGGCACTGCAATTCACAAACGTGCAGAGTTATAAATGAGAACTCTCGTCCACAAATATATTGAGGGAAGGCAACGAAGAGGATTTGAAAGCAAGGCAGATTTGCAGGAAACAGATTTCAGGAGGTAGATTCGACTCGCCTTTAAAGCACATGAAAAGCGGCAAAACGTTGACAATGATGCCCTTGGCCAAAAAGGGCGTATGCGTTTTTTCCTGAATATATTCAGGAAAAAACGCATACGCCCTTTTTGGCCAACCAAGCAAGCCGGAAGGGCAAATCAGCGCTACAAAGAAGTCTCGCTTGCCCTCGGTCAAAAGGGCCTTGCTGAAAAAAGTGTAAAAACCAGAAAAGCAGGACAGGCCATGGAGACATGGGAGCCTTGCTACGCTGATGGGCGGGATGTAAATTGCCAACAGGCACTCTGGAGAAGAGTACGGTGTGTCCTGAAACAAGTAATAAACACAGCGTAGAGAGCATAGGGCACTTCCACTCATGGGCGTATAAATTGGGAAAACTAAAAATCAACAAGACACAGGCACCCTAAAGTTTACGGCTGCTCTCTTTCCAAGAATCTCCGCTTCGGTACACCTTCAATATCCCAGGAAAGAGAAAAATGGATAAAGAAATGGTGGTACTTGGCACAATGGAATATCACTCAGCCATGAAATCAATGTCATAAGGCTAGTTAGCAGCATGATGAGTGGATTTAGGTACGATGATTCTAAGTGAAATAAGTCACACAGAAAAAGACACTTATCCTAAGATATCGCTTTTTGGGGGAATGTCAAAATCGCTACACTTGAACTGAATTACAAAACAGAACATAGTCACACCTTTAGAAGACACACTATGGCTGCTTAACGGGAAAGGTGAGGTGGGGTGATGCATAAAACAAGGGTTTGAAATTAGCTCAGAGACCGCTCCATAAGCCAAATATGTACTAGACAAGGCCTACTCCCTGCTCAGTGAACTGGACTCAACACACCCTAGTCACCACACAAGAATATATCTGACTAGTAAGAATCTGAAAACCTATGTATCGATATCTCTCTGCAAGTGAATCAAAAGGGTGTAAAGCGGCATCAACACAGCAGGGAAAAGCAGCCAAGCCCGATTCTAAACATACATTACTTTAAAAAACCCACAAAAGAAAGACAGTGAAAGAGACAGAAATTCTTACAAAATCCGTTCAGGGTCTATGATGCAACCTGGATTGACCATATCTAGACCCACAGCTGGATGAGACATAAGGCTGGACACTCTTGGGGCTGAGCGGATTGGTGAGGTTGGGTGAGAAATGCAGATACTTTAAAGTAACACTGCTGGGAACACACCCCATGGGTCTCAAATCTCCAGGTACAAGGGCATCTTCCTACATCAAAACATGCATGGGAAACCCAGAAGATGGTATGCCATGAGATCGGGAAAGGTTTCTAAAACGCACCTCATTTCTCCTCTCCTTGTGCTCGGGTTCGCCATTCCAGCCACTTGACTAACCATCTCCCTACTTGGAGAATCAGCACCTTTAACCTCCTGATTGTACAGGTTGCAATTTGTCCTGAGGATGAATGGGAAGATGCGGAACCAACGAGAGACGAGCCCTAGGTGTTGGGAGAGGCATAGGTCACTCCATTTTCCCATCAGGAAGAAGAATGAACCACAGGCTCAGCCTGCCCCCCAGAACCAAAATAGGGCCTGAAGCAATCCTGCGCTTTTGCGGCCAGCTCCCAAAAAAGCGAGGAGACAAATGGAGCTCAGGGGCACTGCAATTCACAAACGTGCAGAGTTATAAATGAGAACTCTCGTCCACAAATATATTGAGGGAAGGCAACGAAGAGGATTTGAAAGCAAGGCAGATTTGCAGGAAAAAGATTTCAGGAGGTAGATTCGACTCGCCTTTAAAGCACATGAAAAGCGGCAAAACGTTGACAATGATGCCCTTGGCCAAAAAGGGCGTATGCGTTTTTTCCTGAATATATTCAGGAAAAAACGCATACGCCCTTTTTGGCCAACCAAGCAAGCCGGAAGGGCAAATCAGCGCTACAAAGAAGTCTCGCTTGCCCTCGGTCAAAAGGGCCATGCTGAACAAAGTGTAAAAACCAGAAAAGCAGGACAGGCCGTGGAGACATGGGAGCCTTGCTACGCTGATGGGCGGGATGTAAATTGCCAACAGGCACTCTGGAGAAGAGTACGGTGTGTCCTGAAACAAGTAATAAACACAGCGTAGAGAGCATAGGGCACTTCCACTCATGGGCGTATAAATTGGGAAAACTAAAAATCAACAAGACACAGGCACCCTAAAGTTTACGGCTGCTCTGTTTCCAAGAATCTCCGCTTCGGTACACCTTCAATATCCCAGGAAAGAGAAAAATGGATAAAGAAATGGTGGTACTTGGCACAATGGAATATCACTCAGCCATGAAATCAATGTCATAAGGCTACTTAGCAGCATGATGAGTGGATTTAGGTACGATGATTCTAAGTGAAATAAGTCACACAGAAAAAGGCACTTATCCTAAGATATCGTTTATAGAGGGAATGCCAAAATCGCTACACTTGAACTGAATTACAAAACAGAACAGAGGCACACCTTTAGAAGACACACTATGGCTACTTAACCGGAAAGGTGAGGTGGGGTGATGCATAAAACAAGGGTTTGAAATTAGCTCAGACACCGCTCCATAAGCCAAATATGTACTAGACAAGGCCTACTCCCTGCTCAGTGAACTGGACTCAACACCCCCTAGTCACCGCACAAGAATATATCTGACTAGTATGAATCTCAAAAACCTATGTATCGATATCTCTCTGCAAGTGAATCAAGAGGGTGTAAAGCGGCATAAACACAGCAGGGAAAAGCAGCCAAACCCCATTCTAAACATACATTACTTTAAAAAACCCACAAAGCAAAGACAGTGAAAGAGAGAGAAATTCTTACAAAATCCGTTCAGGGTATCTGATGCAACCTGGATTGACCATATCTAGACCCACAGCTGGATGAGACATAAGGCTGGACACTCTTGGGGCTGAGAGGATTGGTGAGGTTGGGTGAGCAAATGCAGATCCTTTAAAGTAATACCGCGGGGTACCCACCCCATGGGTCTCAAATCTCCAGGTACAAGGGAATCTTCCTACATCAAAACATGCATGGGAAACCCAGAAGATGGTATGCCGTGAGATCGGGAAAGGTTTCTAAAACGCACCTCATTTCTCCTCTCCTTGTGCTCGGGTTCGCCATTCCAGCCTCTTGACTAACCATCTCCCTACTTGGAGAATCAGCACCTTTAACCTCCAGTTTCGTCCAGGTTGTAATTTGTCCTGAGGATGAACGGGAAGACGGGGAACCAACGAGAGACTAGCCCTAGGTGTTGGGACAGGCACAGGTCACTCCATTTTCCCATCAGGAAGAAGAATGAACCACAGGCTCAGCCTGCCCCCCAGAACCAAAATAGGGCCTGAAGCAATCCTGCGCTTTTGCGGCCAGTTCCCAAAAAAGCGAGGAGACAAATGGAGCTCAGGGGCACTGCAATTCACAAACGTGCAGAGTTATAAATGAGAACTCTCGTCCACAAATATATTGAGGGAAGGCAACGAAGAGGATTTGAAAGCAAGGCAGATTTGCAGGAAACAGATTTCAGGAGGTAGATTCGACTCGCCTTTAAAGCACATGAAAAGCGGCAAAACGTTGACAATGATGCCCTTGGCCAAAAAGGGCGTATGCGTTTTTTCCTGAATATATTCAGGAAAAAACGCATACGCCCTTTTTGGCCAACCAAGCAAGCCGGAAGGGCAAATCAGCGCTACAATGAAGTCTCGCTTGCCCTCGGTCAAAAGGGCCATGCTGAAAAAAGTGTAAAAATCAGAAAAGCAGGACAGGCCATGGAGACATGGGAGCCTTGCTACGCTGATGGGCGGGATGTAAATTGCCAACAGGCACTCTGGAGAAGAGTACGGTGTGTCCTGAAACAAGTAATAAACACAGCGTAGAGAGCATAGGGCACTTCCACTCATGGGCGTATAAATTGGGAAAACTAAAAATCAACAAGACACAGGCACCCTAAAGTTTACGGCTGCTCTGTTTCCAAGAACCTCCGCTTCGGTACACCTTCAATATCCCAGGAAAGAGAAAAATGGATAAAGAAATGGTGGTACTTGGCACAATGGAATATCACTCAGCCATGAAATCAATGTCATAAGGCTAGTTAGCAGCATGATGAGTGGATTTAGGTACGATGATTCTAAGTGAAATAAGTCACACAGAAAAAGACACTTATCCTAAGATATCGCTTTTAGGGGGAATGTCAAAATCGTTACACTTGAACTGAATTACAAAACAGAACATAGTCACACCTTTAGAAGACACACTATGGCTGCTTAACGGGAAAGGTGAGGTGGGGTGATGCATAAAACAAGGGTTTGAAATTAGCTCAGAGACCGCTCCATAAGCCAAATATGTACTAGACAAGGCCTACTCCCTGCTCAGTGAACTGGACTCAACACACCCTAGTCACCACACAAGAATATATCTGACTAGTAAGAATCTGAAAACCTATGTATCGATATCTCTCTGCAAGTGAATCAAAAGGGTGTAAAGCGGCATCAACACAGCAGGGAAAAGCAGCCAAGCCCGATTCTAAACATACATTACTTTAAAAAACCCACAAAAGAAAGACAGTGAAAGAGACAGAAATTCTTACAAAATCCGTTCAGGGTCTATGATGCAACCTGGATTGACCATATCTAGACCCACAGCTGGATGAGACATAAGGCTGGACACTCTTGGGGCTGAGCGGATTGGTGAGGTTGGGTGAGAAATGCAGATACTTTAAAGTAACACTGCTGGGAACACACCCCATGGGTCTCAAATCTCCAGGTACAAGGGCATCTTCCTACATCAAAACATGCATGGGAAACCCAGAAGATGGTATGCCATGAGATCGGGAAAGGTTTCTAAAACGCACCTCATTTCTCCTCTCCTTGTGCTCGGGTTCGCCATTCCAGCCACTTGACTAACCATCTCCCTACTTGGAGAATCAGCACCTTTAACCTCCTGATTGTACAGGTTGCAATTTGTCCTGAGGATGAACGGGAAGACGCGGAACCAACGAGAGATGAGCCCTAGGTGTTGGGACAGGCATAGGTCACTCCATTTTCCCATCAGGAAGAAGAATGAACCACAGGTTCAGCCTGCCCCCCAGAACCAAAATAGGGCCTGAAGCAATCCTGCGCTTTTGCGGCCAGCTCCCAAAAAAGCGAGGAGACAAATGGAGCTCAGGGGCACTGCAATTCACAAACGTGCAGAGTTATAAATGAGAACTCTCGTCCACAAATATATTGAGGGAAGGCAACGAAGAGGATTTGAAAGCAAGGCAGATTTGCAGGAAACAGATTTCAGCAGGTAGATTCGACTCGCCTTTAAAGCACATGAAAAGCAGCAAAACGTTGACAATGATGCCCTTGGCCAAAAAGGGCGTATGCGTTTTTTCCTGAATATATTCAGGAAAAAACGCATACGCCCTTTTAGGCCAAGCAAGCAAGCCGGAAGGGCAAATCAGCGCTACAAAGAAGTCTCGCTTGCCCTCTTTCAAAAGGGCCATGCTGAACAAAGTGTAAAAACCAGAAAAGCAGGACAGGCCATGGAGACATGGGAGCCTTGCTACGCTGATGGGCGGGATGTAAATTGCCAACAGGCACTCTGGAGAAGAGTACGGTGTGTCCTGAAACAAGTAATAAACACAGCGTAGAGAGCATAGGGCACTTCCACTCATGGGCGTATAAATTGGGAAAACTAAAAATCAACAAGACACAGGCACCCTAAAGTTTACGGCTGCTCTGTTTCCAAGAATCTCCGCTTCGGTACACTTTCAATATCCCAGGAAAGAGAAAAATGGATAAAGAAATGGTGGTACTTGGCACAATGGAATATCACTCAGCCATGAAATCAATGTCATAAGGCTAGTTAGCAGCATGATGAGTGGATTTAGGTACGATGATTCTAAGTGAAATAAGTCACACAGAAAAAGGCACTTATCCTAAGATATCACTTATAGAGGGAATGCCAAAATCGCTACACTTGAACTGAATTACAAAACAGAACAGAGGCACACCTTTAGAAGACACACTATGGCTACTTAACCGGAAAGGTGAGGTGGGGTGATGCATAAAACAAGGGTTTGAAATTAGCTCAGAGACCGCTCCATAAGCCAAATATGTACTAGACAAGGCCTACTCCCTGCTCAGTGAACTGGACTCAACACCCCCTAGTCACCGCACAAGAATATATCTGACTAGTATGAATCTCAAAAACCTATGTATCGATATCTCTCTGCAAGTGAATCAAGAGGGTGTAAAGCGGCATAAACGCAGCAGGGAAAAGCATCCAAACCCCATTCTAAACATACATTACTTTAAAAAACCCACAAAGCAAAGACAGTGAAAGAGAGAGAAATTCTTACAAAATCCGTTCAGGGTATCTGATGCAACCTGGATTGACCATATCTAGACCCACAGCTGGATGAGACATAAGGCTGGACACTCTTGGGGCTGAGAGGATTGGTGAGGTTGGGTGAGCAAATGCAGATACTTTAAAGTAATACCGCGGGGTACCCACCCCATGGGTCTCAAATCTCCAGGTACAAGGGAATCTTCCTACATCAAAACATGCATGGGAAACCCAGAAGATGGTATGCCGTGAGATCGGGAAAGGTTTCTAAAACGCACCTCATTTCTCCTCTCCTTGTGCTCGGGTTCGCCATTCCAGCCGCTTGACTAACCATCCCCCTACTTGGAGAATCAGCACCTTTAACCTCCTGTTTCGTCCAGGTTGCAATTTGTCCTGAGGATGAACGGGAAGACGGGGAACCAACGAGAGACTAGCCCTAGGTGTTGGGACAGGCACAGGTCACTCCATTTTCCCATCAGGAAGAAGAATGAACCACAGGCTCAGCCTGCCCCCCAGAACCAAAATAGGGCCTGAAGCAATCCTGCGCTTTTGCGGCCAGCTCCCAAAAAAGCGAGTAGACAAATGGAGCTCAGGGGCACTGCAATTCACAAACGTGCAGAGTTATAAATGAGAACTCTCGTCCACAAATATATTGAGGGAAGGCAACGAAGAGGATTTGAAAGCAAGGCAGATTTGCAGGAAACAGATTTCAGGAGGTAGATTCGACTCGCCTTTAAAGCACATGAAAAGCGGCAAAACGTTGACAATGATGCCCTTGGCCAAAAAGGGCGTATGCGTTTTTTCCTGAATATATTCAGGAAAAAACGCATACGCCCTTTTTGGCCAACCAAGCAAGCCGGAAGGGCAAATCAGCGCTACAAAGAAGTCTCGCTTGCCCTCGGTCAAAAGGGCCATGCTGAACAAAGTGTAAAAACCAGAAAAGCAGGACAGGCCATGGAGACATGGGAGCCTTGCTACGCTGATGGGCGGGATGTAAATTGCCAACAGGCACTCTGGAGAAGAGTACGGTGTGTCCTGAAACAAGTAATAAACACAGCGTAGAGAGCATAGGGCACTTCCACTCATGGGCGTATAAATTGGGAAAACTAAAAATCAACAAGACACAGGCACCCTAAAGTTTACGGCTGCTCTGTTTCCAAGAACCTCCGCTTCGGTACACCTTCAATATCCCAGGAAAGAGAAAAATGGATAAAGAAATGGTGGTACTTGGCACAATGGAATATCACTCAGCCATGAAATCAATGTCATAAGGCTAGTTAGCAGCATGATGAGTGGATTTAGGTACGATGATTCTAAGTGAAATAAGTCACACAGAAAAAGACACTTATCCTAAGATATCGCTTTTAGGGGGAATGTCAAAATCGCTACACTTGAACTGAATTACAAAACAGAACATAGTCACACCTTTAGAAGACACACTATGGCTGCTTAACGGGAAAGGTGAGGTGGGGTGATGCATAAAACAAGGGTTTGAAATTAGCTCAGAGACCGCTCCATAAGCCAAATATGTACTAGACAAGGCCTACTCCCTGCTCAGTGAACTGGACTCAACACACCCTAGTCACCACACAAGAATATATCTGACTAGTAAGAATCTGAAAACCTATGTATCGATATCTCTCTGCAAGTGAATCAAAAGGGTGTAAAGCGGCATCAACACAGCAGGGAAAAGCAGCCAAGCCCGATTCTAAACATGCATTACTTTAAAAAACCCACAAAAGAAAGACAGTGAAAGAGACAGAAATTCTTACAAAATCCGTTCAGGGTCTATGATGCAACCTGGATTGACCATATCTAGACCCACAGCTGGATGAGACATAAGGCTGGACACTCTTGGGGCTGAGCGGATTGGTGAGGTTGGGTGAGAAATGCAGATACTTTAAAGTAACACTGCTGGGAACACACCCCATGGGTCTCAAATCTCCAGGTACAAGGGCATCTTCCTACATCAAAACATGCATGGGAAACCCAGAAGATGGTATGCCATGAGATCGGGAAAGGTTTCTAAAACGCACCTCATTTCTCCTCTCCTTGTGCTCGGGTTCGCCATTCCAGCCACTTGACTAACCATCTCCCTACTTGGAGAATCAGCACCTTTAACCTCCTGATTGTACAGGTTGCAATTTGTCCTGAGGATGAACGGGAAGACGCGGAACCAACGAGAGACGAGCCCTAGGTGTTGGGACAGGCATAGGTCACTCCATTTTCCCATCAGGAAGAAGAATGAACCACAGGCTCAGCCTGCCCCCCAGAACCAAAATAGGGCCTGAAGCAATCCTGCGCTTTTGCGGCCAGCTCCCAAAAAAGCGAGGAGACAAATGGAGCTCAGGGGCACTGCAATTCACAAACGTGCAGAGTTATAAATGAGAACTCTCGTCCACAAATATATTGAGGGAAGGCAACGAAGAGGATTTGAAAGCAAGGCAGATTTGCAGGAAACAGATTTCAGCAGGTAGATTCGACTCGCCTTTAAAGCACATGAAAAGCAGCAAAACGTTGACAATGATGCCCTTGGCCAAAAAGGGCGTATGCGTTTTTTCCTGAATATATTCAGGAAAAAACGCATACGCCCTTTTAGGCCAAGCAAGCAAGCCGGAAGGGCAAATCAGCGCTACAAAGAAGTCTCGCTTGCCCTCTTTCAAAAGGGCCATGCTGAACAAAGTGTAAAAACCAGAAAAGCAGGACAGGCCATGGAGACATGGGAGCCTTGCTACGCTGATGGGCGGGATGTAAATTGCCAACAGGCACTCTGGAGAAGAGTACGGTGTGTCCTGAAACAAGTAATAAACACAGCGTAGAGAGCATAGGGCACTTCCACTCATGGGCGTATAAATTGGAAAAACTAAAAATCAACAAGACACAGGCACCCTAAAGTTTACGGCTGCTCTGTTTCCAAGAATCTCCGCTTCGGTACACTTTCAATATCCCAGGAAAGAGAAAAATGGATAAAGAAATGGTGGTACTTGGCACAATGGAATATCACTCAGCCATGAAATCAATGTCATAAGGCTACTTAGCAGCATGATGAGTGGATTTAGGTACGATGATTCTAAGTGAAATAAGTCACACAGAAAAAGGCACTTATCCTAAGATATCACTTATAGAGGGAATGCCAAAATCGCTACACTTGAACTGAATTACAAAACAGAACAGAGGCACACCTTTAGAAGACACACTATGGCTACTTAACCGGAAAGGTGAGGTGGGGTGATGCATAAAACAAGGGTTTGAAATTAGCTCAGAGACCGCTCCATAAGCCAAATATGTACTAGACAAGGCCTACTCCCTGCTCAGTGAACTGGACTCAACACCCCCTAGTCACCGCACAAGAATATATCTGACTAGTATGAATCTCAAAAACCTATGTATCGATAATTCTCTGCAAGTGAATCAAGAGGGTGTAAAGCGGCATAAACGCAGCAGGGAAAAGCAGCCAAACCCCATTCTAAACATACATTACTTTAAAAAACCCACAAAGCAAAGACAGTGAAAGAGAGAGAAATTCTTACAAAATCCGTTCAGGGTATCTGATGCAACCTGGATTGACCATATCTAGACCCACAGCTGGATGAGACATAAGGCTGGACACTCTTGGGGCTGAGAGGATTGGTGAGGTTGGGTGAGCAAATGCAGATACTTTAAAGTAATACCGCGGGGTACCCACCCCATGGGTCTCAAATCTCCAGGTACAAGGGAATCTTCCTACATCAAAACATGCATGGGAAACCCAGAAGATGGTATGCCGTGAGATCGGGAAAGGTTTCTAAAACGCACCTCATTTCTCCTCTCCTTGTGCTCGGGTTCGCCATTCCAGCCGCTTGACTAACCATCCCCCTACTTGAAGAATCAGCACCTTTAACCTCCAGTTTCGTCCAGGTTGCAATTTGTCCTGAGGATGAACGGGAAGACGGGGAACCAACGAGAGACTAGCCCTAGGTGTTGGGACAGGCACAGGTCACTCCATTTTCCCATCAGGAAGAAGAATGAACCACAGGCTCAGCCTGCCCCCCAGAACCAAAATAGGGCCTGAAGCAATCCTGCGCTTTTGCGGCCAGCTCCCAAAAAAGCGAGGAGACAAATGGAGCTCAGGGGCACTGCAATTCACAAACGTGCAGAGTTATAAATGAGAACTCTCGTCCACAAATATATTGAGGGAAGGCAACGAAGAGGATTTGAAAGCAAGGCAGTTTTGCAGGAAACAGATTTCAGGAGGTAGATTCGACTCGCCTTTAAAGCACATGAAAAGCGGCAAAACGTTGACAATGATGCCCTTGGCCAAAAAGGGCGTATGCGTTTTTTCCTGAATATATTCAGGAAAAAACGCATACGCCCTTTTTGGCCAACCAAGCAAGCCGGAAGGGCAAATCAGCGCTACAAAGAAGTCTCGCTTGCCCTCGGTCAAAAGGGCCATGCTGAACAAAGTGTAAAAACCAGAAAAGCAGGACAGGCCATGGAGACATGGGAGCCTTGCTACGCTGATGGGCGGGATGTAAATTGCCAACAGGCACTCTGGAGAAGAGTACGGTGTGTCCTGAAACAAGTAATAAACACAGCGTAGAGAGCATAGGGCACTTCCACTCATGGGCGTATAAATTGGGAAAACTAAAAATCAACAAGACACAGGCACCCTAAAGTTTACGGCTGCTCTGTTTCCAAGAACCTCCGCTTCGGTACACCTTCAATATCCCAGGAAAGAGAAAAATGGATAAAGAAATGGTGGTACTTGGCACAATGGAATATCACTCAGCCATGAAATCAATGTCATAAGGCTAGTTAGCAGCATGATGAGTGGATTTAGGTACGATGATTCTAAGTGAAATAAGTCACACAGAAAAAGACACTTATCCTAAGATATCGCTTTTTGGGGGAATGTCAAAATCGCTACACTTGAACTGAATTACAAAACAGAACATAGTCACATCTTTAGAAGACACACTATGGCTGCTTAACGGGAAAGGTGAGGTGGGGTGATGCATAAAACAAGGGTTTGAAATTAGCTCAGAGACCGCTCCATAAGCCAAATATGTACTAGACAAGGCCTACTCCCTGCTCAGTGAACTGGACTCAACACACCCTAGTCACCACACAAGAATATATCTGACTAGTAAGAATCTGAAAACCTATGTATCGATATCTCTCTGCAAGTGAATCAAAAGGGTGTAAAGCGGCATCAACACAGCAGGGAAAAGCAGCCAAGCCCGATTCTAAACATACATTACTTTAAAAAACCTACAAAAGAAAGACAGTGAAAGAGACAGAAATTCTTACAAAATCCGTTCAGGGTCTATGATGCAACCTGGATTGACCATATCTAGACCCACAGCTGGATGAGACATAAGGCTGGACACTCTTGGGGCTGAGCGGATTGGTGAGGTTGGGTGAGAAATGCAGATACTTTAAAGTAACACTGCTGGGAACACACCCCATGGGTCTCAAATCTCCAGGTACAAGGGCATCTTCCTACATCAAAACATGCATGGGAAACCCAGAAGATGGTATGCCATGAGATCGGGAAAGGTTTCTAAAACGCACCTCATTTCTCCTCTCCTTGTGCTCGGGTTCGCCATTCCAGCCACTTGACTAACCATCTCCCTACTTGGAGAATCAGCACCTTTAACCTCCTGATTGTACAGGTTGCAATTTGTCCTGAGGATGAACGGGAAGACGCGGAACCAACGAGAGACGAGCCCTAGGTGTTGGGACAGGCATACGTCACTCCATTTTCCCATCAGGAAGAAGAATGAACCACAGGCTCAGCCTGCCCCCCAGAACCAAAATAGGGCCTGAAGCAATCCTGCGCTTTTGCGGCCAGCTCCCAAAAAAGCGAGGAGACAAATGGAGCTCAGGGGCACTGCAATTCACAAACGTGCAGAGTTATAAATGAGAACTCTCGTCCACAAATATATTGAGGGAAGGCAACGAAGAGGATTTGAAAGCAAGGCAGATTTGCAGGAAACAGATTTCAGGAGGTAGATTCGACTCGCCTTTAAAGCACATGAAAAGCAGCAAAACGTTGACAATGATGCCCTTGGCCAAAAAGGGCGTATGCGTTTTTTCCTGAATATATTCAGGAAAAAACGCATACGCCCTTTTAGGCCAAGCAAGCAAGCCGGAAGGGCAAATCAGCGCTACAAAGAAGTCTCGCTTGCCCTCGGTCAAAAGGGCCATGCTAAACAAAGTGTAAAAACCAGAAAAGCAGGACAGGCCATGGAGACATGGGAGCCTTGCTACGCTGATGGGCGTGATGTAAATTGCCAACAGGCACTCTGGAGAAGAGTACGGTGTGTCCTGAAACAAGTAATAAACACAGCGTAGAGAGCATAGGGCACTTCCACTCATGGGCGTATAAATTGGGAAAACTAAAAATCAACAAGACACAGGCACCCTAAAGTTTACGGCTGCTCTGTTTCCAAGAATCTCCGCTTCGGTACACCTTCAATATCCCAGGAAAGAGAAAAATGGATAAAGAAATGGTGGTACTTGGCACAATGGAATATCACTCAGCCATGAAATCAATGTCATAAGGCTACTTAGCAGCATGATGAGTGGATTTAGGTACGATGATTCTAAGTGAAATAAGTCACACAGAAAAAGGCACTTATCCTAAGATATCGCTTATAGAGGGAATGCCAAAATCGCTACACTTGAACTGAATTACAAAACAGAACAGAGGCACACCTTTAGAAGACACACTATGGCTACTTAACCGGAAAGGTGAGGTGGGGTGATGCATAAAACAAGGGTTTGAAATTAGCTCAGACACCGCTCCATAAGCCAAATATGTACTAGACAAGGCCTACTCCCTGCTCAGTGAACTGGACTCAACACCCCCTAGTCACCGCACAACAATATATCTGACTAGTATGAATCTGAAAACCTATGTATTGATATCTCTCTGCAAGTGAATCAAGAGGGTGTAAAGCGGCATCAACACAGCAGGGAAAAGCAGCCAAACCCCATTCTAAACATACATTACTTTAAAAAACCCACAAAGCAAAGACAGTGAAAGAGAGAGAAATTCTTACAAAATCCGTTCAGGGTCTCTGATGCAACCTGGATTGACCATATCTAGACCCACAGCTGGATGAGACATAAGGCTGGACACTCTTGGGGCTGAGAGGATTGGTGAGGTTGGGTGAGCAAATGCAGATACTTTAAAGTAATACCGCGGGGTACCCACCCCATGGGTCTCAAATCTCCAGGTACGAGGGCATCTTCCTACATCAAAACATGCATGGGAAACCCAGAAGATGGTATGCCGTGAGATCGGGAAAGGTTTCTAAAACGCACCTCATTTCTCCTCTCCTTGTGCTCGGGTTCGCCATTCCAGCCGCTTGACTAACCATCTCTCTACTTGGAGAATCAGCACCTTTAACCTCCTGATTGTACAGGTTGCAATTTGTCCTGAGGATGAATGGGAAGACGCAGAACCAACGAGAGCGAGCCCTAGGTGTTGGGACAGGCATAGGTCACTCCATTTTCCCATCAGGAATAAGAATGAACCACAGGCTCAGCCTGCCCCCCAGAACTAAAATAGGGCCTGAAGCAATCCTGCACTTTTGCGGCCAGCTCCCTAAAAAGCGAGGAGACAAATGGAGCTCAGGGGCACTGCAATTCACAAACGTGCAGAGTTATAAATGAGAACTCTCGTCCACAAATATATTGAGGGAAGGCAACGAAGAGGATTTGAAAGCAAGGCAGATTTGCAGGAAACAGATTTCAGGAGGTAGATTCGACTCGCCTTTAAAGCACATGAAAAGCGGCAAAACGTTGACAATGATGCCCTTGGCCAAAAAGGGCGTATGCGTTTTTTCCTGAATATATTCAGGAAAAAACGCATACGCCCTTTTTGGCCAACCAAGCAAGCCGGAAGGGCAAATCAGCGCTACAAAGAAGTCTCGCTTGCCCTCGGTCAAAAGGGCCATGCTGAACAAACTGTAAAAACCAGAAAAGCAGGACAGGCCATGGAGACATGGGAGCCTTGCTACGCTGATGGGCGGGATGTAAATTGCCAACAGGCACTCTGGAGAAGAGTACGGTGTGTCCTGAAACAAGTAATAAACACAGCGTTGAGAGCATAGGACACTTCCACTCATGGGCATATAAATTGGGAAAACTAAAAATCAACAAGACACAGGCACCCTAAAGTTTACGGCTGCTCTGTTTCCAAGAACCTCCGCTTCGGTACACCTTCAATATCCCAGGAAAGAGAAAAATGGATAAAGAAATGGTGGTACTTGGCACAATGGAATATCACTCAGCCATGAAATCAATGTCATAAGGCTAGTTAGCAGCATGATGAGTGGATTTAGGTACGATGATTCTAAGTGAAATAAGTCACACAGAAAAAGACACTTATCCTAAGATATCGCTTATAGAGGGAATGTCAAAATCGCTACACTTGAACTGAATTACAAAAGAGAACAGAGTCACACCTTTAGAAGACACACTATGGCTGCTTAACGGGAAAGGTGAGGTGGGGTGATGCATAAAACAAGGGTTTGAAATTAGCTCAGAGACCGCTCCATAAGCCAAATATGTAATAGACAAGGCCTACTCCCTGCTCAGTGAACTGGAGTCAACACACCCTAGTCACCACACAAAAATATATTTGACTAGTAAGAATCTGAAAACCTATGTATCGATATCTCTCTGCAAGTGAATCAAGAGGGTGTAAAGCGGCATCAACACAGCAGGGAAAAGCAGCCAAGCCCGATTCTAAACATAAATTACTTTAAAAAACCCACAAAACAAAGAGAGTGAAAGAGAGAGAAATTCTTACAAAATCCATTCAGGGTCTATGATGCAACCTGGATTGACCATATCTAGACCCACAGCTGGATGAGACATAAGGCTGGACACTCTTGGGGCTGAGAGGATTGGTGAGGTTGGGTGAGCAAACCCAGATACTTTAAAGTAACACCGCGGGGTACACACCCCATGGGTCTCAAATCTCCAGGTACAAGGGCATCTTCCTACATCAAAACATGCATGGGAAACCCAGAGGATGGTATGCCGTGAGATCGGGAAAGGTTTCTAAAACGCACCTCATTTCTCCTCTCCTTGTGCTCGGGTTCGCCATTCCAGCCGCTTGACTAACCATCTCCCTACTTGGAGAATCAGCACCTTTAACCTCCTGTTTCGTCCAGGTTGCAATTTGTCCTGAGGATGAACGGGAAGACGGGGAACCAACGAGAGACTAGCCCTAGGTGTTGGGACAGGCACAGGTCACTCCATTTTCCCATCAGGAAGAAGAATGAACCACAGGCTCAGCCTGCCCCCCAGAACCAAAATAGGGCCTGAAGCAATCCTGCGCTTTTGCGGCCAGCTCCCATGAAAGCGAGGAGACAAATGGAGCTCAGGGGCACTGCAATTCACAAACGTGCAGAGTTATAAATGAGAACTCTCGTGCACAAATATATTGAGGGAAGGCAACGAAGAGGATTTGAAAGCAAGGCAGATTTGCAGGAAACAGATTTCAGGAGGTAGATTCGACTCGCCTTTAAAGCACATGAAAAGCGGCAAAACGTTGACAATGATGCCCTTGGCCAAAAAGGGCGTATGCGTTTTTTCCTGAATATATTCAGGAAAAAACGCATACGCCCTTTTTGGCCAACCAAGCAAGCCGGAAGGGCAAATCAGCGCTACAAAGAAGTCTCGCTTGCCCTCGGTCAAAAGGGCCATGCTGAACAAAATGTAAAAACCAGAAAAGCAGGACAGGCCATGGAGACATGGGAGCCTTGCTACGCTGATGGGCAGGATGTAAATTGCCAACAGGCACTCTGGAGAAGTGTACGGTGTGTCCTGAAACAAGTAATAAACACAGCGTAGAGAGCATAGGGCAATTCCACTCATGGGCGTATAAATTGGGAAAACTAAAAGTCAACAAGACACAGGCACCCCAAACTTTACGGCTGCTCTGTTGCCAAGAACCTCCGCTTCGGTACACCTTCAATATCCCAGGAAAGAGAAAAATGGATAAAGAAATGGTGGTACTTGGCACAATGGAATATCACTCAGCCATGAAATCAATGTCATAAGGCTAGTTAGCAGCATGATGAGTGGATTTAGGTACGATGATTCTAAGTGAAATAAGTCACACAGAAAAAGACACTTATCCTAAGATATCGCTTTTAGGGGGAATGTCAAAATCGCTACACTTGAACTGAATTACAAAACAGAACATAGTCACACCTTTAGAAGACACACTATGGCTGCTTAACGGGAAAGGTGAGGTGGGGTGATGCATAAAACAAGGGTTTGAAATTAGCTCAGAGACCGCTCCATAAGCCAAATATGTAATAGACAAGGCCTACTCCCTGCTCAGTGAACTGGACTCAACACACCCTAGTCACCACACAAGAATATATCTGAGTAGTAAGAATCTGAAAACCTATGTATCGATATCTCTCTGCAAGTGAATCAAGAGGGTGTAAAGCGGCATCAACACAGCAGGGAAAAGCAGCCAAACCCGATTCTAAACATAAATTACTTAAAAAACCCACAAAACAAAGACAGCGAAAGAGAGAGAAATTCTTACAAAATCCGTTCAGGGTCTATGATGCAACCTGGATTGACCATATCTAGACCCACAGCTGGATGAGACATAAGGCTGGACACTCTTGGGGCTGAGAGGATTGGTGAGGTTGGGTGAGCAAACGCAGATACTTTAAAGTAACACTGCGGGGAACACACCCCATGGGTCTCAAATCTCCAGGTATAAGGGCATCTTCCTACATCAAAACATTCATGGGAAACCCAGAAGATGGTATGCCATGAGATCGGGAAAGGTTTCTAAAACGCACCTCATTTCTCCTCTCCTTGTGCTCGGGTTCACCATTCCAGCTGCTTGAATAACCATCTCCCTATTTGGAGAATCAGCACCTTTAACCTCCTGATTGTACAGGTTGCAATCTGTCCTGAGGATGAACGGGAAGACGTGGAACCAATGTGAGACGAGCCATAGGTGTTGGGACAGGCATAGGTCACTCCATTTTCCCATCAGGAAGAAGAATGAACCACAGGCTCAGCCTGCCCCCCAGAACCAAAATAGGGCCTGAAGCAATCCTGCGCTTTTGCGGCCAGCTCCCAAAAAAGCGAGGAGACAAATGGAGCTCAGGGGCACTGCAATTCACAAACGTGCAGAGTTATAAATGAGAACTCTCGTCCACAAATATATTGAGGGAAGGCAACGAAGAGGATTTGAAAGCAAGGCAGATTTGCAGGAAACAGATTTCAGGAGGTAGATTCGACTCGCCTTTAAAGCACATGAAAAGCGGCAAAACGTTGACAATGATGCCCTTGGCCAAAAAGGGCGTATGCGTTTTTTCCTGAATATATTCAGGAAAAAACGCATACGCACTTTTTGGCCAACCAAGCAAGCCAGAAGGGCAAATCAGCGCTACAAAGAAGTCTCGCTTGCCCTCGGTCAAAAGGGCCATGCTGAACAAACTGTAAAAACCAGAAAAGCAGGACAGGCCATGGAGACAGGGGAGGCTTGCTACGCAGATGCGCGGGATGTAAATTGCCAACAGGCACTCTGGAGAAGAGTACGGTGTGTCCTGAAACAAGTAATAAACACAGCGTTGAGAGCATAGGGCACTTCCACTCATCGGCGTATAAATTGGGAAAACTAAAAATCAACAAGACACAGGCACCCTAAAGTTTACGGCTGCTCTGTTGCCAAGAACCTCCGCTTCGGTACACCTTCAATATCCCAGGAAAGAGAAAAATGGATAAAGAAATGGTGGTACTTGACACAATGGAATATCACTCAGCCATGAAATCAATGTCATAAGGCTAGTTAGCAGCATGATGAGTGGATTTAGGTACGATGATTCTAAGTGAAATAAGTCACACAGTAAAAGGCCCTTCTCCTAAGATATCGCTTATTGAGGGAATGTCAAAATCGTTACACTTGAACTGAATTAAAAAACAGAACAGAGGCACACCTTTAGAAGACACACTATGGCTGCTTAACGGGAAAGGTGAGGTGGGGTGATGCATAAAACAAGGGTTTGAAATTAGCTCAGACACCGCTCCATAAGCCAAATATGTAATAGACAAGGCCTACTCCCTGCTCAGTGTACTGGACTCAACACCCCCTAGTCACCGCACAAGAATATATCTCACTAGTATGAATCTGAAAACCTATGTATTGATATCTCTCTGCAAGTGAATCAAGAGGGTGTAAAGCGGCATCAACACAGCAGGGAAAAGCAGCCAAACCCCATTCTAAACATACATTACTTTAAAAAACCCACAAAGCAAAGACAGTGAAAGAGAGAGAAATTCTTACAAAATCCGTTCAGGGTCTCTGATGCAACCTGGATTGACCATATCTAGACCCACAGCTGGATGAGACATAAGGCTGGACACTCTTGGGGCTGAGAGGATTGGTGAGGTTGGGTGAGCAAATGCAGATACTTTAAAGTAATACCGCGGGGTACCCACCCCATGGGTCTCAAATCTCCAGGTACAAGGGCATCTTCCTACATCCAAACATGCATGGGAAACCCAGAAGATGGTATGCCGTGAGATCAGGAAAGGTTTCTAAAATGCACCTCATTTCTCCTCTCCTTGTGCTCGGGTTCGCCATTCCAGCCGCTTGAGTAACCATCTCTCTACTTGGAGAATCAGCACCTTTAACCTCCTGATTGTACAGGTTGCAATTTGTCCTGAGGATGAATGGGAAGATGCAGAACCAACGAGAGCGAGCCCTAGGTGTTGGGACAGGCATAGGTCACTCCATTTTCCCATCAGGAATAAGAATGAACCACAGGCTCAGCCTGCCCCCCAGAACTAAAATAGGGCCTGAAGCAATCCTGCGCTTTTGCGGCCAGCTCCCTAAAAAGCGAGGAGACAAATGGAGCTCAGGGGCACTGCAATTCACAAACGTGCAGAGTTATAAATGAGAACTCTCGTCCACAAATATATTGAGGGAAGGCAACGAAGAGGATTTGAAAGCAAGGCAGATTTGCAGGAAACAGATTTCAGGAGGTAGATTCGACTCGCCTTTAAAGCACATGAAAAGCGGCAAAACGTTGACAATGATGCCCTTGGCCAAAAAGGGCGTATGCGTTTTTTCCTGAATATATTCAGGAAAAAACGCATACGCCCTTTTTGGCCAACCAAGCAAGCCGGAAGGGCAAATCAGCGCTACAAAGAAGTCTCGCTTGCCCTCGGTCAAAAGGGCCATGCTGAACAAACTGTAAAAACCAGAAAAGCAGGACAGGCCATGGAGAAATGGGAGCCTTGCTACGCTGATGGGCGGGATGTAAATTGCCAACAGGCACTCTGGAGAAGAGTACGGTGTGTCCTGAAACAAGTAATAAACACAGCGTTGAGAGCATAGGGCACTTCCACTCATGGGCATATAAATTGGGAAAACTAAAAATCAACAAGACACAGGCACCCTAAAGTTTACGGCTGCTCTGTTTCCAAGAACCTCCGCTTCGGTACACCTTCAATATCCCAGGAAAGAGAAAAATGGATAAAGAAATGGTGGTACTTGGCACAATGGAATATCACTCAGCCATGAAATCAATGTCATAAGGCTAGTTAGCAGCATGATGAGTGGATTTAGGTACGATGATTCTAAGTGAAATAAGTCACACAGAAAAAGACACTTATCCTAAGATATCGCTTATAGAGGGAATGTCAAAATCGCTACACTTGAACTGAATTACAAAAGAGAACAGAGTCACACCTTTAGAAGACACACTATGGCTGCTTAACGGGAAAGGTGAGGTGGGGTGATGCATAAAACAAGGGTTTGAAATTAGCTCAGAGACCGCTCCATAAGCCAAATATGTAATAGACAAGGCCTACTCCCTGCTCAGTGAACTGGAGTCAACACACCCTAGTCACCACACAAAAATATATTTGACTAGTAAGAATCTGAAAACCTATGTATCGATATCTCTCTGCAAGTGAATCAAGAGGGTGTAAAGCGGCATCAACACAGCAGGGAAAAGCAGCCAAGCCCGATTCTAAACATAAATTACTTTAAAAAACCCACAAAACAAAGAGAGTGAAAGAGAGAGAAATTCTTACAAAATCCATTCAGGGTCTATGATGCAACCTGGATTGACCATATCTAGACCCACAGCTGGATGAGACATAAGGCTGGACACTCTTGGGGCTGAGAGGATTGGTGAGGTTGGGTGAGCAAACCCAGATACTTTAAAGTAACACCGCGGGGTACACACCCCATGGGTCTCAAATCTCCAGGTACAAGGGCATCTTCCTACATCAAAACATGCATGGGAAACCCAGAGGATGGTATGCCGTGAGATCGGGAAAGGTTTCTAAAACGCACCTCATTTCTCCTCTCCTTGTGCTCGGGTTCGCCATTCCAGCCGCTTGACTAACCATCTCCCTACTTGGAGAATCAGCACCTTTAACCTCCTGTTTCGTCCAGGTTGCAATTTGTCCTGAGGATGAACGGGAAGACGGGGAACCAACGAGAGACTAGCCCTAGGTGTTGGGACAGGCACAGGTCACTCCATTTTCCCATCAGGAAGAAGAATGAACCACAGGCTCAGCCTGCCCCCCAGAACCAAAATAGGGCCTGAAGCAATCCTGCGCTTTTGCGGCCAGCTCCCAAGAAAGCGAGGAGACAAATGGAGCTCAGGGACACTGCAATTCACAAACGTGCAGAGTTATAAATGAGAACTCTCGTGCACAAATATATTGAGGGAAGGCAACGAAGAGGATTTGAAAGCAAGGCAGATTTGCAGGAAACAGATTTCAGGAGGTAGATTCGACTCGCCTTTAAAGCACATGAAAAGCGGCAAAACGTTGACAATGATGCCCTTGGCCAAAAAGGGCGTATGCGTTTTTTCCTGAATATATTCAGGAAAAAACGCATACGCCCTTTTTGGCCAACCAAGCAAGCCGGAAGGGCAAATCAGCGCTACAAAGAAGTCTCGCTTGCCCTCGGTCAAAAGGGCCATGCTGAACAAAATGTAAAAACCAGAAAAGCAGGACAGGCCATGGAGACATGGGAGCCTTGCTACGCTGATGGGCGGGATGTAAATTGCCAACAGGCACTCTGGAGAAGAGTACGGTGTGTCCTGAAACAAGTAATAAACACAGCGTAGAGAGCATAGGGCACTTCCACTCATGGGCGTATAAATTGGGAAAACTAAAAGTCAACAAGACACAGGCACCCCAAACTTTACGGCTGCTCTGTTGCCAAGAACCTCCGCTTCGGTACACCTTCAATATCCCAGGAAAGAGAAAAATGGATAAAGAAATGGTGGTACTTGGCACAATGGAATATCACTCAGCCATGAAATCAATGTCATAAGGCTAGTTAGCAGCATGATGAGTGGATTTAGGTACGATGATTCTAAGTGAAATAAGTCACACAGAAAAAGACACTTATCCTAAGATATCGCTTATAGAGGGAATGTCAAAATCGCTACACTTGAACTGAATTACAAAAGAGAACAGAGTCACACCTTTAGAAGACACACTATGGCTGCTTAACGGGAAAGGTGAGGTGGGGTGATGCATAAAACAAGGGTTTGAAATTAGCTCAGACACCGCTCCATAAGCCAAATATGTAATAGACAAGGCCTACTCCCTGCTCAGTGTACTGGACTCAACACCCCCTAGTCACCGCACAAGAATATATCTGACTAGTATGAATCTGAAAACCTATGTATTGATATCTCTCTGCAAGTGAATCAAGAGGGTGTAAAGCGGCATAAACACAGCAGGGAAAAGCAGCCAAACCCCATTCTAAACATACATTACTTTAAAAAACCCACAAAGCAAAGACAGTGAAAGAGAGAGAAATTCTTACAAAATCCGTTCAGGGTCTCTGATGCAACCTGGATTGACGATATCTAGACCCACATTTGGATGAGATATAAGGCTGGACACTCTTGGGGCTGAGAGGATTGGTGAGGTTGGGTGAGCAAATGCAGATACTTTAAAGTAATACCGCGGGGTACCCACCCCATGGGTCTCAAAACTCCAGGTACAAGGGCATCTTCCTACATCAAAACATGCATGGGAAACCCAGAAGATGGTATGCCGTGAGATCGGGAAAGGTTTCTAAAACGCACCTCATTTCTCCTCTCCTTGTGCTCGGGTTCGCCATTCCAGCCGCTTGACTAACCATCTCCCTACTTGGAGAATCAGCACCTTTAACCTCCTGTTTCGTCCAGGTTGCAATTTGTCCTGAGGATGAACGGGAAGACGGGGGACCAACGAGAGACTAGCCCTAGGTGTTGGGACAGGCACAGGTCACTCCATTTTCCCATCAGGAAGAAGAATGAACCACAGGCTCAGCCTGCCCCCCAGAACCAAAATAGGGCCTCAAGCAATCCTGCGCTTTTGCGGCCAGCTCCCAAGAAAGCGAGGACACAAATGGAGCTCAGGGGCACTGCAATTCACAAACGTGCAGAGTTATAAATGAGCACTCTCGTCCACAAATATATTGAGGGAAGGCAACGAAGAGGATTTGAAAGCAAGGCAGATTTGCAGGAAACAGATTTCAGGAGGTAGATTCGACTCGCCTTTAAAGCACATGAAAAGCGGCAAAACGTTGACAATGATGCCCTTGGCCAAAAAGGGCGTATGCGTTCTTTCCTGAATATATTCAGGAAAAAACGCATACGCCCTTTTTGGCCAACCAAGCAAGCCGGAAGGGCAAATCAGCGCTACAAAGAAGTCTCGCTTGCCCTCGGTCAAAAGGGCCATGCTGAACAAAATGTAAAAACCAGAAAAGCAGGACAGGCCATGGAGACATGGGAGCCTTGCTACGCTGATGGGTGGGATGTAAATTGCCAACAGGCACTCTGGAGAAGAGTACGGTGTGTCCTGAAACAAGTAATAAACACAGCGTAGAGAGCATAGGGCACTTCCACTCATGGGCGTATAAATTGGGAAAACTAAAAGTCAACAAGACACAGGCACCCCAAACTTTACGGCTGCTCTGTTGCCAAGAACCTCCGCTTCGGTACACCTTCAATATCCCAGGAAAGAGAAAAATGGATAAAGAAATGGTGGTACTTGGCACAATGGAATATCACTCAGCCATGAAATCAATGACATAAGGCTAGTTAGCAGCATGATGAGTGGATTTAGGTACGATGATTCTAAGTGAAATAAGTCACACAGAAAAAGGCCCTTATCCTAAGATATCGCTTCTAGAGGGAATGTCAAAATCGCTACACTTGAACTGAATTACAAAACAGAACAGAGTCACACCTTTAGAAGACACACTATGGCTGCTTAACGGGAAAGGTGAGGTGGGGTGATGCATAAAACAAGGGTTTGAAATTAGCTCAGACACCGCTCCATAAACCAAATATGTAATAGACAAGGCCTACTCCCTGCTCAGTGTACTGGACTCAACACCCCCTAGTCACTGCACAAGAATATATCTGACTAGTGTGAATCTGAAAACCTATGTATTGATATCTCTCTGCAAGTGAATCAAGAGGGTGTAAAGCGGCATAAACACAGCAGGGAAAAGCAGCCAAACCCCATTCTAAACATACATTACTTTAAAAAACCCACAAAGCAAAGACAGTGAAAGAGAGAGAAATTCTTACAAAATCCGTTCAGGGTCTCTGATGCAACCTGGATTGACCATATCTAGACCCACAGCTGGATGAGACATAAGGCTGGACACTCTTGGGGCTGAGAGGATTGGTGAGGTTGGGTGAGCAAATGCAGATACTTTAAAGTAATACTGCGGGGTACCCACCCCATGGGTCTCAAATCTCCAGGTACAAGGGCATCTTCCTACATCAAAACATGCATGGGAAACCCAGAAGATGGTATGCCGTGAGATCGGGAAAGGTTTCTAAAACGCACCTCATTTCTCCTCTCCTTGTGCTCGGGTTCGCCATTCCAGCTGCTTGACTAACCATCTCCCTACTTGGAGAATCAGCACCTTTAACCTCCTGTTTCGTCCAGGTTGCAATTTGTCCTGAGGATGAACGGGAAGACGGGGAACCAACGAGAGACTAGCCCTAGGTGTTGGGACAGGCACAGGTCACTCCATTTTCCCATCAGGAAGAAGAATGAACCACAGGGTCAGCCTGCCCCCCAGAACCAAAATAGGGCCTGAATCAATCCTGCGCTTTTGCGGCCAGCTCCCAAAAAAGCGAGGAGACAAATGGAGCTCAGGGGCACTGCAATTCACAAACGTGCAGAGTTATAAATGAGAACTCTCGTCCACAAATATATTGAGGGAAGGCAACGAAGAGGATTTGAAAGCAAGGCAGATTTGCAGGAAACAGATTTCAGGAGGTAGATTCGACTCGCCTTTAAAGCACATGAAAAGCGGCAAAATGTTGACAATGATGCCCTTGGCCAAAAAGGGCGTATGCGCTTTTTCCTGAATATATTCAGGAAAAAACGCATACGCCCTTTTTGGCCAACCAAGCAAGCCGGAAGGGCAAATCAGCGCTACAAAGAAGTCTCGCTTGCCCTCGGTCAAAAGGGCCATGCTGAACAAACTGTAAAAAGCAGAATAGCAGGACAGGCCATGGAGACATGGGAGCCTTGCTACGCTGATGGGTGGGATGTAAATTGCCAACAGGCACTCTGGAGAAGAGTACGGTGTGTCCTGAAACAAGTAATAAACACAGCGTTGAGAGCATAGGGCACTTCCACTCATGGGCATATAAATTGGGAAAACTAAGAATCAACAAGACACAGGCACCCCAAACTTTACGGCTGCTCTGTAGCCAAGAACCTCCGCTTCGGTACACCTTCAATATCCCAGGAAAGAGAAAAATGGATAAACAAATGGTGGTACTTGGCACAATGCAATATCACTCAGCCATGAAATCAATGTCATAAGGCTAGTTAGCAGCATGATGAGTGGATTTAGGTACGATGATTCTAAGTGAAATAGTCACACAGAAAAAGGCACTTATCCTAAGATATCGCTTATAGAGGGAATGTCAAAATCGCTACACTTGAACTGAATTACAAAACAGAACAGAGGCACACCTTTAGAAGACACACTATGGCTGCTTAACGGGAAAGGTGAGGTGGGGTGATGCATAAAACAAGGGTTTGAAATTAGCTCAGACACCGCTCCATAAGCCAAATATGTAATAAACAAGGCCTACTCCCTGCTCACTGATCTGGACTCAACACCCCCTAGTCACTGCACAAGAATATATCTGACTAGTATGAATCTGAAAACCTATGTATTGATATCTCTCTGCAAGTGAATCAAGAGGGTGTAAAGCGGCATAAACACAGCAGGGAAAAGCGCCCAAACCCCATTCTAAACATACATTACTTTAAAAAAGCCACAAAGCAAAGACAGTGAAAGAGAGAGAAATTCTTACAAAATCCGTTCAGGGTCTCTGATGCAACCTGGATTGACCATATCTAGACCCACAGCTGGATGAGATATAAGGCTGGACACTCTTGGGGCTGAGAGGATTGGTGAGGTTGGGTGAGCAAACGCAGATAATTTAAAGTAACACTGCGGGGAACACACCCCATGGGTCTCAAATCTCCAGGTACAAGGGCATCTTCCTACATCAAAACATGCATGGGAAACCCAGAAGATGGTATGCCGTGAGATCGGGAAAGGTTTCTAAAACGCACCTCATTTCTCCTCTCCTTGTGCTCGGGTTCGCCATTCCAGCCGCTTGACTAATCATCTCCCTACATGGAGAATCAGCACCTTTAACCTCCTGTTTCGTCCAGGTTGCAATTTGTCCTGAGGATGAACGGGAAGACGGGGAACCAACGAGAGACTAGCCCTAGGTTTTGGGACAGGCACAGGTCACTCCATTTTCCCATCAGGAAGAAGAATGAAGCACAGGCTCAGCCTGCCCCCCAAAACCAAAATAGGGCCTGAAGCAATCCTGCGCTTTTGTGGCAAGCTCCCAAAAAAGCGAGGAGACTAATTGAGCTCAGGGGCACTGCAATTCACAAACGTGCAGAGTTATAAATGAGAACTCTCGTCCACAAATATATTGAGGGAAGGCAACGAAGAGGATTTGAAAGCAAGGCAGATTTGCAGGAAACAGATTTCAGGAGGTAGATTCGACTCGCCTTTAAAGCACATGAAAAGTGGCAAAACGTTGACAATGATGCCCTTGGCCAAAAAGGGCGTATGCGTTTTTTCCTGAATATATTCAGGAAAAAACGCATACGCCCTTTTTGGCCAACCAAGCAAGCCGGAAGGGCAAATCAGCGCTACAAAGAAGTCTCGCTTGCCCTCGGTCAAAAGGCCATGCTGAACAAAGTGTAAAAAGCAGAAAAGCTGGACAGGCCATGGAGTCATGGGAGCCTTGCTACGCTGATGGGCAGGATGTAAATTGCCAACAGGCACTCTGGAGAAGAGTACGGTGTGTCCTGAAACAAATAATAAACACAGCGTAGAGAGCATAGGGCACTTCCACTCATGGGCGTATAAATTGGGAAAACTAAAAATCAACAAGACACAGGCACCCTAAAGTTTACGGCTGCTCTGTTGCCAAGAACCTCCGCTTCGGTACACCTTCAATATCCCAGGAAAGAGAAAAATGGATAAACAAATGGTGGTACTTGGCACAATGCAATATCACTCAGCCATGAAATCAATGTCATAAGGCTAGTAAGCAGCATGATGAGTGGATTTAGGTACGATGATTCTAAGTGAAATAAGTCACACAGAAAAAGGCACTTATCCTAAGATATCGCTTATAGAGGGAATGTCAAAATCGCTACACTTGAACGGAATTACCAAACAGAACAGAGTCACACCTTTAGAAGACACACTATGGCTGCTTAACGGGAAAGGTGAGGTGGGGTGATGCATAAAACAAGGGTTTGAAATTAGCTCAGACACCGCTCCATAAGCCAAATATGTACTAGACAAGGCCTACTCCCTGCTCAGTGAACTGGACTCAACACCCCCTAGTCACCGCACAAGAATATATCTGACTAGTATGAATCTGAAAACCTATGTATCGATATCTCTCTGCAAGTGAATCAAGAGGGTGTAAAGCGGCATAAACACAGCAGGGAAAAGCAGCCAAACCCCATTCTAAACATACATTACTTTAAAAAAGCCACAAAGCAAAGACAGTGAAAGAGAGAGAAATTCTTACAAAATCCGTTCAGGGTCTCTGATGCAACCTGGATTGACGATATCTAGACCCACAGCTGGATGAGACATAAGGCTGGACACTCTTGGGGCTGAGAGGATAGGTGAGGTTGGGTGAGCAAATGCAGATACTTTAAAGTAATACCGCGGGGTACCCATCACATGGGTCTCAAATCTCCAGGTACAAGGGAATCTTCCTACATCAAAACATGCATGGGAAACCCAGAAGATGGTATGCCATTAGATCGGGAAAGGTTTCTAAAACGCACCTCATTTCTCCTCTCCTTGTGCTCGGGTTCACCATTCCAGCCCCTTGACTAACCATCTCCCTACTTGGAGAATCAGCACCTTTAACCTACTGTTTCGTCCAGGTTGCAATTTGTCCTGAGGATGAAGGGGAAGACTGGGAACCAACGAAAGACTAGCCCTAGGTGTTGGGACAGGCACAGGTCACTCCATTTTCCCATCAGGAAGAAGAATGAACCACAGGCTCAGCCTGCCCCCCAGAACCAAAATAGGGCCTGAAGCAATCCTGCGCTTTTGCGGACAGCTCCCAAAAAAGCGAGGAGACAAATGGAGCTCAGGGGAACTGCAATTCACAAACGTGCAGAGTTATAAATGAGAACTCTCGTCCACAAATATATTGAGGGAAGGCAACAAAGAGGATTTGAAAGCAAGGCAGATTTGCAGGAAACAGATTTCAGGAGGTAGATTCGACTCGCCTTTAAAGCACATGAAAAGCGGCAAAATGTTGACAATGATGCCCTTGGCCAAAAAGGGCGTATGCGTTTTTTCCTGAATATATTCAGGAAAAAACGCATACGCCCTTTTTGGCCAACCAAGCAAGCCGGAAGGGCAAATCAGCGCTACAAAGAAGTCTCGCTTGCCCTCGGTCAAAAGGGCCATGCTGAACAAACTGTAAAAACCAGAAAAGCAGGACAGGCCATGGAGACATGGGAGCCTTGCTACGCTGATGGGCGGGATGTAAATTGCCAACAGGCACTCTGGAGAAGAGTACGGTGTGTCCTGAAACAAGTAATAAACACAGCGTAGAGAGCATAGGGCACTTCCACTCATGGGCGTATAAATTGGGAAAACTAAAAATCAACAAGACACAGGCACCCTAAAGTTTACGGCTGCTCTGTTTCCAAGAATCTCCGCTTCGGTACACCTTCAATATCCCAGGAAAGAGAAAAATGGATAAAGAAATGGTGGTACTTGGCACAATGGAATATCACTCAGTCATGAAATCAATGTCATAAGGCTAGTTAGCAGCATGATGAGTGGATTTAGGTACGATGATTCTAAGTGAAATAAGTCACACAGAAAAAGACACTTATCCTAAGATATCGCTTATAGAGGGAATGTCAAAATCGCTACACTTGAACTGAATTACAAAACAGAACAGAGTCACACCTTTAGAAGACACACTATGGCTGCTTAACAGGAAAGGTGAGGTGGGGTGATGCATAAAACAAGGGTTTGAAATTAGCTCAGAGACCGCTCCATAACCCTAATATGTAATAGACAAGGCCTACTCCCTGCTCAGTGAACTGGACTCAACACACCCTAGTCACCACACAAGAATATATCTGACTAGTAAGAATCTGAAAACCTATGTATGGATATCTCTCTGCAAGTGAATCAAGAGGGTGTAAAGCGGCATCAACACAGCAGGGAAAAGCAGCCAAACCCGATTCTAAACATAAATTACTTAAAAAACCCACAAAACAAAGACAGTGAAAGAGAGAGAAATTCTTACAAAATCCGTTCAGGGTCTATGATGCAACCTGGATTGACCATATCTAGACCCACAGCTGGATGAGACATAAGGCTGGACACTCTTGGGGCTGAGAGGATTGGTGAGGTTGGGTGAGCAAACGCAGATACTTTAAAGTAACACTGCGGGGAACACACCCCATGGGTCTCAAATCTCCAGGTACAAGGGCATCTTCCTACATCAAAACATGCATGGGAAACCCAGAAGATGGTATGCCATTAGATCGGGAAAGGTTTCTAAAACGCACCTCATTTCTCCTCTCCTTGTGCTCGGGTTCACCATTCCAGCTGCTTGACTAACCATCTCCCTATTTGGAGAATGAGCACCTTTAACCTCCTGATTGTACAGGTTGCAATCTGTCCTGAGGATGAACGGGAAGACGTGGAACCAATGTGAGACGAGCCCTAGGTGTTGGGACAGGCATAGGTCACTCCATTTTCCCATCAGGAAGAAGAATGAACCACAGGCTCAGCCTGCCCCCCAGAACCAACATAGGGCCTGAAGCAAACCTGCGCTTTTGCGGCCAGCTCCCAAAAAAGCAAGGAGACAAATGGAGCTCAGGGGCACTGCAATTCACAAACGTGCAGAGTTATAAATGAGAATATATTGAGGGAAGGCAACGAAGAGGATTTGAAAGCAAGGCACATTTGCAGGAAACAGATTTCAGGAGGTAGATTCGACTCGCCTTTAAAGCACATGAAAAGCGGCAAAAGGTTGACAATGATGCCCTTGGCCAAAAAGGGCGTATGCGTTTTTTCCTGAATATATTCAGGAAAAAACGCATACGCCCTTTTTGGCCAACCAAGCAAGCCAGAAGGGCAAATCAGCGCTACAAAGAAGTCTCGCTTGCCCTCGGTCAAAAGGGCCATGCTGAACAAACTGTAAAAACCAGAAAAGCAGGACAGGCCATGGAGACAGGGGAGCCTTGCTACGCTGATGGGCGGGATGTAAATTGCCAACAGGCACTCTGGAGAAGAGTACGGTGTGTCCTGAAAGAAGTAATAAACACAGCGTTGAGAGCATAGGGCACTTCCACTCATGGGCGTATAAATTGGGAAAACTAAAAATCAACAAGACACAGGCACCCTAAAGTTTACGGCTGCTCTGTTTCCAAGAACCTCCGCTTCGGTACACCTTCAATATCCCAGGAAAGAGAAAAATGGATAAAGAAATGGTGGTACTTGGCACAATGGAATATCACTCAGCCATGAAATCAATGTCATAAGGCTAGTTAGCAGCATGATGAGTGGATTTAGGTACGATGATTCTAAGTGAAATAAGTCACACAGTAAAAGGCCCTTCTCCTAAGATATCGCTTATTGAGGGAATGTCAAAATCGTTACACTTGAACTGAATTACAAAACAGAACAGAGGCACACCTTTAGAAGACACACTATGGCTGCTTAACGGGAAAGGTGAGGTGGGTTGATGCATAAAACAAGGGTTTGAAATTAGCTCAGACACCGCTCCATAAGCCAAATATGTAATAGACAAGGCCTACTCCCTGCTCAGTGTACTGGACTCAACACCCCCTAGTCACCGCACAAGAATATATCTGACTAGTATGAATCTGAAAACCTATGTATTGATATCTCTCTGCAAGTGAATCAAGAGGGTGTAAAGCAGCATAAACACAGCAGGGAAAAGCAGCCAAACCCCATTCTAAACATACATTACTTTAAAAAACCCACAAAGCAAAGACAGTGAAAGAGAGAGAAATTCTTACAAAATCCGTTCAGGGTCTCTGATGCAACCTGGATTGACCATATCTAGACCCACAGCTGGATGAGACATAAGGCTGGACACTCTTGGGGCTGAGAGGATTGGTGAGGTTGGGTGAGCAAATGCAGATACTTTAAAGTAATACCGCGGGGTACCCACCCCATGGGTCTCAAATCTCCAGGTACAAGGGCATCTTCCTACATCAAAACATGCATGGGAAACCCAGAAGATGGTATGCCGTGAGATCGGGAAAGGTTTCTAAAACGCACCTCATTTCTCCTCTCCTTGTGCTCGGGTTCGCCATTCCAGCCGCTTGACTAACCATCTCTCTACTTGGAGAATCAGCACCTTTAACCTCCTGATTGTACAGGTTGCAATTTGTCCTGAGGATGAATGGGAAGACGCAGAACCAACGAGAGCGAGCCCTAGGTGTTGGGACAGGCACATGTCACTCCATTTTCCCATCAGGAAGAAGAATGAACCACAGGCTCAGCCTGCCCCCCAGAACTAAAATAGGGCCTGAAGCAATCCTGCGCTTTTGCGGCCAGCTCCCTAAAAAGCGAGGAGACAAATGGAGCTCAGGGGCACTGCAATTCACAAACGTGCAGAGTTATAAATGCGAACTCTCGTGCACAAATATATTGAGGGAAGGCAACGAAGAGGATTTGAAAGCAAGGCAGATTTGCAGGAAACAGATTTCAGGAGGTAGATTCGACTCGCCTTTAAAGCACATGAAAAGCGGCAAAACGTTGACAATGATGCCCTTGGCCAAAAAGGGCGTATGCGTTTTTTCCTGAATATATTCAGGAAAAAACGCATACGCCCTTTTTGGCCAACCAAGCAAGCCGGAAGGGCAAATCAGCGCTACAAAGAAGTCTCGCTTGCCCTCGGTCAAAAGGGCCATGCTGAACAAAATGTAAAAACCAGAAAAGCAGGACAGGCCATGGAGACATGGGAGCCTTGCTACGCTGATGGGCGGGATGTAAATTGCCAACAGGCACTCTGGAGAAGAGTACGGTGTGTCCTGAAACAAGTAATAAACACAGCGTAGAGAGCATAGGGCACTTCCACTCATGGGCGTATAAAATGGGAAAACTAAAAATCAACAAGACACAGGCACCCTAAAGTTTACGGCTGCTCTGTTTCCAAGAATCTCCGCTTCGGTACACCTTCAATATCCCAGGAAAGAGAAAAATGGATAAAGAAATGGTGGTACTTGGCACAATGGAATATCACTCAGTCATGAAATCAATGTCATAAGGCTAGTTAGCAGCATGATGAGTGGATTTAGGTACGATGATTCTAAGTGAAATAAGTCACACAGAAAAAGACACTTATCCTAAGATATCGCTTATAGAGGGAATGTCAAAATCGCTACACTTGAACTGAATTACAAAACAGAACAGAGTCACACCTTTAGAAGACACACTATGGCTGCTTAACAGGAAAGGTGAGGTGGGGTGATGCATAAAACAAGGGTTTGAAATTAGCTCAGAGACCGCTCCATAACCCTAATATGTAATAGACAAGGCCTACTCCCTGCTCAGTGAACTGGACTCAACACACCCTAGTCACCACACAAGAATATATCTGACTAGTAAGAATCTGAAAACCTATGTATGGATATCTCTCTGCAAGTGAATCAAGAGGGTGTAAAGCGGCATCAACACAGCAGGGAAAAGCAGCCAAACCCGATTCTAAACATAAATTACTTAAAAAACCCACAAAACAAAGACAGTGAAAGAGAGAGAAATTCTTACAAAATCCGTTCAGGGTCTATGATGCAACCTGGATTGACCATATCTAGACCCACAGCTGGATGAGACATAAGGCTGGACACTCTTGGGGCTGAGAGGATTGGTGAGGTTGGGTGAGCAAACGCAGATACTTTAAAGTAACACTGCGGGGAACACACCCCATGGGTCTCAAATCTCCAGGTACAAGGGCATCTTCCTACATCAAAACATGCATGGGAAACCCAGAAGATGGTATGCCATTAGATCGGGAAAGGTTTCTAAAACGCACCTCATTTCTCCTCTCCTTGTGCTCGGGTTCACCATTCCAGCTGCTTGACTAACCATCTCCCTATTTGGAGAATGAGCACCTTTAACCTCCTGATTGTACAGGTTGCAATCTGTCCTGAGGATGAACGGGAAGACGTGGAACCAATGTGAGACGAGCCCTAGGTGTTGGGACAGGCATAGGTCACTCCATTTTCCCATCAGGAAGAAGAATGAACCACAGGCTCAGCCTGCCCCCCAGAACCAACATAGGGCCTGAAGCAAACCTGCGCTTTTGCGGCCAGCTCCCAAAAAAGCAAGGAGACAAATGGAGCTCAGGGGCACTGCAATTCACAAACGTGCAGAGTTATAAATGAGAATATATTGAGGGAAGGCAACGAAGAGGATTTGAAAGCAAGGCACATTTGCAGGAAACAGATTTCAGGAGGTAGATTCGACTCGCCTTTAAAGCACATGAAAAGCGGCAAAAGGTTGACAATGATGCCCTTGGCCAAAAAGGGCGTATGCGTTTTTTCCTGAATATATTCAGGAAAAAACGCATACGCCCTTTTTGGCCAACCAAGCAAGCCAGAAGGGCAAATCAGCGCTACAAAGAAGTCTCGCTTGCCCTCGGTCAAAAGGGCCATGCTGAACAAACTGTAAAAACCAGAAAAGCAGGACAGGCCATGGAGACAGGGGAGCCTTGCTACGCTGATGGGCGGGATGTAAATTGCCAACAGGCACTCTGGAGAAGAGTACGGTGTGTCCTGAAAGAAGTAATAAACACAGCGTTGAGAGCATAGGGCACTTCCACTCATGGGCGTATAAATTGGGAAAACTAAAAATCAACAAGACACAGGCACCCTAAAGTTTACGGCTGCTCTGTTTCCAAGAACCTCCGCTTCGGTACACCTTCAATATCCCAGGAAAGAGAAAAATGGATAAAGAAATGGTGGTACTTGGCACAATGGAATATCACTCAGCCATGAAATCAATGTCATAAGGCTAGTTAGCAGCATGATGAGTGGATTTAGGTACGATGATTCTAAGTGAAATAAGTCACACAGTAAAAGGCCCTTCTCCTAAGATATCGCTTATTGAGGGAATGTCAAAATCGTTACACTTGAACTGAATTACAAAACAGAACAGAGGCACACCTTTAGAAGACACACTATGGCTGCTTAACGGGAAAGGTGAGGTGGGGTGATGCATAAAACAAGGGTTTGAAATTAGCTCAGACACCGCTCCATAAGCCAAATATGTAATAGACAAGGCCTACTCCCTGCTCAGTGTACTGGACTCAACACCCCCTAGTCACCGCACAAGAATATATCTGACTAGTATGAATCTGAAAACCTATGTATTGATATCTCTCTGCAAGTGAATCAAGAGGGTGTAAAGCAGCATAAACACAGCAGGGAAAAGCAGCCAAACCCCATTCTAAACATACATTACTTTAAAAAACCCACAAAGCAAAGACAGTGAAAGAGAGAGAAATTCTTACAAAATCCGTTCAGGGTCTCTGATGCAACCTGGATTGACCATATCTAGACCCACAGCTGGATGAGACATAAGGCTGGACACTCTTGGGGCTGAGAGGATTGGTGAGGTTGGGTGAGCAAATGCAGATACTTTAAAGTAATACCGCGGGGTACCCACCCCATGGGTCTCAAATCTCCAGGTACAAGGGCATCTTCCTACATCAAAACATGCATGGGAAACCCAGAAGATGGTATGCCGTGAGATCGGGAAAGGTTTCTAAAACGCACCTCATTTCTCCTCTCCTTGTGCTCGGGTTCGCCATTCCAGCCGCTTGACTAACCATCTCTCTACTTGGAGAATCAGCACCTTTAACCTCCTGATTGTACAGGTTGCAATTTGTCCTGAGGATGAATGGGAAGACGCAGAACCAACGAGAGCGAGCCCTAGGTGTTGGGACAGGCATAGGTCACTCCATTTTCCCATCAGGAAGAAGAATGAACCACAGGCTCAGCCTGCCCCCCAGAACTAAAATAGGGCCTGAAGCAATCCTGCGCTTTTGCGGCCAGCTCCCTAAAAAGCGAGGAGACAAATGGAGCTCAGGGGCACTGCAATTCACAAACGTGCAGAGTTATAAATGCGAACTCTCGTGCACAAATATATTGAGGGAAGGCAACGAAGAGGATTTGAAAGCAAGGCAGATTTGCAGGAAACAGATTTCAGGAGGTAGATTCGACTCGCCTTTAAAGCACATGAAAAGCGGCAAAACGTTGACAATGATGCCCTTGGCCAAAAAGGGCGTATGCGTTTTTTCCTGAATATATTCAGGAAAAAACGCATACGCCCTTTTTGGCCAACCAAGCAAGCTGGAAGGGCAAATCAGCGCTACAAAGAAGTCTCGCTTGCCCTCGGTCAAAAGGGCCATGCTGAACAAAGTGTAAAAACCAGAAAAGCAGGACAGGCCATGGAGACATGGGAGCCTTGCTACGCTGATGGGCGGGATGTAAATTGCCAACAGGCACTCTGGAGAAGAGTACGGTGTGTCCTGAAACAAGTAATAAACACAGCGTTGAGAGCATAGGGCACTTCCGCTCATGGGCATATAAATTGGGAAAACTAAAAATCAACAAGACACAGGCACCCTAAAGTTTACGGCTGCTCTGTTTCCAAGAACCTCCGCTTCGGTACACCTTCAATATCCCAGGAAAGAGAAAAATGGATAAAGAAATGGTGGTACTTGGCACAATGGAATATCACTCAGCCATGAAATCAATGTCATAAGGCTAGTTAGCAGCATGATGAGTGGATTTAGGTACGATGATTCTAAGTGAAATAAGTCACACAGAAAAAGACACTTATCCTAAGATATCGCTTATAGAGGGAATGTCAAAATCGCTACACTTGAACTGAATTACAAAACAGAACAGAGTCACACCTTTAGAAGACACACTATGGCTGCTTAACGGGAAAGGTGAGGTGGGGTGATGCATAAAACAAGGGTTTGAAATTAGCTCAGAGACCGCTCCATAAGCCAAATATGTAATAGACAAGGCCTACTCCCTGCTCAGTGAACTGGAGTCAACACACCCTAGTCACCACACAAGAATATATTTGACTAGTAAGAATCTGAAAACCTATGTATCGATATCTCTCTGCAAGTGAATCAAGAGGGTGTAAAGCGGCATCAACACAGCAGGGAAAAGCAGCCAAGCCCGATTCTAAACATAAATTACTTTAAAAAACCCACAAAACAAAGACAGTGAAAGAGAGAGAAATTCTTACAAAATCCGTTCAGGGTCTATGATGCAACCTGGATTGACCATATCTAGACCCACAGCTGGATGAGACATAAGGCTGGACACTCTTGGGGCTGAGAGGATTGGTGAGGTTGGGTGAGCAAACGCAGATACTTTAAAGTAACACTGCGGAGAACACACCCCATGGGTCTCAAATCTCCAGGTACAAGGGCATCTTCCTACATCAAAACATGCATGGGAAACCCAGAAGATGGTATGCCGTGAGATCGGGAAAGGTTTCTAAAACGCAACTCATTTCTCCTCTCCTTGTGCTCGGGTTCGCCATTCCAGCCGCTTGACTAACCATCTCCCTACTTGGAGAATCAGCACCTTTAACCTCCTGTTTCGTCCAGGTTGCAATTTGTCCTGAGGATGAACGGGAAGACGGGGGACCAACGAGAGACTAGCCCTAGGTGTTGGGACAGGCACAGGTCACTCCATTTTCCCATCAGGAAGAAGAATGAACCACAGGCTCAGCCTGCCCCCCAGAACCAAAATAGGGCCTGAAGCAATCCTGCGCTTTTGCGGCCAGCTCCCAAGAAAGCGAGGAGACAAATGGAGCTCAGGGGCACTGCAATTCACAAACGTGCAGAGTTATAAATGAGAACTCTCGTCCACAAATATATTGAGGGAAGGCAACGAAGAGGATTTGAAAGCAAGGCAGATTTGCAGGAAACAGATTTCAGGAGGTAGATTCGACTCGCCTTTAAAGCACATGAAAAGCGGCAAAACGTTGACAATGATGCCCTTGGCCAAAAAGGGCGTATGCGTTTTTTCCTGAATATATTCAGAAAAAAACGCATACGCCCTTTTTGGCCAACCAAGCAAGCCGGAAGGGCAAATCAGCGCTACAAAGAAGTCTCGCTTGCCCTCGGTCAAAAGGGCCATGCTGAACAAAATGTAAAAACCAGAAAAGCAGGACAGGCCATGGAGACATGGGAGCCTTGCTACGCTGATGGGCGGGATGTAAATTGCCAACAGGCACTCTGGAGAAGAGTACGGTGTGTCCTGAAACAAGTAATAAACACAGCGTAGAGAGCATAGGGCACTTCCACTCATGGGCGTATAAATTGGGAAAACTAAAAGTCAACAAGACACAGGCACCCATAACTTTACGGCTGCTCTGTTACCAAGAACCTCCGCTTCGGTACACCTTCAATATCCCAGGAAAGAGAAAAATGGATAAAGAAATGGTGGTACTTCGCACAATGGAATATCACTCAGCCATGAAATCAATGACATAAGGCTAGTTAGCAGCATGATGAGTGGATTTAGGTACGATGATTCTAAGTGAAATAAGTCACACAGAAAAAGGCCCTTATCCTAAGATATCGCTTCTAGAGGGAATGTCAAAATCGCTACACTTGAACTGAATTACAAAACAGAACAGAGTCACACCTTTAGAAGACACACTATGGCTGCTTAACGGGAAAGGTGAGGTGGGGTGATGCATAAAACAAGGGTTTGAAATTAGCTCAGACACCGCTCCATACGCCAAATATGTAATAGACAAGGCCTACTCCCTGCTCAGTGTACTGGACTCAACACCCCTTAGTCACCGCACAAGAATATATCTGACTAGTATGAATCTGAAAACCTATGTATTGATATCTCTCTGCAAGTGAATCAAGAGGGTGTAAAGCGGCATAAACACAGCAGGGAAAAGCAGCCAAACCCCATTCTAAACATACATTACTTTAAAAAACCCACAAAGCAAAGACAGTGAAAGAGAGAGAAATTCTTACAAAATCCGTTCAGGGTCTCTGATGCAACCTGGATTGACCATATCTAGACCCACAGCTGGATGAGACATAAGGCTGGACACTCTTGGGGCTGAGAGGATTGGTGAGGTTGGGTGAGCAAATGCAGATACTTTAAAGTAATACCGCGGGGTACCCACCCCATGGGTCTCAAATCTCCAGGTACAAGGGCATCTTCCTACATCAAAACATGCATGGGAAACCGAGAAGATGGTATGCCGTGAGATCGGGAAAGGTTTCTAAAACGCACCTCATTTCTCCTCTCCTTGTGCTCGGGTTCGCCATTCCAGCCGCTTGACTAACCATCTCTCTACTTGGAGAATCAGCACCTTTAACCTCCTGATTGTACAGGTTGCAATTTGTCCTGAGGATGAATGGGAAGACGCAGAACCAACGAGAGAGAGCCCTAGGTGTTGGGACAGGCATAGGTCACTCCATTTTCCCATCAGGAATAAGAATGAACCACAGGCTCAGCCTGCCCCCCAGAACTAAAATAGGGCCTGAAGCAATCCTGCGCTTTTGCGGCCAGCTCCCTAAAAATCGAGGAGACAAATGGAGCTCAGGGGAACTGCAATTCACAAACGTGCAGAGTTATAAATGCGAACTCTCGTGCACAAATATAATGAGGGAAGGCAACGAAGAGGATTTGAAAGCAAGGCAGATTTGCAGGAAACAGATTTCAGGAGGTAGATTCGACTCGCCTTTAAAGCACATGAAAAGCGGCAAAACGTTGACAATGATGCCCTTGGCCAAAAAGGGCGTATGCGTTTTTTCCTGAATATATTCAGGAAAAAACGCATACGCCCTTTTTGGCCAACCAAGCAAGCCGGAAGGGCAAATCAGCCCTACAAAGAAGTCTCGCTTGCCCTCGGTCAAAAGGGCCATGCTGAACAAAGTGTAAAAACCAGAAAAGCAGGACAGGCCATGGAGACATGGGAGCCTTGCTACGCTGATGGGCGGGATGTAAATTGCCAACAGGCACTCTGGAGAAGAGTACGGTGTGTCCTGAAAGAAGTAATAAACACAGCGTTGAGAGCATAGGGCACTTCCACTCATGGGCATATAAATTGGGAAAACTAAAAATCAACAAGACACAGGCACCCTAAAGTTTACGGCTGCTCTGTTTCCAAGAACCTCCGCTTCGGTACACCTTCAATATCCCAGGAAAGAGAAAAATGGATAAAGAAATGGTGGTACTTGGCACAATGCAATATCACTCAGCCATGAAATCAATGTCATAAGGCTAGTTAGCAGCATGATGAGTGGATTTAGGTACGATGATTCTAAGTGAAATAAGTCACACAGAAAAAGACACTTATCCTAAGATATCGCTTATAGAGGGAATGTCAAAATCGCTACACTTGAACTGAATTACAAAACAGAACAGAGTCACACCTTTAGAAGACACACTATGGCTGCTTAACGGGAAAGGTGAGGTGGGGTGATGCATAAAACAAGGGTTTGAAATTAGCTCAGAGACCGCTCCATAAGCCAAATATGTAATAGACAAGGCCTACTCCCTGCTCAGTGAACTGGACTCAACACACCCTAGTCACCACACAAGAATATATTTGACTAGTAAGAATCTGAAAACCTATGTATCGATATCTCTCTGCAAGTGAATCAAGAGGGTGTAAAGCGGCATCAACACAGCAGGGAAAAGCAGCCAAGCCCGATTCTAAACATAAATTACTTTAAAAAACCCACAAAACAAAGACAGTTAAAGAGAGAGAAATTCTTACAAAATCCATTCAGGGTCTATGATGCAACCTGGATTGACCATATCTAGACCCACAGCTGGATGAGACCTAAGGCTGGACACTCTTGGGGCTGAGAGGATTGGTGAGGTTGGGTGAGCAAACCCAGATACTTTAAAGTAACACCGCGGGGTACACACCCCATGGGTCTCAAATCTCCAGGTACAAGGGCATCTTCCTACATCAAAACATGCATGGGAAACCCAGAGGATGGTATGCCGTGAGATCGGGAAAGGTTTCTAAAACGCACCTCATTTCTCCTCTCCTTGTGCTCGGGTTCGCCATTCCAGCCGCTTGACTAACCATCTCCCTACTTGGAGAATCAGCACCTTTAACCTCCTGTTTCGACCAGGTTGCAAGTTGTCCTGAGGATGAACGGGAAGACGCGGAACCAACGAGAGACTAGCCCTAGGTGTTGGGACAGGCACAGGTCACTCCATTTTCCCATCAGGAAGAAGAATGAACCACAGGCTCAGCCTGCCCCCCAGAACCAAAATAGGGCCTGAAGCAATCCTGCGCTTTTGCGGCCAGCTCCCAAGAAAGCGAGGAGACAAATGGAGCTCAGGGGCACTGCAATTCACAAACGTGCAGAGTTATAAATGAGAACTCTCGTGCACAAATATATTGAGGGAAGGCAACGAAGAGGATTTGAAAGCAAGGCAGATTTGCAGGAAACAGATTTCAGGAGGTAGATTCGACTCGCCTTTAAAGCACATGAAAAGCGGCAAAACGTTTACAATGATGCCCTTGGCCAAAAAGGGCGTATGCGTTTTTTCCTGAATATATTCAGGAAAAAACGCATACGCCCTTTTTGGCCAACCAAGCAAGCCGGAAGGGCAAATCAGTGCTACAAAGAAGTCTCGCTTGCCCTCGGTCAAAAGGGCCATGCTGAACAAAATGTAAAAACCAGAAAAGCAGGACAGGCCATGGAGACATGGGAGCCTTGCTACGCTGATGGGCGGGATGTAAATTGCCAACAGGCACTCTGGAGAAGAGTACGGTGTGTCCTGAAACAAGTAATAAACACAGCGTAGAGAGCATAGGGCACTTCCACTCATGGGCGTATAAATTGGGAAAACTAAAAGTCAACAAGACACAGGCACCCCAAACTTTACGGCTGCTCTGTTGCCAAGAACCTCCGCTTCGGTACACCTTCAATATCCCAGGAAAGAGAAAAATGGATAAAGAAATGGTGGTACTTGGCACAATGGAATATCACTCAGCCATGAAATCAATGACATAAGGCTAGTTAGCAGCATGATGAGTGGATTTAGGTACGATGATTCTAAGTGAAATAAGTCACACAGAAAAAGGCCCTTATCCTAAGATATCGCTTCTAGAGGGAATGTCAAAATCACTACACTTGAACTGAATTACAAAACAGAACAGAGTCACACCTTTAGAAGACACACTATGGCTGCTTAACGGGAAAGGTGAGGTGGGGTGATGCATAAAACAAGGGTTTGAAATTAGCTCAGACACCGCTCCATAAGCCAAATATGTAATAGACAAGGCCTACTCCCTGCTCAGTGTACTGGACTCAACACCCCCTAGTCACCGCACAAGAATATATCTGACTAGTATGAATCTGAAAACCAATGTATTGATATCTCTCTGCAAGTGAATCAAGAGGGTGTAAAGTGGCATAAACACAGCAGGGAAAAGCGGCCAAACCCCATTCTAAACATACATTACTTTAAAAAAGCCACAAAGCAAAGACAGTGAAAGAGAGAGAAATTCTTACAAAATCCGTTCAGGGTCTCTGATGCAACCTGGATTGACCATATCTAGACACACAGCTGGATGAGACATAAGGCTGGACACTCTTGTGGCTGAGAGGATTGGTGAGGTTGGGTGAGCAAACGCAGATAATTTAAAGTAACACTGCGGGGAACACACCCCATGGGTCTCAAATCTCCAGGTACAAGGGCATCTTCCTACATCAAAACATGCATGGGAAACCCAGAAGATGGTATGCCGTGAGATCGCAAAAAGTTTCTAAAACGCACCTCATTTCTCCTCTCCTTGTGCTCGGGTCCGCCATCCAGCCGCTTGATTCACCATCTCCCTACTTGGAGAATCAGCACCTTTAACCTCCTGTTTCGTCCAGGTTGCAGTTTGTCCTGAGGATGAACGGGAAGACGGGGAACCAACGAGAGACTAGCCCTAGGTGTTGGGACAGGCACAGGTCACTCCATTTTCACATCAGGAAGAAGAATGAACCACAGGCTCAGCCTGCCCCCCAAAACCAAAATAGGGCCTGAAGCAATCCTGCGCTTTTGCGGCCAGATCCCAAAAAAGCGAGGAGACAAATGGAGCTCAGGGGCACTGCAATTCACAAACGTGCAGAGTTATAAATGAGATCTCTCGTCCACAAATATTTTGAGGGAAGGCAACGAAGAGGATTTGAAAGCAAGGCAGATTTGCAGGAAACAGATTTCAGGAGGTAGATTCGACTCGCCTTTAAAGCACATGAAAAGTGACAAAACGTTGACAATGATGCCCTTGGCCAAAAAGGGCGTATGCGTTTTTTCCTGAATATATTCAGGAAAAAACGCATACGCCCTTTTTGGCCAACCAAGCAAGCCGGAAGGGCAAATCAGCGCTACAAAGAAGTCTCGCTTGCCCTCGGTCAAAAGGGCCATGCTGAACAAACTGTAAAAACCAGAAAAGCAGGACAGGCCATGGAGACATGGGAGCCTTGCTACGCTGATGGGCGGGATGTAAATTGCCAACAGGCAATCTGGAGAAGAGTACGGTGTGTCCTGAAACAAGTAATAAACACAGCGTAGAGAGCATAGGGCACTTCCACTCATGGGCGTATAAATTGGGAAAACTAAAAATCAACAAGACACAGGCACCCTAAAGTTTACGGCTGCTCTGTTGCCAAGAACCTCCGCTTCGGTACACCTTCAATATCCCAGGAAAGAGAAAAATGGATAAAGAAATGGTGGTACTTGGCACAATGGAATATCACTCAGCCATGAAATCAATGTCATAAGGCTAGTTAGCAGCATGATGAGTGGATTTAGGTACGATGATTCTAAGTGAAATAAGTCACACAGAAAAAGACACTTATCCTAAGATATCGCTTATAGAGGGAATGTCAAAATCGCTACACTTGAACTGAATTACAAAACAGAACAGAGTCACACCTTTAGAAGACACACTATGGCTGCTTAACAGGAAAGGTGAGGTGGGGTGATGCATAAAACAAGGGTTTGAAATTAGCTCAGAGACTGCTCCATAACCCTAATATGTAATAGACAAGGCCTACTCCCTGCTCAGTGAACTGGACTCAACACACCCTAGTCACCACACAAGAATATATCTGACTAGTAAGAATCTGAAAACCTATGTATGGATATCTCTCTGCAAGTGAATCAAGAGAGTGTAAAGCGGCATCAACACAGCAGGGAAAAGCAGCCAAACCCGATTCTAAACATAAATTACTTAAAAAACCCACAAAACAAAGACAGTGAAAGAGAGAGAAATTCTTACAAAATCCGTTCAGGGTCTATGATGCAACCTGGATTGACCATATCTAGACCCACAGCTGGATGAGACATAAGGCTGGACACTCTTGGGGCTGAGAGGATTGGTGAGGTTGGGTGAGCAAACGCAGATATTTTAAAGTAACACTGCGGGGAACACACCCCATGGGTCTCAAATCTCCAGGTACAAGGGCATCTTCCTACATCAAAACATGCATGGGAAACCCAGAAGATGGTATGCCATGAGATCGGGAAAGGTTTCTAAAACGCACCTCATTTCTCCTCTCCTTGTGCTCGGGTTCACCATTCCAGCTGCTTGACTAACCATCTCCCTATTTGGAGAATGAGCACCTTTAACCTCCTGATTGTACAGGTTGCAATCTGTCCTGAGGATGAACGGGAAGACGTGGAACCAATGTGAGACGAGCCCTAGGTGTTGGGACAGGCATAGGTCACTCCATTTTCCCATCAGGAAGAAGAATGAACCACAGGCTCAGCCTGCCCCCCAGAACCAAAATAGGGCCTGAAGCAATCCTGCGCTTTTGCGGCCAGCTCCCAAAAAAGCGAGGAGACAAATGGAGCTCAGGGGCACTGCAATTCACAAACGTGCAGAGTTATAAATGAGAACTCTCGTCCACAAATATATTGAGGGAAGGCAACGAAGAGGATTTGAAAGCAAGGCAGATTTGCAGGAAACAGATTTCAGGAGGTAGATTCGACTCGCCTTTAAAGCACATGAAAAGCGGCAAAACGTTGAAAATGATGCCCTTGGCCAAAAAGGGCGTATGCGTTTTTTCCTGAATATCTTCAGGAAAAAACGCATACGCCCTTTTTGGCCAACCAAGCAAGCCAGAAGGGCAAATCAGCGCTACAAAGAAGTCTCGCTTGCCCTCGGTCAAAAGGGCCATGCTGAACAAAATGTAAAAACCAGAAAAGCAGGACAGGCCATGGAGACAGGGGAGCCTTGCTACGCTGATGGGCGGGATGTAAATTGCCAACAGGCACTCTGGAGAAGAGTACGGTGTGTCCTGAAACAAGTAATAAACACAGCGTTGAGAGCATAGGGCACTTCCACTCATGGGCGTATAAATTGGGAAAACTAAAAATCAACAAGACACAGGCACCCTAAAGTTTACGGCTGCTCTGTTGCCAAGAACCTCCGCTTCGGTACACCTTCAATATCCCAGGAAAGAGAAAAATGGATAAAGAAATGGTGGTACTTGGCACAATGGAATATCACTCAGCCATGAAATCAATGTCATAAGGCTAGTTAGCAGCATGATGAGTGGATTTAGGTACGATGATTCTAAGTGAAATAAGTCACACAGTAAAAGGCCCTTCTCCTAAGATATCGCTTATTGAGGGAATATCAAAATCGTTACACTTGAACTGAATTACAAAACAGAACAGAGGCACACCTTTAGAAGACACACTATGGCTGCTTAACGGGAAAGGTGAGGTGGGGTGATGCATAAAACAAGGGTTTGAAATTAGCTCAGAGACCGCTCCATAAGCCAAATATGTAATAGACAAGGCCTACTCCCTGCTCAGTGTACTGGACTCAACACCCCCTAGTCACCGCACAAGAATATATCTGACTAGTATGAATCTGAAAACCTATGTATTGATATCTCTCTGCAAGTGAATCAAGAGGGTGTAAAGCGGCATAAACACAGCAGGGAAAAGCAGCCAAACCCCATTCTAAACATACATTACTTTAAAAAACCCACAAAGCAAAGACAGTGAAAGAGAGAGAAATTCTTACAAAATCCGTTCAGGGTCTCTGATGCAACCTGGATTGACCATATCTAGACCCACAGCTGGATGAGACATAAGGCTGGACACTCTTGGGGCTGAGAGGATTGGTGAGGTTGGGTGAGCAAATGCAGATACTTTAAAGTAATACCGCGGGGTACCCACCCCATGGGTCTCAAATCTCCAGGTACAAGGGAATCTTCCTACATCAAAACATGCATGGGAAACCCAGAAGATGGTATGCCGTGAGATCGGGAAAGGTTTCTAAAACGCAACTCATTTCTCCTCTCCTTGTGCTCGGGTTCACCATTCCAGCCGCTTGACTAACCATCTCCCTACTTGGAGAATCAGCACCTTTAAACTCCTGTTTCGTCCAGGTTGCAATTTGTCCTGAGGATGAACGGGAAGACGGGGGACCAACGAGAGACTAGCCCTAGGTGTTGGGACAGGCACAGGTCACTCCATTTTCCCATCAGGAAGAAGAATGAACCACAGGCTCAGCCTGCCCCCCAAAACCAAAATAGGGCCTGAAGCAATCCTGCGCTTTTGCGGCCAGCTCCCAAGAAAGCGAGGAGACAAATGGAGCTCAGGGGCACTGCAATTCACAAAAGTGCAGAGTTATAAATGAGAACTCTCGTCCACAAATATATTGAGGGAAGGCAACGAAGAGGATTTGAAAGCAAGGCAGATTTGCAGGAAACAGATTTCAGGAGGTAGATTCGACTCGCCTTTAAAGCACATGAAAAGCGGCAAAACGTTGACAATGATGCCCTTGGCCAAAAAGGGCGTATGCGTTTTTTCCTGAATATATTCAGGAAAAAACGCATACGCCCTTTTTGGCCAACCAAGCAAGCCGGAAGGGCAAATCAGCACTACAAAGAAGTCTCGCTTGCCCTCGGTTAAAAGGGCCATGCTGAACAAAATGTAAAAACCAGAAAAGCAGGACAGGCCATGGAGACATGGGAGCCTTGCTACGCTGATGGGCGGGATGTAAATTGCCAACAGGCACTCTGGAGAAGAGTACGGTGTGTCCTGAAACAAGTAATAAACACAGCGTAGAGAGCATAGGGCACTTCCACTCATGGGCGTATAAATTGGGAAAACTAAAAGTCAACAAGACACAGGCACCCCAAACTTTACGGCTGCTCTGTTGCCAAGAACCTCCGCTTCGGTACACCTTCAATATCCCAGGAAAGAGAAAAATGGATAAAGAAATGGTGGTACTTGGCACAATGGAATATCACTCAGCCATGAAATCAATGACATAAGGCTAGTTAGCAGCATGATGAGTGGATTTAGGTACGATGATTCTAAGTGAAATAAGTCACACAGAAAAAGGCCCTTATCCTAAGATATCGCTTCTAGAGGGAATGTCAAAATCGCTACACTTGAACTGAATTACAAAACAGAACAGAGTCACACCTTTAGAAGACACACTATGGCTGCTTAACGGGAAAGGTGAGGTGGGGTGATGCATAAAACAAGGGTTTGAAATTAGCTCAGACACCGCTCCATAAGCCAAATATGTAATAGACAAGGCCTACTGCCTGCTCAGTGTACTGGACTCAACACCCCCTAGTCACCGCACAAGAATATATCTGACTAGTATGAATCTGAAAACCTATGTATTGATATCTCTCTGAAAGTGAATCAAGAGGGTGTAAAGTGGCATAAACACAGCAGGGAAAAGCGGCCAAACCCCATTCTAAACATACATTACTTTAAAAAAGCCACAAAGCAAAGACAGTGAAAGAGAGAGAAATTCTTACAAAATCCGTTCAGGGTCTCTGATGCAACCTGGATTGACCATATCTAGACCCACAGCTGGATGAGACATAAGGCTGGACACTCTTGGGGCTGAGAGGATTGGTGAGGTTGGGTGAGCAAACGCAGATACTTTAAAGTAACACTGCGGGGAACACACCCCATGGGTCTCAAATCTCCAGGTACAAGGGCATCTTCCTACATCAAAACATGCATGGGAAACCCAGAAGATGGTATGCCGTGAGATCGGGAAAGGTTTCTAAAACGCCCCTCATTTCTCCTCTCCTTGTGCTCGGGTTCGCCATTCCAGCCGCTTGACTAACCATCTGCCTACTTGGAGAATCAGCACCTTTAACCTCCTGATTGTACAGGTTGCAATTTGTCTTGAGGATGAACGGGAAGACGCGGAACCAACGAGAGACGAGCCCTAGGTGTTGGGACAGGCACAGGTCACTCCATTTTCCCATCAGGAAGAAGAATGAACCACAGGCTCAGCCTGCCCCCCAAAACCAAAATAGGGCCTGAAGCAATCCTGCGCTTTTGCGGCCAGCTCCCAAAAAAGCGAGGAGACTAATGGAGCTCAGGGGCACTGCAATTCACAAACGTGCAGAGTTATAAATGAGAACTCTCGTCCACAAATATATTGAGGGAAGGCAACGAAGAGGATTTGAAAGCAAGGCAGATTTGCAGGAAACAGATTTCAGGAGGTAGATTCGACTCGCCTTTAAAGCACATGAAAAGTGGCAAAACGTTGACAATGATGCCCTTGGTCAAAAAGGGCGTATGCGTTTTTTCCTGAATATATTCAGGAAAAAACGCATACGCCCTTTTTGGCCAACCAAGCAAGCCGGAAGGGCAAATCAGCGCTACAAAGAAGTCTCGCTTGCCCTCGGTCAAAAGGCCATGCTGAACAAAGTGTAAAAAGCAGAAAAGCTGGACAGGCCATGGAGACATGGGAGCCTTGCTACGCTGATGGGCAGTATGTAAATTGCCAACAGGCACTCTGGATAAGAGTACGGTGTGTCCTGAAACAAATAATAAACACAGCGTAGAGAGCATAGGGCACTTCCACTCATGGGCGTATAAATTGGGAAAACTAAAAATCAACAAGACACAGGCACCCTAAAGTTTACGGCTGCTCTGTTGCCAAGAACCTCCGCTTCGGTACACCTTCAATATCCCAGGAAAGAGAAAAATGGATAAAGAAATGGTGGTACTTGGCACAATGGAATATCACTCAGCCATGAAATCAATGTCATAAGACTAGGTAGCAGCATGATTAGTGGATTTAGGTACGATGATTCTAAGTGAAATAAGTCACACAGAAAAAGGCACTTATCCTAAGATATCGCTTATAGAGGGAATGTCAAAATCGCTACACTTGAACTGAATTACAAAACAGAACAGAGGCACACCTTTAGAAGACACACTATGGCTGCTTAACTGGAAAGGTGAGGTGGGGTGATGCATAAAACAAGGGTTTGAAATTAGCTCAGACACCGCTCCATAAGCCAAATATGTAATAGACAAGGCCTACTCCCTGCTCAGTGAACTGGACTCAACACCCCCTAGTCACCGGACAAGAATATATCTGACTAGTATGAATCTGAAAACCTATGTATTGATATCTCTCTGCAAGTGAATCAAGAGGGTGTAAAGCGGCATAAACACAGCAGGGAAAAGCAGCCAAACCCCATTCTAAACATACATTACTTTAAAAAACCCACAAAGCAAAGACAGTGAAAGAGAGAGAAATTCTTACAAAATCCGTTCAGGGTCTCTGATGCAACCTGGATTGACCATATCTAGACCCACAGCTGCATGAGACATAAGGCTGGACCCTCTTGCGGCTGAGAGGATTAGTGAGGTTGGGTGAGCAAATGCAGATACTTTAAAGTAATACTGCGGGGTACCCACCCCATGGGTCTCAAATCTCCAGGTACAAGGGCATCTTCCTACATCAAAACATGCATGGGAAACCCAGAAGATGGTATGCCGTGAGATCGCAAAAAGTTTCTAAAACGCACCTCATTTCTCCTCTCCTTGTGCTCGGGTCCGCCATTCCAGCCGCTTGATTCACCATCTCCCTACTTGGAGAATCAGCACCTTTAACCTCCTGTTTCGTCCAGGTTGCAGTTTGTCCTGAGGATGAACGGGAAGACGGGGAACCAACGAGAGACTAACCCTAGGTGTTGGGACAGGCACAGGTCACTCCATTTTCACATCAGGAAGAAGAATGAACCACAGGCTCCGCCTGCCCCCTGGAAGCCGAATAGGGCCTGAAACAATCCTGCGCTTTTGCGGCCAGCTCCCAAAAAAGCGAGTAGACAAATGGAGCTCAGGGGCACTGCAATTCACAAACGTGCAGAGTTATAAATGAGAACTCTCGTCCACAAATATATTGAGGGAAGGCAACGAAGAGGATTTGAAAGCAAGGCAGATTTGCAGGAAACAGATTTCAGGAGGTAGATTCGACTCGCCTTTAAAGCACATGAAAAGCGGCAAAACGTTGACAATAATGCCCTTGGCCAAAAAGGTCGTATGCGTTTTTTCCTGAATATATTCAGGAAAAATCGCATACGCCCTTTTTGGCCAACCAAGCAAGCCGGAAGGGCAAATCAGTGCTACAAAGAAGTCTCGCTTGCCCTCGGTCAAAAATGCCATGCTGAAAAAAGTGTAAAAACCAGAAAAGCAGGACAGGCCATGGAGACATGGGAGCCTTGCTAGGCTGATGGGCGGGATGTAAATTGCCAACAGGCACTCTGGAGAAGTGTACGGTGTGTCCTGAAACAAGTAATAAACACAGCTTAGAGAGCATAGGGCACTTCCACTCATGGGCGTATAAATTGGGAAAACTAAAAATCAACAAGACACAGGCACCCCAAACTTTACGGCTGCTCTGTTTCCAAGAACCTCCACTTCAGTACACCTTCAATATCCCAGGAAAGAGAAAAATGGATAAACAAATGGTGGTACTTGGCACAATGGAATATCACTCAGCCATGAAATCAATGTCATAAGGCTAGTTAGCAGCATGATGAGTGGATTTAGCGACGATGATTCTAAGTGAAATAAGTCACTCAGAAAAAGACACTTATCCTAAGATATCGCTTATAGAGGGAATGTCAAAATCGCTACGCTTGAACTGAATTACAAAACAGAACAGAGTCACACCTTTAGAAGACACACTATGGCTGATTAACGGGAAAGGTGAGGTGGGGTGATGCATAAAACAAGGGTTTGAAATTAGCTCAGAGACCGCTCCATAAGCCAAATATGTAATAGACAAGGCCTACCCCCTGCTCAGTGAACTGGACTCAACACCCCCTAGTCACCGCAAAAGAATATATCTGATTAGTAAGAATCTGAAAACCTATGTATCGATATCTCTCTGCAAGTGAATCAAGAGGGTGTAAAGCGGCATAAACACAGCAGGGAAAAGCAGCTAAGCCCCATTCTAAACATAAATTACTTAAAAAAACCCACAAAACAAAGACAGTGAAAGAGAGAGAAATTCTTACAAAATCAGTTCAGGGGCTCTGATGCCACCTGGTTCGACCATATCTAGAGCCACAGCTGGATGAGACATAAGGCTGGACACTCTTGGGGCTGAGAGGATTGGTGAGGTTGGGTGAGCAAACGCAGATATTTTAAAGTAATACCGCGGGGTACCCACCCCATGGGTCTCAAATCTCCAGGTACAAGGGCATCTTCCTACATCCAAACATGCATGGGAAACCCAGAGGTTTGTATGCCGTGAGATCGGGAAAGGCTTCTAAAACGCACCTCATTTCTCCTCTCCTTGTGCTCGGGTTCACCATTCTATGCGCTTGACTAACCATCTCCCTACTTGGAGAATCAGCACCTTTAACCTCCTGTTTCGTACAGATTGCAATTTGTCCTGAGGATGAACGGGAAGACGGGGAACCAACGAGAGACTAGCCCTAGGTGTTGGGACAGGCACAGGTCACTCCATTTTCCCATCAGGAAGAAGAATGAACCACAGGCTCAGCCTGCCCACCAGAACCAAAATAGGGCCTGAAGCAATCCTGCGCTTTTGCGGCCAGCTCCCAAAAAAGCGAGTAGACAAATGGAGCTCAGGGGCACTGCAATTCACAAACGTGCAGAGTTATAAATGAGAACTCACGTCCACAAATATATTGAGGGAAGGCAACGAAGAGGATTTGAAAGCAAGGCAGATTTGCAGGAAACAGATTTCAGGAGGTAGATTCGACTCGCCTTTAAAGCACATGAAAAACGGCAAAACGTTGACAATGATGCCCTTGGCCAAAAAGGGCGTATGCGTTTTTTCCTGAATATATTCAGGAAAAAACGCATACGCCCTTTTTAGCCAACCAAGCAAGCCGGAAGGGCAAATCAGTGCTACAAAGAAGTCTCGCTTGCCCTCGGTCAAAAGGGCCATGCTGAAAAAGTTTAAAAACCAGAAAAGCAGGACAGGCCATGGAGACATGGAAGCCTTGCTAAGCTGATGGGCGGGACGTAAATTGCCAACAGGCACTCTGGAGAAGTGTACGGTGTGTCCTGAAACAAGTAATAAACACAGCTTAGAGAGCATAGGGCACTTCCACTCATGGGCGTATAAATTGGGAAAACTAAAAATCAACAAGACACAGGCACCCCGAACTTTACGGCTGCTCTGTTTCCAAGAACCTCCGCTTCGGTACACCTTCAATATCCCAGGAAAGAGAAAAAAGGATAAAGAAATGTTGGTACTTGGCACAATGGAATATCACTCAGCCATGAAATCAATGTCATAAGGCTAGTTAGCAGCATGATGGGTGGATTTAGCGACGATGATTCTAAGTGAAATAAGTCACACAGAAAAAGACACTTATCCTAAGATATCGCTTATAGAGGGAATGTCAAAATCGCTACACTTGAACTGAATTACAAAACAGAACAGAGTCACACCTTTAGAAGACACACTATGGCTGCTTAACGGGAAAGGTGAAGTGGGGTGATGCATAAAACAAGGGTTTGAAATTAGCTCAGAGACCGCTCCATAAGCCAAATATGTAATAGACAAGGCCTACTCCCTGCTCAGTGAACTGGACTCAACACCCCCTAGTCACCGCACAAGAATATATCTGACTAGTAAGAATCTGAAAACCTATGTATCGATATCTCTCTGCAAGTAAATCAAGAGGGTGTAAAGCGGCATAAACACAGCAGGGAAAAGCAGCCAAGACCCATTCTAAACATAAATTACTTTAAAAATCCCACAAAACAAAGACAGTGAAAGAGAGAGAAATTCTTACAAAATCCGTTCAGGTTCTCTGATGCAACCTGGATTGACCGTATCTAGACCCACAGCTGGATGAGACATAAGGCTGGACACTCTTGGGGCTGAGAGGATTGGTGAGGTTGGGTGAGCAAACGCAGATACATTAAAGTAAAACCGCGGGGTACACACCCCATGGGTCTCAAATCTCCAGGTACAAGGGCATCTTCCTACATCAAAACATGCATGGGAAACCCAGAAGATGGTATGCCGTGAGATCGGGAAAGGTTTCTAAAACGCACCTCATTTCTCCTCTCCTTGTGCTCGGGTTCGCCATTCCAGCCGCTTGACTAACCATCTCCCTACTTGGAGAATCAGCACCTTTAACCTCCTGTTTCGTACAGGTTGCAATTTGTCCTGAGGATGAACGGGAAGACGGGGAACCAACGAGAGACTAGCCCTAGGTGTTGGGACAGGCACAGGTCACTCCATTTTCCCATCAGGAAGAAGAATGAACCACAGGCTCGGCCTGCCCCCCAGAACCAAAATAGGGCCTGAAGCAATCCTGCGCTTTTGCGGCCAGCTCCCAAAAAAGCGAGGAGACAAATGGAGCTCAGGGGCACTGCAATTCACAAACGTGCAGAGTTATCAATGAGAACTCTCGTCCACAAATATATTGAGGGAAGGCAACGAAGAGGATTTGAAAGCAAGGCAAATTTGCAGGAAACAGATTTCAGGAGGTAGATTCGACTCGCCTTTAAAGCACATGAAAAGCGGCAAAACGTTGACAATGATGCCCTTGGCCAAAAAGGGCGTATGCGTTTTTTCCTGATTCAGGAAAAAACGCATACGCCCTTTTTGGCCAACCAAGCAAGCCGGAAGGGCAAATCAGCGCTACAAAGAAGTCTCGCTTGCCCTCGGTCAAAAGGGCCATGCTGAAGAAAGTGTAAAAACCAGAAAAGCAGGACAGGCCATGGAGACATGGGAGCCTTGCTACGCTGATGGGCGGGATGTAAATTGCCAACAGGCACTCTGGAGAAGTGTACGGTGTGTCCTGAAACAAGTAATAAACACAGCTTAGAGAGCATAGGGCACTTCCACTCATGGGCGTATAAATCGGGAAAAATAAAACTCAACAAGACACAGGCACCCCAAACTTTACGGCTGCTCTGTTTCCAAGAACCTCCACTTCGGTACACCTTCAATATCCCAGGAAAGAGAAAAATGGATAAACAAATGGTGGTACTTGGCACAATGGAATATCACTCAGCCATGAAATCAATGTCATAAGGCTAGTTAGCAGCATGATGAGTGGATTTAGCGACGATGATTCTAAGTGAAATAAGTCACACAGAAAAAGACACTTATCCTAAGATATCGCTTATAGAGGGAATGTCAAAATCGCTACACTTGAACTGAATTACAAAACAGAACAGAGGCACAACTTTAGAAGACACACTATGGCTGCTTAACGGGAAAGGTGAGGTGGGGTGATGCATAAAACAAGGGTTTGAAATAAGCTCAGAGACCGCTCCATAAGCCAAATATGTAATAGACAAGGCCTACTCCCTGCTCAGTGAACTGGACTCAACACCCCCTAGTCACCGCACAAGAATATATCTGACTAGTAAGAATCTGAAAACCTATGTATCGATATCTCTCTGCAAGTGAATCAAGAGGGTGTAAAGCGGCATAAACACAGCAGGGAAAAGCAGCCAAGACCCATTCGAAACATAAATTACTTAAAAAAACCCACAAAACAAAGACAGTGAAAGACAGAGAAATTCTTACAAAATCCGTTCAGGGTCTCTGATGCAACCTAGATTGACCATATCTAGACCCACAGCTGGATGAGACATAAGGCTGGACACTCTTGGGGCTGAGAGGATTGGTGAGGTTGGGTGAGCAAACCCAGATACTTAAAATAACACCACGGGGTACACACCCCATGGGTCTCAAATCTCCAGGTACAAGGGCATCTTCCTACATCAAAACATGCATGGGAAACCCAGAAGATGGTATGCCGTGAGATCGGGAAAGGTTTCTAAAACGCACCTCATTTCTCCTCTCCTAGTGCTCGGGTTCGCCATTCCAGCCGCTTGAATAACCATCTCCCTACTTGGAGAATCAGCACCTTTAACCTCCTGTTTCGTCCAGGTTGCAATTTGTCCTGAGGATGAACGGGAAGACGGGGAACTAACGAGAGACTAGCCCTAGGTGTTGGGACAGGCACAGGTCTCTCCATTTTCCCATCAGGAAGAAGAATGAACCACAGGCTCAGCCTGCCCCCCAGAACCAAAATAGGGCCTGAAGCAATCCTGCGCTTTTGCGGCCAGCTCCCAAAAAAGCGAGGAGACAAATGGAGCTCAGGGGCACTGCAATTCACAAACGTGCAGAGTTATAAATGAGAACTCTCGTCCACAAATATATTGAGGGAAGGCAACGAAGAGGATTTGAAAGCAAGGCAGATTTGCAGGAAACAGATTTCAGGAGGTAGATTCGACTCGCATTTAAAGCACATGAAAAGCGGCAAAACGTTGACAATGATGCCCTTGGCCAAAAAGGGCGTATGCGTTTTTTCCTGAATATATTCAGGAAAAAACGCATACGCCCTTTTTGGCCAACCAAGCAAGCCGGAAGGGCAAATCAGCGCTACAAAGAAGTCTTGCTTGCCCTCGGTCAAAAGGGCCATGCTGAAAAAAGTGTAAAAACCAGAAAAGCAGGACAGGCCATGGAGACATGGGAGCCTTGCTACGCTGATGGGCGGGATGTAAATTGCCAACAGGCACTCTGGAGAAGTGTACGGTGTGTCCTGAAACAAGTAATAAACACAGCTTAGAGAGCATAGGGCACTTCCACTCATGGGCGTATAAATTGGGAAAACTAAAAATCAACAAGACACAGGCACCCCAAACTTTACGGCTGCTCTGTTTCCAAGAACCTCCACTTCGGTACACCTTCAATATCCCAGGAAAGAGAAAAATGGATAAACAAATGGTGGTACTTGGCACAATGGAATATCACTCAGCCATGAAATCAATGTCATAAGGCTAGTTAGAAGCATGATGAGTGGATTTAGCGACGATGATTCTAAGTGAAATAAGTCACACAGAAAAAGACACTTATCCTAAGATATCGCTTATAGAGGGAATGTCAAAATCACTACACTTGAACTGAATTACAAAACAGAACAGAGTCACACCTTTAGAAGACACACTATGGCTGCTTAACGGGAAAGGTGAGGTGGGGTGATGCATAAAACAAGGGTTTGAAATTAGCTCAGAGACCGCTCCATAAGCCAAATATGTAATAGACAAGGCCTACTCCCTGCTCAGTGAACTGGACTCAACACCCCCTAGTCACCGCACAAGAATATATCTGACTAGTAAGAATCTGAAAACCTATGTATCGATATCTCTCTGCAAGTGAATCAAGAGGGTGTAAAGCGGCATAAACACAGCAGGGAAAAGCAGCAAAGCCCCATTCTAAACATAAATTATTTTAAAAATCCCACAAAACAAAGACAGTGAAAGAGAGAGAAATTCTTACAAAATCAGTTCAGGGGCTCTGATGCCACCTGGTTCGACCATATCTAGACCCACAGCTGGATGAGACATAAGGCTGGACACTCTTGGGGCTGAGAGGATTGGTGAGGTTGGGTGAGCAAACGCAGATGCTTTAAAGTAACTCCACGGGGTACCCACCCCATGGGTCTCAAATCTCCAGGTACAAGGGCATCTTCCTACATCAAAACATGCATGGGAAACCCAGAAGATGGTATGCCATGAGATCGGGAAAGGTTTCTAAAACGCACCTCATTTCTCCTCTCCTTGTGCTCGGGTTCGCCATTCCAGCCACTTGACTAACCATCTCCCTACTTGGAGAATCAGCACCTTTAACCTCCTGTTTCGTACAGGTTGTAATTTGTCCTGAGGATGAACGGGAAGACGGGGAACCAACGAGAGACAAACCCTAGGTGTTGGGACAGACACAGGTCACTCCATTTTCCCATCAGGAAGAAGAATGAACCACAGGCTCAGCCTGCCGCCTGGAAGCCGAATAGGGCCTGAAGCAATCCTGCGCTTTTGCGGCCAGCTCCCAAAAAAGCGAGTAGACAAATGGAGCTCAGGGGCACTGCAATTCACAAACGTGCAGAGTTATAAATGAGAACTCTCGTCCACAAATATATTGAGGGAAGGCAACGAAGAGGATTTGAAAGCAAGGCAGATTTGCAGGAAACAGATTTCAGGAGGTAGATTCGACTCGCCTTTAAAGCACATGAAAAGCGGCAAAACGTTGACAATGATGCCCTTGGTCAAAAAGGGCGTATGCGTTTTTTCCTGAATATATTCAGAAAAAAACGCATACGCCCTTTTTGGCCAACCAAGCAAGCCCGAAGGGCAAATCAGCGCTACAAAGAAGTCTCGCTTGCCCTCGGTCAAAAGGGCCATGCTGAAAAAAGTGTAAAAACCAGAAAAGCAGGACAGGCCATGGAGACATGGGAGCCTTGCTACGCTGATGGGCGGGATGTAAATTGCCAACAGGCACTCTGGAGAAGTGTACGGTGTGTCCTGAAACAAGTAATAAACACAGCTTAGAGAGCATAGGGCACTTCCACTCATGGGCGTATAAATTGGGAAAACTAAAAATCAACAAGACACAGGCACCCCAAACTTTACGGCTGCTCTGTTTCCAAGAACCTCCGCTTCGGTACACCTTCAATATCCCAGGAAAGAGAAAAATGGATAAACAAATGGTGGTACGTTGCTCAATGCAATATCACTCAGCCATGAAATCAATGTCATAAGGCTAGTTAGCAGCATGATGAGTGGATTTAGCGACGATGATTCTAAGTGAAATAAGTCACACACAAAAAGACACTTATCCTAAGATATCGCTTATAGAGGGAATGTGAAAATCGCTACACTTGAACTGAATTACAAAACAGAACAGAGTCACACCTTTAGAAGACACACTATGGCTGCTTAACGGGAAAGGTGAGGTGGGGTGATGCATAAAACAAGGGTTTGAAATTAGCTCAGAGACCGCTCCATAAGACAAATATGTAATAGACAAGGCCTACTCCCTGCTCAGTGAACTGGACTCAACACCCCCTAGTCACCGCACAAGAATATATCTGACTAGTAAGAATCTGAAAACCTATGTATCGATATCTCTCTGCAAGTGAATCAAGAGGGTGTAAAGCGGCATAAACACAGCAGGGAAAAGCAGCAAAGCCCCATTCTAAACATAAATTACTTAAAAAAACCCAGAAAACAAAGACAGTGAAAGAGAGAGAAATTCTTACAAAATCAGTTCAGGGGCTCTGATGCCACCTGGTTCGACCATATCTAGACCCACAGCTGGATGAGACATAAGGCTGGACACTCTTGGGGCTGAGAGGATTGGTGAGGTTGGGTGAGCAAACGCAGATACTTTAAAGTAACTCCACGGGGTACCCACCCCATGGGTCTCAAATCTCCAGGTACAAGGGCATCTTCCTACATCAAAACATGCATGGGAAACACAGAAGATGGTATGCCATGAGATCGGGAAAGGTTTCTAAAACGCACCTCATTTCTCCTCTCCTTGTGCGCGGGTTCGCCATTCCAGCCACTTGACTAACCATCTCCCTACTTGGAGAATCAGCACCTTTAACCTCCTGTTTCGTACAGGTTGCAATTTGTCCTGAGGATGAACGGGAAGACGGGGAACCAACGAGAGACTAGCCCTAGGTGTTGGGACAGGCACAGGTCACTCCATTTTCCCATCAGGAAGAAGAATGAACCACAGGCTCAGCCTGCCCCCCAGAACCAAAATAGGGCCTGAAACAATCCTGCGCTTTTGCGGCCAGCTCCCAAAAAAGCGAGGAGACAAATGGAGCTCAGGGGCACTGCAATTCACAAACGTGCAGAGTTATAAATGAGAACTCTCGTCCACAAATATATTGAGGGAAGGCAACGAAGAGGATTTGAAAGCAAGGCAGATTTGCAGGAAACAGATTTCAGGAGGTAGATTCGACTCGCCTTTAAAACACATGAAAAGCGGCAAAACGTTGACAATGATGCCCTTGGCCAAAAAGGGCGTATGCGTTTTTTCCTGAATATATTCAGGAAAAAACGTATACGCCCTTTTTGGCCAACCAAGCAAGCCGGAAGGGCAAATCAGCGCTACAAAGAAGTCTTGCTTGCCCTCGGTAAAAAGGGCCATGCTGAAAAAAGTGTAAAAACCAGAAAAGCAGGACAGGCCATGGAGACATGGGAGCCTTGCTACGCTGATGGGCGGGATGTAAATTGCCAACAGGCACTCTGGAGAACTGTACGGTGTGTCCTGAAACAAGTAATAAACACAGCTTAGAGAGCATAGGGCACTTCCACTCATGGGTGTATAAATTGGGAAAACTAAAAATCAACAAGACACAGGCACCCCAAACTTTACGGCTGCTCTGTTTCCAAGAACCTCCACTTTGGTACACCTTCAATATCCCAGGAAAGAGAAAAATGGATAAACAAATGGTGGTACTTGGCACAATGGAATATCACTCAGCCATGAAATCAATGTCATAAGGCTAGTTAGCAGCATGATGAGTGGATTTAGCGACGATGATTCTAAGTGAAATAAGTCACACAGAAAAAGACACTTATCCTAAGATATCGCTTATAGAGGGAATGTCAAAATCGCTACACTTGAACTGAATTACAAAACAGAACAGAGTCACACCTTTAGAAGACACACTATGGCTGCTTAACGGGAAAGGTGAGGTGGGGTGATGCATAAAACAAGGATTTGAAATTAGCTCAGAGACCGCTCCATAAGACAAATATGTAATAGACAAGGCCTACTCCCTGCTCAGTGAACTGGACTCAACACCCCCTAGTCACCGCACAAGAATATATCTGACTAGTAAGAATCTGAAAACCTATGTATCGATATCTCTCTGCAAGTGAATCAAGAGGGTGTAAAGCGGCATAAACACAGCAGGGAAAAGCAGCAAAGCCCCATTCTAAACATAAATTACTTAAAAAAACCCACAAAACAAAGACAGTGAAAGAGAGAGAAATTCTTACAAAATCAGTTCAGGGACTCTGATGCCACCTGGTTCGACCATATCTAGACCCACAGCTGGATGAGACATAAAGCTGGACACTCTTGGGGCTGAGAGGATTGGTGAGGTTGGGTGAGCAAACGCAGATACTTTAAAGTAAATCCACGGGGTACCCACCCCATGGGTCTCAAATCTCCAGGTACAAGGGCATCTTCCTACATCAAAACATGCATGGGAAACACAGAAGATGGTATGCCATGAGATCGGGAAAGGTTTCTAAAACGCACCTCATTTCTCCTCTCCTTGTGCTCGGGTTCGCCATTCCAGCCACTTGACTAACCATCTCCCTACTTGGAGAATCAGCACCTTTAACCTCCTGTTTCGTACAGGTTGTAATTTGTCCTGAGGATGAACGGGAAGACGGGAAACCAACGAGAGACAAACCCTAGGTGTTGGGACAGACACAGGTCACTCCATTTTCCCATCAGGAAGAAGAATGAACCACAGGCTCCGCCTGCCCCCTGGAAGCCGAATAGGGCCTGAAACAATCCTGCGCTTTTGCGGCCAGCTCCCAAAAAAGCGAGTAGACAAATGGAGCTCAGGGGCACTGCAATTCAGAAACTTGCAGAGTTATAAATGAGAACTCTCGTCCACAAATATATTGAGGGAAGGCAACGAAGAGGAATTGAAAGCAAGGCAGATTTGCAGGAAACAGATTTCAGGAGGTAGATTCGACTCGCCTTTAAAGCACATGAAAAGTGGCAAAACGTTGACAATGATGCCCTTGGCCAAAAAGGGCGTATGCGTTTTTTCCTGAATATATTCAGGAAAAAACGCATACGCCCTTTTTGGCCAACCAAGCAAGCCGGAAGGGCAAATCAGCGCTAAAAAGAAGTCTTGCTTGCCCTCGGTCAAAAGGGCCATGCTGAAAAAAGTGTAAAAACCAGAAAAGCAGGACAGGCCATGGAGACATGGGAGCCTTGCTACGCTGATGGGCGGGATGTAAATTGCCAACAGGCACTCTGGAGAAGTGTACGGTGTGTCCTGAAAAAAGTAATAAACACAGCTTAGAGAGCATAGGGCACTTCCACTTATGGGCGTATAAATTGGGAAAACGAAAAATCAACAAGACACAGGCACCCCAAACTTTACGGATGCTCTGTTGCCAAGAACCTCCACTTCGGTACACCTTCAATATCCCAGGAAAGAGAAAAATGGATAAACAAATGGTGCTACTTGGCACAATGGAATATCACTCAGCCATGAAATCAATGTCATAAGGCTAGTTAGCAGCATGATGAGTGGATTTAGCGACAATGATTCTAAGTGAAATAAGTCACACAGAAAAAGACACTTATCCTAAGATATCGCTTATAGAGGGAATGTCAAAATCGCTGCACTTGAACTGAATTACAAAACAGAACAGAGTCACACCTTTAGAAGACACACTATGGCTGCTTATCGGAAAGGTGAGGTGGGGTGATGCATAAAACAAGGGTTTGAAATTAGCTCAGAGACCGCTCCATAAGCCAAATATGTAATAGACAAGGCCTACTCCCTGCTCAGTGAACTGGACTCAACACCCCCTAGTCACCGCACAAGAATATATCTGACAATAAGAATCTGAAAACCTATGTATCGATATCTCTCTGCAAGTGAATCAAGAGGGTGTAAAGCGGCATCAACATAGCAGGGAAAAGCAGCCAGCCCCATTCTAAACATAAATTACTTAAAAAAACCCACAAAACAAAGACAGTGAAAGAGAGAGAAATTCTTACAAAATCAGTTCAGGGGCTCTGATGCCACCTGGTTCGACCATATCTAGACCCACAGCTGGATGAGACATAAGGCTGGACACTCTTGGGGCTGAGAGGATTGGTGAGGTTGGGTGAGCAAACGCAGATGCTTTAAAGTAACTCCACGGGGTACCCACCCAATGGGTCTCAAATCTCCAGGTACAAGGGCATCTTCCTACATCAAAACATGCATGGGAAACACAGAAGATGGTATGCCATGAGATCGGGAAAGGTTTCTAAAACGCACCTCATTTCTCCTCTCCTTGTGCTCGGGTTCGCCAGTCCAGCCGCTTGACTAACCATCTCCCTACTTGGAGAATCAGCACCTTTAACCTCCTGTTTCGTACAGGTTGTAATTTGTCCTGAGGATGAACGGGAAGACGGGGAACGAACGAGAGACTAGCCCTAGGTGTTGGGACAGGCACAGGTCACTCCATTTTCCCATCAGGAAGAAGAATGAACCACAGGCTCAGCCTGCCCCCCAGAACCAAAATAGGGCCTGAAGCAATCCTGCGCTTTTGCGGCCAGCTCCCAAAAAAGCGAGTAGACAAATGGAGCTCAGGGGCACTGCAATTCACAAACGTGCAGAGTTATAAATGAGAACTCTCGTCCACAAATATATTGAGGGAAAGCAACGAAGAGGATTTGAAAGCAAGGCAGATTTGCAGGAAACAGATTTCACGAGGTAGATTCGACTCGCCTTTAAAGCACATGAAAAGCAGCAAAACGTTGACAATGATGCCCTTGGCCAAAAAGGGCGTATGCGTTTTTTCCTGAATATATTCAGGAAAAAACGCATACGCCCTTTTTGGGCAACCAAGCAAGCCGGAAGGGCAAATCAGCGCTACAAAGAAGTCTCGCTTGCCCTCAGTCAAAAGGGCCATGCTGAAGAAAGTGTAAAAACCAGAAAAGCAGGACAGGCCATGGAGACATGGGAGCCTTGCTACGCTGATGGGCGGGATGTAAATTGCCAACAGGCACTCTGGAGTAGTGTACGGTGTGTCCTGAAACAAGTAATAAACACAGCTTAGAGAGCATAGGCACTTCCACTCATGGGCGTATAAATCGGGAAAACTAAAACTCAACAAGACACAGGCACCCCAAACTTCACGGCTGCTCTGTTTCCAAGAACCTCCACTTCGGTACACCTTCAATATCCCAGGAAAGAGAAAAATGGATAAACAAATGGTGGTACTTGGCACAATGGAATATCACTCAGCCATGAAATCAATGTCATAAGGCTAGTTAGCAGCATGATGAGTGGATTTAGCGACGATGATTCTAAGTGAAATAAGTCACACAGAAAAAGGCCCTTATCCTAAGATATCGCTTCTAGAGGGAATGTCAAAATCGCTACACTTGAACTGAATTACAAAACAGAACAGAGTCACACCTTTAGAAGACACACTATGGCTGCTTAACGGGAAAGGTGAGGTGGAGTGATGCATAAAACAAGGGTTTGAAATAAGCTCAGAGACCGCTCCATAAGCCAAATATGTAATAGACAAGGCCTACTCCCTGCTCAGTGAACTGGACTCAACACCCCCTAGTCACCGCACAAGAATATATCTGACTAGTAAGAATCTGAAAACCTATGTATCGATATCTCTCTGCAAGTGAATCAAGAGGGTGTAAAGCGGCATAAACACAGCAGGGAAAAGCAGCAAAGCCCCATTCTAAACATAAATTATTTTAAAAATCCCACAAAACAAAGACAGTGAAAGAGAGAGAAATTCTTACAAAATCAGTTCAGGGGCTCTGATGCCACCTGGTTCGACCATATCTAGACCCACAGCTGGATGAGACATAAGGCTGGACACTCTTGGGGCTGAGAGGATTGGTGAGGTTGGGTGAGCAAACGCAGATGCTTTAAAGTAACTCCACGGGGTACCCACCCCATGGGTCTCAAATCTCCAGGTACAAGGGCATCTTCCTACATCAAAACATGCATGGGAAACCCAGAAGATGGTATGCCATGAGATCGGGAAAGGTTTCTAAAACGCACCTCATTTCTCCTCTCCTTGTGCTCGGGTTCGCCATTCCAGCCACTTGACTAACCATCTCCCTACTTGGAGAATCAGCACCTTTAACCTCCTGTTTCGTACAGGTTGTAATTTGTCCTGAGGATGAACGGGAAGACGGGGAACCAACGAGAGACAAACCCTAGGTGTTGGGACAGACACAGGTCACTCCATTTTCCCATCAGGAAGAAGAATGAACCACAGGCTCAGCCTGCCGCCTGGAAGCCGAATAGGGCCTGAAGCAATCCTGCGCTTTTGCGGCCAGCTCCCAAAAAAGCGAGTAGACAAATGGAGCTCAGGGGCACTGCAATTCACAAACGTGCAGAGTTATAAATGAGAACTCTCGTCCACAAATATATTGAGGGAAGGCAACGAAGAGGATTTGAAAGCAAGGCAGATTTGCAGGAAACAGATTTCAGGAGGTAGATTCGACTCGCCTTTAAAGCACATGAAAAGCGGCAAAACGTTGACAATGATGCCCTTGGTCAAAAAGGGCGTATGCGTTTTTTCCTGAATATATTCAGAAAAAAACGCATACGCCCTTTTTGGCCAACCAAGCAAGCCCGAAGGGCAAATCAGCGCTACAAAGAAGTCTCGCTTGCCCTCGGTCAAAAGGGCCATGCTGAAAAAAGTGTAAAAACCAGAAAAGCAGGACAGGCCATGGAGACATGGGAGCCTTGCTACGCTGATGGGCGGGATGTAAATTGCCAACAGGCACTCTGGAGAAGTGTACGGTGTGTCCTGAAACAAGTAATAAACACAGCTTAGAGAGCATAGGGCACTTCCACTCATGGGCGTATAAATTGGGAAAACTAAAAATCAACAAGACACAGGCACCCCAAACTTTACGGCTGCTCTGTTTCCAAGAACCTCCGCTTCGGTACACCTTCAATATCCCAGGAAAGAGAAAAATGGATAAACAAATGGTGGTACGTTGCTCAATGCAATATCACTCAGCCATGAAATCAATGTCATAAGGCTAGTTAGCAGCATGATGAGTGGATTTAGCGACGATGATTCTAAGTGAAATAAGTCACACACAAAAAGACACTTATCCTAAGATATCGCTTATAGAGGGAATGTGAAAATCGCTACACTTGAACTGAATTACAAAACAGAACAGAGTCACACCTTTAGAAGACACACTATGGCTGCTTAACGGGAAAGGTGAGGTGGGGTGATGCATAAAACAAGGGTTTGAAATTAGCTCAGAGACCGCTCCATAAGACAAATATGTAATAGACAAGGCCTACTCCCTGCTCAGTGAACTGGACTCAACACCCCCTAGTCACCGCACAAGAATATATCTGACTAGTAAGAATCTGAAAACCTATGTATCGATATCTCTCTGCAAGTGAATCAAGAGGGTGTAAAGCGGCATAAACACAGCAGGGAAAAGCAGCAAAGCCCCATTCTAAACATAAATTACTTAAAAAAACCCAGAAAACAAAGACAGTGAAAGAGAGAGAAATTCTTACAAAATCAGTTCAGGGGCTCTGATGCCACCTGGTTCGACCATATCTAGACCCACAGCTGGATGAGACATAAGGCTGGACACTCTTGGGGCTGAGAGGATTGGTGAGGTTGGGTGAGCAAACGCAGATACTTTAAAGTAACTCCACGGGGTACCCACCCCATGGGTCTCAAATCTCCAGGTACAAGGGCATCTTCCTACATCAAAACATGCATGGGAAACACAGAAGATGGTATGCCATGAGATCGGGAAAGGTTTCTAAAACGCACCTCATTTCTCCTCTCCTTGTGCGCGGGTTCGCCATTCCAGCCACTTGACTAACCATCTCCCTACTTGGAGAATCAGCACCTTTAACCTCCTGTTTCGTACAGGTTGCAATTTGTCCTGAGGATGAACGGGAAGACGGGGAACCAACGAGAGACTAGCCCTAGGTGTTGGGACAGGCACAGGTCACTCCATTTTCCCATCAGGAAGAAGAATGAACCACAGGCTCAGCCTGCCCCCCAGAACCAAAATAGGGCCTGAAACAATCCTGCGCTTTTGCGGCCAGCTCCCAAAAAAGCGAGGAGACAAATGGAGCTCAGGGGCACTGCAATTCACAAACGTGCAGAGTTATAAATGAGAACTCTCGTCCACAAATATATTGAGGGAAGGCAACGAAGAGGATTTGAAAGCAAGGCAGATTTGCAGGAAACAGATTTCAGGAGGTAGATTCGACTCGCCTTTAAAACACATGAAAAGCGGCAAAACGTTGACAATGATGCCCTTGGCCAAAAAGGGCGTATGCGTTTTTTCCTGAATATATTCAGGAAAAAACGTATACGCCCTTTTTGGCCAACCAAGCAAGCCGGAAGGGCAAATCAGCGCTACAAAGAAGTCTTGCTTGCCCTCGGTAAAAAGGGCCATGCTGAAAAAAGTGTAAAAACCAGAAAAGCAGGACAGGCCATGGAGACATGGGAGCCTTGCTACGCTGATGGGCGGGATGTAAATTGCCAACAGGCACTCTGGAGAACTGTACGGTGTGTCCTGAAACAAGTAATAAACACAGCTTAGAGAGCATAGGGCACTTCCACTCATGGGTGTATAAATTGGGAAAACTAAAAATCAACAAGACACAGGCACCCCAAACTTTACGGCTGCTCTGTTTCCAAGAACCTCCACTTTGGTACACCTTCAATATCCCAGGAAAGAGAAAAATGGATAAACAAATGGTGGTACTTGGCACAATGGAATATCACTCAGCCATGAAATCAATGTCATAAGGCTAGTTAGCAGCATGATGAGTGGATTTAGCGACGATGATTCTAAGTGAAATAAGTCACACAGAAAAAGACACTTATCCTAAGATATCGCTTATAGAGGGAATGTCAAAATCGCTACACTTGAACTGAATTACAAAACAGAACAGAGTCACACCTTTAGAAGACACACTATGGCTGCTTAACGGGAAAGGTGAGGTGGGGTGATGCATAAAACAAGGATTTGAAATTAGCTCAGAGACCGCTCCATAAGACAAATATGTAATAGACAAGGCCTACTCCCTGCTCAGTGAACTGGACTCAACACCCCCTAGTCACCGCACAAGAATATATCTGACTAGTAAGAATCTGAAAACCTATGTATCGATATCTCTCTGCAAGTGAATCAAGAGGGTGTAAAGCGGCATAAACACAGCAGGGAAAAGCAGCAAAGCCCCATTCTAAACATAAATTACTTAAAAAAACCCACAAAACAAAGACAGTGAAAGAGAGAGAAATTCTTACAAAATCAGTTCAGGGACTCTGATGCCACCTGGTTCGACCATATCTAGACCCACAGCTGGATGAGACATAAAGCTGGACACTCTTGGGGCTGAGAGGATTGGTGAGGTTGGGTGAGCAAACGCAGATACTTTAAAGTAAATCCACGGGGTACCCACCCCATGGGTCTCAAATCTCCAGGTACAAGGGCATCTTCCTACATCAAAACATGCATGGGAAACACAGAAGATGGTATGCCATGAGATCGGGAAAGGTTTCTAAAACGCACCTCATTTCTCCTCTCCTTGTGCTCGGGTTCGCCATTCCAGCCACTTGACTAACCATCTCCCTACTTGGAGAATCAGCACCTTTAACCTCCTGTTTCGTACAGGTTGTAATTTGTCCTGAGGATGAACGGGAAGACGGGAAACCAACGAGAGACAAACCCTAGGTGTTGGGACAGACACAGGTCACTCCATTTTCCCATCAGGAAGAAGAATGAACCACAGGCTCCGCCTGCCCCCTGGAAGCCGAATAGGGCCTGAAACAATCCTGCGCTTTTGCGGCCAGCTCCCAAAAAAGCGAGTAGACAAATGGAGCTCAGGGGCACTGCAATTCAGAAACTTGCAGAGTTATAAATGAGAACTCTCGTCCACAAATATATTGAGGGAAGGCAACGAAGAGGAATTGAAAGCAAGGCAGATTTGCAGGAAACAGATTTCAGGAGGTAGATTCGACTCGCCTTTAAAGCACATGAAAAGTGGCAAAACGTTGACAATGATGCCCTTGGCCAAAAAGGGCGTATGCGTTTTTTCCTGAATATATTCAGGAAAAAACGCATACGCCCTTTTTGGCCAACCAAGCAAGCCGGAAGGGCAAATCAGCGCTAAAAAGAAGTCTTGCTTGCCCTCGGTCAAAAGGGCCATGCTGAAAAAAGTGTAAAAACCAGAAAAGCAGGACAGGCCATGGAGACATGGGAGCCTTGCTACGCTGATGGGCGGGATGTAAATTGCCAACAGGCACTCTGGAGAAGTGTACGGTGTGTCCTGAAAAAAGTAATAAACACAGCTTAGAGAGCATAGGGCACTTCCACTTATGGGCGTATAAATTGGGAAAACGAAAAATCAACAAGACACAGGCACCCCAAACTTTACGGATGCTCTGTTGCCAAGAACCTCCACTTCGGTACACCTTCAATATCCCAGGAAAGAGAAAAATGGATAAACAAATGGTGCTACTTGGCACAATGGAATATCACTCAGCCATGAAATCAATGTCATAAGGCTAGTTAGCAGCATGATGAGTGGATTTAGCGACAATGATTCTAAGTGAAATAAGTCACACAGAAAAAGACACTTATCCTAAGATATCGCTTATAGAGGGAATGTCAAAATCGCTGCACTTGAACTGAATTACAAAACAGAACAGAGTCACACCTTTAGAAGACACACTATGGCTGCTTATCGGAAAGGTGAGGTGGGGTGATGCATAAAACAAGGGTTTGAAATTAGCTCAGAGACCGCTCCATAAGCCAAATATGTAATAGACAAGGCCTACTCCCTGCTCAGTGAACTGGACTCAACACCCCCTAGTCACCGCACAAGAATATATCTGACAATAAGAATCTGAAAACCTATGTATCGATATCTCTCTGCAAGTGAATCAAGAGGGTGTAAAGCGGCATCAACATAGCAGGGAAAAGCAGCCAGCCCCATTCTAAACATAAATTACTTAAAAAAACCCACAAAACAAAGACAGTGAAAGAGAGAGAAATTCTTACAAAATCAGTTCAGGGGCTCTGATGCCACCTGGTTCGACCATATCTAGACCCACAGCTGGATGAGACATAAGGCTGGACACTCTTGGGGCTGAGAGGATTGGTGAGGTTGGGTGAGCAAACGCAGATGCTTTAAAGTAACTCCACGGGGTACCCACCCAATGGGTCTCAAATCTCCAGGTACAAGGGCATCTTCCTACATCAAAACATGCATGGGAAACACAGAAGATGGTATGCCATGAGATCGGGAAAGGTTTCTAAAACGCACCTCATTTCTCCTCTCCTTGTGCTCGGGTTCGCCAGTCCAGCCGCTTGACTAACCATCTCCCTACTTGGAGAATCAGCACCTTTAACCTCCTGTTTCGTACAGGTTGTAATTTGTCCTGAGGATGAACGGGAAGACGGGGAACGAACGAGAGACTAGCCCTAGGTGTTGGGACAGGCACAGGTCACTCCATTTTCCCATCAGGAAGAAGAATGAACCACAGGCTCAGCCTGCCCCCCAGAACCAAAATAGGGCCTGAAGCAATCCTGCGCTTTTGCGGCCAGCTCCCAAAAAAGCGAGTAGACAAATGGAGCTCAGGGGCACTGCAATTCACAAACGTGCAGAGTTATAAATGAGAACTCTCGTCCACAAATATATTGAGGGAAAGCAACGAAGAGGATTTGAAAGCAAGGCAGATTTGCAGGAAACAGATTTCACGAGGTAGATTCGACTCGCCTTTAAAGCACATGAAAAGCAGCAAAACGTTGACAATGATGCCCTTGGCCAAAAAGGGCGTATGCGTTTTTTCCTGAATATATTCAGGAAAAAACGCATACGCCCTTTTTGGGCAACCAAGCAAGCCGGAAGGGCAAATCAGCGCTACAAAGAAGTCTCGCTTGCCCTCAGTCAAAAGGGCCATGCTGAAGAAAGTGTAAAAACCAGAAAAGCAGGACAGGCCATGGAGACATGGGAGCCTTGCTACGCTGATGGGCGGGATGTAAATTGCCAACAGGCACTCTGGAGTAGTGTACGGTGTGTCCTGAAACAAGTAATAAACACAGCTTAGAGAGCATAGGCACTTCCACTCATGGGCGTATAAATCGGGAAAACTAAAACTCAACAAGACACAGGCACCCCAAACTTCACGGCTGCTCTGTTTCCAAGAACCTCCACTTCGGTACACCTTCAATATCCCAGGAAAGAGAAAAATGGATAAACAAATGGTGGTACTTGGCACAATGGAATATCACTCAGCCATGAAATCAATGTCATAAGGCTAGTTAGCAGCATGATGAGTGGATTTAGCGACGATGATTCTAAGTGAAATAAGTCACACAGAAAAAGGCCCTTATCCTAAGATATCGCTTCTAGAGGGAATGTCAAAATCGCTACACTTGAACTGAATTACAAAACAGAACAGAGTCACACCTTTAGAAGACACACTATGGCTGCTTAACGGGAAAGGTGAGGTGGAGTGATGCATAAAACAAGGGTTTGAAATAAGCTCAGAGACCGCTCCATAAGCCAAATATGTAATAGACAAGGCCTACTCCCTGCTCAGTGAACTGGACTCAACACCCCCTAGTCACCGCACAAGAATATATCTGACTAGTAAGAATCTGAAAACCTATATATCGATATCTTTCTGCAAGTGAATCAAGAGGGTGTAAAGCGGCATAAACACAGCAGGGAAAAGCAGCCAAGACCCATTCTAAACATAAATTACTTTAAAAAACCCACAAAACAAAGACAGTGAAAGAGAGAGAAATTCTTACAAAATCCGTTCAGGGTCTCTGATGCAACCTGGATTGATCATATCTAGACCCACAGCTGGATGAGACATAAGGCTGGACACTCTTGGGGCTGAGAGGATTGGTGAGGTTGGGTGAGCAAACCCAGATACTTAAAATAACACCGCGGGGTACACACCCCATGGGTCTCAAATCTCCAGGTACAAGGGCATCTTCCTACATCAAAACATGCATGGGAAACCCAGAAGATGGTATGCCGTGAGATCGGGAAATGTTTCTAAAACGCACCTCATTTCTCCTGTCCTTGTGCTCGGGTTCGCCATTCCAGCCGCTTGACTAACCATCTCCCTACTTGGAGAATCAGCACCTTTAACCTCCTGTTTCGTCCAGGTTGCAATTTGTCCTGAGGATGAACGGGAAGACGGGGAACCAACGAGAGACTAGCCCTAGGTGTTGGGACAGGCACAGGTCACTCCATTTTCCCATCAGGAAGAAGAATGAACCACAGGCTCAGCCTGCCCGCCAGAACCAAAATAGGGTCTGAAGCAATCCTGCGCTTTTGCGGCCAGCTCCCAAAAAAGCGAGTAGACAAATGGAGCTCAGGGGCACTGCAATTCACAAACGTGCAGAGTTATAAATGAGAACTCTCGTCCACAAATATATTGAGGGAAGGCAACGAAGAGGATTTGAAAGCAAGGCAGATTTGCAGGAAACAGATTTCAGGAGGTAGATTCGACTCGCCTTTAAAGCACATGAAAAGCGGCAAAACGTTGACAATGATGCCCTTGGCCAAAAAGGGCGTATGCGTTTTTTCCTGAATATATTCAGGAAAAAACGCATACGCCCTTTTTGGCCAACCAAGCAAGCCGGAAGTGCAAATCAGCGCTACAAAGAAGTCTTGCTTGCCCTCGGTCAAAAGGGCCATGCTGAAAAAAGTGTAAAAACCAGAAAAGCAGGACAGGCCATGGAGACATGGGAGCCTTGCTACGCTGATGGGCGGGATGTAAATTGCCAACAGGCACTCTGGAGAAGTGTACGGTGTGTCCTGAAACAAGTAATAAACACAGCTTAGAGAGCATAGGGCACTTCCACTCATGGGCGTATAAATTGGGAAAACTAAAAATCAACAAGACACAGGCACCCCAAACTTTACGGCTGCTCTGTTTCCAAGAACCTCCACTTCGGTACACCTTTAATATCCCAGGAAAGAGAAAAATGGATAAAGAAATGGTGCTACTTGGCACAATGGAATATCACTCAGCCATGAAATCAATGTCATAAGGCTAGTTAGCAGCATGATGAGTGGATTTAGCGACGATGATTCTAAGTGAAATAAGTCACACAGAAAAAGACACTTATCCTAAGATATCGCTTATAGAGGGAATGTCAAAATCGCTACACTTGAACTGAATTACAAAACAGAACAGAGTCACACCTTTAGAAGACACACTATGGCTGCTTAACGGGAAAGGTGAGGTGGGGTGATGCATAAAACAAGGGTTTGAAATAAGCTCAGAGACCGCTCCATAAGCCAAATATGTAATAGACAAGACCTACTCCCTGCTCAGTGAACTGGACTCAAAACCCCCTATTCACAACACAAGAATATATCTGACTAGTAAGAATCTGAAAACCTATGTATTGATATCTCTCTGCAAGTGAATCAAGAGGGTGTAAAGCAGCATAAACACAGCAGGGAAAAGCAGCCAAGACCCATTCTAAACATAAATTACTTTAAAAAAACCCACAAAACAAAGACAGTGAAAGAGAGAGAAATTCTTACAAAATCCGTTCAGGGTCTCTGATGCAACCTGGATTGACCATATCTAGACCCACAGCTGGATGAGACATAAGGCTGGACACTCTTGGGGCTGAGAGGATTGGTGAGGTTGGGTGAGCAAACCCAGATACTTAAAATAACACCGCGGGGTACACACCCCATGGGTCTCAAATCTCCAGGTACAAGGGCATCTTCCTACATCAAAACATGCATGGGAAACCCAGAAGATGGTATGCCGTGAGATCGGGAAATGTTTCTAAAACGCACCTCATTTCTCCTGTCCTTGTGCTCGGGTTCGCCATTCCAGCCGCTTGACTAACCATCTCCCTACTTGGAGAATCAGCACCTTTAACCTCCTGTTTCGTCCAGGTTGCAATTTGTCCTGAGGATGAACGGGAAGACGGGGAACCAACGAGAGACTAGCCCTAGGTGTTGGGACAGGCACAGGTCACTCCATTTTCCCATCAGGAAGAAGAATGAACCACAGGCTCAGCCTGCCCCCCAGAACCAAAATAGGGCCTGAAGCAATCCTGCGCTTTTGCGGCCAGCTCCCAAAAAAGCAAGTAGACAAATGGAGCTCAGGGGCACTGCAGTTCACAAACGTGCAGAGTTATAAATGAGAACTCTCGTCCACAAATATATTGAGGGAAGGCAACGAAGAGGATTTGAAAGCAAGGCAGATTTGCAGGAAACAGATTTCAGGAGGTAGATTCGACTCGCCTTTAAAGCACATGAAAAGCGGCAAAACGTTGACAATGATGCCCTTGGCCAAAAAGGGCGTATGCGTTTTTTCCTGAATATATTCAGGAAAAAACGCATACGCCCTTTTTGGCCAACCAAGCAACCCGGAAGGGCAAATCAGCGCTACAAAGAAGTCTCGCTTGCCCTTGGTCAAAAGGGCCATGCTGAAGAAAGTGTAAAAACCAGAAAAGCAGGACAGGCCATGGAGACATGGGAGCCTTGCTACGCTGATGGGCGGGATGTAAATTGCCAACAGGCACTCTGGAGAAGTGTACGGTTTGTCCTGAAACAAGTAATAAACACAGCTTAGAGAGCATAGGGCACTTCCACTCATGGGCGTATAAATCGGGAAAACTAAAACTCAACAAGACACAGGCACCCCAAACTTTACGGCTGCTCTGTTTCCAAGAACCTCCACTTCGGTACACCTTCAATATCCCAGGAAAGAGAAAAATGGATAAACAAATGGTGGTACTTGGCACAATGGAATATCACTCAGCCATGAAATCAATGTCATAAGGCTAGTTAGCAGCATGATGAGTGGATTTAGCGACGATGATTCTAAGTGAAATAAGTCACACAGAAAAAGACACTTATCCTAAGATATCGCTTATAGAGGGAATGTCAAAATCGCTACACTTGAACTGAATTACAAAAGAGAACAGAGTCACACCTTTAGAAGACACACTATGGCTGCTTAACGGGAAAGGTGAGGTGGGGTGATGCATAAAACAAGGGTTTGAAATTAGCTCAGAGACCGCTCCATAAGCCAAATATGTAATAGACAAGGCCTACTCCCTGCTCAGTGAACTGGACTCAACACCCCCTAGTCACCGCACAAGAATATATCTGACAATAAGAATCTGAAAACCTATGTATCGATATCTCTCTGCAAGTGAATCAAGAGGGTGTAAAGCGGCATCAACATAGCAGGGAAAAGCAGCCAGCCCCATTCTAAACATAAATTACTTAAAAAAACCCACAAAACAAAGACAGTGAAAGAGAGAGAAATTCTTACAAAATCAGTTCAGGGGCTCTGATGCCACCTGGTTCGACCATATCTAGACCCACAGCTGGATGAGACATAAGGCTGGACACTCTTGGGGCTGAGAGGATTGGTGAGGTTGGGTGAGCAAACGCAGATGCTTTAAAGTAACTCCACGGGGTACCCACCCAATGGGTCTCAAAACTCCAGGTACAAGGGCATCTTCCTACATCAAAACATGCATGGGAAACACAGAAGATGGTATGCCATGAGATCGGGAAAGGTTTCTAAAACGCACCTCATTTCTCCTCTCCTTGTGCTCGGGTTCGCCAGTCCAGCCGCTTGACTAACCATCTCCCTACTTGGAGAATCAGCACCTTTAACCTCCTGTTTCGTACAGGTTGTAATTTGTCCTGAGGATGAACGGGAAGACGGGGAACGAACGAGAGACTAGCCCTAGGTGTTGGGACAGGCACAGGTCACTCCATTTTCCCATCAGGAAGAAGAATGAACCACAGGCTCAGCCTGCCCGCCAGAACCAAAATAGGGTCTGAAGCAATCCTGCGCTTTTGCGGCCAGCTCCCAAAAAAGCGAGTAGACAAATGGAGCTCAGGGGCACTGCAATTCACAAACGTGCAGAGTTATAAATGAGAACTCTCGTCCACAAATATATTGAGGGAAGGCAACGAAGAGGATTTGAAAGCAAGGCAGATTTGCAGGAAACAGATTTCAGGAGGTAGATTCGACTCGCCTTTAAAGCACATGAAAAGCGGCAAAACGTTGACAATGATGCCCTTGGCCAAAAAGGGCGTATGCGTTTTTTCCTGAATATATTCAGGAAAAAACGCATACGCCCTTTTTGGCCAACCAAGCAAGCCGGAAGTGCAAATCAGCGCTACAAAGAAGTCTTGCTTGCCCTCGGTCAAAAGGGCCATGCTGAAAAAAGTGTAAAAACCAGAAAAGCAGGACAGGCCATGGAGACATGGGAGCCTTGCTACGCTGATGGGCGGGATGTAAATTGCCAACAGGCACTCTGGAGAAGTGTACGGTGTGTCCTGAAACAAGTAATAAACACAGCTTAGAGAGCATAGGGCACTTCCACTCATGGGCGTATAAATTGGGAAAACTAAAAATCAACAAGACACAGGCACCCCAAACTTTACGGCTGCTCTGTTTCCAAGAACCTCCACTTCGGTACACCTTTAATATCCCAGGAAAGAGAAAAATGGATAAACAAATGGTGCTACTTGGCACAATGGAATATCACTCAGCCATGAAATCAATGTCATAAGGCTAGTTAGCAGCATGATGAGTGGATTTAGCAACGATGATTCTAAGTGAAATAAGTCACACAGAAAAAGACACTTATCCTAAGATATCGCTTATAGAGGGAATGTCAAAATCGCTACACTTGAACTGAATTACAAAACAGAACAGAGTCACACCTTTAGAAGACACACTATGGCTGCTTAACGGGAAAGGTGAGGTGGGGTGATGCATAAAACAAGGGTTTGAAATAAGCTCAGAGACCGCTCCATAAGCCAAATATGTAATAGACAAGGCCTACTCCCTGCTCAGTGAACTGGACTCAAAACCCCCTATTCACCACACAAGAATATATCTGACTAGTAAGAATCTGAAAACCTATGTATTGATATCTCTCTGCAAGTGAATCAAGAGGGTGTAAAGCAGCATCAACACAGCAGGGAAAAGCAGCCAAGACCCATTCTAAACATAAATTACTTTAAAAAAACCCACAAAACAAAGACAGTGAAAGAGAGAGAAATTCTTACAAAATCCGTTCAGGGTCTCTGATGCAACCTGGATTGACCATATCTAGACCCACAGCTGGATGAGACATAAGGCTGGACACTCTTGGGGCTGAGAGGATTGGTGAGGTTGGGTGAGCAAACCCAGATACTTAAAATAACACCGCGGGGTACACACCCCATGGGTCTCAAATCTCCAGGTACAAGGGCATCTTCCTACATCAAAACATGCATGGGAAACCCAAAAGATGGTATGCCGTGAGATCGGGAAATGTTTCTAAAACGCACCTCATTTCTCCTGTCCTTGTGCTCGGGTTCGCCATTCCAGCCGCTTGACTAACCATCTCCCTACTTGTAGAATCAGCACCTTTAACCTCCTGTTTCGTACAGGTTGCAATTTGTCCTGAGGATGAACGGGAAGACGGGGAACCAACGAGAGACTAGCCCTAGGTGTTGGGACAGGCACAGGTCACTCCATTTTCCCATCAGGAAGAAGAATGAACCACAGGCTCAGCCTGCCCCCCAGAACCAAAATAGGGCCTGAAGCAATCCTGCGCTTTTGCGGCCAGCTCCCAAAAAAGCAAGTAGACAAATGGAGCTCAGGGGCACTGCAATTCACAAACGTGCAGAGTTATAAATGAGAACTCTCATCCACAAATATATTGAGGGAAGGCAACGAAGAGGATTTGAAAGCAAGGCAGATTTGCAGGAAACAGATTTCAGGAGGTAGATTCGACTCGCCTTTAAAGCACATGAAAAGCGGCAAAACGTTGACAATGATGCCCTTGGCCAAAAAGGGCGTATGCGTTTTTTCCTGAATATATGCAGGAAAAACGCATACGCCCTTTTTGGCCAACCAAGCAAGCCGGAAGGGCAAATCAGCGCTACAAAGAAGTCTTGCTTGCCCTCGGTCAAAAGGGCCATGCTGAAAAAAGTGTAAAAACCAGAAAAGCAGGGCAGGCCATGGAGATATGGGAGCCTTGCTACGCTGAGGTGCGGGATGTAAATTGCCAATAGGCACTCTGGAGAAGTGTACGGTGTGTCCTGAAACAAGTAATAAACACAGCTTAGAGAGCATAGGGCACTTCCACTCATGGGCGTATAAATTGGGAAAACTAAAAATCAACAAGACACAGGCACCCCAACCTTTACGGCTGCTGTGTTTCCAAGAACCTCCACTTCGGTACACCTTCAATATCTCAGAAAGAGAAAAATGGATAAAGAAATGGGGGTACTTGGCACAATGGAATATCACTCAGCCATGAAATCAATGTCATAAGGCTAGTTTGCAGCATGATGAGTCGATTTAGGTACGATGATTCTAAGTGAAATAAGTCACACAGAAAAAGACACTTATCCTAAGATATCGCTTATAGAGGGAATGTCAAAATCGCTACACTTGAACTGAATTACAAAACAGAACAGAGTCACACCTTTAGAAGACACACTATCGCTGCTTAACGGGAAAGGTGAGGTGGGGTGATGCATAAAACAAGGGTTTGAAATTAGCTCAGAGACCACTCCATAAGCCAAATATGTAATAGACACGGCCCACTCCCTGCTCAGTGAACTGGACACAACACCCCCTAGCCACCGCACAAGAATATATCTGACTAGTAAGAATCTGAAAACCTATGTATCGATATCTCTCTGCAAGTGAATTAAGCGGGTGTAAAGCGGCATAAACACAGCAGGGAAAAGCAGCCAAGCCCCATTCTAAACATAAATTACTTAAAAAAACCCACAAAACAAAGACAGTGAAAGAGAGAGAAATTCTTACAAAATCAGTTCAGGGGCTCTGATGCCACCTGGATCGAACATATCTAGACCCACACCTGGATGAGACATAAGGCTGGACACTCTTGAGGCTCAGAGGATTGGTGAGGTTGGGTGAACAAACGCAGAGAATTTAAAGTAACACTGCGGCGTACCCACCCCATGGGTCTCAAATCTCCAGGTACAAGGGCATCTTCCGAAATCAAAACATGCATGGGAAACCCAGAAGATGGTATGCTGTGAGATCGGGAAAGGCTTCTAAAACGCTCCTCATTTCTCCTCTCCTTGTGCTCGGCTTCGCCATTCCAGCCGCTTGACTCACCATCTCCCTACTTGTAGAATCAGCACCTTTAATTTCCTGTTTCGTACAGGTTGCAATTTCTCCTGAGGATGAACGGGAAGACGGGGAACCAACGAGAGACTAGCCCTAGGTGTTGGGACAGGCACAGGTCACTCCATTTTCCCATCAGGAAGAAGAATGAACCACAGGCTCAGCCTGCCCCCCAGAACCAAAATAGGGCCTGAAGCAATCCTGCGCTTTTGCGGCCAGCTCCCAAAAAAGCGAGGAGACAAATGGAGCATAGGGGCACTGCAATTCACAAACGTGCAGAGTTATAAATGAGAACTCTCGTCCACAAATATATTGAGGGAAGGCAACGAAGAGGATTTGAAAGCAAGGCAGATTTGCAGGAAACAGATTTCAGGAGGTAGATTCGACTCGCCTTTAAAGCACATGAAAAGCGGCAAAACGTTGACAATGATGCCCTTGGCCAAAAAGGGCGTATGCGTTTTTTCCTGAATATATTCAGGAAAAAACGCATACGCCCTTTTTGGCCAACCAAGCAAGCCGGAAGGGCAAATCAGCGCTACAAAGAAGTCTTGCTTGCCCTCGGTCAAAAGGGCCATGCTGAAAAAATTGTAAAAACCAGAAAAGCAGGACAGGCCATGGAGACATGGGAGCCTTGCTACACTGATGGGCGGGATGTAAATTGCCAACAGGCACTCTGGAGAAGTGTACGGTGTGTCCTGAAACAAGTAATAAACACAGCTTAAAGAGCATAGGGCACTTCCACTCATGGGCGTATAAATTGGGAAAACTAAAGATCAACAAGAGACAGGCACCCCAAACTTTACGGCTGCTCTGTTTCCAAGAACCTCCACATCGGTACACCTTCAATATCCCAGGAAAGAGAAAAATGGATAAAGAAATGGTGCTACTTGGCACAATGGAATATCACTCAGCCATGAAATCAATGTCATAAGGCTAGTTAGCAGCATGATGAGTGGATTTAGCGACGATGATTGTAAGTGAAATAAGTCACACAGAAAAAGACACTTATCCTAAGATATCGCTTATAGAGGGAATGTCAAAATCGCTGCACTTGAACTGAATTACAAAACAGAACAGAGTCACACCTTTAGAAGACACACTATGGCTGCTTAACGGAAAGGTGAGGTGGGGTGATGCATAAAACAAGGGTTTGAAATTAGCTCAGAGATAGCTCCATAAGCCAAATATGTAATAGACATGGCCTACTCCCTGCTCAGTGAACTGGACTCAACACCCCCTAGTCACCGCACAAGAATATATCTGACTAGTAAGATTCTGAAAACCTATGTATCGATATCTCTCTGCAAGTGAATCAAGAGGGTGTAAAGCGGCATAAACACAGCAGGGAAAAGCAGCCAAGACCCATTCTAAACATAAATTACTTTAAAAATCCCACAAAACAAAGACAGTGAAAGAGAGAGAAATTCTTACAAAATCCGTTCAGGGTCTCTGATACAACCTGGATTGACCATATCTAGACCCCCAGCTGGATGAGACATAAGGCTGGACACTCTTGGGGCTGATACGATTGGTGAGGTTGGGTGAGAAAACGCAGATAATTTAAAGTAAAACCGCGGGGTACACACCCCATGGGTCTCAAATCTCCAGGTACAAGGGCATCTTCCTACATCAAAACATGCATGGGAAACCCAGAAGATGGTATGCCGTGAGATCGGGAAAGGTTTCTAAAACGCACCTCATTTCTCCTCTCCTTGTGCTCGGGTTCGCCATTCCAGCCGCTTGACTAACCATCTCCCTACTTGGAGAATCAGCACCTTTAACCTCCTGTTTCGTACAGGTTGCAATTTGTCCTGAGGATGAACGGGAAGACGGGGAACCAACGAGAGACTAGCCCTAGGTGTTGGGACAGGCACAGGTCACTCCATTTTCCCATCAGGAAGAAGAATGAACCACAGGCTCAGCCTGCCGCCCAGAACCAAAATAGGGCCTGAAGCAATCCTGCGCTTTTGCGGCCAGCTCCCAAAAAAGCGAGTAGACAAATGGAGCTCAGGGGCACTGCAATTCACAAACGTGCAGAGTTATAAATGAGAACTCTCGTCCACAAATATATTGAGGGAAGGCAACGAAGAGGATTTGAAAGCAAGGCAGATTTGCAGGAAACAGATTTCAGGAGGTAGATTCGACTCGCCTTTAAAGCACATGAAAAGCGGCAAAACGTTGACAATGATGCCCTTGGCCAAAAAGGGCGTATGCGTTTTTTCCTGAATATATTCAGGAAAAAACGCATACGCCCTTTTTGGCCAACCAAGCAAGCCGGAAGGGCAAATCAGCGCTACAAAGAAGTCTCGCTTGCCCTCGGTCAAAAGGGCCATGCTGAAGAAAGTGTAAAAACCAGAAAAGCAGGACAGGCCATGGAGACATGGGAGCCTTGCTACGCTGATGGGCGGGATGTAAATGGCCAACAGGCACTATGGAGAAGTGTACGGTGTGTCCTGAAACAAGTAATAAACACAGCTTAGAGAGCATAGGGCACTTCCACTCATGGGCGTATAAATCGGGAAAACTAAAACTCAACAAGACAGAGGCACCCCAAACTTTACGGCTGCTCTGTTTCCAAGAACGTCCACTTCGGTACACCTTCAATATCCCAGGAAAGAGAAAAATGGATAAAGAAATGGTGGTACTTGGCACAATGGAATATCACTCAGCCATGAAATCAATGTCATAAGGCTAGTTAGCAGCATGATGAGTGGATTTAGGTACGATGATTCTAAGTGAAATAAGTCACACAGAAAAAGACACTTATCCTAAGATATCGCTTATAGAGGGAATGTCAAAATCGCTACACTTGAACTGAATTACAAAACAGAACAGAGTCACACATTTAGAAGACCCACTATGGCTGCTTAACGGGAAAGGTGAGGTGGGGTGATGCATAAAACAAGGGTTTGAAATAAGCTCAGAGACCGCTCCATAAGCCAAATATGTAATAGACAAGGCCTACTCCCTGCTCAGTGAACTGGACTCAACACCCCCTAGTCACTGCACAAGAATATATCTGACTAGTAAGAATCTGAAAACCTATGTATCGATATCTCTCTGCAAGTGAATCAAGAGGGTGTAAAGCATCATAAACACAGCAGGGAAAAGCAGCCAAGACCCATTCTAAACATAAATTAATTTTAAAAACCCACAAAACAAAGACAGTGAAAGAGAGAGAAATTCTTACAAAATCCGTTCAGGGTCTCTGATGCAACCTGGATTGACCATATCTAGACCCACAGCTTGATGAGACAGAAGGCTGGACACTCTTGGGGCTGAGAGGATTGGTGAGGTTGGGTGAGCAAACCCAGATACTTAAAATAACACCGCGGGGTACACACCCCATGGGTCTCAAATCTCCAGGTACAAGGGCATCTTCCTACATCAAAACATGCATGGGAAACCCAGAAGATGGTATGCCGTGAGATCGGAAAAGGTTTCTAAAACGCACCTCATTTCTCCTCTCCTTGTGCTCGGGTTCGCCATTCCAGCTGCTTGACTAACCATCTCCCTACTTGGAGAATCAGCACCTTTAACCTCCTGTTTCATCCAGGTTGCAATTTGTCCTGAGGATGAACGGGAAGACGGGGAACAAACGAGAGACTAGCCCTAGGTGTTGGGACAGGCACAGGTCACTCCATTTTCCCATCAGGAAGAAGAATGAACCACAGGCTCCGCCTGCCCCCTGGAAGCCGAATAGGGCCTGAAACAATCCTGCGCTTTTGCGGCCAGCTCCCAAAAAAGCGAGTAGACAAATGGAGCTCAGGGGCACTGCAATTCACAAACGTGCAGAGTTATAAATGAGAACTCTCGTCCACAAATATATTGAGGGAAGGCAACGAAGAGGATTTGAAAGCAAGGCAGATTTGCAGGAAACAGATTTCAGGAGGTAGATTCGACTCGCCTTTAAAGCACATGAAAAGCGGCAAAACGTTGACAATGATGCCCTTGGCCAAAAAGGGCTTATGCGTTTTTTCCTGAATATATTCAGGAAAAAACGCATAAGCCCTTTTTGGCCAACCAAGCAAGCCGGAAGGGCAAATCAGCGCTACAAAGAAGTCTTGCTTGCCCTCGGTCAAAAGGGCCATGCTGAAAAAAGTGTAAAAACCAGAAAAGCAGGACAGGCCATGGAGACATGGGAGCCTTGCTACGCTGATGGGCGGGATGTAAATTGCCAACAGGCACTCTGGAGAAGTGTACGGTGTGTCCTGAAACAAGTAATAAACACAGCTTAGAGAGCATAGGGCACTTCCACTCATGGGCGTATAAATTGGGAAAACTAAAAATCAACAAGACACAGGCACCCCAAACTTTACGGCTGCTCTGTTTCCAAGAACCTCCACTTCGGTACACCTTCAATATCCCAGGAAAGAGAAAAATGGATAAACAAATGGTGGTACTTGGCACAATGGAATATCACTCAGCCATGAAATCAATGTCATAAGGCTAGTTAGCAGCATGATGAGTGGATTTAACGACGATGATTCTAAGTGAAATAAGTCACACAGAAAAAGACACTTATCCTAAGATATCGCTTATAGAGGGAATGTCAAAATCGCTACACTTGAACTGAATTACAAAACAGAACAGAGTCACACCTTTAGAAGACACACTATGGCTGCTTAACGGGAAAGGTGAGGTGGGGTGATGCATAAAACAAGGGTTTGAAATTAGCTCAGAGACCGCTCCATAAGCCAAATATGTAATAGACAAGGCCTACTCCCTGCTCAGTGAACTGGACTCAACACCCCCTAGTCACCGCACAAGAATATATCTGACTAGTAAGAATCTGAAAACCTATGTATCGATATCTCTCTGCAAGTGAATCAAGAGGGTGTAAAGCGGCATAAACACAGCAGGGAAAAGCAGCAAAGCCCCATTCTAAACATAAATTACTTTAAAAAACCCACAAAACAAAGACAGTGAAAGAGAGAGAAATTCTTACAAAATCAGTTCAGGGGCTCTGATGCCACCTGGTTCGACCATATCTAGACCCACAGCTGGATGAGACATAAGGCTGGACACTCTTGGGGCTGAGAGGATTGGTGAGGTTGGGTGAGCAAACGCAGATACTTTAAAGTAATACCACGGGGTACCCACCCCATGGGTCTCAAAACTCCAGGTACAAGGGCATCTTCCTACATCAAAACATGCATGGGAAACCCAGAGGTTTGTATGCCGTGAGATCGGGAAAGGCTTCTAAAACGCACCTCATTTCTCCTCTCCTTGTGCTCGGGTTCACCATTCTAGCCGCTTGACTAAACATCTCCCTACTTGGAGAATCAGCACCTTTAACCTCCTGTTTCGTCCAGGTTGCAATTTGTCCTGAGGATGAACGGGAAGACGGGGAACCAACGAGAGACTAGCCCTAGGTTTTGGGACAGGCACAGGTCACTCCATTTTCCCATCAGGAAGAAGAATGAACCACAGGCTCAGCCTGCCCCCCAGAACCAAAATAGGGCCTGAAGCAATCCTGCGCTTTTGCGGCCAGCTCCCAAGAAAGCGAGGAGACAAATGGAGCTCAGGGGCACTGCAATTCACAAACGTGCAGAGTTATAAATGAGAACTCTCGTCCACAAATATATTGAGGGAAGGCAACGAAGAGGATTTGAAAGAAAGGCAGATTTGCAGGAAACAGATTTCAGGAGGTAGATTCGACTCGCCTTTAAAGCACATGAAAAGCGGCAAAACTTTGACAATGATGCCCTTGGACAAAAAGGGCGTATGCGTTTTTTTCCTGATAATATTCAGGAAAAAACCCATAGGCCCTTTGTGGCCAACCAAGCAAGCCGGAAGGGAAAATCAGCGCTACAAAGAAGTCTCGCTTGCCCTCGGTCAAAAGGGCCATTCTGAAAAAAGTTTAAAAACCGGAAAAGCAGGACAGGCCATGGAGACATGGGAGCCTTGCTACGCTGATGTGCGGGATGTAAATTGCCAATAGGCACTCTGGAGAAGTTTACGGTGTGTCCTGAAATAAGAAATAAACACAGCATAGAGAGCATAGGGCACTTCCACTCATGGGCGTATAATTTGGGAAAAATAAAAATCAACAAGACACAGGCACCCCAACCTTTACGGCTGCTCTGTTTCCAAGAACCTCCACTTCGGTACACCTTCAATATCCCAGGAAAGAGAAAAATGGATAAACAAATGGTGGTACTTGGCACAATGGCATATCACTCAGCCATGAAATCAATGTCATAAGGCTAGTTTGCAGCATGATGAGTCCATTTAGGTACGATGATTCTAAGTGAAATAAGTCACACAGAAAAAGACACTTATCCTACGATATCGCTTATAGAGGGAATGTCAAAATCGCTACACTTGAACTGAATTACAAAACAGAACAGAGTCACACCTTTAGAAGACACACTATGGCTGCTTAACGGGAAAGGTGAGGTGGGGTGATGCATAAAACAAGGGTTTGAAATTAGCTCAGAGACCGCTCCATAAGCCAAATATGTAATAGACAAGGCCTACTCCCTGCTCAGTGAACTGGACTCAACACCCCCTAGTCACTGCACAAGAATATATCTGACTAGTAAGAATCTGAAAACCTATGTATCGATATCTCTCTGCAAGTAAATCAAGAGGGTGTAAAGCGGCATAAACACAGCAGGGAAAAGCAGCCAAGCCCCATTCTAAACATAAATTACTTAAAAAATCCCACACAACAAAGACAGTGAAAGAGAGAGAAATTCTTACAAAATCCGTTCAGGGGCTCTGATGCCACCTGGATTGACCATATCTAGACCCACAGCTGGATGAGACATAAGGCTGGACACTCTTGGGGCTGAGAGGATTGGTGAGGTTGGGTGAGCAAACGCAGATACTTTAAAGTAATACCGCGGGGTACCCACCACATGGGTCTCAAATCTCCAGGTACAAGGGCATCTTCCTACATCAAAACATGCATGGGAAACCCAGAAGATGGTATGCCGTGAGATCGGGAAAGGTTTCTAAAACGCACCTCATTTCTCCTCTCCTTGTGCTCGGGTTCGCCATTCCAGCCGCTTGACTAACCATCTCCCTACTTGGAGAATCAGCACCTTTAACCTCCTGTTTCGTACAGGTTGCAATTTGTCCTGAGGATGAACGGGAAGACGGGGAACCAACGAGAGACTAGCCCAAGGTTTTGGGACATGCACAGGTCACTCCAATTTCCCATCAGGAAGAAGAATGAACCACAGGCTCGGCCTGCCCCCCAGAACCAAAATAGGGCCTGAAGCAATCCTGCGCTTTTGCGGCCAGCTCCCAAAAAAGCGAGTAGACAAATGGAGCTCAGGGGCACTGCAATTCACAAACGTGCAGAGTTATAAATGAGAACTCTCATCCACAAATATATTGAGGGAAGGCAACGAAGAGGATTTGAAAGCAAGGCAGATTTGCAGGAAACAGATTTCAGGAGGTAGATTCGACTCGCCTTTAAAGCACATGAAAAGCGGCAAAACGTTGACAATGATGCCCTTGGCCAAAAAGGGCGTATGCGTTTTTTCCTGAATATATTCAGGAAAAAACGCATACGCCGTCTTTGGCCAACCAAGCAAGCCGGAAGGGCAAATCAGTGCTACAAAGAAGTCTCGCTTGCCCTCGGTCAAAAGGGCCATGCTGAAGAAAGTGTAAAAACCAGAAAAGCAGGACAGGCCATGGAGACATGGGAGCCTTGCTACGCTGATGGGCGGGATGTAAATTGCCAACAGGCACTCTGGAGAAGTGTACGGTGTGTCCTGAAACAAGTAATAAACACAGCTTAGAGAGCATAGGGCACTTCCACTCATGGGCGTATAAATCGGGAAAACTAAAACTCAACAAGACACAGGCACCCCAAACTTTACGGCTGCTCTGTTTCCAAGAACCTCCACTTCGGTACACCTTCAATATCCCAGGAAAGAGAAAAATGGATAAACAAATGGTGGTACTTGGCACAATGGAATATCACTCAGCCATGAAATCAATGTCATAAGGCTAGTTAGCAGCATGATGAGTGGATTTAGATACGATGATTCTAAGTGAAATAAGTCACACAGAAAAAGACTCTTATCCTAAGATATCGCTTATAGAGGGAATGTCAAAATCGCTACACTTGAACTGAATTACAAAACAGAACAGAGTCACACCTTTAGAAGACACACTATGGCTGCTTAACGGGAAAGGTGAGGTGGGGTGATGCATAAAACAAGGGTTTGAAATAAGCTCAGAGACCGCTCCATAAGCCAAATATGTAATAGACAAGGCCTCCTCCCTGCTCAGTGAACTGGACTCAACACCCCCTAGTCACCGCACAAGAATATATCTGACTAGTAAGAATCTGAAAACCTATGTATCGATATCTCTCTGCAAGTGAATCAAGAGGGTGTAAAGCGGCATCAACACAGCAGGGAAAAGCAGCCAAGACCCATTCTAAACATAAATTACTTTAAAAAACCCACACAACAAAGACAGTGAAAGAGAGAGAAATTCTTACAAAATCCGTTCAGGGTCACTGATGCAACCTGGATTGACCATATCTAGACCCACAGCTGGATGAGACATAAGGCTGGACACTCTTGGGGCTGAGAGTATTGGTGAGGTTGGGTGAGCAAACCCAGATACTTAAAATAACACCGCGGGTTACACACCCCATGGGTCTCAAATCTCCAGGTACAAGGGCATCTTCCTACATCAAAACATGCATGGGAAACCCAGAAGATGGTATGCCGTGAGATCGGGAAATGTTTCTAAAACGCACCTCATTTCTCCTGTCCTTGGGCTCGGGTTCGCCATTCCAGCCACTTGACTAACCATCTCCCTACTTGGAGAATCAGCACCTTTAACCTCCTGTTTCGTCCAGGTTGCAATTTGTCCTGAGGATGAACGGGAAGACGGGGAACAAACGAGAGACTAGCCCTAGGTGTTGGGACAGGAACAGGTCACTCCATTTTCCCATCAGGAAGAAGAATGAACCACAGGCTCCGCCTGCCCCCTGGAAGCCGAATAGGGCCTGAAACAATCCTGCGCTTTTGCGGCCAGCTCCCAAAAAAGCGAGTAGACAAATGGAGCTCAGGGGCACGGCAATTCACAAACGTGCAGAGTTATAAATGAGAACTCTCGTCCACAAATATATTGAGGGAAGGCAACGAAGAGGATTTGAAAGCAAGGCAGATTTGCAGGAAACAGATTTCAGGAGGTAGATTCGACTCGCCTTTAAAGCACATGAAAAGCGGCAAAACGTTGACAATGATGCCCTTGGCCAAAAAGGGCGTATGCGTTTTTTCCTGAATATATTCAGGAAAAAACGCATACGCCCTTTTTGGCCAACCAAGCAAGCCGGAAGGGCAAATCAGCGCTACAAAGAAGTCTTGCTTGCCCTCGGTCAAAAGGGCCATGCTGAAAAAAGTGTAAAAACCAGAAAAGCAGGACAGGCCATGGAGACATGGGAGCCTTGCTACGCTGATGGGCGGGATGTAAATTGCCAACAGGCACTCTGGAGAAGTGTACGGTGTGTCCTGAAACAAGTAATAAACACAGCTTAGAGAGCATAGGGCACTTCCACTCATGGGCGTATAAATTGGGAAAACTAAAAATCAACAAGACACAGGCACCCCAAAGTTTACGGCTGCTCTGTTTCCAAGAACCTCCACTTCGGTACACCTTCAATATCCCAGGAAAGAGAAAAATGGATAAACAAATGGTGGTACTTGGCACAATGGAATATCACTCAGCCATGAAATCAATGTCATAAGGCTAGTTAGCAGCATGATGAGTGGATTTAGCGACGATGATTCTAAGTGAAATAAGTCACACAGAAAAAGACACTTATCCTAAGATATCGTTTATAGAGGGAATGTCAAAATCGCTACACTTGAACTGAATTACAAAACAGAACAGAGTCACACCTTTAGAAGACACACTATGACTGCTTAACGGGAAAGGTGAGGTTGGGTGATGCATAAAACAAGGGTTTGAAATTAGCTCAGAGACCGCTCCATAAGCCAAATATGTAATAGACAAGGCCTACTCCCTGCTCAGTGAACTGGACTCAACACCCCCTAGTCACCGCACAAGAATATATCTGACTAGTAAGAATCTGAAAACCTATGTATCGATATCTCTCTGCAAGTGAATCAAGAGGGTGTAAAGCGGCATAAACACAGCAGGGAAAAGCAGCCAAGCCCCATTCTAAACATAAATTACTTAAAAAATCCCACACAACAAAGACAGTGAAAGAGAGAGAAATTCTTACAAAATCCGTTCAGGGGCTCTGATGCCACCTGGATTGACCATATCTAGACCCACAGCTGGATGAGACATAAGGCTGGACACTCTTGGGGCTGAGAGGATTGGTGAGGTTGGGTGAGCAAACCCAGATACTTAAAATAACACCGCGGGGTACACACGCCATGGGTCTCAAATCTCCAGGTACAAGGGCATCTTCCTACATCAAAACATGCATGGGAAACCGAGAAGATGGTATGCCATGAGATCGGGAAAGGTTTCTAAAACGCACCTCATTTCTCCTCTCCTTGTGCTCGGGTTCGCCAGTCCAGCCGCTTGACTAACCATCTCCCTACTTGGAGAATCAGCACCTTTAACCTCCTGTTTCGTACAGGTTGTAATTTGTCCTGAGGATGAACGGGAAGACGGGGAACCAACGAGAGACAAACCCTAGGTGTTGGGACAGACACAGGTCACTCCATTTTCCCATCAGGAAGAAGAATGAACCACAGGCTCAGCCTGCCCCCCAGAACCAAAATAGAGCCTGAAGCAATCCTGCGCTTTTGCGGCCAGCTCCCAAAAAAGCGAGGAGACAAATGGAGCTCAGGGGCACTGCAATTCACAAACGTGCAGAGTTATAAATGAGAACTCTCGTCCACAAATATATTGAGGGAAGGCAACGAAGAGGATTTGAAAGCAAGGCAGATTTGCAGGAAACAGATTTCAGGAGGTAGATTCGACTCGCCTTTAAAGCACATGAAAAGCGGCAAAACGTTGACAATGTTGCCCTTGGCCGAAAAGGGCGTATGCGTTTTTTCCTGAATATATTCAGGAAAAAACGCATACGCCCTTTTTGGCCAACCAAGCAAGCCGGAAGGGCAAATCAGCGCTACAAAGAAGTCTCGCTTGCCCTCGGTCAAAAGGGCCATGCTGAAAAAAGTGTAAAAACCAGAAAAGCAGGACAGGCCATGGAGACATGGGAGCCTTGCTACGCTGATGGGCGGGATGTAAATTGCCAACAGGCACTCTGGAGAAGTGTACGGTGTGTCCTGAAACAAGTAATAAACACAGCTTAGAGAGCATAGGGCACTTCCACTCATGGGCGTATAAATTGGGAAAACTAAAAATCAACAAGACACAGTCACCCCAAACTTTACGGCTGCTCTGTTTCCAAGAACCTCCACTTCGGTACACCTTCAATATCCCAGGAAAGAGAAAAATGGATAAACAAATGGTGGTACTTGGCACAATGGAATATCACTCAGCCATGAAATCAATGTCATAAGGCTAGTTAGCAGCATGATGAGTGGATTTAGCGACGATGATTCTAAGTGAAATAAGTCACACAGAAAAAGACACTTATCCTAAGATATCGCTTATAGAGGGAATGTCAAAATCGCTACACTTGAACTGAATTACAAAACAGAACAGAGTCACACCTTTAGAAGACACACTATGGCTGCTTAACGGGAAAGGTGAGGTGGGGTGATGCATAAAACAAGGGTTTGAAATAAGCTCAGAGACCGCTCCATAAGCCAAATATGTAATAGACAAGGCCTACTCCCTGCTCAGTGAACTGGACTCAACACCCCCTAGTCACCGCACAAGAATATATCTGACTAGTAAGAATCTGAAAACCTATGTATCGATATCTCTCTGCAAGTGAATCAAGAGGGTGTAAAGCGGCATCAACACAGCAGGGAAAAGCAGCCAAGACCCATTCTAAACATAAATTACTTTAAAAAACCCACAAAACAAAGACAGTGAAAGAGAGAGAAATTCTTACAAAATCCGTTCAGGGTCACTGATGCAACCTGGATTGACCATATCTAGACCCACAGCTGGATGAGACATAAGGCTGGACACTCTTGGGGCTGAGAGTATTGGTGAGGTTGGGTGAGCAAACCCAGATACTTAAAATAACACCGCGGGTTACACACCCCATGGGTCTCAAATCTCCAGGTACAAGGGCATCTTCCTACATCAAAACATGCATGGGAAACCCAGAAGATGGTATGCCGTGAGATCGGGAAATGTTTCTAAAACGCACCTCATTTCTCCTGTCCTTGGGCTCGGGTTCGCCATTCCAGCCGCTTGACTAACCATCTCCCTACTTGGAGAATCAGCACCTTTAACCTCCTGTTTCGTCCAGGTTGCAATTTGTCCTGAGGATGAACGGGAAGACGGGGAACAAACGAGAGACTAGCCCTAGGTGTTGGGACAGGAACAGGTCACTCCATTTTCCCATTAGGAAGAAGAATGAACCACAGGCTCCGCCTGCCCCCTGGAAGCCGAATAGGGCCTGAAACAATCCTGCGCTTTTGCGGCCAGCTCCCAAAAAAGCGAGTAGACAAATGGAGCTCAGGGGCACGGCAATTCACAAACGTGCAGAGTTATAAATGAGAACTCTCGTCCACAAATATATTGAGGGAAGGCAACGAAGAGGATTTGAAAGCAAGGCAGATTTGCAGGAAACAGATTTCAGGAGGTAGATTCGACTCGCCTTTAAAGCACATGAAAAGCGGCAAAACGTTGACAATGATGCCCTTGGCCAAAAAGGGCGTATGCGTTTTTTCCTGAATATATTCAGGAAAAAACGCATACGCCCTTTTTGGCCAACCAAGCAAGCCGGAAGGGCAAATCAGCGCTACAAAGAAGTCTTGCTTGCCCTCGGTCAAAAGGGCCATGCTGAAAAAAGTGTAAAAACCAGAAAAGCAGGACAGGCCATGGAGACATGGGAGCCTTGCTACGCTGATGGGCGGGATGTAAATTGCCAACAGGCACTCTGGAGAAGTGTACGGTGTGTCCTGAAACAAGTAATAAACACAGCTTAGAGAGCATAGGGCACTTCCACTCATGGGCGTATAAATTGGGAAAACTAAAAATCAACAAGACACAGGCACCCCAAAGTTTACGGCTGCTCTGTTTCCAAGAACCTCCACTTCGGTACACCTTCAATATCCCAGGAAAGAGAAAAATGGATAAACAAATGGTGGTACTTGGCACAATGGAATATCACTCAGCCATGAAATCAATGTCATAAGGCTAGTTAGCAGCATGATGAGTGGATTTAGCGACGATGATTCTAAGTGAAATAAGTCACACAGAAAAAGACACTTATCCTAAGATATCGTTTATAGAGGGAATGTCAAAATCGCTACACTTGAACTGAATTACAAAACAGAACAGAGTCACACCTTTAGAAGACACACTATGACTGCTTAACGGGAAAGGTGAGGTTGGGTGATGCATAAAACAAGGGTTTGAAATTAGCTCAGAGACCGCTCCATAAGCCAAATATGTAATAGACAAGGCCTACTCCCTGCTCAGTGAACTGGACTCAACACCCCCTAGTCACCGCACAAGAATATATCTGACTAGTAAGAATCTGAAAACCTATGTATCGATATCTCTCTGCAAGTGAATCAAGAGGGTGTAAAGCGGCATAAACACAGCAGGGAAAAGCAGCCAAGCCCCATTCTAAACATAAATTACTTAAAAAATCCCACACAACAAAGACAGTGAAAGAGAGAGAAATTCTTACAAAATCCGTTCAGGGGCTCTGATGCCACCTGGATTGACCATATCTAGACCCACAGCTGGATGAGACATAAGGCTGGACACTCTTGGGGCTGAGAGGATTGGTGAGGTTGGGTGAGCAAACCCAGATACTTAAAATAACACCGCGGGGTACACACGCCATGGGTCTCAAATCTCCAGGTACAAGGGCATCTTCCTACATCAAAACATGCATGGGAAACCGAGAAGATGGTATGCCATGAGATCGGGAAAGGTTTCTAAAACGCACCTCATTTCTCCTCTCCTTGTGCTCGGGTTCGCCAGTCCAGCCGCTTGACTAACCATCTCCCTACTTGGAGAATCAGCACCTTTAACCTCCTGTTTCGTACAGGTTGTAATTTGTCCTGAGGATGAACGGGAAGACGGGGAACCAACGAGAGACAAACCCTAGGTGTTGGGACAGACACAGGTCACTCCATTTTCCCATCAGGAAGAAGAATGAACCACAGGCTCAGCCTGCCCCCCAGAACCAAAATAGAGCCTGAAGCAATCCTGCGCTTTTGCGGCCAGCTCCCAAAAAAGCGAGGAGACAAATGGAGCTCAGGGGCACTGCAATTCACAAACGTGCAGAGTTATAAATGAGAACTCTCGTCCACAAATATATTGAGGGAAGGCAACGAAGAGGATTTGAAAGCAAGGCAGATTTGCAGGAAACAGATTTCAGGAGGTAGATTCGACTCGCCTTTAAAGCACATGAAAAGCGGCAAAACGTTGACAATGTTGCCCTTGGCCGAAAAGGGCGTATGCGTTTTTTCCTGAATATATTCAGGAAAAAACGCATACGCCCTTTTTGGCCAACCAAGCAAGCCGGAAGGGCAAATCAGCGCTACAAAGAAGTCTCGCTTGCCCTCGGTCAAAAGGGCCATGCTGAAAAAAGTGTAAAAACCAGAAAAGCAGGACAGGCCATGGAGACATGGGAGCCTTGCTACGCTGATGGGCGGGATGTAAATTGCCAACAGGCACTCTGGAGAAGTGTACGGTGTGTCCTGAAACAAGTAATAAACACAGCTTAGAGAGCATAGGGCACTTCCACTCATGGGCGTATAAATTGGGAAAACTAAAAATCAACAAGACACAGTCACCCCAAACTTTACGGCTGCTCTGTTTCCAAGAACCTCCACTTCGGTACACCTTCAATATCCCAGGAAAGAGAAAAATGGATAAACAAATGGTGGTACTTGGCACAATGGAATATCACTCAGCCATGAAATCAATGTCATAAGGCTAGTTAGCAGCATGATGAGTGGATTTAGCGACGATGATTCTAAGTGAAATAAGTCACACAGAAAAAGACACTTATCCTAAGATATCGCTTATAGAGGGAATGTCAAAATCGCTACACTTGAACTGAATTACAAAACAGAACAGAGTCACACCTTTAGAAGACACACTATGGCTGCTTAACGGGAAAGGTGAGGTGGGGTGATGCATAAAACAAGGGTTTGAAATAAGCTCAGAGACCGCTCCATAAGCCAAATATGTAATAGACAAGGCCTACTCCCTGCTCAGTGAACTGGACTCAACACCCCCTAGTCACCGCACAAGAATATATCTGACTAGTAAGAATCTGAAAACCTATGTATCGATATCTCTCTGCAAGTGAATCAAGAGGGTGTAAAGCGGCATCAACACAGCAGGGAAAAGCAGCCAAGACCCATTCTAAACATAAATTACTTTAAAAAACCCACAAAACAAAGACAGTGAAAGAGAGAGAAATTCTTACAAAATCCGTTCAGGGTCACTGATGCAACCTGGATTGACCATATCTAGACCCACAGCTGGATGAGACATAAGGCTGGACACTCTTGGGGCTGAGAGGATTGGTGAGGTTGGGTGAGCAAACGCAGATACTTTAAAGTAACACTGCGGGGAACACACCCCATGGGTCTCAAATCTCCAGGTACAATGGCATCTTCCTACATCAAAACATGCATGGGAAACCCAGAAGATGGTATGCCATGAGATCGGGAAAGGTTTCTAAAACGCACCTCATTTCTCCTCTCCTTGTGCTCGGGTTCGCCATTCCAGCCGCTTGACTAACCATCTCCCTACTTGGAGAATCAGCACCTTTAACCTCCTGATTGTACAGGGTGCAATTTGTCCTGAGGATGAACGGGAAGACGGGGAACCAACGAGAGACAAACCCTAGGTGTTGGGACAGACACAGGTCACTCCATTTTCCCATCAGGAAGAAGAATGAACCACAGGCTCAGCCTGCCTCCCAGAACCAAAATAGGGCCTGAAGCAATCCTGCGCTTTTGCGGCCAGCTCCCAAAAAAGCGAGGAGACAAATGGAGCTCAGGGGCACTGCAATTCACAAACGTGCAGAGTTATAAATGAGAACTCTCGTCCACAAATATATTGAGGGAAGGCAACGAAGAGGATTTGAAAGCAAGGCAGATTTGCAGGAAACAGATTTCAGGAGGTAGATTCGACTCGCCTTTAAAGCACATGAAAAGCGGCAAAACGTTGACAATGTTGCCCTTGGCCGAAAAGGGCGTATGCGTTTTTTCCTGAATATATTCAGGAAAAAACGCATACGCCCTTTTTGGCCAACCAAGCAAGCCGGAAGGGCAAATCAGCGCTACAAAGAAGTCTCGCTTGCCCTCGGTCAAAAGGGCCATGCTGAAAAAAGTGTAAAAACCAGAAAAGCAGGACAGGCCATGGAGACATGGGAGCCTTGCTACGCTGATGGGCGGGATGTAAATTGCCAACAGGCACTCTGGAGAAGTGTACGGTGTGTCCTGAAACAAGTAATAAACACAGCTTAGAGAGCATAGGGCACTTCCACTCATGGGCGTATAAATTGGGAAAACTAAAAATCAACAAGACACAGTCACCCCAAACTTTACGGCTGCTCTGTTTCCAAGAACCTCCACTTCGGTACACCTTCAATATCCCAGGAAAGAGAAAAATGGATAAACAAATGGTGGTACTTGGCACAATGGAATATCACTCAGCCATGAAATCAATGTCATAAGGCTAGTTAGCAGCATGATGAGTGGATTTAGCGACGATGATTCTAAGTGAAATAAGTCACACAGAAAAAGACACTTATCCTAAGATATCGCTTATAGAGGGAATGTCAAAATCGCTACACTTGAACTGAATTACAAAACAGAACAGAGTCACACCTTTAGAAGACACACTATGGCTGCTTAACGGGAAAGGTGAGGTGGGGTGATGCATAAAACAAGGGTTTGAAATAAGCTCAGAGACCGCTCCATAAGCCAAATATGTAATAGACAAGGCCTACTCCCTGCTCAGTGAACTGGACTCAACACCCCCTAGTCACCGCACAAGAATATATCTGACTAGTAAGAATCTGAAAACCTATGTATCGATATCTCTCTGCAAGTGAATCAAGAGGGTGTAAAGCGGCATCAACACAGCAGGGAAAAGCAGCCAAGACCCATTCTAAACATAAATTACTTTAAAAAACCCACAAAACAAAGACAGTGAAAGAGAGAGAAATTCTTACAAAATCCGTTCAGGGTCACTGATGCAACCTGGATTGACCATATCTAGACCCACAGCTGGATGAGACATAAGGCTGGACACTCTTGGGGCTGAGAGGATTGGTGAGGTTGGGTGAGCAAACGCAGATACTTTAAAGTAACACTGCGGGGAACACACCCCATGGGTCTCAAATCTCCAGGTACAATGGCATCTTCCTACATCAAAACATGCATGGGAAACCCAGAAGATGGTATGCCATGAGATCGGGAAAGGTTTCTAAAACGCACCTCATTTCTCCTCTCCTTGTGCTCGGGTTCGCCATTCCAGCCGCTTGACTAACCATCTCCCTACTTGGAGAATCAGCACCTTTAACCTCCTGATTGTACAGGGTGCAATTTGTCCTGAGGATGAACGGGAAGACGCGGAACCAACGAGAGACGAGCCCTAGGTGTTGGGACAGGCATAGGTCACTCCATTTTCCCATCAGGAAGAAGAATGAACCACAGGCTCAGCCTGCCCCCCAGAACCAAAATAGGGCCTGAAGCAATCCTGCGCTTTTGCGGCCAGCTCCCAAAAAAGCGAGGAGACAAATGGAGCTCAGGGGCACTGAAATTCACAAACGTGCAGAGTTATAAATGAGAACTCTCGTCCACAAATATATTGAGGGAAGGCAACGAAGAGGATTTGAAAGCAAGGCAGATTTGCAGGAAACAGATTTCACGAGGTAGATTCGACTCGCCTTTAAAGCACATGAAAAGCGGCAAAACGTTGACAATGATGCCCTTGGCCAAAAAGGGCGTATGCGTTTTTTCCTGAATATATTCAGGAAAAAACGCATACGCCCTTTTTGGCCAACCAAGCAAGCCGGAAGGGCAAATCAGCGCTACAAAGAAGTCTCGCTTGCCCTCGGTCAAAACGGCCATGCTGAACAAAGTGTAAAAACCAGAAAAGCAGGACAGGCCATGGAGACATGGGAGCCTTGCTACACTGATGGGCGGGATGTAAATTGCCAACAGGCACTCTGGAGAAGAGTACGGTGTGTCCTGAAACAAGTAATAAACACAGCGTAGAGAGCATAGGGCACTTCCACTCATGGGCGTATAAATTGGGAAAACTAAAAATCAACAAGACACAGGCACCCTAAAGTTTACGGTTGCTCTGTTTCCAAGAATCTCCGCTTCGGTACACCTTCAATATCCCAGGAAAGAGAAAAATGGATAAAGAAATGGTGGTACTTGGCACAATGGAATATCACTCAGCCATGAAATCAATCTCATAAGGCTACTTAGCAGCATGATGAGTGGATTTAGGTACGATGATTCTAAGTGAAATAAGTCACACAGAAAAAGGCACTTATCCTAAGATATCGCTTATAGAGGGAATGTCAAAATCGCTACACTTGAACTGAATTACAAAACAGAACAGAGGCACACCTTTAGAAGACACACTATGGCTGCTTAACCGGAAAGGTGAGGTGGGGTGATGCATAAAACAAGGGTTTGAAATTAGCTCAGACACCGCTCCATAAGCCAAATATGTACTAGACAAGGCCTACTCCCTGCTCAGTGAACTGGACTCAACACCCCCTAGTCACCGCACAAGAATATATCTGACTAGTATGAATCTGAAAACCTATGTATCGATATCTCTCTGCAAGTGAATCAAGAGGGTGTAAAGCGGCATAAACACAGCAGGGAAAAGCAGCCAAACCCCATTCTAAACATACATTACTTTAAAAAACCCACAAAGCAAAGACAGTGAAAGAGAGAGAAATTCTTACAAAATCCGTTCAGGGTCTATGATGCAACCTGGATTGACCTTATCTAGACCCACAGCTGGATGAGACATAAGGCTGGACACTCTTGGGGCTGAGAGGATTGGTGAGGTTGGGTGAGCAAATGCAGATACTTTAAAGTAATACCGCGGGGTACCCACCCCATGGGTCTCAAATCTCCAGGTACAAGGGAATCTTCCTACATCAAAACATGCATGGGAAACCCAGAAGATGGTATGCCGTGAGATCGGGAAAGTTTCTAAAACGCACCTCATTTCTCCTCTCCTTGTGCTCAGGTTCGCCATTCCAGCCGCTTGACTAACCATCTCCCTACTTGGAGAATCAGCACCTCTAACCTCCTGATTGTACAGGTTGCAATTTGTCCTGAGGATGAACGGGAAGACGCGGAACCAACGAGAGACGAGCCCTAGGTGTTGGGACAGGCATAGGTCACTCCATTTTCCCATCAGGAAGAAGAATGAACCACAGGCTCAGCCTGCCCCCCAGAACCAAAATAGGGCCTGAAGCAATCCTGCGCTTTTGCGGCCAGCTCCCAAAAAAGCGAGGAGACAAATGGAGCTCAGGGGCACTGCAATTCACAAACGTGCAGAGTTATAAATGAGAACTCTCGTCCACAAATATATTGAGGGAAGGCAACGAAGAGGATTTGAAAGCAAGGCAGATTTGCAGGAAACAGATTTCAGGAGGTAGATTCGACTCGCCTTTAAAGCACATGAAAAGCGGCAAAACGTTGACAATGATGCCTTGGCCAAAAAGGGCGTATGCGTTTTTTCCTGAATATATTCAGGAAAAAACGCATACGCCCTTTTTGGCCAACCAAGCAAGCCGGAAGGGCAAATCAGCGCTACAAAGAAGTCTCGCTTGCCCTCGGTCAAAAGGGCCATGCTGAACAAAGTGTAAAAACCAGAAAAGCAGGACAGGCCATGGAGACATGGGAGCCTTGCTACGCTGATGGGCGGGATGTAAATTGCCAACAGGCACTCTGGAGAAGAGTACGGTGTGTCCTGAAACAAGTAATAAACACAGCGTAGAGAGCATAGGGCACTTCCACTCATGGGCGTATAAATTGGGAAAACTAAAAATCAACAAGACACAGGCATCCTAAAGTTTACGGCTGCTCTGTTTCCAAGAATCTCCGCTTCGGTACACCTTCAATATCCCAGGAAAGAGAAAAATGGATAAAGAAATGGTGGTACTTGGCACAATGGAATATCACTCAGCCATGAAATCAATGTCATAAGGCTAGTTAGCAGCATGATGAGTGGATTTAGGTACGATGATTCTAAGTGAAATAAGTCACACAGAAAAAGGCACTTATCCTAAGATATCACTTATACAGGGAATGTCAAAATCGCTACACTTGAACTGAATTACAAAACAGAACAGAGGCACACCTTTAGAAGACACACTATGGCTGCTTAACCGGAAAGGTGAGGTGGGGTGATGCATAAAACAAGGGTTTGAAATTAGCTCAGACACCGCTCCATAAGCCAAATATGTACTAGACAAGGCCTACTCCCTGCTCAGTGAACTGGACTCAACACCCCCTAGTCACCGCACAAGAATATATCTGACTAGTATGAATCTGAAAACCTATGTATCGATATCTCTCTGCAAGTGAATCAAGAGGGTGTAAAGCGGCATAAACACAGCAGGGAAAAGCAGCCAAACCCCATTCTAAACATACATTACTTTAAAAAACCCACAAAGCAAAGACAGTGAAAGAGAGAGAAATTCTTACAAAATCCGTTCAGGGTCTCTGATGCAACCTGGATTGACCATATCTAGACCCACAGCTGGATGAGACATAAGGCTGGACACTCTTGGGGCTGAGAGGATTGGTGAGGTTGGGTGAGCAAATGCAGATACTTTAAAGTAATACCGCGGGGTACCCACGCCATGGGTCTCAAATCTCCAGGTACAAGGGAATCTTCCTACATCAAAACATGCATGGGAAACCCAGAAGATGGTATGCCGTGAGATCGGGAAAGGTTTCTAAAACGCACCTCATTTCTCCTCTCCTTGTTCTCGGGTTCGCCATTCCAGCCGCTTGACTAACCATCTCCCTACTTGGAGAATCAGCACCTTTAACCTCCTGTTTCCTCCAGGTTGCAATTTGTCCTGAGGATGAACGGGAAGACGCGGAACCAACGAGAGACGAGCCCTAGGTGTTGGGACAGGCATAGGTCACTCCATTTTCCCATCAGGAAGAAGAATGAACCACAGGCTCAGCCTGCCCCCCAGAACCAAAATAGGGCCTGAAGCAATCCTGCGCTTTTGCGGCCAGCTCCCAAAAAAGCGAGGAGACAAATGGAGCTCAGGGGCACTGCAATTCACAAACGTGCAGAGTTATAAATGAGAACTCTCGTCCACAAATATATTGAGGGAAGGCAACGAAGAGGATTTGAAAGCAAGGCAGATTTGCAGGAAACAGATTTCAGGAGGTAGATTCGACTCGCCTTTAAAGCACATGAAAAGCGGCAAAACGTTGACAATGATGCCCTTGGCCAAAAAGGGCGTATGCGTTTTTTCCTGAATATATTCAGGAAAAAACGCATACGCCCTTTTTGGCCAACCAAGCAAGCCGGAAGGGCAAATCAGCGCCACAAAGAAGTCTCGCTTGCCCTCGGTTAAAAGGGCCATGCTGAACAAAGTGTAAAAACCAGAAAAGCAGGACAGGCCATGCAGACATGGGAGCCTTGCTACGCTGATGGGCGGGATATAAATTGCCAACAGGCACTCTGGAGAAGAGTATGGTGTGTCCTGAAACAAGTAATAAACACAGCGTAGAGAGCATAGGGCACTTCCACTCATGGGCGTATAAATTGGGAAAACTAAAAATCAACAAGACACAGGCACCCTAAAATTTACGGCTGCTCTGTTTCCAAGAATCTCCGCATCGATACACCTTCAATATCCCAGGAAAGAGAAAAATGGATAAAGAAATGGTGGTACTTGGCACAATGGAATATCACTCAGCCATAAAATCAATGTCATAAGGCTACTTAGCAGCATGATGAGTGGATTTAGGTACGATGATTCTAAGTGAAATAAGTCACAGAGAAAAAGACACTTATCCTAAGATATCGCTTATAGAGGGAATGTCAAAATCGCTACACTTGAGCTGAATTACAAAACAAAACAGAGTCACACCTTTAGAAGACACACTATGGCTGCTTAACGGGAAAGGTGAGGTGGGGTGATGCATAAAACAAGGGTTTGAAATTAGCTCAGAGACCGCTCCATAAGCCAAATATGTAATAGACAAGGCCTACTCCCTGCTCAGTGAACTGGACTCAACACACCCTAGTCACCACACAAGAATATATCTGACTAGTAAGAATCTGAAAACCTATGTATCGATATCTCTCTGCAAGTGAATCAAGAGGGTGTAAAGCAGCATCAACACAGCAGGGAAAAGCAGCCAAGCCCGATTCTAAACATAAATTACTTTAAAAAACCCACAAAACAAAGACAGTTAAAGAGAGAGAAATTCTTACAAAATCCATTCAGGGTCTATGATGCAACCTGGATTGACCATATCTAGACCCACAGCTGGATGAGACATAAGGCTGGACACTCTTGGGGCTGAGAGTATTGGTGAGGTTGGGTGAGCAAACCCAGATACTTTAAAGTAACACTGCTGGGAACACACCCCATGGGTCTCAAATCTCCAGGTACAAGGGCATCTTCCTACATCAAAACATGCATGGGAAACCCAGAAGATGGTATGCCATGAGATCGGGAAAGGTTTCTAAAACGCACCTCATTTCTCCTCTCCTTGTGCTCGGGTTCGCCATTCCAGCCGCTTGACTAACCATCTCCCTACTTAGAGAATCAGCACCTTTAACCTCCTGATTGTACAGGTTGCAATTTGTCCTGAGGATGAACGGGAAGACGCGGAACCAACGAGAGACGAGCCCTAGGTGTTGGGACAGGCATAGGTCACTCCATTTTCCCATCAGGAAGAAGAATGAACCACAGGCTCAGCCTGCCCCCCAGAACCAAAATAGGGCCTGAAGCAATCCTGCGCTTTTGCGGCCAGCTCCCAAAAAAGCGAGGAGACAAATGGAGCTCAGGGGCACTGCAATTCACAAACGTGCAGAGTTATAAATGAGAACTCTCGTCCACAAATATATTGAGGGAAGGCAACGAAGAGGATTTGAAAGCAAGGCAGATTTGCAGGAAACAGATTTCAGGAGGTAGATTCGACTCGCCTTTAAAGCACATGAAAAGCGGCAAAACGTTGACAATGATGCCCTTGGCCAAAAAGGGCGTATGCGTTTTTTCCTGAATATATTGAGGAAAAAACGCATACGCCCTTTTTGGCCAACCAAGCAAGCCGGAAGGGCAAATCAGCGCCACAAAGAAGTCTCGCTTGCCCTCGGTCAAAAGGGCCATGCTGAACAAAGTGTAAAAACCAGAAAAGCAGGACAGGCCATGCAGACATGGGAGCCTTGCTACGCTGATGGGCGGGATATAAATTGCCAACAGGCACTCTGGAGAAGAGTACGGTGTGTCCTGAAACAAGTAATAAACACAGCGTAGAGAGCATAGGTCACTTCCACTCATGGGCGTATAAATTGGGAAAACTAAAAATCAACAAGACACAGGCACCCTAAAGTTTACGGCTGCTCTGTTTCCAAGAATCTCCGCTTCGGTACACCTTCAATATCCCAGGAAAGAGAAAAATGGATAAAGAAATGGTGGTACTTGGCACAATGGAGTATCACTCAGCCATGAAATCAATGTCATAAGGCTACTTAGCAGCATGATGAGTGGATTTAGGTACGATGATTCTAAGTGAAATAAGTCACACAGAAAAAGGCACTTATCCTAAGATATCGCTTATAGAGGGAATGTCAAAATCGCTACACTTGAACTGAATTACAAAACAGAACAGAGGCACACCTTTAGAAGACACACTATGGCTGCTTAACCGGAAAGGTGAGGTGGGGTGATGCATAAAACAAGGGTTTGAAATTAGCTCAGACACCGCTCCATAAGCCAAATATGTACTAGACAAGGCCTACTCCCTGCTCAGTGAACTGGACTCAACACACCCTAGTCACCACACAAGAATATATCTGACAATAAGAATCTGAAAACCTATGTATCGATATCTCTCTGCAAGTGAATCAAGAGGGTGTAAAGCAGCATCAACACAGCAGGGAAAAGCAGCCAAGCCCGATTCTAAACATAAATTACTTTAAAAAACCCACAAAACAAAGACAGTTAAAGAGAGAGAAATTCTTACAAAATCCATTCAGGGTCTATGATGCAACCTGGATTGACCATATCTAGACCCACAGCTGGATGAGACATAAGGCTGGACACTCTTGGGGCTGAGAGTATTGGTGAGGTTGGGTGAGCAAACCCAGATACTTTAAAGTAACACTGCTGGGAACACACCCCATGGGTCTCAAATCTCCAGGTACAAGGGCATCTTCCTACATCAAAACATGCATGGGAAACCCAGAAGATGGTATGCCATGAGATCCGGAAAGGTTTCTAAAACGCACCTCATTTCTCCTCTCCTTGTGCTCGGGTTCGCCATTCCAGCCGCTTGACTAACTATTCAGGAAAAAACGCATACGCCCTTTTTGGCCAACCAAGCAAGCCGGAAGGGCAAATCAGCGCTACAAAGAAGTCTCGCTTGCCCTCGGTCAAAAGGGCCATGCTGAACAAAGTGTAAAAACTAGAAAAGCAGGACAGGCCATGGAGACATGGGAGCCTTGCTACGCTGATGGGCGGGATGTAAATTGCCAACAGGCACTCTGGAGAAGAGTACGGTGTGTCCTGAAACAAGTAATAAACACAGCGTAGAGAGCATAGGGCACTTCCACTCATGGGCGTATAATTGGGAAAAGTAAAAATCAACAAGACACAGGCACCCTAAAGTTTACGGCTGCTTTGTTTCCAAGAATCTCCGCTTCGGTACACCTTCAATATCCCAGGAAAGAGAAAAATGGATAAAGAAATGGTGGTACTTGGCACAATGGAATATCACTCAGCCATGAAATGAATGTCATAAGGCTACTTAGCAGCATGATGAGTGAATTTAGGTACGATGATCCTAAGTGAAATAAGTCACACAGAAAAAGGCACTTATCCTAAGATATCGCTTATAGAGGGAATGCCAAAATCGCTACACTTGAACTGAATTACAAAACAGAACAGAGGCACACCTTTAGAAGACACACTATGGCTGCTTAACCGGAAAGGTGAGGTGGGGTGATGCATAAAACAAGGGTTTGAAATTAGCTCAGACACCGCTCCATAAGCCAAATATGTACTAGACAAGGCCTACTCCCTGCTCAGTGAACTGGACTCAACACCCCCTAGTCACCGCACAAGAATATATCTGACTAGTATGAATCTCAAAAACCTATGTATCGATATCTCTCTGCACGTGAATCACGAGGGTGTAAAGCGGCATAAACACAGCAGGGAAAAGCAGACAAACCCCATTCTAAACATACATTACTTTAAAAAACCCACAAAGCAAAGACAGTGAAAGAGAGAGAAATTCTTACAAAATCCGTTCAGGGTCTCTGATGCAACCTGGATTGACCATATCTAGACCCACAGCTGGATGAGACATAAGGCTGGACACTCTTGGGGCTGAGAGGATTGGTGAGGTTGGGTGAGCAAATGCAGATACTTTAAAGTAATACCACGGGGTACCCACCCCATGGTTCTCAAATCTCCAGGTACAAGGGAATCTTCCTACATCAAAACATGCATGGGAAACCCAGAAGATGGTATGCCGTGAGATCGAGAAAGGTTTCTAAAACGCACCTCATTTCTCCTCTCCTTGTGCTCGGGTTCGCCATTCCAGCCGCTTGACTAACCATCTCCCTACTTGGAGAATCAGCACCTTTAACCTCCTGTTTCGTCCAGGTTGCAATTTGTCCTGAGGATGAACGGGAAGACGGGGAACCAACGAGAGACTAGCCCTAGGTGTTGGGACAGGCACAGGTCACTCCATTTTCCCATCAGGAAGAAGAATGAACCACAGGCTCAGCCTGCCCCCCAGAACCAAAATAGGGCCTGAAGCAATCCTGCGCTTTTGCGGCCAGCTCCCAAAAAAGCGAGGAGACAAATGGAGCTCAGGGGCACTGCAATTCACAAACGTGCAGAGTTATAAATGAGAACTCTCGTCCACAAATATATTGAGGGAAGGCAACGAAGTGGATTTGAAAGCAAGGCAGATTTGCAGGAAACAGATTTCAGGAGGTAGATTCGACTCGCCTTTAAAGCACATGAAAAGCGGCAAAACGTTGACAATGATGCCCTTGGCCAAAAAGGGCGTATGCGTTTTTTCCTGAATATATTCAGGAAAAAACGCATACGCCCTTTTTGGCCAACCAAGCAAGCCGGAAGGGCAAATCAGCGCTACAAAGAAGTCTCGCTTGCCCTCGGTCAAAAGGGCCATGCTGAACAAAGTGTAAAAACTAGAAAAGCAGGACAGGCCATGGAGACATGGGAGCCTTGCTACGCTGATGGGCGGGATGTAAATTGCCAACAGGCACTCTGGAGAAGAGTACGGTGTGTCCTGAAACAAGTAATAAACACAGCGTAGAGAGCATAGGGCACTTCCACTCATGGGCGTATAATTGGGAAAAGTAAAAATCAACAAGACACAGGCACCCTAAAGTTTACGGCTGCTTTGTTTCCAAGAATCTCCGCTTCGGTACACCTTCAATATCCCAGGAAAGAGAAAAATGGATAAAGAAATGGTGGTACTTGGCACAATGGAATATCACTCAGCCATGAAATGAATGTCATAAGGCTACTTAGCAGCATGATGAGTGAATTTAGGTACGATGATCCTAAGTGAAATAAGTCACACAGAAAAAGGCACTTATCCTAAGATATCGCTTATAGAGGGAATGCCAAAATCGCTACACTTGAACTGAATTACAAAACAGAACAGAGGCACACCTTTAGAAGACACACTATGGCTGCTTAACCGGAAAGGTGAGGTGGGGTGATGCATAAAACAAGGGTTTGAAATTAGCTCAGACACCGCTCCATAAGCCAAATATGTACTAGACAAGGCCGACTCCCTGCTCAGTGAACTGGACTCAACACACCCTAGTCACCACACAAGAATATATCTGACTAGTAAGAATCTGAAAACCTATGTATCGATATCTCTCTGCAAGTGAATCAAGAGGGTGTAAAGCAGCATCAACACAGCAGGGAAAAGCAGCCAAGCCCGATTCTAAACATAAATTACTTTAAAAAACCCACAAAACTAAGACAGTTAAAGAGAGAGAAATTCTTACAAAATCCATTCAGGGTCTATGATGCAACCTGGATTGACCATATCTAGACCCACAGCTGGATGAGACAGAAGGCTGGACACTCTTGGGGCTGAGAGTATTGGTGAGGTTGGGTGAGCAAACCCAGATACTTTAAAGTAACACTGCTGGGAACACACCCCATGGGTCTCAAATCTCCAGGTACAAGGGAATCTTCCTACATCAAAACATGCATGGGAAACCCAGAAGATGGTATGCCATGAGATCGGGAAAGGTTTCTAAAACGCACCTCATTTCTCCTCTCCTTGTGCTCGGGTTCGCCATTCCAGCCGCTTGACTAACCATCTCCCTACTTGGAGAATCAGCACCTTTAACCTCCTGATTGTACAGGTTGCAATTTGTCCTGAGGATGAACGGGAAGACGCGGAACCAACGAGAGACGAGCCCTAGGTGTTGGGACAGGCATAGGTCACTCCATTTTCCCATCAGGAAGAAGAATGAACCACAGGCTCAGCCTGCCCCCCAGAACCAAAATAGGGCCTGAAGCAATCCTGCGCTTTTGCGGCCAGCTCCCAAGAAAGCGAGGAGACAAATGGAGCTCAGGGGCACTGCAATTCACAAACGTGCAGAGTTATAAATGAGAACTCTCGTGCACAAATATATTGAGGGAAGGCAACGAAGAGGATTTGAAAGCAAGGCAGATTTGCAGGAAACAGATTTCAGGAGGTAGATTCGACTCGCCTTTAAAGCACATGAAAAGCGGCAAAACGTTGACAATGATGCCCTTGGCCAAAAAGGGCGTATGCGTTTTTTCCTGAATATATTCAGGAAAAAACGCATACGCCCTTTTTGGCTAACCAAGCAAGCCGGAAGGGCAAATCAGCGCTACAAGAAGTCTCGCTTGCCCTCGGTCAAAAGGGCCATGCTGAACAAACAGTAAAAACCAGAAAAGCAGGACAGGCCATGGAGACATGGGAGCCTTGCTACGCTGATGGGCGGGATGTAAATTGCCAACAGGCAAACTGGAGAAGAGTACGGTGTGTCCTGAAACAAGTAATAAACACAGCGTAGAGAGCATAGGGCACTTCCACTCATGGGCGTATAATTGGGAAAAGTAAAAATCAACAAGACACAGGCACCCTAAAGTTTACGGCTGCTTTGTTTCCAAGAATCTCCGCTTCGGTACACCTTCAATATCCCAGGAAAGAGAAAAATGGATAAAGAAATGGTGGTACTTGGCACAATGGAATATCACTCAGCCATGAAATCAATGTCATAAGGCTACTTAGCAGCATGATGAGTGGATTTAGGTACGATGATTCTAAGTGAAATAAGTCACACAGAAAATGGCACTTATCCTAAGATATCGCTTATAGAGGGAATGCCAAAATCGCTACAATTGAACTGAATTACAAAACAGAACAGAGGCACACCTTTAGAAGACACACTATGGCTACTTAACCGGAAAGGTGAGGTGGGGTGATGCATAAAACAAGGGTTTGAAATTAGCTCAGACACCGCTCCATAAGCCAAATATGTACTAGACAAGGCCTACTCCCTGCTCAGTGAACTGGACTCAACACCCCCTAGTCACCGCACAAGAATATATCTGACTAGTATGAATCTCAAAAACCTATGTATCGATATCTCTCTGCAAGTGAATCAAGAGGGTGTAAAGCGGCATAAACACAGCAGGGAAAAGCAGCCAAAACCCATTCTAAACATACATTACTTTAAAAAACCCACAAAGCAAAGACAGTGAAAGAGAGAGAAATTCTTACAAAATCCGTTCAGGGTCTCTGATGCAACCTGGATTGACCTTATCTAGACCCACAGCTGGATGAGACATAAGGCTGGACACTCTTGGGGCTGAGAGGATTGGTGAGGTTGGGTGAGCAAATGCAGATACTTTAAAGTAATACCGCGGGGTACCCAACCCATGGATCTCAAATCTCCAGGTACAAGGGAATCTTCCTACATCAAAACATGCATGGGAAACCCAGAAGATGGTATGCTGTGAGATCGGGAAAGGTTTCTAAAACACACCTCATTTCTCCTCTCCTTGTGCTCGTGTTCGCCATTCCAGCCGCTTGACTAACCATCTCCCTACTTGGAGAATCAGCACCTTTAACCTCCTGTTTCGTCCAGGTTGCAATTTGTCCTGAGGATGAACGGGAAGACGGGGAACCAACGAGAGACTGGCCCTAGGTTTTGGGACAGGAACAGGTCACTCCATTTTCCCATCAGGAAGAAGAATGAACCACAGGCTCAGCCTGCCCCCCAGAACCAAAATAGGGCCTGAAGCAATCCTGCGCTTTTGCGGCCAGCTCCCAAAAAAGCGAGGAGACAAATGGAGCTCACGGGCACTGCAATTCACAAACGTGCAGAGTTATAAATGAGAACTCTCGTCCACAAATATATTGAGGGAAGGCAACGAAGAGGATTTGAAAGCAAGGCAGATTTGCAGGAAACAAATTTCAGGAGGTAAATTCGACTCGCCTTTAAAGCACATGAAAAGCGGCAAAACGTTGACAATGATGCCCTTGGCCAAAAAGGGCGTATGCGTTTTTTCCTGAATATATTCAGGAAAAAACGCATACGCCCTTTTAGGCCAACCAAGCAAGCCGGAAGGGCAAATCAGCGCTACAAAGAAGTCTCGCTTGCCCTCGGTCAAAAGGGCCATGCTGAACAAAGTGTAAAAACCAGAAAAGCAGGACAGGCCATGGAGACATGGGAGCCTTGCTACGCTGATGGGCGGGATGTAAATTGCCAACAGGCACTCTGGAGAAGAGTACGGTGTGTCCTGAAACAAGTAATAAACACAGCGTAGAGAGCATAGGGCACTTCCACTCATGAGCGTATAAATTGGGAAAACTAAAAATCAACAAGACACAGGCACCCTAAAGAATACGTCTGCTCTGTTTCCAAGAACCTCCGCTTCGGTACACCTTCAATATCCCAGGAAAGAGAAAAATGGATAAAGAAATGGTGGTACTTGGCACAATGGAATATCACTCAGCCATGAAATCAATGTCATAAGGCTAGTTAGCAGCATGATGAGTGGATTTAGGTACGATGATTCTAAGTGAAATAAGTCACACAGAAAAAGACACTTAACCTAAGATATTCCTTATAGAGGGAATGTCAAAATCGCTACACTTGAACTGAATTACAAAAGAGAACAGAGTCACACCTTTAGAAGACACACTATGGCTGCTTAACGGGAAAGGTGAGGTGGAGTGATGCATAAAACAAGGGTTTGAAATTAGCTCAGAGACCGCTCCATAAGCCAAATATGTAATAGACAAGGCCTACTCCCTGCTCAGTGAACTGGACTCAACACACCCTAGTCACCACACAAGAATATATCTGACTAGTAAGAATCTGAAAACCTATGTATCGATATCTCTCTGCAAGTGAATCAAGAGGGTGTAAAGCGGCATCAACACAGCAGGGAAAAGCAGCCAAGCCCGATTCTAAACATAAATTACTTTAAAAAACCCACAAAACAAAGACAGTGAAAGAGAGAGAAATTCTTACAAAATCCGTTCAGGGTCTATGATGCAACCTGGATTGACCATATCTAGACCCACAGCTGGATGAGACATAAGGCTGGACCCTCTTGGGGCTGAGAGGATTGGTGAGGTTGGGTGAGCAAACGCAGATACTTTAAAGTAACACTGCTGGGAACACACCCCATGGGTCTCAAATCTCCAGGTACAAGGGCATCTTCCTACATCAAAACATGCATGGGAAACCCAGAAGATGGTATGCCATGAGATCGGGAAAGGTTTCTAAAACGCACCTCATTTCTCCTCTCCTTGTGCTCGGGTTCGCCATTCCAGCCGCTTGACTAACCATCTCCCTACTTGGAGAATCAGCACCTTTAACCTCCTGATTGTACAGGTTGCAATTTGTCCTGAGGATGAACGGGAAGACGCGGAACCAACGAGCGACGAGCCCTAGGTGTTGGGACAGGCATAGGTCACTCCATTTTCCCATCAGGAAGAAGAATGAACCACAGGCTCAGCCTGCCCCCCAGAACCAATATAGGGCCTGAAGCAATCCTGCGCTTTTGCGGCCAGCTCCCAAAAAAGCGAGGAGACAAATGGAGCTCAGGGGCACTGCAATTCACAAACGTGCAGAGTTATAAATGAGAACTCTCGTCCACAAATATATTGAGGGAAGGCAACGAAGAGGATTTGAAAGCAAGGCAGATTTGCAGGAAACAGATTTCAGGAGGTAGATTCGACTCGCGTTTAAAGCACATGAAAAGCGGCAAAACGGTGACAATGATGCCCTTGGCCAAAAAGGGCGTATGCGTTTTTTCCTGAATATATTCAGGAAAAAACGCATACGCCCTTTTTGGCTAACCAAGCAAGCCGGAAGGGCAAATCAGCGCTACAAGAAGTCTCGCTTGCCCTCGGTCAAAAGGGCCATGCTGAACAAACAGTAAAAACCAGAAAAGCAGGACAGGCCATGGAGACATGGGAGCCTTGCTACGCTGATGGGCGGGATGTAAATTGCCAACAGGCAAACTGGAGAAGAGTACGGTGTGTCCTGAAACAAGTAATAAACACAGCGTAGAGAGCATAGGGCACTTCCACTCATGGGCGTATAATTGGGAAAAGTAAAAATCAACAAGACACAGGCACCCTAAAGTTTACGGCTGCTTTGTTTCCAAGAATCTCCGCTTCGGTACACCTTCAATATCCCAGGAAAGAGAAAAATGGATAAAGAAATGGTGGTACTTGGCACAATGGAATATCACTCAGCCATGAAATCAATGTCATAAGGCTACTTAGCAGCATGATGAGTGGATTTAGGTACGATGATTCTAAGTGAAATAAGTCACACAGAAAATGGCACTTATCCTAAGATATCGCTTATAGAGGGAATGCCAAAATCGCTACAATTGAACTGAATTACAAAACAGAACAGAGGCACACCTTTAGAAGACACACTATGGCTACTTAACCGGAAAGGTGAGGTGGGGTGATGCATAAAACAAGGGTTTGAAATTAGCTCAGACACCGCTCCATAAGCCAAATATGTACTAGACAAGGCCTACTCCCTGCTCAGTGAACTGGACTCAACACCCCCTAGTCACCGCACAAGAATATATCTGACTAGTATGAATCTCAAAAACCTATGTATCGATATCTCTCTGCAAGTGAATCAAGAGGGTGTAAAGCGGCATAAACACAGCAGGGAAAAGCAGCCAAAACCCATTCTAAACATACATTACTTTAAAAAACCCACAAAGCAAAGACAGTGAAAGAGAGAGAAATTCTTACAAAATCCGTTCAGGGTCTCTGATGCAACCTGGATTGACCTTATCTAGACCCACAGCTGGATGAGACATAAGGCTGGACACTCTTGGGGCTGAGAGGATTGGTGAGGTTGGGTGAGCAAATGCAGATACTTTAAAGTAATACCGCGGGGTACCCAACCCATGGATCTCAAATCTCCAGGTACAAGGGAATCTTCCTACATCAAAACATGCATGGGAAACCCAGAAGATGGTATGCTGTGAGATCGGGAAAGGTTTCTAAAACACACCTCATTTCTCCTCTCCTTGTGCTCGTGTTCGCCATTCCAGCCGCTTGACTAACCATCTCCCTACTTGGAGAATCAGCACCTTTAACCTCCTGTTTCGTCCAGGTTGCAATTTGTCCTGAGGATGAACGGGAAGACGGGGAACCAACGAGAGACTGGCCCTAGGTTTTGGGACAGGAACAGGTCACTCCATTTTCCCATCAGGAAGAAGAATGAACCACAGGCTCAGCCTGCCCCCCAGAACCAAAATAGGGCCTGAAGCAATCCTGCGCTTTTGCGGCCAGCTCCCAAAAAAGCGAGGAGACAAATGGAGCTCACGGGCACTGCAATTCACAAACGTGCAGAGTTATAAATGAGAACTCTCGTCCACAAATATATTGAGGGAAGGCAACGAAGAGGATTTGAAAGCAAGGCAGATTTGCAGGAAACAAATTTCAGGAGGTAAATTCGACTCGCCTTTAAAGCACATGAAAAGCGGCAAAACGTTGACAATGATGCCCTTGGCCAAAAAGGGCGTATGCGTTTTTTCCTGAATATATTCAGGAAAAAACGCATACGCCCTTTTAGGCCAACCAAGCAAGCCGGAAGGGCAAATCAGCGCTACAAAGAAGTCTCGCTTGCCCTCGGTCAAAAGGGCCATGCTGAACAAAGTGTAAAAACCAGAAAAGCAGGACAGGCCATGGAGACATGGGAGCCTTGCTACGCTGATGGGCGGGATGTAAATTGCCAACAGGCACTCTGGAGAAGAGTACGGTGTGTCCTGAAACAAGTAATAAACACAGCGTAGAGAGCATAGGGCACTTCCACTCATGAGCGTATAAATTGGGAAAACTAAAAATCAACAAGACACAGGCACCCTAAAGAATACGTCTGCTCTGTTTCCAAGAACCTCCGCTTCGGTACACCTTCAATATCCCAGGAAAGAGAAAAATGGATAAAGAAATGGTGGTACTTGGCACAATGGAATATCACTCAGCCATGAAATCAATGTCATAAGGCTAGTTAGCAGCATGATGAGTGGATTTAGGTACGATGATTCTAAGTGAAATAAGTCACACAGAAAAAGACACTTAACCTAAGATATTCCTTATAGAGGGAATGTCAAAATCGCTACACTTGAACTGAATTACAAAAGAGAACAGAGTCACACCTTTAGAAGACACACTATGGCTGCTTAACGGGAAAGGTGAGGTGGAGTGATGCATAAAACAAGGGTTTGAAATTAGCTCAGAGACCGCTCCATAAGCCAAATATGTAATAGACAAGGCCTACTCCCTGCTCAGTGAACTGGACTCAACACACCCTAGTCACCACACAAGAATATATCTGACTAGTAAGAATCTGAAAACCTATGTATCGATATCTCTCTGCAAGTGAATCAAGAGGGTGTAAAGCGGCATCAACACAGCAGGGAAAAGCAGCCAAGCCCGATTCTAAACATAAATTACTTTAAAAAACCCACAAAACAAAGACAGTGAAAGAGAGAGAAATTCTTACAAAATCCGTTCAGGGTCTATGATGCAACCTGGATTGACCATATCTAGACCCACAGCTGGATGAGACATAAGGCTGGACCCTCTTGGGGCTGAGAGGATTGGTGAGGTTGGGTGAGCAAACGCAGATACTTTAAAGTAACACTGCTGGGAACACACCCCATGGGTCTCAAATCTCCAGGTACAAGGGCATCTTCCTACATCAAAACATGCATGGGAAACCCAGAAGATGGTATGCCATGAGATCGGGAAAGGTTTCTAAAACGCACCTCATTTCTCCTCTCCTTGTGCTCGGGTTCGCCATTCCAGCCGCTTGACTAACCATCTCCCTACTTGGAGAATCAGCACCTTTAACCTCCTGATTGTACAGGTTGCAATTTGTCCTGAGGATGAACGGGAAGACGCGGAACCAACGAGCGACGAGCCCTAGGTGTTGGGACAGGCATAGGTCACTCCATTTTCCCATCAGGAAGAAGAATGAACCACAGGCTCAGCCTGCCCCCCAGAACCAATATAGGGCCTGAAGCAATCCTGCGCTTTTGCGGCCAGCTCCCAAAAAAGCGAGGAGACAAATGGAGCTCAGGGGCACTGCAATTCACAAACGTGCAGAGTTATAAATGAGAACTCTCGTCCACAAATATATTGAGGGAAGGCAACGAAGAGGATTTGAAAGCAAGGCAGATTTGCAGGAAACAGATTTCAGGAGGTAGATTCGACTCGCCTTTAAAGCACATGAAAAGCGGCAAAACGTTGACAATGATGCCCTTGGCCAAAAAGGGCGTATGCGTTTTTTCCCGAATATATTCAGGAAAAAACGCATACGCCCTTTTTGGCCAACCAAGCAAGCCGGAAGGGCAAATCAGCGCTACAAAGAAGTCTCGCTTGCCCTCGGTCAAAAGGGCCATGCTGAACAAACAGTAAAAACCAGAAAAGCAGGACAGGCCATGGAGACATGGGAGCCTTGCTACGCTGATGGGCGGGATGTAAGTTGCCAACAGGCACTCTGGAGAAGAGTACGGTGTGTCCTGAAACAAGTAATAAACACAGCGTTGAGAGCATAGGGCACTTCCACTCATGGGCGTATAAATTGGGAAAACTAAAAATCAACAAGACACAGGCACCCTAAAGTTTACGGCTGCTCTGTTGCCAAGAACCTCCGCTTCGGTACACCTTCAATATCCCAGGAAAGAGAAAAATGGATAAAGAAATGGTGGTACTTGACACAATGGAATATCACTCAGCCATGAAATCAATGTCATAAGGCTAGTTAGCAGCATGATGAGTGGATTTAGGTACGATGATTCTAAGTGAAATAAGTCACACAGTAAAAGGCCCTTCTCCTAAGATATCGCTTATAGAGGGAATGTCAAAATCGTTACACTTGAACTGAATTACAAAACAGAACAGAGGCACACCTTTAGAAGACACACTATGGCTGCTTAACGGGAAAGGTGAGGTGGGGTGATGCATAAAACAAGGGTTTGAAATTAGCTCAGACACCGCTCCATAAGCCAAATATGTAATAGACAAGGCCTACTCCCTGGTCAGTGTACTGGACTAAACACCCCCTAGTCACCGCACAAGAATATATCTGACTAGTATGAATCTGAAAACCTATGTATTGATATCTCTCTGCAAGTGAATCAAGAGGGTGTAAAGCGGCATAAACACAGCAGGGAAAAGCAGCCAAACCCCATTCTAAACATACATTACTTTAAAAAACCCACAAAGCAAAGACAGTGAAAGAGAGAGAAATTCTTACAAAATCCGTTCAGGGTCTCTGATGCAACCTGGATTGACCATATCTAGACCCACAGCTGGATGAGACATAAGGCTGGACACTCTTGGGGCTGAGAGGATTGGTGAGGTTGGGTGAGCAAATGCAGATACTTTAAAGTAATACCGCGGGGTACCCACCCCATGGGTCTCAAATCTCCAGGTACAAGGGAATCTTCCTACATCAAAACATGCATGGGAAACCCAGAAGATGGTATGCCGTGAGATCGGGAAAGGTTTCTAAAACGCACCTCATTTCTCCTCTCCTTGTGCTCGGGTTCGCCATTCCAGCCGCTTGACTAACCATCTCTCTACTTGGAGAATCAGCACCTTTAACCTCCTGATTGTACAGGTTGCAATTTGTCCTGAGGATGAACGGGAAGACGCAGAACCAACGAGAGACTAGCCCTAGGTGTTGGGACAGGCATAGGTCACTCCATTTTCCCATCAGGAAGAAGAATGAACCACAGGCTCAGCCTGCCCCCCAGAACCAAAATAGGGCCTGAAGCAATCCTGCGCTTTTGCGGCCAGCTCCCAAGAAAGCGAGGAGACAAATGGAGCTCAGGGGCACTGCAATTCACAAACGTGCAGAGTTATAAATGAGAACTCTCGTCCACAAATATATTGAGGGAAGGCAACGAAGAGGATTTGAATGCAAGGCAGATTTGCAGGAAACAGATTTCAGGAGGTAGATTCGACTCGCCTTTAAAGCACATGAAAAGCGGCAAAACGTTGACAATGATGCCATTGGCCAAAAAGGGCGTATGCGTTTTTTCCTGAATATATTCAGGAAAAAACGCATACGCCCTTTTTGGCCAACCAAGCAAGCCGGAAGGGCAAATCAGCGCTACAAAGAAGTCTCGCTTGCCCTCGGTCAAAAGGGCCATGCTGAACAAAATGTAAAAACCAGAAAAGCAGGACAGGCCATGGAGACATGGGAGCCTTGCTACGCTGATGGGCGGGATGTAAATTGCCAACAGGCACTCTGGAGAAGTGTACGGTGTGTCCTGAAACAAGTAATAAACACAGCGTAGAGAGCATAGGGCACTTCCACTCATGGGCGTATAAATTAGGAAAACTAAAAATCAACAAGACACAGGCACCCTAAAGTTTACAGCTGCTCTGTTTCCAAGAATCTCCGCTTCGGTACACCTTCAATATCCCAGGAAAGAGAAAAATGGATAAAGAAATGGTGGTACTTGGCACAATGGAATATCACTCAGCCATGAAATCAATGTCATAAGGCTACTTAGCAGCATGATGAGTGGATTTAGGTACGATGATTCTAAGTGAAATAAGTCACACAGAAAAAGACACTTATCCTAAGATATCGCTTATAGAGGGAATGTCAAAATGGCTACACTTGAACTGAATTACAAAACAGAACAGAGTCACACCTTTAGAAGACACACTATGGCTGCTTAACAGGAAAGGTGAGGTGGGGTGATGCATAAAACAAGGGTTTGAAATTAGCTCAGAGACCGCTCCATAAGCCTAATATGTAATAGACAAGGCCTACTCCCTGCTCAGTGAACTGGACTCAACACACCCTAGTCACCACACAAGAATATATCTGACTAGTAAGAATCTGAAAACCTATGTATGGATATCTCTCTGCAAGTGAATCAAGAGGGTGTAAAGCGGCATCAACACAGCAGGGAAAAGCAGCCAAGCCCGATTCTAAACATAAATTACTTAAAAAACCCACAAAACAAAGACAGTGAAAGAGAGAGAAATTCTTACAAAATCCGTTCAGGGTCTCTGATGCAACCTGGATTGACCATATCTAGACCGACAGCTGGATGAGACATAAGGCTGGACACTCTTGGGGCTGAGAGGATTGGTGAGGTTGGGTGAGCAAACGCAGATACTTTAAAGTAACACTGCGGGGAACACACCCCATGGGTCTCAAATCTCCAGGTACAAGGGCATCTTCCTACATCAAAACATGCATGGGAAACCCAGAAGATGGTATGCCATGAGATCGGGAAAGGTTTCTAAAACGCACCTCATTTCTCCTCTCCTTGTGCTCGGGTTCACCATTCCAGCTGCTTGACTAACCATCTCCCTATTTGGAGAATGAGCACCTTTAACCTCCTGATTGTACAGGTTGCAATCTGTCCTGAGGATGAACGGGAAGACGTGGAACCAATGAGAGACGAGCCCTAGGTGTTGGGACAGGCATAGGTCACTCCATTTTCCCATCAGGAAGAAGAATGAACCACAGGCTCAGCCTGCCCCCCAGAACCAAAATAGGGCCTGAAGCAATCCTGCGCTTTTGCGGCCAGCTCCCAAAAAAGCGAGGAGACAAATGGAGCTCAGGGGCACTGCAATTCACAAACGTGCAGAGTTATAAATGAGAACTCTCGTCCACAAATATATTGAGGGAAGGCAACGAAGAGGATTTGAAAGCAAGGCAGATTTGCAGGAAACAGATTTCAGGAGGTAGAATCGACTCGCCTTTAAAGCATATGAAAAGCGGCAAAACGTTGACAATGATGCCCTTGGCCAAAAAGGGCGTATGCGTTTTTTCCTGAATATATTCAGGAAGAAACGCATACGCCCTTTTTGGCCAACCAAGCAAGCCGGAAGGGCAAATCAGCACTACAAAGAAGTCTCGCTTGCCCTCGGTCAAAAGGGCCATGCTGAACAAATTGTAAAAACCAGAAAAGCAGGACAGGCCATGGAGACATGGGAGCCTTGCTACGCTGATGGGCGGGATGTAAATTGCCAACAGGCACTCTGGAGAAGAGTACGGTGTGTCCTGAAACAAGTAATAAACACAGCGTAGAGAGCATAGGGCACTTCCACTCATGGGCGTATAAATTGGGAAAACTAAAAATCAACAAGACACAGGCACCCTAAAGTTTACGGCTGCTCTGTTTCCAAGAACCTCCGCTTCGGTACACCTTCAATATCCCAGGAAAGAGAAAAATGGATAAAGAAATGGTGGTACTTGGCACAATGGAATATCACTCAGCCATGAAATCAATGTCATAAGGCTAGTTAGCAGCATGATGAGTAGATTTAGGTACGATGATTCTAAGTGAAATAAGTCACACAGAAAAAGACACTTATCCTAAGATATCGCTTATAGAGGGAATATCAAAATCGCTACACTTGAACTGAATTACAAAACAGAACAGAGGCACACCTTTAGAAGACACACTATGGCTGCTTAACCGGAAAGGTGAGGTGGGGTGATGCATAAAACAAGGGTTTGAAATTAGCTCAGACACCGCTCCATAAGCCAAATATGTAATAGACAAGGCCTACTCCCTGCTCAGTGAACTGGACTCAACACCCCCTAGTCACCGCACAAGAATATATCTGACTAGTATGAATCTGAAAACCTATGTATTGATATCTCTCTGCAAGTGAATCAAGAGGGTGTAAAGTGGCATAAACACAGCAGGGAAAAGCAGCCAAACCCCATTCTAAACATACATTACTTTAAAAAACCCACAAAGCAAAGACAGTGAAAGAGAGAGAAATTCTTACAAAATCCGTTCAGGGTCTCTGATGCAACCTGGATTGACCATATCTAGACCCACAGCTGGATGAGACATAAGGCTGGACACTCTTGGGGCTGAGAGGATTGGTGAGGTTGGGTGAGCAAATGCAGATACTTTAAAGTAATACCGCGTGGTACCCCCCCCATGGGTCTCAAATCTCCAGGTACAAGGGAATCTTCCTACATCAAAACATGCATGGGAAACCCAGAAGATGGTATGCCGTGAGATCGGGAAAGGTTTCTAAAACGCACCTCATTTCTCCTCTCCTTGTGCTCGGGTTCGCCATTCCAGCCGCTTGACTAACCATCTCCCTACTTGGAGAATCAGCACCTTTAACCTCCTGTTTCGTCCAGGTTGCAATTTGTCCTGAGGATGAACGGGAAGACGGGGAACCAACGAGAGACTAGCCCTAGGTGTTGGGACAGGCACAGGTCACTCCATTTTCCCATCAGGAAGAAGAATGAACCACAGGCTCAGCCTGCCCCCCAGAACCAAAATAGGGCCTGAAGCAATCCTGCGCTTTTGCGGCCAGCTCCCAAAGAAGCGAGGAGACAAATGGAGCTCAGGGGCACTGCAATTCACAAACATGCAGAGTTATAAATGAGAACTCTCGTCCACAAATATATTGAGGGAAGGCAACGAAGAGGATTTGAAAGCAAGGCAGATTTGCAGGAAACAGATTTCAGGAGGTAGATTCGACTCGCCTTTAAAGCACATGAAAAGCGGCAAAACGTTGACAATGATGCCCTTGGCCAAAAAGGGCGTATGCGTTTTTTCCTGAATATATTCAGGAAAAAACGCATACGCCCTTTTTGGCCAACCAAGCAAGCCGGAAGGGCAAATCAGCGCTACAAAGAAGTCTCGCTTGCCCTCGGTCAAAAGGGCCATGCTGAACAAAGTGTAAAAACCAGAAAAGCAGGACAGGCCATGGAGACATGGGAGCCTTGCTACGCTGATGGGCGGGATATAAATTGCCAACAGGCACTCTGGAGAAGAGTACGGTGTGTCCTGAAACAAGTAATAAACCCAGCGTTGAGAGCATAGGGCACTTCCACTCATGGGCGTATAAATTGGGAAAACTAAAAATCAACACGACACAGGCACCCAAAACTTTACGGCTGATCTGTTGCCAAGAATCTCCGCTTCGGTACACCTTCAATATCCCAGGAAAGAGAAAAATGGATAAAGAAATGGTGGTACTTGGCACAATGGAATATCACTCAGCCATGAAATCAATGTCATAAGGCTAGTTAGCAGCATGATGAGTGGATTTAGGTACGATGATTCTAAGTGAAATAAGTCACACAGAAAAAGACACTTATCCTAAGATATCGCTTATAGAGGGAATGTCAAAATCGCTACACTTGAACTGAATTACAAAACAGAACAGAGTCACACCTTTAGAAGACACACTATGGCTGCTTAACGGGAAAGGTGAGGTGGGGTGATGCATAAAACAAGGGTTTGAAATTAGCTCAGACACCGCTGCATAAGCCAAATATGTAATAGACAAGGCCTACTCCCTGCTCAGTGAACTGGACTCAACACCCCCTAGTCACCGCACAGGAATATATCTGAGTAGTATGAATCTGAAAACCAATGTATCGATATCTCTCTGCAAGTGAATCAAGAGGGTGTAAAGCGGCATCAACACAGCAGGGAAAAGCAGCCAAACCCCATTCTAAACATACATTACTTTAAAAAACCCACAAAGCAAAGACAGTGAAAGAGAGAGAAATTCTTACAAAATCCGTTCAGGGTCTCTGATGCAACCTGGATTGACCATATCTAGACCCACAGCTGGATGAGACATAAGGCTGGACACTCTTGGGGCTGAGAGGATTGGTGAGGTTGGGTGAGCAAATGCAGATACTTTAAAGTAATACCGCGGGGTACCCACCCCATGGGTCTCAAATCTCCAGGTACAAGGGAATCTTCCTACATCAAAACATGCATGGGAAAGCCAGAAGATGGTATGCCGTGAGATCGGGAAAGGTTTCTAAAGCGCACCTCATTTCTCCTCTCCTTTTGCTCGGGTTCGCCATTCCAGCCGCTTGACTAACCATCTCTCTACTTGGAGAATCAGCACCTTTAACCTCCTGTTTCGTCCAGGTTGCAATTTGTCCTGAGGATGAACGGGAAGACGGGGAACCAACGAGAGACTAGCCCTAGGTGTTGGGACAGGCACAGGTCACTCCATTTTCCCATCAGGAAGAAGAATGAACCACAGGCTCAGCCTACCCCCCAGAACCAAAATAGGGCCTGAAGCAATCCTGCGCTTTTGCGGCCAGCTCCCAAAAAAGCGAGGAGACAAATGGAGCTCAGGGGCACTGCAATTCACAAACGTGCAGAATTATAAATGAGAACTCTCGTCCACAAATATATTGAGGGAAGGCAACGAAGAGGATTTGAAAGCAAGGCAGATTTGCAGCAAACAGATTTCAGGAGGTAGATTCGACTCGCCGTTAAAGCACATGAAAAGCGGCAAAACGTTGACAATGATGCCCTTGGCCAAAAAGGGCTTATGCGTTTTTTCCTGAATATATTCAGGAAAAAACGCATAAGCCCTTTTTGACCAACCAAGCAAGACGGAAGGGAAAATCAGCGCTACAAAGAAGTCTCGCTTGCCCTCGGTCAAAAGGGCCATGCTGAACAAAGTGTAAAAACCAGAAAAGCAGGACAGGCCATGGAGACATGGGAGCCTTGCTACGCTGATGGGCGGGATGTAAATTGCCAACAGGCACTCTGGAGAAGAGTACGGTGTGTCCTGAAACAAGTAATAAACACAGCGTAGAGAGCATAGGGCACTTCCACTCATGGGCGTATAAATTGGGAAAACTAAAAATCAACAAGACACAGGCACCCTAAAGTTTACGGCTGCTCTGTTTCCAAGAACCTCCGCTTCGGTACACCTTCAATATCCCAGGAAAGAGAAAAATGGATAAAGAAATGGTAGTACTTGGCACAATGGAATATAACTCAGCCATGAAATCAATGTCATAAGGCTAGTTAGCAGCATGATGAGTGGATTTAGATACGATGATTCTAAGTGAAATAAGTCACACAGAAAAAGACACTTATCCTAAGATATCGCTTATAGAGGGAATGTCAAAATCGCTACACTTGAACTGAATTACAAAACAGAACAGAGTCACACCTTTAGAAGACACACTATGGCTGCTTAACGGGAAAGGTGAGGTGGGGTGATGCATAAAACAAGGGTTTGAAATTAGCTCAGAGACCGCTCCATAAGCCAAATATGTAATAGACAAGGCCTACTCCCTGCTCAGTGAACTGGACTCAACACACCCTAGTCACCACACAAGAATATATCTGACTAGTAAGAATCTGAAAACCTATGTATCGATATCTCTCTGCAAGTGAATCAAGAGGGTGTAAAGCGGCATCAACACAGCAGGGAAAAGCAGCCAAGCCCGATTCTAAACATAAATTACTTTAAAAAACCCACAAAACAAAGACAGTGAAAGAGAGAGAAATTCTTACAACATCCGTTCAGGGTCTATGATGCAACCTGGATTGACCATATCTAGACCCACAGCTGGATGAGACAGAAGGCTGGACACTCTTGGGGTTGAGAGGATTGGTGAGGTTGGGTGAGCAAACGCAGATACTTTAAAGTAACACTGCGGGGAACACACCCCATGGGTCTCAAATCTCCAGGTACAAGGGCATCTTCCTACATCAAAACATGCATGGGAAACCCAGAAGATGGTATGCCATGAGATCGGGAAAGGTTTCTAAAACGCACCTCATTTCTCCTCTCATTGTGCTCGGGTTCACCATTCCAGCTGCTTGACTAACCATCTCCCTATTTGGAGAATCAGCACCTTTAACCTCCTGATTGTACAGGTTGCAATTTGTCCTGAGGATGAACGGGAAGACGCGGAACCAACGAGAGACTAGCCCTAGGTTTTGGGACAGGCATAGGTCACTCCATTTTCCCATCAGGAAGAAGAATGAACCACAGGCTCAGCCTGACCCCCAGAACCAAAATAGGGCCTGAAGCAATCCTGCGCTTTTGCGGCCAGCTCCCAAAAAAGCGAGGAGACAAATGGAGCTCAGGGGCACTGCAATTCACAAACGTGCAGAGTTATAAATGAGAACTCTCGTCCACAAATATATTGAGGGAAGGCAACGAAGAGGATTTGAAAGCAAGGCAGATTTGCAGGAAACAGATTTCATGAGATAGATTCGACTCGCCTTTAAAGCATATGAAAAGCGGCAAAACGTTGACAATGATGCCCTTGGCCAAAAAGGGCGTATGCGTTTTTTCCTGAATATATTCAGGAAGAAACGCATACGCCCTTTTTGGCCAACCAAGCAAGCCGGAAGGGCAAATCAGCACTACAAAGAAGTCTCGCTTGCCCTCGGTCAAAAGGGCCATGCTGAACAAATTGTAAAAACCAGAAAAGCAGGACAGGCCATGGAGACATGGGAGCCTTGCTACGCTGATGGGCGGGATGTAAATTGCCAACAGGCACTCTGGAGAAGAGTACGGTGTGTCCTGAAACAAGTAATAAACACAGCGTAGAGAGCATAGGGCACTTCCACTCATGGGCGTATAAATTGGGAAAACTAAAAATCAACAAGACACAGGCAACCTAAAATTTACGGCTGCTCTGTTTCCAAGAACCTCCGCTTCGGTACACCTTCAATATCCCAGGAAAGAGAAAAATCGATAAAGAAATGGTGGTACTTGGCACAATGGAATATCACTCAGCCATGAAATCAATGTCATAAGGCTAGTTAGCAGCATGATGAGTGGATTTAGGTATGATGATTCTAAGTGAAATAAGTCACACAGAAAAAGACACTTATCCTAAGATATCGCTTATAGAGGGAATGTCAAAATCGCTACACTTGAACTGAATTACAAAACAGAACAGAGTCACACCTTTAGAAGACACACTATGGCTGCTTAAGCGGAAAGGTGAGGTGGGGTGATGCATAAAACAAGGGTTTGAAATTAGCTCAGAGACCACTCCATAAGCCAAATATGTAATAGACAAGGCCTACTCCCTGCTCAGTGAACTGGACTCAACACACCCTAGTCACCACACAAGAATATATCTGACTAGTAAGAATCTGAAAACCTATGTATCGATATCTCTCTGCAAGTGAATCAAGAGGGTGTAAAGCGGCATCAACACAGCAGGGAAAAGCAGCCAAACCCCATTCTAAACATACATTACTTTAAAAACCCACAAAGCAAAGACAGTGAAAGAGAGAGAAATTCTTACAAAATCCGTTCAGGGTCTCTGATGCAACCTGGATTGACCATATCTAGACCCACAGCTGGATGAGACATAAGGCTGGACACTCTTGGGGCTGAGAGGATTGGTGAGGTTGGGTGAGCAAATGCAGATACTTTAAAGAAATACCGCAGGGTACCCACCCCATGGGTCTCACATCTCCAGGTACAAGGGCATCTTCCTACATCAAAACATGCATGGGAAACGCAGAAGATGGTATGCCGTGAGATCGGGAATGGTTTCTACAACGCACCTCATTTCTCCTCTCCTTGTGCTCGGGTTCGCCATTCCAGCCGCTTGACTAACTATCTCTCTACTTGGAGAATCAGCACCTTTAACCTCCTGTTTCGTCCAGGTTGCAATTTGTCCTGAGGATGAACGGGAAGACGGGGAACGAACGAGAGACTAGCCCTAGGTGTTGGGACAGGCACAGGTCACTCCATTTTCCCATCAGGAAGAAGAATGAACCACAGGCTCAGCCTACCCCCCAGAACCAAAATAGGGCCTGAAGCAATCCTGCGCTTTTGCGGCCAGCTCCCAAAAAAGCGAGGAGACAAATGGAGCTCAGGGGCACTGCAATTCACAAACGTGCAGAGTTATAAATGAGAACTCTCGTCCACAAATATATTGAGGGAAGGCAACGAAGAGGATTTGAAAGCAAGGCAGATTTGCAGGAAACAGATTTCAGGAGGTAGATTCGACTCGCCTTTAAAGGACATGAAAAGCGGCAAAACGTTGACAATGATGCCCTTGGCCAAAAAGGGCGTATGCGTTTTTTCCTGAATATATTCAGGAAAAAACGCATACGCCCTTTTTGGCCAACCAAGCAAGCCGGAAGGGCAAATCAGCGCTACAAAGAAGTCTCGCTTGCCCTCGGTCAAAAGGGCCATGCGGAACAAAGTGTAAAAACCAGAAAAGCAGGACAGGCCATGGAGACATGGGAGCCTTGCTACGCTGATGGGCGGGATGTAAATTGCCAACAGGCACTCTGGAGAAGAGTACGGTGTGTCCTGAAACAAGTAATAAACACAGCGTAGAGAGCATAGGGCACTTCCACTCATGGGCGTATAAATTGGGAAAACTAAAAATCAACAAGACACAGGCACCCTAAAGTTTACGGCTGCTCTGTTTCCAAGAACCTCCGCTTCGGTACACCTTCAATATCCCAGGAAAGAGAAAAATGGATAAAGAAATGGTAGTACTTGGTACAATGGAATATCACTCAGCCATGAAATCAATGTCATAAGGCTAGTTAGCAGCATGATGAGTGGATTTAGATACGATGATTCTAAGTGAAATAAGTCACACAGAAAAAGACACTTATCCTAAGATATCGCTTATAGAGGGAATGTCAAAATCGCTACACTTGAACTGAATTACAAAACAGAACAGAGTCACAACTTTAGAAGACACACTATGGCTGCTTAACGGGAAAGGTGAGGTGGGGTGATGCATAAAACAAGGGTTTGAAATTAGCTCAGAGACCGCTGCATAAGCCAAATATGTAATAGACAAGGCCTACTCCCTGCTCAGTGAACTGGACTCAACACACCCTAGTCACCACACAAGAATATATCTGACTAGTAAGAATCTGAAAACCTATGTATCGATATCTCTCTGCAAGTGAATCAAGAGGGTGTAAAGCGGCATCAACACAGCAGGGAAAAGCAGCCAAGCCCGATTCTAAACATAAATTACTTTAAAAAACCCACAAAACAAAGACAGTGAAAGAGAGAGAAATTCTTACAAAATCCGTTCAGGGTCTATGATGCAACCTGGATTGACCATATCTAGACCCACAGCTGGATGAGACAGAAGGCTGGACACTCTTGGGGCTGAGAGGATTGGTGAGGTTGGGTGAGCAAACGCAGATACTTTAAAGTAACACTGCGGGGAACACACCCCATGGGTCTCAAATCTCCAGGTACAAGGGCATCTTCCTACATCAAAACATGCATGGGAAACCCAGAAGATGGTATGCCATGAGATCGGGAAAGGTTTCTAAAACGCACCTCATTTCTCCTCTCATTGTGCTCGGGTTCACCATTCCAGCTGCTTGACTAACCATCTCCCTATTTGGAGAATCAGCACCTTTAACCTCCTGATTTTACAGGTTGCAATTTGTCCTGAGGATGAACGGGAAGACGCGGAACTAACGAGAGACGAGCCCTAGGTGTTGGGACAGGCATAGGTCACTCCATTTTCCCATCAGGAAGAAGAATGAACCACAGGCTCAGCCTGCCCCCCAGAACCAAAATAGGGCCTGAAGCAATCCTGCGCTTTTGCGGCCATCTCCCAAAAAAGCGAGGAGACAAATGGAGCTCAGGGGCACTGCAATTCACAAACGTGCAGAGTTATAAATGAGAACTCTCGTCCACAAATATATTGAGGGAAGGCAACGAAGAGGATTTGAAAGCAAGGCAGATTTGCAGGAAACAGATTTTAGGAGGTAGATTCGACTCGCCTTTAAAGCATATGAAAAGCGGGAAAACGTTGACAATGATGCCCTTGGCCAAAAAGGGCGTATGCGTTTTTTCCTGAATATATTCAGGAAGAAACGCATACGCCCTTTTTGGCCAACCAAGCAAGCCTGAAGGGCAAATCAGCACTACAAAGAAGTCTCGCTTGCCCTCGGTCAAAAGGGCCATGCTGAACAAATTGTAAAAACCAGAAAAGCAGGACAGGCCATGGAGACATGGGAGCCTTGCTACGCTGATGGGCGGGATGTAATTTGCCAACAGGCACTCTGGAGAAGAGTACGGTGTGTCCTGAAACAAGTAATAAACACAGCGTAGAGAGCATAGGGCACTTCCACTCATGGGCGTATAAATTGGGAAAACTAAAAATCAACAAGACACAGGCACCTTAAAGTTTACGGCTGCTCTGTTTCCAAGAACCTCCGCTTCGGTACACCTTCAATATCCCAGGAAAGAGAAAAATGGATAAAGAAATGGTGGTACTTGGCACAATGCAATATCACTCAGCCATGAAATCAATGTCATAAGGCTAGTTAGCAGCATGATGAGTGGATTTAGGTACGATGATTCTAAGTGAAATAAGTCACTCAGAAAAAGACACTTATCCTAAGATATCGCTTATAGAGGGAATGTCAAAATCGCTACACTTGAACTGAATTACAAAACAGAACAGAGTCACACCTTTAGAAGACACACTATGGCTGCTTAACGGGAAAGGTGAGGTGGGGTGATGCATAAAACAAGGGTTTGAAATTAGCTCAGAGACCGCTCCATAAGCCAAATATGTAATAGACAAGGCCTACTCCCTGCTCAGTGAACTGGACTCAACACACCCTAGTCACCACACAAGAATATATCTGACTAGTAAGAATCTGAAAACCTATGTATCGATATCTCTCTGCAAGTGAATCAAGAGGGTGTAAAGCGGCATCAACACAGCAGGGAAAAGCAGCCAAGCCCGATTCTAAACATAAATTACTTTAAAAAACCCACAAAACAAAGACAGTGAAAGAGAGAGAAATTCTTACAACATCCGTTCAGGGTCTATGATGCAACCTGGATTGACCATATCTAGACCCACAGCTGGATGAGACAGAAGGCTGGACACTCTTGGGGTTGAGAGGATTGGTGAGGTTGGGTGAGCAAACGCAGATACTTTAAAGTAACACTGCGGGGAACACACCCCATGGGTCTCAAATCTCCAGGTACAAGGGCATCTTCCTACATCAAAACATGCATGGGAAACCCAGAAGATGGTATGCCATGAGATCGGGAAAGGTTTCTAAAACGCACCTCATTTCTCCTCTCATTGTGCTCGGGTTCACCATTCCAGCTGCTTGACTAACCATCTCCCTATTTGGAGAATCAGCACCTTTAACCTCCTGATTGTACAGGTTGCAATTTGTCCTGAGGATGAACGGGAAGACGCGGAACCAACGAGAGACTAGCCCTAGGTTTTGGGACAGGCATAGGTCACTCCATTTTCCCATCAGGAAGAAGAATGAACCACAGGCTCAGCCTGCCCCCCAGAACCAAAATAGGGCCTGAAGCAATCCTGCGCTTTTGCGGCCAGCTCCCAAAAAAGCGAGGAGACAAATGGAGCTCAGGGGCACTGCAATTCACAAACGTGCAGAGTTATAAATGAGAACTCTCGTCCACAAATATATTGAGGGAAGGCAACGAAGAGGATTTGAAAGCAAGGCAGATTTGCAGGAAACAGATTTCAGGAGATAGATTCGACTCGCCTTTAAAGCATATGAAAAGCGGCAAAACGTTGACAATGATGCCCTTGGCCAAAAAGGGCGTATGCGTTTTTTCCTGAATATATTCAGGAAGAAACGCATACGCCCTTTTTGGCCAACCAAGCAAGCCTGAAGGTCAAATCAGCACTACAAAGAAGTCTCGCTTGCCCTCGGTCAAAAGGGCCATGCTGAACAAATTGTAAAAACCAGAAAAGCAGGACAGGCCATGGAGACATGGGAGCCTTGCTACGCTGATGGGCGGGATGTAATTTGCCAACAGGCACTCTGGAGAAGAGTACGGTGTGTCCTGAAACAAGTAATAAACACAGCGTAGAGAGCATAGGGCACTTCCACTCATGGGCGTATAAATTGGGAAAACTAAAAATCAACAAGACACAGGCACCTTAAAGTTTACGGCTGCTCTGTTTCCAAGAACCTCCGCTTCGGTACACCTTCAATATCCCAGGAAAGAGAAAAATGGATAAAGAAATGGTGGTACTTGGCACAATGCAATATCACTCAGCCATGAAATCAATGTCATAAGGCTAGTTAGCAGCATGATGAGTGGATTTAGATACGATGATTCTAAGTGAAATAAGTCACTCAGAAAAAGACACTTATCCTAAGATATCGCTTATAGAGGGAATGTCAAATCGCTACACTTGAACTGAATTACAAAACAGAACAGAGTCACACCTTTAGAAGACACACTATGGCTGCTTAACGGGAAAGGTGAGGTGGGGTGATGCATAAAACAAGGGTTTGAAATTAGCTCAGAGACCGCTCCATAAGCCAAATATGTAATAGACAAGGCCTACTCCCTGCTCAGTGAACTGGACTCAACACACCCTAGTCACCACACAAGAATATATCTGACTAGTAAGAATCTGAAAACCTATGTATCGATATCTCTCTGCAAGTGAATCAAGAGGGTGTAAAGCGGCATCAACACAGCAGGGAAAAGCAGCCAAACCCCATTCTAAACATACATTACTTTAAAAACCCACAAAGCAAAGACAGTGAAAGAGAGAGAAATTCTTACAAAATCCGTTCAGGGTCTCTGATGCAACCTGGATTGACCATATCTAGACCCACAGCTGGATGAGACATAAGGCTGGACACTCTTGGGGCTGAGAGGATTGGTGAGGTTGGGTGAGCAAATGCAGATACTTTAAAGAAATACCGCAGGGTACCCACCCCATGGGTCTCACATCTCCAGGTACAAGGGCATCTTCCTACATCAAAACATGCATGGGAAACGCAGAAGATGGTATGCCGTGAGATCGGGAATGGTTTCTACAACGCACCTCATTTCTCCTCTCCTTGTGCTCGGGTTCGCCATTCCAGCCGCTTGACTAACTATCTCTCTACTTGGAGAATCAGCACCTTTAACCTCCTGTTTCGTCCAGGTTGCAATTTGTCCTGAGGATGAACGGGAAGACGGGGAACGAACGAGAGACTAGCCCTAGGTGTTGGGACAGGCACAGGTCACTCCATTTTCCCATCAGGAAGAAGAATGAACCACAGGCTCAGCCTACCCCCCAGAACCAAAATAGGGCCTGAAGCAATCCTGCGCTTTTGCGGCCAGCTCCCAAAAAAGCGAGGAGACAAATGGAGCTCAGGGGCACTGCAATTCACAAACGTGCAGAGTTATAAATGAGAACTCTCGTCCACAAATATATTGAGGGAAGGCAACGAAGAGGATTTGAAAGCAAGGCAGATTTGCAGGAAACAGATTTCAGGAGGTAGATTCGACTCGCCTTTAAAGGACATGAAAAGCGGCAAAACGTTGACAATGATGCCCTTGGCCAAAAAGGGCGTATGCGTTTTTTCCTGAATATATTCAGGAAAAAACGCATACGCCCTTTTTGGCCAACCAAGCAAGCCGGAAGGGCAAATCAGCGCTACAAAGAAGTCTCGCTTGCCCTCGGTCAAAAGGGCCATGCGGAACAAAGTGTAAAAACCAGAAAAGCAGGACAGGCCATGGAGACATGGGAGCCTTGCTACGCTGATGGGCGGGATGTAAATTGCCAACAGGCACTCTGGAGAAGAGTACGGTGTGTCCTGAAACAAGTAATAAACACAGCGTAGAGAGCATAGGGCACTTCCACTCATGGGCGTATAAATTGGGAAAACTAAAAATCAACAAGACACAGGCACCCTAAAGTTTACGGCTGCTCTGTTTCCAAGAACCTCCGCTTCGGTACACCTTCAATATCCCAGGAAAGAGAAAAATGGATAAAGAAATGGTAGTACTTGGTACAATGGAATATCACTCAGCCATGAAATCAATGTCATAAGGCTAGTTAGCAGCATGATGAGTGGATTTAGATACGATGATTCTAAGTGAAATAAGTCACACAGAAAAAGACACTTATCCTAAGATATCGCTTATAGAGGGAATGTCAAAATCGCTACACTTGAACTGAATTACAAAACAGAACAGAGTCACAACTTTAGAAGACACACTATGGCTGCTTAACGGGAAAGGTGAGGTGGGGTGATGCATAAAACAAGGGTTTGAAATTAGCTCAGAGACCGCTGCATAAGCCAAATATGTAATAGACAAGGCCTACTCCCTGCTCAGTGAACTGGACTCAACACACCCTAGTCACCACACAAGAATATATCTGACTAGTAAGAATCTGAAAACCTATGTATCGATATCTCTCTGCAAGTGAATCAAGAGGGTGTAAAGCGGCATCAACACAGCAGGGAAAAGCAGCCAAGCCCGATTCTAAACATAAATTACTTTAAAAAACCCACAAAACAAAGACAGTGAAAGAGAGAGAAATTCTTACAAAATCCGTTCAGGGTCTATGATGCAACCTGGATTGACCATATCTAGACCCACAGCTGGATGAGACAGAAGGCTGGACACTCTTGGGGCTGAGAGGATTGGTGAGGTTGGGTGAGCAAACGCAGATACTTTAAAGTAACACTGCGGGGAACACACCCCATGGGTCTCAAATCTCCAGGTACAAGGGCATCTTCCTACATCAAAACATGCATGGGAAACCCAGAAGATGGTATGCCATGAGATCGGGAAAGGTTTCTAAAACGCACCTCATTTCTCCTCTCATTGTGCTCGGGTTCACCATTCCAGCTGCTTGACTAACCATCTCCCTATTTGGAGAATCAGCACCTTTAACCTCCTGATTTTACAGGTTGCAATTTGTCCTGAGGATGAACGGGAAGACGCGGAACTAACGAGAGACGAGCCCTAGGTGTTGGGACAGGCATAGGTCACTCCATTTTCCCATCAGGAAGAAGAATGAACCACAGGCTCAGCCTGCCCCCCAGAACCAAAATAGGGCCTGAAGCAATCCTGCGCTTTTGCGGCCATCTCCCAAAAAAGCGAGGAGACAAATGGAGCTCAGGGGCACTGCAATTCACAAACGTGCAGAGTTATAAATGAGAACTCTCGTCCACAAATATATTGAGGGAAGGCAACGAAGAGGATTTGAAAGCAAGGCAGATTTGCAGGAAACAGATTTTAGGAGGTAGATTCGACTCGCCTTTAAAGCATATGAAAAGCGGGAAAACGTTGACAATGATGCCCTTGGCCAAAAAGGGCGTATGCGTTTTTTCCTGAATATATTCAGGAAGAAACGCATACGCCCTTTTTGGCCAACCAAGCAAGCCTGAAGGGCAAATCAGCACTACAAAGAAGTCTCGCTTGCCCTCGGTCAAAAGGGCCATGCTGAACAAATTGTAAAAACCAGAAAAGCAGGACAGGCCATGGAGACATGGGAGCCTTGCTACGCTGATGGGCGGGATGTAATTTGCCAACAGGCACTCTGGAGAAGAGTACGGTGTGTCCTGAAACAAGTAATAAACACAGCGTAGAGAGCATAGGGCACTTCCACTCATGGGCGTATAAATTGGGAAAACTAAAAATCAACAAGACACAGGCACCTTAAAGTTTACGGCTGCTCTGTTTCCAAGAACCTCCGCTTCGGTACACCTTCAATATCCCAGGAAAGAGAAAAATGGATAAAGAAATGGTGGTACTTGGCACAATGCAATATCACTCAGCCATGAAATCAATGTCATAAGGCTAGTTAGCAGCATGATGAGTGGATTTAGGTTCGATGATTCTAAGTGAAATAAGTCACACAGAAAAAGACACTTATCCTAAGATATCGCTTATAGAGGGAATGTCAAAATCGCTACACTTGAACTGAATTACAAAACAGAACAGAGTCACACCTTTAGAAGACACACTATGGCTGCTTAACGGGAAAGGTGAGGTGGGGTGATGCATAAAACAAGGGTTTGAAATTAGCTCAGAGACCGCTCCATAAGCCAAATATGTAATAGACAAGGCCTACTCCCTGCTCAGTGAACTGGACTCAACACACCCTAGTCACCACACAAGAATATATCTGACTAGTAAGAATCTGAAAACCTATGTATCGATATCTCTCTGCAAGTGAATCAAGAGGGTGTAAAGCGGCATCAACACAGCAGGGAAAAGCAGCCAAGCCCGATTCTAAACATAAATTACTTTAAAAAACCCACAAAACAAAGACAGTGAAAGAGAGAGAAATTCTTACAAAATCCGTTCAGGGTCTATGATGCAACCTGGATTGACCATATCTAGACCCACAGCTGGATGAGACATAAGGCTGGACACTCTTGGGGCTGAGAGGATTGGTGAGGTTGGGTGAGCAAACGCAGATACTTTAAAGTAACACTGCGGGGAATACACCCCATGGGTCTCAAATCTCCAGGTACAAGGGCATCTTCCTACATCAAAACATGCCTGGGAAACCCAGAAGATGGTATGCCATGAGATCGGGAAAGGTTTCTAAAATGCACCTCATTTCTCCTCTCCTTGTGCTCGGGTTCACCATTCCAGCTGCTTGACTAACCATCTCCCTACTTGGAGAATCAGCACCTTTAACCTCCTGATTGTACAGGTTGCAATTTGTCCTGAGGATGAACGGGAAGACGCGGAACCAAGGAGAGACGAGCCCTAGGTGTTGGGACAGGCATAGGTCACTCCATTTTCCCATCAGGAAGAAGAATGAACCACAGGCTCAGCCTGCCCCCCAGAACCAAAATAGGGCCTGAAGCAATCCTGGGCTTTTGCGGCCAGCTCCCAAAAAAGCGAGGAGACAAATGGAGCTCAGGGGCACTGCAATTCACAAACGTGCAGAGTTATAAATGAGAACTCTCGTCCACAAATATATTGAGGGAAGGCAACAAAGAGGATTTGAAAGCAAGGCAGATTTGCAGGAAACAGATTTCAGGAGGTAGATTCAACTCGCCTTTAAAGCACATGAAAAGTGGCAAAACGTTGACAATGATGCCCTTGGCCAAAAAGGGCGTATGCGTTTTTCCTTGAATATATTCAGGAAAAAAAGCATACGCCCTTTTTTGCCAACCAAGCAAGCCGGAAGGGCAAATCAGCGCTACAAAGAAGTCTCGCTTGCCCTCGGTCAAAAGGGCCATGCTGAACAAAGTGTAAAAACCAGAAAAGCAGGACAGGCCATGGAGACATGGGAGCCTTGCTACGCTGATGGGCGGGATGTAAATTGCCAACAGGCACTCTGGAGATGAGTACGGTGTGTCCTGAAACAAGTAATAAACACAGCGTTGAGAGCATAGGGCACTTCCACTCATGGGCGTATAAATTGGCAAAACTAAAAATCAACAAGACACAGGCACCCCAAACTTTATGGCTGCTCTGTTTCCAAGAACCTCCGCTTCGGTACACCTTCAATATACCAGGAAAGAGAAAAATGGATAAAGAAATGGTGGTACATGGCACAATGCAATATCACTCAGCCATGAAATCAATGTCATAAGGCTATTTAGCAGCATGATGAGTGGATTTAGGTACGATGATTCTAAGTGAAATAAGTCACACAGAAAAAGGCACTTATCCTAAGATATCGCTTATAGAGGGAAGGTCAAAATCGCTACACTTGAACTGAATTACAAAACAGAACAGAGGCACACCTTTAGAAGACACACTATGGCTGCTTAACCGGAAAGGTGAGGTGGGGTGATGCATAAAACAAGGGTTTGAAATTAGCTCAGACACCGCTCCATAAGCCAAATATGTAATAGACAATGCCTACTCCCTGCTCAGTGAACTGGACTCAACACCCCCTAGTCACCGCACAAGAATATATATGACTAGTATGAATCTGAAAACCTATGTATCGATATCTCTCTGCAAGTGAATCAAGAGGGTGTAAAGCGGCATCAACACAGCAGGGAAAAGCAGCCAAACCCCATTCTAAACATACATTACTTTAAAAAACCCACAAAGCAAAGACAGTGAAAGAGAGAGAAATTCTTACAAAATCCGTTCAGGGTCTCTGATGCAACCTGGATTGACCATATCTAGACCCACAGCTGGATGAGACATAAGGCTGGACACTCTTGGGGCTGAGAGGATTGGTGAGGTTGGGTGAGCAAATGCAGATACTTCAAAGTAATACCGTGGGGTACCCACCCCATGGGTCTCAAATCTCCAGGTACAAGGGAATCTTCCTACATCAAAACATGCATGGGAAACCCAGAAGATGGTATGCCGTGAGATCGGGAAAGGTTTCTAAAACGCACCTCATTTCTCCTCTCCTTGTGCTCGGGTTCGCCTTTCCAGCCGATTGACTAACCATCTCCCTACTTGGAGAATCAGCACCTTTAACCTACTGTTTCGTCCAGGTTGCATTTTTTCCTGAGGATGAACGGGAAGATGGGGAACCAACGAGAGACTAGCCCTAGGTTTTGGGACAGGCACAGGTCACTCCATTTTCCCATCAGGAAGAAGAATGAACCACAGGCTCAGCCTGCCCCCCAGAACCAAAATAGGGCCTGAAGCAATCCTGCGCTTTTGCGGCCAGCTCCCAAAAAAGCGAGGAGACAAATGGAGCTCAGGGGCACTGCAATTCACAAACGTGCAGAGTTATAAATGAGAACTCTCGTCCACAAATATATTGAGGGAAGGCAACGAAGAGGATTTGAAAGCAAGGCAGATTTGCAGGAAACAGATTTCAGGAGGTAGATTCGACTCGCCTTTAAAGCACATGAAAAGCGGCAAAACGTTGACAATGATACCCTTGTCCAAAAAGGGCGTATGCATTTTTTCCTGTATATATTCAGGAAAAAACGCATACGCCATTTTTGGCCAACCAAGCAAGCCGGAAGGGCAAATCAGCGCTACAAAGAAGTCTCGCTTGCCCTCGGTCAAAAGGGCCATGCTGAACAAAGTGTAAAAACCAGAAAAGCAGGACAGGCCATGGAGACATGGGAGCCTTGCTACGCTGATGGGCAGGATGTAAATTGCCAACAGGCACTCTGGAGAAGAGTACGGTGTGTCCTGAAACAAGTAATAAACACAGCGTAGAGAGCATAGGGCACTTCCACTCAAGGGCGTATAAATTGGGAAAAATAAAAATCAACAAGACACAGGCACCCTAAAGTTTACGGCTGCTCTGTTTCCAAGAACCTCCACTTCGGTACACCTTCAATATCCCAGGAAAGAGAAAAATGGATAAAGAAATGGTGGTACTTGGCACAATGGAATATCACTCAACCATGAAATCAATGTCATAAGGCTAGTTAGCAGCATGATGAGTGGATTTAGATACGATGATTCTAAGTGAAATAAGTCACACAGAAAAAGACACTTATCCTAAGATATCGCTTATAGAGGGAATGTCAAAATCGCTACACTTGAACTGAATTACAAAACAGAACAGAGTCACACCTTTAGAAGACACACTATGGCTGCTTAACGGGAAAGGTGAGGTGGGGTGATGCATAAAACAAGGGTTTGAAATTAGCTCAGAGACCGCTCCATAAGCCAAATATGTAATAGACAAGGCCTACTCCCTACTCAGTGAACTGCACTCAACACACCCTAGTCACCACAGAAGAATATATCTGACTAGTAAGAATCTGAAAACCTATGTATCAATATCTCTCTGCAAGTGAATCAAGAGGGTGTAAAGCGGCATCAACACAGCAGGGAAAAGCAGCCAAGCCCGATTCTAAACATAAATTACTTTAAAAAACCCACAAAACAAAGACAGTGAAAGAGAGAGAAATTCTTACAAAATCCGTTCAGGGTCTATGATGCAACCTGGATTGACCATATCTAGACCCACAGCTGGATGAGACATAAGGCTGGACACTCTTGGGGCTGAGAGGATTGGTGAGGTTGGGTGAGCAAACGCAGATACTTTAAAGTAACACTGCGGAGAACACACCCCATGGGTCTCAAATCTCCAGGTACAAGGGAATCTTCCTACATCAAAACATGCATGGGAAACCCAGAAGATGGTATGCCATGAGATCGGGAAATGTTTCTAAAACGCACCTCATTTCTCCTCTCCTTGTGCTCGGGTTCGCCATTCCAGCCGCTTGACTAACCATCTCCCTACTTGGAGAATCAGCACCTTTAACCTCCTGATTGTACAGGTTGCAATTTGTCCTGAGGATGAACGGGAAGACGCGGAACCAACGAGAGACAAGCCCTAGGTGTTGGGACAGGCATAGGTCACTCCATTTTCCCATCAGGAAGAAGAATGAACCACAGGCTCAGCCTGCCCCCCAGAACCAAAATAGGGCCTGAAGCAATCCTGCGCTTTTGCGGCCAGCTCCCAAAAAAGCGAGGAGACAAATGGAGCTCAGGGGCACTGCAATTCACAAACGTGCAGAGTAATAAATGAGAACTCTCGTCCACAAATATATTGAGGGAAGGCAACGAAGAGGATTTGAAAGCAAGGCAGATTTGCAGGAAACAGATTTCAGGAGGTAGTTTCGACTCGCCTTTAAAGCACATAAAAAGTGGCAAAACGTTGACAATGATGCCCTTGGCCAAAAAGGGCGTATGCGTTTTTTCCTGAATATATTCAGGAAAAAACGCATACGCCCTTTTTGGCCAACCAAGCAAGCCGGAAGGGCAAATCAGCGCTACAAAGAAGTCTCGCTTGCCCTCGGTCAAAAGGGCCATGGTGAACAAACAGTAAAAACCAGAAAAGCAGGACAGGCCATGGAGACATGGGAGCCTTGCTACGCTGATGGGCGGGATATAAATTGCCAACAGGCACTCTGGAGAAGAGTACGGTGTGTCCTGAAAGAAGTAATAAACACAGCGTAGAGAGCATAGGGCACTTCCACTCATGGGCATATAAATTGGGAAAACTAAAAATCAACAAGACACAGGCACCCTAAAGTTTACGGCTGCTCTGTTTCCAAGAACCTCCACTTCGGTACACCTTCAATATCCCAGGAAAGAGAAAAATGGATAAAGAAATGGTGGTACTTGGCACAATGGAATATCACTCAGCCATGAAATCAATGTCATAAGGCTAGTTAGCAGCATGATGAGTGGATTTAGGTCCGATGATTCTAAGTGAAATAAGTCACACAGAAAAAGACACTTATCCTAAGATATCGCTTATAGAGGGAATGTCAAAATCGCTACACTTGAACTGAATTACAAAACAGAACAGAGTCACACCTTTAGAAGACACACTATGGCTGCTTAACCGGAAAGGTGAGGTGGGGTGATGCTTAAAACAAGGGTTTGAAATTAGCTCAGACACCGCTCCATAAGCCAAATATGTAATAGACAAGGCCTACTCCCTGCTCAGTGAACTGGACTCAACACCCCCTAGTCACCGCACAGGAATATATCTGACTAGTATGAATCTGAAAACCTATGTATCGATATCTCTCTGCAAGTGAATCAAGAGGGTGTAAAGCGGCATCAACACAGCAGGGAAAAGCAGCCAAACCCCATTCTAAACATACATTACTTTAAAAAACCCACAAAGCAAAGACAGTGAAAGAGAGAGAAATTCTTACAAAATCCGTTCAGGGTCTCTGATGCAACCTGGATTGACCATATCTAGACCCACAGCTGGATGAGACATAAGGCTGGACACTCTTGGGGCTGAGAGGATTGGTGAGGTTGGGTGAGCAAATGCAGATACTTTAAAGTAATACCGTGGGGTACCCACCCCATGGGTCTCAAATCTCCAGGTACAAGGGAATCTTCCTACATCAAAACATGCATGGGAAACCCAGAAGATGGTATGCCGTGAGATCGGGAAAGGTTTCTAAAACGCACCTCATTTCTCCTCTCCTTGTGCTCGGGTTCGCCTTTCCAGCCGATTGACTAACCATCTCCCTACTTGGAGAATCAGCACCTTTAACCTACTGTTTCGTCCAGGTTGCATTTTTTCCTGAGGATGAACGGGAAGATGGGGAACCAACGAGAGACTAGCCCTAGGTTTTGGGACAGGCACAGGTCACTCCATTTTCCCATCAGGAAGAAGAATGAACCACAGGCTCAGCCTGCCCCCCAGAACCAAAATAGGGCCTGAAGCAATCCTGCGCTTTTGCGGCCAGCTCCCAAAAAAGCGAGGAGACAAATGGAGCTCAGGGGCACTGCAATTCACAAACGTGCAGAGTTATAAATGAGAACTCTCGTCCACAAATATATTGAGGGAAGGCAACGAAGAGGATTTGAAAGCAAGGCAGATTTGCAGGAAACAGATTTCAGGAGGTAGATTCGACTCGCCTTTAAAGCACATGAAAAGCGGCAAAACGTTGACAATGATACCCTTGTCCAAAAAGGGCGTATGCATTTTTTCCTGTATATATTCAGGAAAAAACGCATACGCCATTTTTGGCCAACCAAGCAAGCCGGAAGAGCAAATCAGCGCTACAAAGAAGTCTCGCTTGCCCTCGGTCAAAAGGGCCATGCTGAACAAAGTGTAAAAACCAGAAAAGCAGGACAGGCCATGGAGACATGGGAGCCTTGCTACGCTGATGGGCAGGATGTAAATTGCCAACAGGCACTCTGGAGAAGAGTACGGTGTGTCCTGAAACAAGTAATAAACACAGCGTAGAGAGCATAGGGCACTTCCACTCAAGGGCGTATAAATTGGGAAAAATAAAAATCAACAAGACACAGGCACCCTAAAGTTTACGGCTGCTCTGTTTCCAAGAACCTCCACTTCGGTACACCTTCAATATCCCAGGAAAGAGAAAAATGGATAAAGAAATGGTGGTACTTGGCACAATGGAATATCACTCAACCATGAAATCAATGTCATAAGGCTAGTTAGCAGCATGATGAGTGGATTTAGATACGATGATTCTAAGTGAAATAAGTCACACAGAAAAAGACACTTATCCTAAGATATCGCTTATAGAGGGAATGTCAAAATCGCTACACTTGAACTGAATTACAAAACAGAACAGAGTCACACCTTTAGAAGACACACTATGGCTGCTTAACGGGAAAGGTGAGGTGGGGTGATGCATAAAACAAGGGTTTGAAATTAGCTCAGAGACCGCTCCATAAGCCAAATATGTAATAGACAAGGCCTACTCCCTACTCAGTGAACTGCACTCAACACACCCTAGTCACCACACAAGAATATATCTGACTAGTAAGAATCTGAAAACCTATGTATCAATATCTCTCTGCAAGTGAATCAAGAGGGTGTAAAGCGGCATCAACACAGCAGGGAAAAGCAGCCAAGCCCGATTCTAAACATAAATTACTTTAAAAAACCCACAAAACAAAGACAGTGAAAGAGAGAGAAATTCTTACAAAATCCGTTCAGGGTCTATGATGCAACCTGGATTGACCATATCTAGACACACAGCTGGATGAGACATAAGGCTGGACACTCTTGGGGCTGAGAGGATTGGTGAGGTTGGGTGAGCAAACGCAGATACTTTAAAGTAACACTGCGGAGAACACACCCCATGGGTCTCAAATCTCAAGGTACAAGGGAATCTTCCTACATCAAAACATGCATGGGAAACCCAGAAGATGGTATGCCATGAGATCGGGAAATGTTTCTAAAACGCACCTCATTTCTCCTCTCCTTGTGCTCGGGTTCGCCATTCCAGCCGCTTGACTAACCATCTCCCTACTTGGAGAATCAGCACCTTTAACCTCCTGATTGTACAGGTTGCAATTTGTCCTGAGGATGAACGGGAAGACGCGGAACCAACGAGAGACGAGCCCTAGGTGTTGGGACAGGCATAGGTCACTCCATTTTCCCATCAGGAAGAAGAATGAACCACAGGCTCAGCCTGCCCCCCAGAACCAAAATAGGGCCTGAAGCAATCCTGCGCTTTTGCGGCCAGCTCCCAAAAAAGCGAGGAGACAAATGGAGCTCAGGGGCACTGCAATTCACAAACGTGCAGAGTAATAAATGAGAACTCTCGTCCACAAATATATTGAGGGAAGGCAACGAAGAGGATTTGAAAGCAAGGCAGATTTGCAGGAAACAGATTTCAGGAGGTAGTTTCGACTCACCTTTAAAGCACATAAAAAGTGGCAAAACGTTGACAATGATGCCCTTGGCCAAAAAGGGCGTATGCGTTTTTTCCTGAATATATTCAGGAAAAAACGCATACGCCCTTTTTGGCCAACCAAGCAAGCCGGAAGGGCAAATCAGCGCTACAAAGAAGTCTCGCTTGCCCTCGGTCAAAAGGGCCATGGTGAACAAACAGTAAAAACCAGAAAAGCAGGACAGGCCATGGAGACATGGGAGCCTTGCTACGCTGATGGGCGGGATATAAATTGCCAACAGGCACTCTGGAGAAGAGTACGGTGTGTCCTGAAAGAAGTAATAAACACAGCGTAGAGAGCATAGGGCACTTCCACTCATGGGCATATAAATTGGGAAAACTAAAAATCAACAAGACACAGGCACCCTAAAGTTTACGGCTGCTCTGTTTCCAAGAACCTCCACTTCGGTACACCTTCAATATCCCAGGAAAGAGAAAAATGGATAAAGAAATGGTGGTACTTGGCACAATGGAATATCACTCAGCCATGAAATCAATGTCATAAGGCTAGTTAGCAGCATGATGAGTGGATTTAGGTCCGATGATTCTAAGTGAAATAAGTCACACAGAAAAAGACACTTATCCTAAGATATCGCTTATAGAGGGAATGTCAAAATCGCTACACTTGAACTGAATTACAAAACAGAACAGAGTCACACCTTTAGAAGACACACTATGGCTGCTTAACCGGAAAGGTGAGGTGGGGTGATGCTTAAAACAAGGGTTTGAAATTAGCTCAGACACCGCTCCATAAGCCAAATATGTAATAGACAAGGCCTACTCCCTGCTCAGTGAACTGGACTCAACACCCCCTAGTCACCGCACAGGAATATATCTGACTAGTATGAATCTGAAAACCTATGTATCGATATCTCTCTGCAAGTGAATCAAGAGGGTGTAAAGCGGCATAAACACAGCAGGGAAAAGCAGCCAAACCCCATTCTAAACATACATTACTTTAAAAAACCCACAAAGCAAAGACAGTGAAAGAGAGAGAAATTCTTACAAAATCCGTTCAGGGTCTCTGATGCAACCTGGATTGACCATATCTAGACCCACAGCTGGATGAGACATAAGGCTGGACACTCTTGGGGCTGAGAGGATTGGTGAGGTTGGGTGAGCAAATGCAGATACTTTAAAGTAATACCGTGGGGTACCCACCCCATGGGTCTCAAATCTCCAGGTACAAGGGAATCTTCCTACATCAAAACATGCATGGGAAACCCAGAAGATGGTATGCCGTGAGATCGGGAAAGGTTTCTAAAACGCACCTCATTTCTCCTCTCCTTGTGCTCGGGTTCGCCTTTCCAGCCGATTGACTAACCATCTCCCTACTTGGAGAATCAGCACCTTTAACCTACTGTTTCGTCCAGGTTGCATTTTGTCCTGAGGATGAACGGGAAGATGGGGAACCAACGAGAGACTAGCCCTAGGTTTTGGGACAGGCACAGGTCACTCCATTTTCCCATCAGGAAGAAGAATGAACCACAGGCTCAGCCTGCCCCCCAGAACCAAAATAGGGCCTGAAGCAATCCTGCGCTTTTGCGGCCAGCTCCCAAAAAAGCGAGGAGACAAATGGAGCTCAGGGGCACTGCAATTCACAAACGTGCAGAGTTATAAATGAGAACTCTCGTCCACAAATATATTGAGGGAAGGCAACGAAGAGGATTTGAAAGCAAGGCAGATTTGCAGGAAACAGATTTCAGGAGGTAGATTCGACTCGCCTTTAAAGCACATGAAAAGCGGCAAAACGTTGACAATGATACCCTTGTCCAAAAAGGGCGTATGCATTTTTTCCTGTATATATTCAGGAAAAAACGCATACGCCATTTTTGGCCAACCAAGCAAGCCGGAAGGGCAAATCATCGCTACAAAGAAGTCTCGCTTGCCCTCGGTCAAAAGGGCCATGCTGAACAAAGTGTAAAAACCAGAAAAGCAGGACAGGCCATGGAGACATGGGAGCCTTGCTACGCTGATGGGCGGGATGTAAATTGCCAACAGGCACTCTGGAGAAGAGTACGGTGTGTCCTGAAAAAAGTAATAAACACAGCGTAGAGAGCATAGGGCACTTCCACTCAAGGGCGTATAAATTGGGAAAACTAAAAATCAACAAGACACAGGCACCCTAAAGTTTACGGCTGCTCTGTTTCCAAAAACCTCCACTTCGGTACACCTTCAATATCCCAGGAAAGAGAAAAATGGATAAAGAAATGGTGGTACTTGGCACAATGGAATATCACTCAACCATGAAATCAATGTCATAAGGCTAGTTGGCAGCATGATGAGTGGATTTAGATACGATGATTCTAATTGAAATAAGTCACACAGAAAAAGACACTTATCCTAAGATATCGCTTATAGAGGGAATGTCAAAATCGCTACACTTGAACTGAATTATAAAACAGAACAGAGTCACACCTTTAGAAGACACACTATGGCTGCTTAACGGGAAAGGTGAGGTGGGGTGATGCATAAAACAACGGTTTGAAATTAGCTCAGAGACCGCTCCATAAGCCAAATATGTAATAGACAAGGCCTACTCCCTGCTCAGTGAACTGCACTCAACACACCCTAGTCACCACACAAGAATATATCTGACTAGTAAGAATCTGAAAACCTATGTATCAATATCTCTCTGCAAGTGAATCAAGAGGGTGTAAAGCGGCATCAACACAGCAGGGAAAAGCAGCGAAGCCCGATTCTAAACATAAATTACTTTAAAAAACCCACAAAACAAAGACAGTGAAAGAGAGAGAAATTCTTACAAAATCCGTTCAGGGTCTATGATGCAACCTGGATTGACCATATCTAGACCCACAGCTGGATGAGACATAAGGCTGGACACTCTTGGGGCTGAGAGGATTGGTGAGGTTGGGTGAGCAAACGCAGATACTTTAAAGTAACACTGCGGAGAACACAGCCCATGGGTCTCAAATCTCCAGGTACAAGGGAATCTTCCTACATCAAAACATGCATGGGAAACCCAGAAGATGGTATGCCATGAGATCGGGAAATGTTTCTAAAACGCACCTCATTTCTCCTCTCCTTGTGCTCGGGTTCGCCATTCCAGCCGCTTGACTAACCATCTCCCTACTTGGAGAATCAGCACCTTTAACCTCCTGATTGTACAGGTTGCAATTTGTCCTGAGGATGAACGGGAAGACGCGGAAACAACGAGAGACGAGCCCTAGGTGTTGGGACAGGCATAGGTCACTCCATTTTCCCATCAGGAAGAAGAATGAACCACAGGCTCAGCCTGCCCCCCAGAACCAAAATAGGGCCTGAAGCAATCCTGCGCTTTTGCGGCCAGCTCCCAAAAAAGCGAGGAGACAAATGGAGCTCAGGGGCACTGCAATTCACAAACGTGCAGAGTTATCAATGAGAACTCTCGTCCACAAATATATGGAGGGAAGGCAACGAAGAGGATTTGAAAGCAAGGCAGATTTTCAGGAAACAGATTTCAGGAGGTAGATTTGACTCGCCTTTAAAGCACATGAAAAGCGGCAAAACGTTGACAATGATGCCCATGGCCAAAAAGGGCGTATGCGTTTTTCCTTGAATATATTCAGGAAAAAAAGCATACGCCCTTTTTGGCCAACCAAGCAAGCCGGAAGGGCAAATCAGCGCTACAAAGAAGTCTCGCTTGCCCTCGGTCAAAAGGGCCATGTTGAACAAAGTGTAAAAACCAGAAAAGCAGGACAGGCCATGGAGACATGGGAGCCTTGCTACGCTGATGGGCGGGATGTAAATTGCCAACAGGCACTCTGGAGATGAGTACGGTGTGTCCTGAAACAAGTAATAAACACAGCATTGAGAGCATAGGGCACTTCCACTCATGGGCGTATAAATTGGCAAAACTAAAAATCAACAAGACACAGGCACCCCAAACTTTATGGCTGCTCTGTTTCCAAGAACCTCCGCTTCGGTACACCTTCAATATACCAGGAAAGAGAAAAATGGATAAAGAAATGGTGGTACTTGGCACAATGCAATATCACTCAGCCATGAAATCAATGTCATAAGGCTATTTAGCAGCATGATGAGTGGATTTAGGTACGATGATTCTAAGTGAAATAAGTCACACAGAAAAAGGCACTTATCCTAAGATATCGCTTATAGAGGGAAGGTCAAAATCGCTACACTTGAACTGAATTACAAAACAGAACAGAGGCACACCTTTAGAAGACACACTATGGCTGCTTAACCGGAAAGGTGAGGTGGGGTGATGCATAAAACAAGGGTTTGAAATTAGCTCAGACACCGCTCCATAAGCCAAATATGTAATAGACAATGCCTACTCCCTGCTCAGTGAACTGGACTCAACACCCCCTAGTCACCGCACAAGAATATATATGACTAGTATGAATCTGAAAACCTATGTATCGATATCTCTCTGCAAGTGAATCAAGAGGGTGTAAAGCGGCATCAACACAGCAGGGAAAAGCAGCCAAACCCCATTCTAAACATACATTACTTTAAAAAACCCACAAAGCAAAGACAGTAAAAGAGAGAGAAATTCTTACAAAATCCGTTCAGGGTCTCTGATGCAACCTGGATTGACCATATCTAGACCCACAGCTGGATGAGACATAAGGCTGGACACTCTTGGGGCTGAGAGGATTGGTGAGGTTGGGTGAGCAAATGCAGATACTTTAAAGTAATACCGTGGGGTACCCACCCCATGGGTCTCAAATCTCCAGGTACAAGGGAATCTTCCTACATCAAAACATGCATGGGAAACCCAGAAGATGGTATGCCGTGAGATCGGGAAAGGTTTCTAAAACGCACCTCATTTCTCCTCTCCTTGTGCTCGGGTTCGCCTTTCCAGCCGATTGACTAACCATCTCCCTACTTGGAGAATCAGCACCTTTAACCTACTGTTTCGTCCAGGTTGCATTTTGTCCTGAGGATGAACGGGAAGATGGGGAACCAACGAGAGACTAGCCCTAGGTTTTGGGACAGGCACAGGTCACTCCATTTTCCCATCAGGAAGAAGAATGAACCACAGGCTCAGCCTGCCCCCCAGAACCAAAATAGGGCCTGAAGCAATCCTGCGCTTTTGCGGCCAGCTCCCAAAAAAGCGAGGAGACAAATGGAGCTCAGGGGCACTGCAATTCACAAACGTGCAGAGTTATAAATGAGAACTCTCGTCCACAAATATATTGAGGGAAGGCAACGAAGAGGATTTGAAAGCAAGGCAGATTTGCAGGAAACAGATTTCAGGAGGTAGATTCGACTCGCCTTTAAAGCACATGAAAAGCGGCAAAACGTTGACAATGATACCCTTGTCCAAAAAGGGCGTATGCATTTTTTCCTGTATATATTCAGGAAAAAACGCATACGCCATTTTTGGCCAACCAAGCAAGCCGGAAGGGCAAATCATCGCTACAAAGAAGTCTCGCTTGCCCTCGGTCAAAAGGGCCATGCTGAACAAAGTGTAAAAACCAGAAAAGCAGGACAGGCCATGGAGACATGGGAGCCTTGCTACGCTGATGGGCGGGATGTAAATTGCCAACAGGCACTCTGGAGAAGAGTACGGTGTGTCCTGAAACAAGTAATAAACACAGCGTAGAGAGCATAGGGCACTTCCACTCAAGGGCGTATAAATTGGGAAAACTAAAAATCAACAAGACACAGGCACCCTAAAGTTTACGGCTGCTCTGTTTCCAAAAACCTCCACTTCGGTACACCTTCAATATCCCAGGAAAGAGAAAAATGGATAAAGAAATGGTGGTACTTGGCACAATGGAATATCACTCAACCATGAAATCAATGTCATAAGGCTAGTTGGCAGCATGATGAGTGGATTTAGATACGATGATTCTAATTGAAATAAGTCACACAGAAAAAGACACTTATCCTAAGATATCGCTTATAGAGGGAATGTCAAAATCGCTACACTTGAACTGAATTATAAAACAGAACAGAGTCACACCTTTAGAAGACACACTATGGCTGCTTAACGGGAAAGGTGAGGTGGGGTGATGCATAAAACAACGGTTTGAAATTAGCTCAGAGACCGCTCCATAAGCCAAATATGTAATAGACAAGGCCTACTCCCTGCTCAGTGAACTGCACTCAACACACCCTAGTCACCACACAAGAATATATCTGACTAGTAAGAATCTGAAAACCTATGTATCAATATCTCTCTGCAAGTGAATCAAGAGGGTGTAAAGCGGCATCAACACAGCAGGGAAAAGCAGCGAAGCCCGATTCTAAACATAAATTACTTTAAAAAACCCACAAAACAAAGACAGTGAAAGAGAGAGAAATTCTTACAAAATCCGTTCAGGGTCTATGATGCAACCTGGATTGACCATATCTAGACCCACAGCTGGATGAGACATAAGGCTGGACACTCTTGGGGCTGAGAGGATTGGTGAGGTTGGGTGAGCAAACGCAGATACTTTAAAGTAACACTGCGGAGAACACAGCCCATGGGTCTCAAATCTCCAGGTACAAGGGAATCTTCCTACATCAAAACATGCATGGGAAACCCAGAAGATGGTATGCCATGAGATCGGGAAATGTTTCTAAAACGCACCTCATTTCTCCTCTCCTTGTGCTCGGGTTCGCCATTCCAGCCGCTTGACTAACCATCTCCCTACTTGGAGAATCAGCACCTTTAACCTCCTGATTGTACAGGTTGCAATTTGTCCTGAGGATGAACGGGAAGACGCGGAAACAACGAGAGACGAGCCCTAGGTGTTGGGACAGGCATAGGTCACTCCATTTTCCCATCAGGAAGAAGAATGAACCACAGGCTCAGCCTGCCCCCCAGAACCAAAATAGGGCCTGAAGCAATCCTGCGCTTTTGCGGCCAGCTCCCAAAAAAGCGAGGAGACAAATGGAGCTCAGGGGCACTGCAATTCACAAACGTGCAGAGTTATCAATGAGAACTCTCGTCCACAAATATATGGAGGGAAGGCAACGAAGAGGATTTGAAAGCAAGGCAGATTTTCAGGAAACAGATTTCAGGAGGTAGATTTGACTCGCCTTTAAAGCACATGAAAAGCGGCAAAACGTTGACAATGATGCCCATGGCCAAAAAGGGCGTATGCGTTTTTCCTTGAATATATTCAGGAAAAAAAGCATACGCCCTTTTTGGCCAACCAAGCAAGCCGGAAGGGCAAATCAGCGCTACAAAGAAGTCTCGCTTGCCCTCGGTCAAAAGGGCCATGTTGAACAAAGTGTAAAAACCAGAAAAGCAGGACAGGCCATGGAGACATGGGAGCCTTGCTACGCTGATGGGCGGGATGTAAATTGCCAACAGGCACTCTGGAGATGAGTACGGTGTGTCCTGAAACAAGTAATAAACACAGCATTGAGAGCATAGGGCACTTCCACTCATGGGCGTATAAATTGGCAAAACTAAAAATCAACAAGACACAGGCACCCCAAACTTTATGGCTGCTCTGTTTCCAAGAACCTCCGCTTCGGTACACCTTCAATATACCAGGAAAGAGAAAAATGGATAAAGAAATGGTGGTACTTGGCACAATGCAATATCACTCAGCCATGAAATCAATGTCATAAGGCTATTTAGCAGCATGATGAGTGGATTTAGGTACGATGATTCTAAGTGAAATAAGTCACACAGAAAAAGGCACTTATCCTAAGATATCGCTTATAGAGGGAAGGTCAAAATCGCTACACTTGAACTGAATTACAAAACAGAACAGAGGCACACCTTTAGAAGACACACTATGGCTGCTTAACCGGAAAGGTGAGGTGGGGTGATGCATAAAACAAGGGTTTGAAATTAGCTCAGACACCGCTCCATAAGCCAAATATGTAATAGACAATGCCTACTCCCTGCTCAGTGAACTGGACTCAACACCCCCTAGTCACCGCACAAGAATATATATGACTAGTATGAATCTGAAAACCTATGTATCGATATCTCTCTGCAAGTGAATCAAGAGGGTGTAAAGCGGCATCAACACAGCAGGGAAAAGCAGCCAAACCCCATTCTAAACATACATTACTTTAAAAAACCCACAAAGCAAAGACAGTAAAAGAGAGAGAAATTCTTACAAAATCCGTTCAGGGTCTCTGATGCAACCTGGATTGACCATATCTAGACCCACAGCTGGATGAGACATAAGGCTGGACACTCTTGGGGCTGAGAGGATTGGTGAGGTTGGGTGAGCAAATGCAGATACTTTAAAGTAATACCGTGGGGTACCCACCCCATGGGTCTCAAATCTCCAGGTACAAGGGAATCTTCCTACATCAAAACATGCATGGGAAACCCAGAAGATGGTATGCCGTGAGATCGGGAAAGGTTTCTAAAACGCACCTCATTTCTCCTCTCCTTGTGCTCGGGTTCGCCTTTCCAGCCGATTGACTAACCATCTCCCTACTTGGAGAATCAGCACCTTTAACCTACTGTTTCGTCCAGGTTGCATTTTGTCCTGAGGATGAACGGAAGATGGGGAACCAACGAGAGACTAGCCCTAGGTTTTGGGACAGTCACAGGTCACTCCATTTTCCCATCAGGAAGAAGAATGAACCACAGGCTCAGCCTGCCCCCCAGAACCAAAATAGGGCCTGAAGCAATCCTGCGCTTTTGCGGCCAGCTCCCAAAAAAGCGAGGAGACAAATGGAGCTCAGGGGCACTGCAATTCACAAACGTGCAGAGTTATAAATGAGAACTCTCGTCCACAAATATATTGAGGGAAGGCAACGAAGAGGATTTGAAAGCAAGGCAGATTTTCAGGAAACAGATTTCAGGAGGTAGATTCGACTCGCCTTTAAAGCACATGAAAAGCGGCAAAACGTTGACAATGATACCCTTGTCCAAAAAGGGCGTATGCATTTTTTCCTGTATATATTCAGGAAAAAACGCATACGCCATTTTTGGCCAACCAAGCAAGCCGGAAGGGCAAATCAGCGCTACAAAGAAGTCTCGCTTGCCCTCGGTCAAAAGGGCCATGCTGAACAAAGTGTAAAAACCAGAAAAGCAGGACAGGCCATGGAGACATGGGAGCCTTGCTACGCTGATGGGCAGGATGTAAATTGCCAACAGGCACTCTGGAGAAGAGTACGGTGTGTCCTGAAACAAGTAATAAACACAGCGTAGAGAGCATAGGGCACTTCCACTCAAGGGCGTATAAATTGGGAAAAATAAAAATCAACAAGACACAGGCACCCTAAAGTTTACGGCTGCTCTGTTTCCAAGAACCTCCACTTCGGTACACCTTCAATATCCCAGGAAAGAGAAAAATGGATAAAGAAATGGTGGTACTTGGCACAATGGAATATCACTCAACCATGAAATCAATGTCATAAGGCTAGTTAGCAGCATGATGAGTGGATTTAGATACGATGATTCTAAGTGAAATAAGTCACACAGAAAAAGACACTTATCCTAAGATATCGCTTATAGAGGGAATGTCAAAATCGCTACACTTGAACTGAATTACAAAACAGAACAGAGTCACACCTTTAGAAGACACACTATGGCTGCTTAACGGGAAAGGTGAGGTGGGGTGATGCATAAAACAAGGGTTTGAAATTAGCTCAGAGACTGCTCCATAAGCCAAATATGTAATAGACAAGGCCTACTCCCTGCTCAGTGAACTGCACTCAACACACCCTAGTCACCACACAAGAATATATCTGACTAGTAAGAATCTGAAAACCTATGTATCAATATCTCTCTGCAAGTGAATCAAGAGGGTGTAAAGCGGCATCAACACAGCAGGGAAAAGCAGCCAAGCCCGATTCTAAACATAAATTACTTTAAAAAACCCACAAAACAAAGACAGTGAAAGAGAGAGAAATTCTTACAAAATCCGTTCAGGGTCTCTGATGCAACCTGGATTGACCATATCTAGACCCACAGCTGGATGAGACATAAGGCTGGACACTCTTGGGGCTGAGAGGATTGGTGAGGTTGGGTGAGCAAACGCAGATACTTTAAAGTAACACTGCGGAGAACACACCCCATGGGTCTCAAATCTCCAGGTACAAGGGAATCTTCCTACATCAAAACATGCATGGGAAACCCAGAAGATGGTATGCCATGAGATCGGGAAATGTTTCTAAAACGCACCTCATTTCTCCTCTCCTTGTGCTCGGGTTCACCACTCCAGCCGCTTGACTAACCATCTCCCTACTTGGAGAATCAGCACCTTTAACCTCCTGATTGTACAGGTTGCAATTTGTCCTGAGGATGAACGGGAAGACGCGGAAACAACGAGAGACGAGCCCTAGGTGTTGGGACAGGCATAGGTCACTCCATTTTCCCATCAGGAAGAAGAATGAACCACAGGCTCAGCCTGCCCCCCAGAACCAAAATAGGGCCTGAAGCAATCCTGCGCTTTTGCGGCCAGCTCCCAAAAAAGCGAGGAGACAAATGGAGCTCAGGGGCACTGCAATTCACAAACGTGCAGAGTTATCAATGAGAACTCTCGTCCACAAATATATGGAGGGAAGGCAACGAAGAGGATTTGAAAGCAAGGCAGATTTTCAGGAAACAGATTTCAGGAGGTAGATTTGACTCGCCTTTAAAGCACATGAAAAGCGGCAAAACGTTGACAATGATGCCCATGGCCAAAAAGGGCGTATGCGTTTTTCCTTGAATATATTCAGGAAAAAAAGCATACGCCCTTTTTGGCCAACCAAGCAAGCCGGAAGGGCAAATCAGCGCTACAAAGAAGTCTCGCTTGCCCTCGGTCAAAAGGGCCATGTTGAACAAAGTGTAAAAACCAGAAAAGCAGGACAGGCCATGGAGACATGGGAGCCTTGCTACGCTGATGGGCGGGATGTAAATTGCCAACAGGCACTCTGGAGATGAGTACGGTGTGTCCTGAAACAAGTAATAAACACAGCATTGAGAGCATAGGGCACTTCCACTCATGGGCGTATAAATTGGCAAAACTAAAAATCAACAAGACACAGGCACCCCAAACTTTATGGCTGCTCTGTTTCCAAGAACCTCCGCTTCGGTACACCTTCAATATACCAGGAAAGAGAAAAATGGATAAAGAAATGGTGGTACTTGGCACAATGCAATATCACTCAGCCATGAAATCAATGTCATAAGGCTATTTAGCAGCATGATGAGTGGATTTAGGTACGATGATTCTAAGTGAAATAAGTCACACAGAAAAAGGCACTTATCCTAAGATATCGCTTATAGAGGGAAGGTCAAAATCGCTACACTTGAACTGAATTACAAAACAGAACAGAGGCACACCTTTAGAAGACACACTATGGCTGCTTAACCGGAAAGGTGAGGTGGGGTGATGCATAAAACAAGGGTTTGAAATTAGCTCAGAGACCGCTCCATAAGCCAAATATGTAATAGACAAGGCCTACTCCCTGCTCAGTGAACTGGACTCAACACCCCCTAGTCACCGCACAAGAATATATATGACTAGTATGAATCTGAAAACCTATGTATCGATATCTCTCTGCAAGTGAATCAAGAGGGTGTAAAGCGGCATCAACACAGCAGGGAAAAGCAGCCAAACCCCATTCTAAACATACATTACTTTAAAAAACCCACAAAGCAAAGACAGTAAAAGAGAGAGAAATTCTTACAAAATCCGTTCAGGGTCTCTGATGCAACCTGGATTGACCATATCTAGACCCACAGCTGGATGAGACATAAGGCTGGACACTCTTGGGGCTGAGAGGATTGGTGAGGTTGGGTGAGCAAATGCAGATACTTTAAAGTAATACCGTGGGGTACCCACCCCATGGGTCTCAAATCTCCAGGTACAAGGGAATCTTCCTACATCAAAACATGCATGGGAAACCCAGAAGATGGTATGCCGTGAGATCGGGAAAGGTTTCTAAAACGCACCTCATTTCTCCTCTCCTTGTGCTCGGGTTCGCCTTTCCAGCCGATTGACTAACCATCTCCCTACTTGGAGAATCAGCACCTTTAACCTACTGTTTCGTCCAGGTTGCATTTTGTCCTGAGGATGAACGGGAAGATGGGGAACCAACGAGAGACTAGCCCTAGGTTTTGGGACAGTCACAGGTCACTCCATTTTCCCATCAGGAAGAAGAATGAACCACAGGCTCAGCCTGCCCCCCAGAACCAAAATAGGGCCTGAAGCAATCCTGCGCTTTTGCGGCCAGCTCCCAAAAAAGCGAGGAGACAAATGGAGCTCAGGGGCACTGCAATTCACAAACGTGCAGAGTTATAAATGAGAACTCTCGTCCACAAATATATTGAGGGAAGGCAACGAAGAGGATTTGAAAGCAAGGCAGATTTTCAGGAAACAGATTTCAGGAGGTAGATTCGACTCGCCTTTAAAGCACATGAAAAGCGGCAAAACGTTGACAATGATACCCTTGTCCAAAAAGGGCGTATGCATTTTTTCCTGTATATATTCAGGAAAAAACGCATACGCCATTTTTGGCCAACCAAGCAAGCCGGAAGGGCAAATCAGCGCTACAAAGAAGTCTCGCTTGCCCTCGGTCAAAAGGGCCATGCTGAACAAAGTGTAAAAACCAGAAAAGCAGGACAGGCCATGGAGACATGGGAGCCTTGCTACGCTGATGGGCAGGATGTAAATTGCCAACAGGCACTCTGGAGAAGAGTACGGTGTGTCCTGAAACAAGTAATAAACACAGCGTAGAGAGCATAGGGCACTTCCACTCAAGGGCGTATAAATTGGGAAAAATAAAAATCAACAAGACACAGGCACCCTAAAGTTTACGGCTGCTCTGTTTCCAAGAACCTCCACTTCGGTACACCTTCAATATCCCAGGAAAGAGAAAAATGGATAAAGAAATGGTGGTACTTGGCACAATGGAATATCACTCAACCATGAAATCAATGTCATAAGGCTAGTTAGCAGCATGATGAGTGGATTTAGATACGATGATTCTAAGTGAAATAAGTCACACAGAAAAAGACACTTATCCTAAGATATCGCTTATAGAGGGAATGTCAAAATCGCTACACTTGAACTGAATTACAAAACAGAACAGAGTCACACCTTTAGAAGACACACTATGGCTGCTTAACGGGAAAGGTGAGGTGGGGTGATGCATAAAACAAGGGTTTGAAATTAGCTCAGAGACTGCTCCATAAGCCAAATATGTAATAGACAAGGCCTACTCCCTGCTCAGTGAACTGCACTCAACACACCCTAGTCACCACACAAGAATATATCTGACTAGTAAGAATCTGAAAACCTATGTATCAATATCTCTCTGCAAGTGAATCAAGAGGGTGTAAAGCGGCATCAACACAGCAGGGAAAAGCAGCCAAGCCCGATTCTAAACATAAATTACTTTAAAAAACCCACAAAACAAAGACAGTGAAAGAGAGAGAAATTCTTACAAAATCCGTTCAGGGTCTCTGATGCAACCTGGATTGACCATATCTAGACCCACAGCTGGATGAGACATAAGGCTGGACACTCTTGGGGCTGAGAGGATTGGTGAGGTTGGGTGAGCAAACGCAGATACTTTAAAGTAACACTGCGGAGAACACACCCCATGGGTCTCAAATCTCCAGGTACAAGGGAATCTTCCTACATCAAAACATGCATGGGAAACCCAGAAGATGGTATGCCATGAGATCGGGAAATGTTTCTAAAACGCACCTCATTTCTCCTCTCCTTGTGCTCGGGTTCACCATTCCAGCCGCTTGACTAACCATCTCCCTACTTGGAGAATCAGCACCTTTAACCTCCTGATTGTACAGGTTGCAATTTGTCCTGAGGATGAACGGGAAGACGCGGAACCAACGAGAGACGAGCCCTAGGTGTTGGGACAGGCATAGGTCACTCCATTTTCCCATCAGGAAGAAGAATGAACCACAGGCTCAGCCTGCCCCCCAGAACCAAAATAGGGCCTGAAGCAATCCTGCGCTTTTGCGGCCAGCTCCCAAAAAAGCGAGGAGACAAATGGAGCTCAGGGGCACTGCAATTCACAAACGTGCAGAGTAATAAATGAGAACTCTCGTCCACAAATATATTGAGGGAAGGCAACGAAGAGGATTTGAAAGCAAGGCAGATTTGCAGGAAACAGATTTCAGGAGGTAGATTCGACTCGCCTTTAAAGCACATAAAAAGCGGCAAAACGTTGACAATGATGCCCTTGGCCAAAAAGGGCGTATGCGTTTTTTCCTGAATATATTCAGGAAAAAACGCATACGCCCTTTTTGGCCAACCAAGCAAGCCGGAAGGGCAAATCAGCGCTACAAAGAAGTCTCGCTTGCCCTCGGTCAAAAGGGCCATGGTGAACAAACAGTAAAAACCAGAAAAGCAGGACAGGCCATGGAGACATGGGAGCCTTGCTACGCTGATGGGCGGGATATAAATTGCCAACAGGCACTCTGGAGAAGAGTACGGTGTGTCCTGAAACAAGTAATAAACACAGCGTAGAGAGCATAGGGCACTTCCACTCATGGGCATATAAATTGGGAAAACTAAAAATCAACAAGACACAGGCACCCCGAACTTTACGGCTGCTCTGTTTCCAAGAACCTCCGCTTCGGTACACCTTCAATATCCCAGGAAAGAGAAAAATGGATAAAGAAATGGTGGTACTTGGCACAATGGAATATCACTCAGCCATGAAATCAATGTCATAAGGCTAGTTAGCAGCATGATGAGTGGATTTAGGTCCGATGATTCTAAGTGAAATAAGTCACACAGAAAAAGACACTTATCCTAAGATATCGCTTATAGAGGGAATGTCAAAATCGCTACACTTGAACTGAATTACAAAACAGAACAGAGTCACACCTTTAGAAGACACACTATGGCTGCTTAACGGGAAAGGTGAGGTGGGGTGATGCATAAAACAAGGGTTTGAAATTAGCTCAGACACCGCTCCATAAGCCAAATATGTAATAGACAAGGCCTACTCCCTGCTCAGTGAACTGGACTCAACACCCCCTAGTCACCGCACAGGAATATATCTGACTAGTATGAATCTGAAAACCTATGTATCGATATCTCTCTGCAAGTGAATCAAGAGGGTGTAAAGCGGCATAAACACAGCAGGGAAAAGCAGCCAAACCCCATTCTAAACATACATTACTTTAAAAAACCCACAAAGCAAAGACAGTGAAAGAGAGAGAAATTCTTACAAAATCCGTTCAGGGTCTCTGATGCAACCTGGATTGACCATATCTAGACCCACAGCTGGATGAGACATAAGGCTGGACACTCTTGGGGCTGAGAGGATTGGTGAGGTTGGGTGAGCAAATGCAGATACTTTAAAGTAATACCGTGGGGTACCCACCCCATGGGTCTCAAATCTCCAGGTACAAGGGAATCTTCCTACATCAAAACATGCATGGGAAACCCAGAAGATGGTATGCCGTGAGATCGGGAAAGGTTTCTAAAACGCACCTCATTTCTCCTCTCCTTGTGCTCGGGTTCGCCTTTCCAGCCGATTGACTAACCATCTCCCTACTTGGAGAATCAGCACCTTTAACCTACTGTTTCGTCCAGGTTGCATTTTGTCCTGAGGATGAACGGGAAGATGGGGAACCAACGAGAGACTAGCCCTAGGTTTTGGGACAGGCACAGGTCACTCCATTTTCCCATCAGGAAGAAGAATGAACCACAGGCTCAGCCTGCCCCCCAGAACCAAAATAGGGCCTGAAGCAATCCTGCGCTTTTGCGGCCAGCTCCCAAAAAAGCGAGGAGACAAATGGAGCTCAGGGGCACTGCAATTCACAAACGTGCAGAGTTATAAATGAGAACTCTCGTCCACAAATATATTGAGGGAAGGCAACGAAGAGGATTTGAAAGCAAGGCAGATTTGCAGGAAACAGATTTCAGGAGGTAGATTCGACTCGCCTTTAAAGCACATGAAAAGCGGCAAAACGTTGACAATGATACCCTTGTCCAAAAAGGGCGTATGCATTTTTTCCTGTATATATTCAGGAAAAAACGCATACGCCATTTTTGGCCAACCAAGCAAGCCGGAAGGGCAAATCAGCGCTACAAAGAAGTCTCGCTTGCCCTCGGTCAAAAGGGCCATGCTGAACAAAGTGTAAAAACCAGAAAAGCAGGACAGGCCATGGAGACATGGGAGCCTTGCTACGCTGATGGGCGGGATGTAAATTGCCAACAGGCACTCTGTAGAAGAGTACGGTGTGTCCTGAAACAAGTAATAAACACAGCGTAGAGAGCATAGGGCACTTCCACTCATGGGCGTATAAATTGGGAAAACTAAAAATCAACAAGACACAGGCACCCTAAAGTTTACGGCTGCTCTGTTTCCAAGAACCTCCGCTTCGGTACACCTTCAATATCCCAGGAAAGAGAAAAATGGATAAAGAAATGGTGGTACTTGGCACAATGGAATATCACTCAACCATGAAATCAATGTCATAAGGCTAGTTAGCAGCATGATGAGTGGATTTAGATACGATGATTCTAAGTGAAATAAGTCACACAGAAAAAGACACTTATCCTAAGATATCGCTTATAGAGGGAATGTCAAAATCGCTACACTTGAACTGAATTACAAAACAGAACAGAGTCACACCTTTAGAAGACACACTATGGCTGCTTAACGGGAAAGGTGAGGTGGGGTGATGCATAAAACAAGGGTTTGAAATTAGCTCAGAGACCGCTCCATAAGCCAAATATGTAATAGACAAGGCCTACTCCCTGCTCAGTGAACTGCACTCAACACACCCTAGTCACCACACAAAAATATATATGACTAGTAAGAATCTGAAAACCTATGTATCAATATCTCTCTGCAAGTGAATCAAGAGGGTGTAAAGCGGCATCAACACAGCAGGGAAAAGCAGCCAAGCCCGATTCTAAACATAAATTACTTTAAAAAACCCACAAAACAAAGACAGTGAAAGAGAGAGAAATTCTTACAAAATCCGTTCAGGGTCTATGATGCAACCTGGATTGACCATATCTAGACCCACAGCTGGATGAGACATAAGGCTGGACACTCTTGGGGCTGAGAGGATTGGTGAGGTTGGGTGAGCAAACGCAGATACTTTAAAGTAACACTGCGGAGAACACACCCCATGGGTCTCAAATCTCCAGGTACAAGGGAATCTTCCTACATCAAAACATGCATGGGAAACCCAGAAGATGGTATGCCATGAGATCGGGAAATGTTTCTAAAACGCACCTCATTTCTCCTCTCCTTGTGCTCGGGTTCGCCATTCCAGCCGCTTGACTAACCATCTCCCTACTTGGAGAATCAGCACCTTTAACCTCCTGATTGTACAGGTTGCAATTTGTCCTGAGGATGAACGGGAAGACGCGGAACCAACGAGAGACGAGCCCTAGGTGTTGGGACAGGCATAGGTCACTCCATTTTCCCATCAGGAAGAAGAATGAACCACAGGCTCAGCCTGCCCCCCAGAACCAAAATAGGGCCTGAAGCAATCCTGCGCTTTTGCGGCCAGCTCCCAAAAAAGCGAGGAGACAAATGGAGCTCAGGGGCACTGCAATTCACAAACGTGCAGAGTAATAAATGAGAACTCTCGTCCACAAATATATTGAGGGAAGGCAACGAAGAGGATTTGAAAGCAAGGCAGATTTGCAGGAAACAGATTTCAGGAGGTAGATTCGACTCGCCTTTAAAGCACATAAAAAGCGGCAAAACGTTGACAATGATGCCCTTGGCCAAAAAGGGCGTATGCGTTTTTTCCTGAATATATTCAGGAAAAAACGCATACGCCCTTTTTGGCCAACCAAGCAAGCCGGAAGGGCAAATCAGCGCTACAAAGAAGTCTCGCTTGCCCTCGGTCAAAAGGGCCATGGTGAAGAAACAGTAAAAACCAGAAAAGCAGGACAGGCCATGGAGACATGGGAGCCTTGCTACGCTGATGGGCGGGATATAAATTGCCAACAGGCACTCTGGAGAAGAGTACGGTGTGTCCTGAAACAAGTAATAAACACAGCGTAGAGAGCATAGGGCACTTCCACTCATGGGCATATAAATTGGGAAAACTAAAAATCAACAAGACACAGGCACCCCGAACTTTACGGCTGCTCTGTTTCCAAGAACCTCCGCTTCGGTACACCTTCAATATCCCAGGAAAGAGAAAAATGGATAAAGAAATGGTGGTACTTGGCACAATGGAATATCACTCAGCCATGAAATCAATGTCATAAGGCTAGTTAGCAGCATGATGAGTGGATTTAGGTCCGATGATTCTAAGTGAAATAAGTCACACAGAAAAAGACACTTATCCTAAGATATCGCTTATAGAGGGAATGTCAAAATCGCTACACTTGAACTGAATTACAAAACAGAACAGAGTCACACCTTTAGAAGACACACTATGGCTGCTTAACGGGAAAGGTGAGGTGGGGTGATGCATAAAACAAGGGTTTGAAATTAGCTCAGACACCGCTCCATAAGCCAAATATGTAATAGACAAGGCCTACTCCCTGCTCAGTGAACTGGACTCAACACCCCCTAGTCACCGCACAGGAATATATCTGACTAGTATGAATCTGAAAACCTATGTATCGATATCTCTCTGCAAGTGAATCAAGAGGGTGTAAAGCGGCATAAACACAGCAGGGAAAAGCAGCCAAACCCCATTCTAAACATACATTACTTTAAAAAACCCACAAAGCAAAGACAGTGAAAGAGAGAGAAATTCTTACAAAATCCGTTCAGGGTCTCTGATGCAACCTGGATTGACCATATCTAGACCCACAGCTGGATGAGACATAAGGCTGGACACTCTTGGGGCTGAGAGGATTGGTGAGGTTGGGTGAGCAAATGCAGATACTTTAAAGTAATACCGTGGGGTACCCACCCCATGGGTCTCAAATCTCCAGGTACAAGGGAATCTTCCTACATCAAAACATGCATGGGAAACCCAGAAGATGGTATGCCGTGAGATCGGGAAAGGTTTCTAAAACGCACCTCATTTCTCCTCTCCTTGTGCTCGGGTTCGCCTTTCCAGCCGATTGACTAACCATCTCCCTACTTGGAGAATCAGCACCTTTAACCTACTGTTTCGTCCAGGTTGCATTTTGTCCTGAGGATGAACGGGAAGATGGGGAACCAACGAGAGACTAGCCCTAGGTTTTGGGACAGGCACAGGTCACTCCATTTTCCCATCAGGAAGAAGAATGAACCACAGGCTCAGCCTGCCCCCCAGAACCAAAATAGGGCCTGAAGCAATCCTGCGCTTTTGCGGCCAGCTCCCAAAAAAGCGAGGAGACAAATGGAGCTCAGGGGCACTGCAATTCACAAACGTGCAGAGTTATAAATGAGAACTCTCGTCCACAAATATATTGAGGGAAGGCAACGAAGAGGATTTGAAAGCAAGGCAGATTTTCAGGAAACAGATTTCAGGAGGTAGATTCGACTCGCCTTTAAAGCACATGAAAAGCGGCAAAACGTTGACAATGATACCCTTGTCCAAAAAGGGCGTATGCATTTTTTCCTGTATATATTCAGGAAAAAACGCATACGCCCTTTTTGGCCAACCAAGCAAGCCGGAAGGGCAAATCAGCGCTACAAAGAAGTCTCGCTTGCCCTCGGTCAAAAGGGCCATGCTGAACAAAGTGTAAAAACCAGAAAAGCAGGACAGGCCATGGAGACATGGGAGCCTTGCTACGCTGATGGGCGGGATGTAAATTGCCAACAGGCACTCTGTAGAAGAGTACGGTGTGTCCTGAAACAAGTAATAAACACAGCGTAGAGAGCATAGGGCACTTCCACTCATGGGCGTATAAATTGGGAAAACTAAAAATCAACAAGACACAGGCACCCTAAAGTTTACGGCTGCTCTGTTTCCAAGAACCTCCGCTTCGGTACACCTTCAATATCCCAGGAAAGAGAAAAATGGATAAAGAAATGGTGGTACTTGGCACAATGGAATATCACTCAACCATGAAATCAATGTCATAAGGCTAGTTAGCAGCATGATGAGTGGATTTAGATACGATGATTCTAAGTGAAATAAGTCACACAGAAAAAGACACTTATCCTAAGATATCGCTTATAGAGGGAATGTCAAAATCGCTACACTTGAACTGAATTACAAAACAGAACAGAGTCACACCTTTAGAAGACACACTATGGCTGCTTAACGGGAAAGGTGAGGTGGGGTGATGCATAAAACAAGGGTTTGAAATTAGCTCAGACACCGCTCCATAAGCCAAATATGTAATAGACAAGGCCTACTCCCTGCTCAGTGAACTGCACTCAACACACCCTAGTCACCACACAAGAATATATCTGACTAGTAAGAATCTGAAAACCTATGTATCGATATCTCTCTGCAAGTGAATCAAGAGGGTGTAAAGCGGCATCAACACAGCAGGGAAAAGCAGCCAAGCCCGATTCTAAACATAAATTACTTTAAAAAACCCACAAAACAAAGACAGTGAAAGAGAGAGAAATTCTTACAAAATCCGTTCAGGGTCTATGATTCAACCTGGATTGACCATATCTAGACCCACAGCTGGATGAGACATAAGGCTGGACACTCTTGGGGCTGAGAGGATTGGTGAGGTTGGGTGAGCAAACGCAGATACTTTAAAGTAACACTGCGGAGAACACACCCCATGGGTCTCAAATCTCCAGGTACAAGGGAATCTTCCTACATCAAAACATGCATGGGAAACCCAGAAGATGGTATGCCGTGAGATCGGGAAAGGTTTCTAAAACGCACCTCATTTCTCCTCTCCTTGTGCTCGGGTTCGCCATTCCAGCCGCTTGACTAACCATCTCCCTACTTGGAGAATCAGCACCTTTAACCTCCTGATTGTACAGGTTGCAATTTGTCCTGAGGATGAACGGGAAGACGCGGAACCAACGAGAGACGAGCCCTAGGTGTTGGGACAGGCATAGGTCACTCCATTTTCCCATCAGGAAGAAGAATGAACCACAGGCTCAGCCTGCCCCCCAGAACCAAAATAGGGCCTGAAGCAATCCTGCGCTTTTGCGGCCAGCTCCCAAAAAAGCGAGGAGACAAATGGAGCTCAGGGGCACTGCAATTCACAAACGTGCAGAGTTATAAATGAGAACTCTCGTCCACAAATATATTGAGGGAAGGCAACGAAGAGGATTTGAAAGCAAGGCAGATTTGCAGGAAACAGATTTCAGGAGGTAGATTCGACTCGCCTTTAAAGCATATGAAAAGCGGCAAAACGTTGACAATGATGCCCTTGGCCAAAAAGGGCGTATGCGTTTTTTCCTGAATATATTCAGGAAGAAACGCATACGCCCTTTTTGGCCAACCAAGCAAGCCGGAAGGGCAAATCAGCACTACAAAGAAGTCTCGCTTGCCCTCGGTCAAAAGGGCCATGCTGAAAAAATTGTAAAAACCAGAAAAGCAGGACAGGCCATGGAGACATGGGAGCCTTACTACGCTGATGGGTGGGATGTAAATTGCCAACAGGCACTCTGGAGAAGAGTACGGTGTGTCCTGAAACAAGTAATAAACACAGCGTAGAGAGCATAGGGCACTTCCACTCATGGGCATATAAATTGGGAAAACTAAAAATCAACAACACAGGCACCCTAAAGTTTACGGCTGCTCTGTTTCCAAGAACCTCCGGTTTGGTACACCTTCAATATCCCAGGAAAGAGAAAAATGGATAAACAAATGGTGGTACTTGGCACAATGGAATATCACTCAGCCATGAAATCAATGTCATAAGGCTAGTTAGCAGCATGATGAGTGGATTTAGGTACGTTGATTCTAAGTGAAATAAGTCACACAGAAAAAGACACTTATCCTAAGATATCGCTTATAGAGGGAATGTCAAAATCGCTACACTTGAACTGAATTACAAAACAGAACAGAGTCACACCTTTAGAAGACACACTATGGCTGCTTAACGGGAAAGGTGAGGTGGGGTGATGCATAAAACAAGGGTTTGAAATTAGCTCAGACACCGCTCCATAAGCCAAATATGTAATAGACAAGGCCTACTCCCTGCTCAGTGAACTGGACTCAACACCCCCTAGTCACCGCACAGGAATATATCTGACTAGTATGAATCTGAAAACCTATGTATCGATATCTCTCTGCAAGTGAATCAAGAGGGTGTAAAGCGGCATAAACACAGCAGGGAAAAGCAGCCAAACCCCATTCTAAACATACATTACTTTAAAAAACCCACAAAGCAAAGACAGTGAAAGGGAGAGAAATTCTTACAAAATCCGTTCAGGGTCTCTGATGCAACCTGGATTGACCATATCTAGACCCACAGCTGGATGAGACATAAGGCTGGACACTCTTGGGGCTGAGAGGATTGGTGAGGTTGGGTGAGCAAATGCAGATACTTTAAAGTAATACCGCGGGGTACCCACCCCATGGGTCTCAAATCTCCAGGTACAAGGGAATCTTCCTACATCAAAACATGCATGGGAAACCCAGAAGATGGTATGCCGTGAGATCGGGAAAGGTTTCTAAAGCGCACCTCATTTCTCCTCTCCTTTTGCTCGGGTTCGCCATTCCAGCCGCTTGACTAACCATCTCTCTACTTGGAGAATCAGCACCTTTAACCTCCTGTTTCGTCCAGGTTGCAATTTGTCCTGAGGATGAACGGGAAGACGGGGAAACAACGAGAGACTAGCCCTAGGTGTTGGGACAGGCACAGGTCATTCCATTTTCCCATCAGGAAGAAGAATGAACCACAGGCTCAGACTACCCCCCAGAACCAAAATAGGGCCTGAAGCAATCCTGCGCTTTTGCGGCCAGCTCCCAAAAAAGCGAGGAGACAAATGGAGCTCAGGGGCACTGCAATTCACAAACGTGCAGAGTTATAAATGAGAACTCTCGTCCACAAATATATTGAGGGAAGGTAACGAAGAGGATTTGAAAGCAAGGCAGATTTGCAGGAAACAGATTTCAGGAGGTAGATTCGACTCGCCGTTAAAGCACATGAAAAGCGGCAAAACGTTGACAATGATGCCCTTGGCCAAAAAGGGCGTATGCGTTTTTTCCTGAATATATTCAGGAAGAAACGCATACGCCCTTTTTGGCCAACCAAGCAAGCCAGAAGGGCAAATCAGCGCTACAAAGAAGTCTCGCTTGCCCTCGGTCAAAAGGGCCATGCTGAACAAAGTGTAAAAACCAGAAAAGCAGGACAGGCCATGGAGACATGGGAGCCTTGCTACGCTGATGGGCGGGATGTAAATTGCCAACAGGCACTCTGGAGAAGAGTACGGTGTGTCCTGAAACAAGTAATAAACACAGCGTAGAGAGCATAGGGCACTTCCACTCATGGGCATATAAATTGGGAAAACTAAAAATCAACAAGACACAGGCACCCTAAAGTTTACGGCTGCTCTGTTTCCAAGAACCTCCGGTTTGGTACACCTTCAATATCCCAGGAAAGAGAAAAATGGATAAAGAAATGGTGGTACTTGGCACAATGGAATATCACGCAGCCATGAAATCAATGTCATAAGGCTAGTTAGCAGCATGATGAGTGGATTTAGGTACGTTGATTCTAAGTGAAATAAGTCACACAGAAAAAGACACTTATCCTAAGATATCGCTTATAGAGGGAATGTCAAAATCGCTACACTTGAACTGAATTACAAAACAGAACAGAGTCACACCTTTAGAAGACACACTATGGCTGCTTAACGGGAAAGGTGAGGTGGGGTGATGCATAAAACAAGGGTTTGAAATTAGCTCAGACACCGCTCCATAAGCCAAATATGTAATAGACAAGGCCTACTCCCTGCTCAGTGAACTGGACTCAACACCCCTAGTCACCGCACAGGAATATATCTGACTAGTATGAATCTGAAAACCTATGTATCGATATCTCTCTGCAAGTGAATCAAGAGGGTGTAAAGCGGCATAAACACAGCAGGGAAAAGCAGCCAAACCCCATTCTAAACATACATTACTTTAAAAAACCCACAAAGCAAAGACAGTGAAAGGGAGAGAAATTCTTACAAAATCCGTTCAGGGGCTCTCTGATGCAACCTGGATTGACCATATCTAGACCCACAGCTGGATGAGACATAAGGCTGGACACTCTTGGGGCTGAGAGGATTGGTGAGGTTGGGTGAGCAAATGCAGATACTTTAAAGTAATACCGCGGGGAACCACCCCATGGGTCTCAAATCTCCAGGTACAAGGGAATCTTCCTACATCAAAACATGCATGGGAAACCCAGAAGATGGTATGCCGTGAGATCGGGAATGGTTTCTAAAGCGCACCTCATTTCTCCTCTCCTTTTGCTCGGGTTCGCCATTCCAGCCGCTTGACTAACCATCTCTCTACTTGGAGAATCAGCACCTTTAACCTCCTGTTTCGTCCAGGTTGCAATTTGTCCTGAGGATGAACGGAAGACGGGGAAACAACGAGAGACTAGCCCTAGGTGTTGGGACAGGCACAGGTCATTCCATTTTCCCATCAGGAAGAAGAATGAACCACAGGCTCAGACTACCCCCCAGAACCAAAATAGGGCCTGAAGCAATCCTGCGCTTTTGCGGCCAGCTCCCAAAAAAGCGAGGAGACAAATGGAGCTCAGGGGCACTGCAATTCACAAACGTGCAGAGTTATAAATGAGAACTCTCGTCCCACAAATATATTGAGGGAAGGTAACGAAGAGGATTTGAAAGCAAGGCAGATTTGCAGGAAACAGATTTCAGGAGGTAGATTCGACTCGCCGTTAAAGCACATGAAAAGCGGCAAAACGTTGACAATGATGCCCTTGGCCAAAAAGGGCGTATGCGTTTTTAACTGAATATATTCAGGAAGAAACTCATACGCCCTTTTTGGCCAACCAAGCAAGCCAGAAGGGCAAATCAGCGCTACAAAGAAGTCTCGCTTGCCCTCGGTCAAAAGGGCCACGCTGAACAAAGTGTAAAAACCAGAAAAGCAGGACAGGCCATGGAGACATGGGAGCCTTGCTACGCTGATGGGCGGGATGTAAATTGCCAACAGGCACTCTGGAGAAGAGTACGGTGTGTCCTGAAACAAGTAATAAACACATCGTAGAGAGCATAGGGCACTTCCACTCATGGGCATATAAATTGGGAAAACTAAAAATCAACAAGACACAGGCACCCTAAAGTTTACGGCTGCTCTGTTTCCAAGAACCTCTGGTTTGGTACACCTTCAATATCCCAGGAAAGAGAAAAATGGATAAAGAAATGGTGGTACTTGGCACAATGGAATATCACTCAGCCATGAAATCAATGTCATAAGGCTAGTTAGCAGCATGATGAGTGGATTTAGGTACGTTGATTCTAAGTGAAATAAGTCACACAGAAAAAGACACTTATCCTAAGATATCGCTTATAGAGGGAATGTCAAAATCGCTACACTTGAACTGAATTACAAAACAGAACAGAGTCACACCTTTAGAAGACACACTATGGCTGCTTAACGGGAAAGGTGAGGTGGGGTGATGCATAAAACAAGGGTTTGAAATTAGCTCAGACACCGCTCCATAAGCCAAATATGTAATAGACAAGGCCTACTCCCTGCTCAGTGAACTGGACTCAACACCCCCTAGTCACCGCACAGGAATATATCTGACTAGTATGAATCTGAAAACCTATGTATCGATATCTCTCTGCAAGTGAATCAAGAGGGTGTAAAGCGGCATAAACACAGCAGGGAAAAGCAGCCAAACCCCATTCTAAACATACATTACTTTAAAAAACCCACAAAGCAAAGACAGTGAAAGGGAGAGAAATTCTTACAAAATCCGTTCAGGGTCTCTGATGCAACCTGGATTGACCATATCTAGACCCACAGCTGGATGAGACATAAGGCTGGACACTCTTGGGGCTGAGAGGATTGGTGAGGTTGGGTGAGCAAATGCAGATACTTTAAAGTAATACCGCGGGGTACCCACCCCATGGGTCTCAAATCTCCAGGTACAAGGGAATCTTCCTACATCAAAACATGCACGGGAAACCCAGAAGATGGTATGCCGTGAGATCGGGAAAGGTTTCTAAAGCGCACCTCATTTCTCCTCTCCTTTTGCTCGGGTTCGCCATTCCAGCCGCTTGACTAACCATCTCTCTACTTGGAGAATCAGCACCTTTAACCTCCTGTTTCGTCCAGGTTGCAATTTGTCCTGAGGATGAACGGGAAGACGGGGAAACAACGAGAGACTAGCCCTAGGTGTTGGGACAGGCACAGGTCATTCCATTTTCCCATCAGGAAGAAGAATGAACCACAGGCTCAGACTACCCCCCAGAACCAAAATAGGGCCTGAAGCAATCCTGCGCTTTTGCGGCCAGCTCCCAAAAAAGCGAGGAGACAAATGGAGCTCAGGGGCACTGCAATTCACAAACGTGCAGAGTTATAAATGAGAACTCTCGTCCACAAATATATTGAGGGAAGGTAACGAAGAGGATTTGAAAGCAAGGCAGATTTGCAGGAAACAGATTTCAGGAGGTAGATTCGACTCGCCGTTAAAGCACATGAAAAGCGGCAAAACGTTGACAATGATGCCCTTGGCCAAAAAGGGCGTATGCGTTTTTTCCTGAATATATTCAGGAAGAAACGCATACGCCCTTTTTGGCCAACCAAGCAAGCCAGAAGGGCAAATCAGCGCTACAAAGAAGTCTCGCTTGCCCTCGGTCAAAAGGGCCATGCTGAACAAAGTGTAAAAACCAGAAAAGCAGGACAGGCCATGGAGACATGGGAGCCTTGCTACGCTGATGGGCGGGATGTAAATTGCCAACAGGCACTCTGGAGAAGAGTACGGTGTGTCCTGAAACAAGTAATAAACACAGCGTAGAGAGCATAGGGCACTTCCACTCATGGGCATATAAATTGGGAAAACTAAAAATCAAACAACACAGGCACCCTAAAGTTTACAGCTGCTCTGTTTCCAAGAACCTCCGGTTTGGTACACCTTCAATATCCCAGGAAAGAGAAAAATGGATAAACAAATGGTGGTACTTGGCACAATGGAATATCACTCAGCCATGAAATCAATGTCATAAGGCTAGTTAGCAGCATGATGAGTGGATTTAGGTACGTTGATTCTAAGTGAAATAAGTCACACAGAAAAAGACACTTATCCTAAGATATCGCTTATAGAGGGAATGTCAAAATCGCTACACTTGAACTGAATTACAAAACAGAACAGAGTCACACCTTTAGAAGACACACTATGGCTGCTTAACGGGAAAGGTGAGGTGGGGTGATGCATAAAACAAGGGTTTGAAATTAGCTCAGACACCGCTCCATAAGCCAAATATGTAATAGACAAGGCCTACTCCCTGCTCAGTGAACTGGACTCAACACCCCCTAGTCACCGCACAGGAATATATCTGACTAGTATGAATCTGAAAACCTATGTATCGATATCTCTCTGCAAGTGAATCAAGAGGGTGTAAAGCGGCATAAACACAGCAGGGAAAAGCAGCCAAACCCCATTCTAAACATACATTACTTTAAAAAACCCACAAAGCAAAGACAGTGAAAGGGAGAGAAATTCTTACAAAATCCGTTCAGGGTCTCTGATGCAACCTGGATTGACCATATCTAGACCCACAGCTGGATGAGACATAAGGCTGGACACTCTTGGGGCTGAGAGGATTGGTGAGGTTGGGTGAGCAAATGCAGATACTTTAAAGTAATACCGCGGGGTACCCACCCCATGGGTCTCAAATCTCCAGGTACAAGGGAATCTTCCTACATCAAAACATGCATGGGAAACCCAGAAGATGGTATGCCGTGAGATCGGGAAAGGTTTCTAAAGCGCACCTCATTTCTCCTCTCCTTTTGCTCGGGTTCGCCATTCCAGCCGCTTGACTAACCATCTCTCTACTTGGAGAATCAGCACCTTTAACCTCCTGTTTCGTCCAGGTTGCAATTTGTCCTGAGGATGAACGGGAAGACGGGGAAACAACGAGAGACTAGCCCTAGGTGTTGGGACAGGCACAGGTCATTCCATTTTCCCATCAGGAAGAAGAATGAACCACAGGCTCAGACTACCCCCCAGAACCAAAATAGGGCCTGAAGCAATCCTGCGCTTTTGCGGCCAGCTCCAAAAAAGCGAGGAGACAAATGGAGCTCAGGGGCACTGCAATTCACAAACGTGCAGAGTTATAAATGAGAACTCTCGTCCACAAATATATTGAGGGAAGGTAACGAAGAGGATTTGAAAGCAAGGCAGATTTGCAGGAAACAGATTTCAGGAGGTAGATTCGACTCGCCGTTAAAGCACATGAAAAGCGGCAAAACGTTGACAATGATGCCCTTGGCCAAAAAGGGCGTATGCGTTTTTTCCTGAATATATTCAGGAAGAAACGCATACGCCCTTTTTGGCCAACCAAGCAAGCCAGAAGGGCAAATCAGCGCTACAAAGAAGTCTCGCTTGCCCTCGGTCAAAAGGGCCATGCTGAACAAAGTGTAAAAACCAGAAAAGCAGGACAGGCCATGGAGACATGGGAGCCTTGCTACGCTGATGGGCGGGATGTAAATTGCCAACAGGCACTCTGGAGAAGAGTACGGTGTGTCCTGAAACAAGTAATAAACACAGCGTAGAGAGCATAGGGCACTTCCACTCATGGGCATATAAATTGGGAAAACTAAAAATCAACAAGACACAGGCACCCTAAAGTTTACGGCTGCTCTGTTTCCAAGAACCTCCGGTTTGGTACACCTTCAATATCCCAGGAAAGAGAAAAATGGATAAAGAAATGGTGGTACTTGGCACAATGGAATATCACGCAGCCATGAAATCAATGTCATAAGGCTAGTTAGCAGCATGATGAGTGGATTTAGGTACGTTGATTCTAAGTGAAATAAGTCACACAGAAAAAGACACTTATCCTAAGATATCGCTTATAGAGGGAATGTCAAAATCGCTACACTTGAACTGAATTACAAAACAGAACAGAGTCACACCTTTAGAAGACACACTATGGCTGCTTAACGGGAAAGGTGAGGTGGGGTGATGCATAAAACAAGGGTTGAAATTAGCTCAGACACCGCTCCATAAGCCAAATATGTAATAGACAAGGCCTACTCCCTGCTCAGTGAACTGGACTCAACACCCCCTAGTCACCGCACAGGAATATATCTGACTAGTATGAATCTGAAAACCTATGTATCGATATCTCTCTGCAAGTGAATCAAGAGGGTGTAAAGCGGCATAAACACAGCAGGGAAAAGCAGCCAAACCCCATTCTAAACATACATTACTTTAAAAAACCCACAAAGCAAAGACAGTGAAAGGGAGAGAAATTCTTACAAAATCCGTTCAGGGTCTCTGATGCAACCTGGATTGACCATATCTAGACCCACAGCTGGATGAGACATAAGGCTGGACACTCTTGGGGCTGAGAGGATTGGTGAGGTTGGGTGAGCAAATGCAGATACTTTAAAGTAATACCGCGGGGAACCCACCCCATGGGTCTCAAATCTCCAGGTACAAGGGAATCTTCCTACATCAAAACATGCATGGGAAACCCAGAAGATGGTATGCCGTGAGATCGGGAATGGTTTCTAAAGCGCACCTCATTTCTCCTCTCCTTTTGCTCGGGTTCGCCATTCCAGCCGCTTGACTAACCATCTCTCTACTTGGAGAATCAGCACCTTTAACCTCCTGTTTCGTCCAGGTTGCAATTTGTCCTGAGGATGAACGGGAAGACGGGGAAACAACGAGAGACTAGCCCTAGGTGTTGGGACAGGCACAGGTCATTCCATTTTCCCATCAGGAAGAAGAATGAACCACAGGCTCAGACTACCCCCCAGAACCAAAATAGGGCCTGAAGCAATCCTGCGCTTTTGCGGCCAGCTCCCAAAAAAGCGAGGAGACAAATGGAGCTCAGGGGCACTGCAATTCACAAACGTGCAGAGTTATAAATGAGAACTCTCGTCCACAAATATATTGAGGGAAGGTAACGAAGAGGATTTGAAAGCAAGGCAGATTTGCAGGAAACAGATTTCAGGAGGTAGATTCGACTCGCCGTTAAAGCACATGAAAAGCGGCAAAACGTTGACAATGATGCCCTTGGCCAAAAAGGGCGTATGCGTTTTTAACTGAATATATTCAGGAAGAAACTCATACGCCCTTTTTGGCCAACCAAGCAAGCCAGAAGGGCAAATCAGCGCTACAAAGAAGTCTCGCTTGCCCTCGGTCAAAAGGGCCACGCTGAACAAAGTGTAAAAACCAGAAAGCAGGACAGGCCATGGAGACATGGGAGCCTTGCTACGCTGATGGGCGGGATGTAAATTGCCAACAGGCACTCTGGAGAAGAGTACGGGTGTGTCCTGAAACAAGTAATAAACACATCGTAGAGAGCATAGGGCACTTCCACTCATGGGCATATAAATTGGGAAAACTAAAAATCAACAAGACACAGGCACCCTAAAGTTTACGGCTGCTCTGTTTCCAAGAACCTCTGGTTTGGTACACCTTCAATATCCCAGGAAAGAGAAAAATGGATAAAGAAATGGTGGTACTTGGCACAATGGAATATCACTCAGCCATGAAATCAATGTCATAAGGCTAGTTAGCAGCATGATGAGTGGATTTAGGTACGTTGATTCTAAGTGAAATAAGTCACACAGAAAAAGACACTTATCCTAAGATATCGCTTATAGAGGGAATGTCAAAATCGCTACACTTGAACTGAATTACAAAACAGAACAGAGTCACACCTTTAGAAGACACACTATGGCTGCTTAACGGAAAGGTGAGGTGGGGTGATGCATAAAACAAGGGTTTGAAATTAGCTCAGACACCGCTCCATAAGCCAAATATGTAATAGACAAGGCCTACTCCCTGCTCAGTGAACTGGACTCAACACCCCCTAGTCACCGCACAGGAATATATCTGACTAGTATGAATCTGAAAACCTATGTATCGATATCTCTCTGCAAGTGAATCAAGAGGGTGTAAAGCGGCATAAACACAGCAGGGAAAAGCAGCCAAACCCCATTCTAAACATACATTACTTTAAAAAACCCACAAAGCAAAGACAGTGAAAGGGAGAGAAATTCTTACAAAATCCGTTCAGGGTCTCTGATGCAACCTGGATTGACCATATCTAGACCCACAGCTGGATGAGACATAAGGCTGGACACTCTTGGGGCTGAGAGGATTGGTGAGGTTGGGTGAGCAAATGCAGATACTTTAAAGTAATACCGCGGGGTACCCACCCCATGGGTCTCAAATCTCCAGGTACAAGGGAATCTTCCTACATCAAAACATGCACGGGAAACCCAGAAGATGGTATGCCGTGAGATCGGGAAAGGTTTCTAAAGCGCACCTCATTTCTCCTCTCCTTTTGCTCGGGTTCGCCATTCCAGCCGCTTGACTAACCATCTCTCTACTTGGAGAATCAGCACCTTTAACCTCCTGTTTCGTCCAGGTTGCAATTTGTCCTGAGGATGAACGGGAAGACGGGGAAACAACGAGAGACTAGCCCTAGGTGTTGGGACAGGCACAGGTCATTCCATTTTCCCATCAGGAAGAAGAATGAACCACAGGCTCAGACTACCCCCCAGAACCAAAATAGGGCCTGAAGCAATCCTGCGCTTTTGCGGCCAGCTCCCAAAAAAGCGAGGAGACAAATGGAGCTCAGGGGCACTGCAATTCACAAACGTGCAGAGTTATAAATGAGAACTCTCGTCCACAAATATATTGAGGGAAGGTAACGAAGAGGATTTGAAAGCAAGGCAGATTTGCAGGAAACAGATTTCAGGAGGTAGATTCGACTCGCCGTTAAAGCACATGAAAAGCGGCAAAACGTTGACAATGATGCCCTTGGCCAAAAAGGGCGTATGCGTTTTTTCCTGAATATATTCAGGAAGAAACGCATACGCCCTTTTTGGCCAACCAAGCAAGCCAGAAGGGCAAATCAGCGCTACAAAGAAGTCTCGCTTGCCCTCGGTCAAAAGGGCCATGCTGAACAAAGTGTAAAAACCAGAAAAGCAGGACAGGCCATGGAGACATGGGAGCCTTGCTACGCTGATGGGCGGGATGTAAATTGCCAACAGGCACTCTGGAGAAGAGTACGGTGTGTCCTGAAACAAGTAATAAACACAGCGTAGAGAGCATAGGGCACTTCCACTCATGGGCGTATAAATTGGGAAAACTAAAAATCAACAAGACACAGGCACCCTAAATTTGACGGCTGCTCTGTTTCCAAGAACCTCCGCTTCGGTACACCTTCAATATCCCAGGAAAGAGAAAAATGGATAAAGAAATGGTAGTACTTGGCACAATGGAATATCACTCAGCCATGAAATCAATGTCATAAGGCTAGTTAGCAGCATGTTGAGTGGATTTAGATACGATGATTCTAAGTGAAATAAGTCACACAGAAAAAGACACTTATCCTAAGATATCGCTTATAGAGGGAATGTCAAAATCGCTACACTTGAACTGAATTACAAAACAGAACAGAGTCACACCTTTAGAAGACACACTATGGCTGCTTAACGGGAAAGGTGAGGTGGGGTGATGCATAAAACAAGGGTTTGAAATTAGCTCAGAGACCGCTCCATAAGCCAAATATGTAATAGACAAGGCCTACTCCCTGCTCAGTGAACTGGACTCAACACACCCTAGTCACCACACAAGAATATATCTGACTAGTAAGAATCTGAAAACCTATGTATCGATATCTCTCTGCAAGTGAATCAAGAGGGTGTAAAGCGGCATAAACACAGCAGGGAAAAGCAGCCAAACCCCATTCTAAACATACATTACTTTAAAAAACCCACAAAGCAAAGACAGTGAAAGAGAGAGAAATTCTTACAAAATCCGTTCTGGGTCTATGATGCAACCTGGATTGACCATATCTAGACCCACAGCTGGATGAGACATAAGGCTGGACACTCTTGGGGCTGAGAGGATTGGTGAGGTTGGGTGAGCAAACGCAGATACTTTAAAGTAACACTGCGGGGAACACACCCCATGGGTCTCAAATCTCCAGGTACAAGGGCATCTTCCTACATCAAAACATGCATGGGAAACCCAGAAGATGGTATGCCATGAGATCGGGAAAGGTTTCTAAAATGCACCTCATTTCTCCTCTCCTTGTGCTCGGGTTCACCATTCCAGCTGCTTGACTAACCATCTCCTTACTTGAAGAATCAGCACCTTTAACCTCCTGATTGTACAGGTTGCAATTTGTCCTGAGGATGAACGTGAAGACGGGGAACCAACGAGAGATGAGCCCTAGGTGTTGGGACAGGCATAGGTCACTCCATTTTCCCATCAGGAAGAAGAATGAACCACAGGCTCAGCCTGCCCCCCAGAACCAAAATAGGGCCTGAAGCAATCCTGCGCTTTTGCGGCCAGCTCCCAAAAAAGCGAGGAGACAAATGGAGCTCAGGGGCACTGCAATTCACAAACGTGCAGAGTTATAAATGAGAACTCTCGTCCACAAATATATTGAGGGAAGGCAACGAAGAGGATTTGAAAGCAAGGCAGATTTGCAGGAAACAGATTTCAGGAGGTAGATTCGACTCGCCGTTAAAGCACATGAAAAGCGGCAAAACGTTGACAATGATGCCCTTGGCCAAAAAGGGCGTATGCGTTTTTTCCTGAATATATTCAGGAAAAAACGCATACGCCCTTTTTGGCCAACCAAGCAAGACGGAAGGGAAAATCAGCGCTACAAAGAAGTCTCGCTTGCCCTCGGTCAAAAGGGCCATGCTGAACAAAGTGTAAAAACCAGAAAAGCAGGACAGGCCATGGAGACATGGGAGCCTTGCTACGCTGATGGGCGGGATGTAAATTGCCAACAGGCACTCTGGAGAAGAGTACGGTGTGTCCTGAAACAAGTAATAAACACAGCGTAGAGAGCATAGGGCACTTCCACTCATGGGCGTATAAATTGGGAAAACTAAAAATCAACAAGACACAGGCACCCTAAAGTTTATGGCTGCTCTGTTTCCAAGAACCTCCGCTTCGGTACACCTTCAATATCCCAGGAAATAGAAAAATGGATAAAGAAATGGTAGTACTTGGTACAATGGAATATCACTCAGCCATGAAATCAATGTCATAAGGCTAGTTAGCAGCATGATGAGTGTATTTAGGTACGATGATTCTAAGTGAAATAAGTCACACAGAAAAAGACACTTATCCTAAGATATCGCTTATAGAGGGAATGTCAAAATCGCTACACTTGAAATGAATTACAAAACAGAACAGAGTCACACCTTTAGAAGACACACTATGGCTGCTTAACGGGAAAGGTGAGGTGGGGTGATGCATAAAACAAGGGTTTGAAATTAGCTCAGAGACCGCTCCATAAGCCAAATATGTAATAGACAAGGCCTACTCCCTGCTCAGTGAACTGGACTCAACACACCCTAGTCAGCACACAAGAATATATCTGACTAGTAAGAATCTGAAAACCTATGTATCGATATCTCTCTGCAAGTGAATCAAGAGGGTGTAAAGCGGCATCAACACAGCAGGGAAAAGCAGCCAAGCCCGATTCTAAACATAAATTACTTTAAAAAACCCACAAAACAAAGACAGTGAAAGAGAGAGAAATTCTTACAAAATCCGTTCAGGGTCTATGATGCAACCTGGATTGACCATATCTAGACCCAGAGCTGGATGAGACAGAAGGCTGGACACTCTTGGGGCTGAGAGGATTGGTGAGGTTGGGTGAGCAAACGCAGATACTTTAAAGTAACACTGCGGGGAATACACCCCATGGGTCTCAAATCTCCAGGTACAAGGGCATCTTCCTACATCAAAACATGCATGGGAAACCCAGAAGATGGTATGCCATGAGATCGGGAAAGGTTTCTAAAACGCACCTCATTTCTCCTCTCATTGTGCTCGGGTTCACCATTCCAGCTGCTTGACTAACCATCTCCCTATTTGGAGAATCAGCACCTTTAACCTCCTGATTGTACAGGTTGCAATTTGTCCTGAGGATGAACGGGAAGACGCGGAACCAACGAGAGACGAGCCCTAGGTGTTGGGACAGGCATAGGTCACTCCATTTTCCCATCAGGAAGAAGAATGAACCACAGGCTCAGCCTGCCCCCCAGAACCAAAATAGGGCCTGAAGCAATCCTGCGCTTTTGCGGCCAGCTCCCAAAAAAGCGAGGAGACAAATGGAGCTCAGGGGCACTGCAATTCACAAACGTGCAGAGTTATAAATGAGAACTCTCGTCCACAAATATATTGAGGGAAGGCAACGAAGAGGATTTGAAAGCAAGGCAGATTTGCAGGAAACAGATTTCAGGAGGTAGATTCGACTCGCCTTTAAAGCACATGAAAAGCGGCAAAACGTTGACAATGATGCCCTTGGCCAAAAAGGGCGTATGCGTTTTTTCCTGAATATATTCAGGAAGAAACGCATACGCCCTTTTTGGCCAACCAAGCAAGCCGGAAGGGCAAATCAGCACTACAAAGAAGTCTCGCTTGCCCTCGGTCAAAAGGGCCATGCTGAACAAATTGTAAAAACCAGAAAAGCAGGACAGGCCATGGAGACATGGGTGCCTTGCTACGCTGATGGGCGGGATGTAATTTGCCAACAGGCACTCTGGAGAAGAGTACGGTGTGTCCTGAAACAAGTAATAAACACAGCGTAGAGAGCATAGGGCACTTCCACTCATGGGCGTATAAATTGGGAAAACTAAAAATCAACAAGACACAGGCACCTTAAAGTTTACGGCTGCTCTGTTTCCAAGAACCTCCGCTTCGGTACACCTTCAATATCCCAGGAAAGAGAAAAATGGATAAAGAAATGGTGGTACTTGGCACAATGCAATATCACTCAGCCATGAAATCAATGTCATAAGGCTAGTTAGCAGCATGATGAGTGTATTTAGGTACGATGATTCTAAGTGAAATAAGTCACACAGAAAAAGACACTTATCCTAAGATATCGCTTATAGAGGGAATGTCAAAATCGCTACACTTGAACTGAATTACAAAACAGAACAGAGTCACACCTTTAGAAGACACACTATGGCTGCTTAACGGGAAAGGTGAGGTGGGGTGATGCATAAAACAAGGGTTTGAAATTAGCTCAGAGACCGCTCCATAAGCCAAATATGTAATAGACAAGGCCTACTCCCTGCTCAGTGAACTGGACTCAACACACCCTAGTCACCACACAAGAATATATCTGACTAGTAAGAATCTGAAAACCTATGTATCGATATCTCTCTGCAAGTGAATCAAGAGGGTGTAAAGCGGCATCAACACAGCAGGGAAAAGCAGCCAAGCCCGATTCTAAACATAAATTACTTTAAAAAACCCACAAAATAAAGACAGTGAAAGAGAGAGAAATTCTTACAAAATCCGTTCAGGGTCTATGATGCAACCTGGATTGACCATATCTAGACCCACAGCTGGATGAGACATAAGGCTGGACACTCTTGGGGCTGAGAGGATTGGTGAGGTTGGGTGAGCAAACGCAGATACTTTAAAGTAACACTGCGGGGAATACACCCCATGGGTCTCAAATCTCCAGGTACAAGGGCATCTTCCTACATAAAAACATGCCTGGGAAACCCAGAAGATGGTATGCCATGAGATCGGGAAAGGTTTCTAAAACGCACCTCATTTCTCCTCTCCTTGTGCTCTGGTTCACCATTCCAGCTGCTTGACTAACCATCCCCCTATTTGGAGAATCAGCACCTTTAACCTCCTGATTGTACAGGTTGCAATTTGTCCTGAGGATGAACGGGAAGATGCGGAACCAACGAGAGACGAGCCCTAGGTGTTGGGACAGGCATAGGTCACTCCATTTTCCCATCAGGAAGAAGAATGAACCACAGGCTCAGCCTGCCCCCCAGAACCAAAATAGGGCCTGAAGCAATCCTGCGCTTTTGCGGCCAGCTCCCAAAAAAGCGAGGAGACAAATGGAGCTCAGGGGCACTGCAATTCACAAACGTGCAGAGTTATAAATGAGAACTCTCGTCCACAAATATATTGAGGGAAGGCAACGAAGAGGATTTGAAAGCAAGGCAGATTTGCAGGAAACAGATTTCAGGAGGTAGATTCGACTCGCCTTTAAAGCATATGAAAAGCGGCAAAACGTTGACAATGATGCCCTTGGCCAAAAAGGGCGTATGCGTTTTTTCCTGAATATATTCAGGAAGAAACGCATACGCCCTTTTTGGCCAACCAAGCAAGCCAGAAGGGCAAATCAGCACTACAAAGAAGGCTCCCTTGCCCTCGGTCAAAAGGGCCATGCTGAACAAATTGTAAAAACCAGAAAAGCAGGACAGGCCATGGAGACATGGGAGCCTTGCTACGCTGATGGGTGGGATGTAAATTGCCAACAGGCACTCTGGAGAAGAGTACGGTGTGTCCTGAAACAAGTAATAAACACAGCGTAGAGAGCATAGGGCACTTCCACTCATGGGCATATAAATTGGGAAAACTAAAAATCAACAAGACACAGGCACCCTAAAGTTTACGGCTGCTCTGTTTCCAAGAACCTCCGCTTTGGTACACCTTCAATATCCCAGGAAAGAGAAAAATGGATAAAGAAATGGTGGTACTTGGCACAATGGAATATCACTCAGCCATGAAATCAATGTCATAAGGCTAGTTAGCAGCATGATGAGTGGATTTAGGTACGTTGATTCTAAGTGAAATAAGTCACACAGAAAAAGACACTTATCCTAAGATATCGCTTATAGAGGGAATGTCAAAATCGCTACACTTGAACTGAATTACAAAACAGAACAGAGTCACACCTTTAGAAGACACACTATGGCTGCTGAACGGGAAAGGTGAGGTGGGGTGATGCATAAAACAAGGGTTTCAAATTAGCTCAGACACCGCTCCATAAGCCAAATATGTAATAGACAAGGCCTACTCCCTGCTCAGTGAACTGGACTCAACACCCCCTAGTCACCGCACAGGAATATATCTGACTAGTATGAATCTGAAAACCTATGTATCGATATCTCTCTGCAAGTGAATCAAGAGGGTGTAAAGCGGCATAAACACAGCAGGGAAAAGCAGCCAAACCCCATTCTAAACATACATTACTTTAAAAAACCCACAAAGCAAAGACAGTGAAAGAGAGAGAAATTCTTACAAAATCCGTTCAGGGTCTCTGATGCAACCTGGATTGACCATATCTAGACCCACAGCTGGATGAGACATAAGGCTGGACACTCTTGGGGCTGAGAGGATTGGTGAGGTTGGGTGAGCAAATGCAGATACTTTAAAGTAATACCGCGGGGTACCCACCCCATGGGTCTCAAATCTCCAGGTACAAGGGAATCTTCCTACATCAAAACATGCATGGGAAACCCAGAAGATGGTATGCCGTGAGATCGGGAAAGGTTTCTAAAGCGCACCTCATTTCTCCTCTCCTTTTGCTCGGGTTCGCCATTCCAGCCGCTTGACTAACCATCTCTCTACTTGGAGAATCAGCACCTTTAACCTCCTGTTTCGTCCAGGTTGCAATTTGTCCTGAGGATGAACGGGAAGACGGGGAACCAACGAGAGACTAGCCCTAGGTGTTGGGACAGGCACAGGTCACTCCATTTTCCCATCAGGAAGAAGAATGAACCACAGGCTCAGCCTACCCCCGAGAACCAAAATAGGGCCTGAAGCAATCCTGCGCTTTTGCGGCCAGCTCCCAAAAAAGCGAGGAGACAAATGGAGCTCAGGGGCACTGCAATTCACAAACGTGCAGAGTTATAAATGAGAACTCTCGTCCACAAATATATTGAGGGAAGGCAACGAAGAGGATTTGAAAGCAAGGCAGATTTGCAGGAAACAGATTTCAGGAAGTAGATTCGACTCGCCGTTAAAGCACATGAAAAGCGGCAAAACGTTGACAATGATGCCCTTGGCCAAAAAGGGCTTATGCGTTTTTTCCTGAATATATTCAGGAAAAAACGCATAAGCCCTTTTTGGCCAACCAAGCAAGACGGAAGGGAAAATCAGCGCTACAAAGAAGTCTCGCTTGCCCTCGGTCAAAAGGGCCATGCTGAACAAAGTGTAAAAACCAGAAAAGCAGGACAGGCCATGGAGACATGGGAGCCTTGCTACGCTGATGGGCGGGATGTAAATTGCCAACAGGCACTCTGTAGAAGAGTACGGTGTGTCCTGAAACAAGTAATAAACACAGCGTAGAGAGCATAGGGCACTTCCACTCATGGGCGTATAAATTGGCAAAACTAAAAATCAACAAGACACAGGCACCCTAAAGTTTACGGCTGCTCTGTTTCCAAGAACCTCCGCTTCGGTACACCTTCAATATCCCAGGAAAGAGAAAAATGGATAAAGAAATGGTAGTACTTGGTACAATGGAATATCACTCAGCCATGAAATCAATGTCATAAGGCTAGTTAGCAGCATGATGAGTGGATTTAGATACGATGATTCTAAGTGAAATAAGTCACACAGAAAAAGACACTTATCCTAAGATATCGCTTATAGAGGGAATGTCAAAATCGCTACACTTGAACTGAATTACAAAACAGAACAGAGTCACACCTTTAGAAGACACACTATGGCTGCTTAACGGGAAAGGTGAGGTGGGGTGATGCATAAAACAAGGGTTTGAAATTAGCTCAGAGACCGCTCCATAAGCCAAATATGTAATAGACAAGGCCTACTCCCTGCTCAGTGAACTGGACTCAACACACCCTAGTCAGCACACAAGAATATATCTGACTAGTAAGAATCTGAAAACCTATGTATCGATATCTCTCTGCAAGTGAATCAAGAGGGTGTAAAGCGGCATCAACACAGCAGGGAAAAGCAGCCAAGCCCGATTCTAAACATAAATTACTTTAAAAAACCCACAAAACAAAGACAGTGAAAGAGAGAGAAATTCTTACAAAATCCGTTCAGGGTCTATGATGCAACCTGGATTGACCATATCTAGACCCACAGCTGGATGAGACAGAAGGCTGGACACTCTTGGGGCTGAGAGGATTGGTGAGGTTGGGTGAGCAAACGCAGATACTTTAAAGTAACACTGCGGGGAATACACCCCATGGGTCTCAAATCTCCAGGTACAAGGGCATCTTCCTACATCAAAACATGCATGGGAAACCCAGAAGATGGTATGCCATGAGATCGGGAAAGGTTTCTAAAATGCACCTCATTTCTCCTCTCATTGTGCTCGGGTTCACCATTCCAGCTGCTTGACTAACCATCTCCCTATTTGGAGAATCAGCACCTTTAACCTCCTGATTGTACAGGTTGCAATTTGTCCTGAGGATGAACGGGAAGACGCGGAACCAATGAGAGACGAGCCCTAGGTGTTGGGACAGGCATAGGTCACTCCATTTTCCCATCAGGAAGAAGAATGAACCACAGGCTCAGCCTGCCCCCCAGAACCAAAATAGGGCCTGAAGCAATCCTGCGCTTTTGCGGCCAGCTCCCAAAAAAGCGAGGAGACAAATGGAGCTCAGGGGCACTGCAATTCACAAACGTGCAGAGTTATAAATGAGAACTCTCGTCCACAAATATATTGAGGGAAGGCAACGAAGAGGATTTGAAAGCAAGGCAGATTTGCAGGAAACAGATTTCAGGAGGTAGATTCGACTCGCCTTTAAAGCACATGAAAAGCGGCAAAACGTTGACAATGATGCCCTTGGCCAAAAAGGGCGTATGCGTTTTTTCCTGAATATATTCAGGAAGAAACGCATACGCCCTTTTTGGCCAACCAAGCAAGCCGGAAGGGCAAATCAGCACTACAAAGAAGTCTCGCTTGCCCTCGGTCAAAAGGGCCATGCTGAACAAATTGTAAAAACCAGAAAAGCAGGACAGGCCATGGAGACATGGGAGCCTTGCTACGCTGATGGGCGGGATGTAATTTGCCAACAGGCACTCTGGAGAAGAGTACGGTGTGTCCTGAAACAAGTAATAAACACAGCGTAGAGAGCATAGGGCACTTCCACTCATGGGCGTATAAATTGGGAAAAACTAAAAATCAACAAGACACAGGCACCTTAAAGTTTACGGCTGCTCTGTTTCCAAGAACCTCCGCTTCGGTACACCTTCAATATCCCAGGAAAGAGAAAAATGGATAAAGAAATGGTGGTACTTGGCACAATGCAATATCACTCAGCCATGAAATCAATGTCATAAGGCTAGTTAGCAGCATGATGAGTGGATTTAGGTACGATGATTCTAAGTGAAATAAGTCACACAGAAAAAGACACTTATCCTAAGATATCGCTTATAGAGGGAATGTCAAAATCGCTACACTTGAACTGAATTACAAAACAGAACAGAGTCACACCTTTAGAAGACACACTATGGCTGCTTAACGGGAAAGGTGAGGTGGGGTGATGCATAAAACAAGGGTTTGAAATTAGCTCAGAGACCGCTCCATAAGCCAAATATGTAATAGACAAGGCCTACTCCCTGCTCAGTGAACTGGACTCAACACACCCTAGTCACCACACAAGAATATATCTGACTAGTAAGAATCTGAAAACCTATGTATCGATATCTCTCTGCAAGTGAATCAAGAGGGTGTAAAGCGGCATCAACACAGCAGGGAAAAGCAGCCAAGCCCGATTCTAAACATAAATTACTTTAAAAAACCCACAAAACAAAGACAGTGAAAGAGAGAGAAATTCTTACAAAATCCGTTCAGGGTCTCTGATGCAACCTGGATTGACCATATCTAGACCCACAGCTGGATGAGACAGAAGGCTGGACACTCTTGGGGCTGAGAGGATTGGTGAGGTTGGGTGAGCAAACGCAGATACTTTAAAGTAACACTGCGGGGAACACACCCCATGGGTCTCAAATCTCCAGGTACAAGGGCATCTTCCTACATCAAAACATGCATGGGAAACCCAGAAGATGGTATGCCATGAGATCGGGAAAGGTTTCTAAAACGCACCTCATTTCTCCTCTCATTGTGCTCGGGTTCACCATTCCAGCTGCTTGACTAACCATCTCCCTATCTGGAGAATCAGCACCTTTAACCTCCTGATTGTACAGGTTGCAATTTGTCCTGAGGATGAACGGGAAGACGCGGAACCAACGAGAGACGAGCCCTAGGTGTTGGGACAGGCATAGGTCACTCCATTTTCCCATCAGGAAGAAGAATGAACCACAGGCTCAGCCTGCCCCCCAGAACTAAAATAGGGCCTGAAGCAATCCTGTGCTTTTGCGGCCAGCTCCCAAAAAAGCGAGGAGACAAATGGAGCTCAGGGGCACTGCAATTCACAAACGTGCAGAGTTATAAATGAGAACTCTCGTCCACAAATATATTGAGGGAAGGCAACGAAGAGGATTTGAAAGCAAGGCAGATTTGCAGGAAACAGATTTCAGGAGGTAGATTCGACTCGCCTTTAAAGCACATGAAAAGCAGCAAAACGTTGACAATGATGCCCTTGGCCAAAAAGGGCGTATGCGTTTTTTCCTGAATATATTCAGGAAAAAACGCATACGCCCTTTTTGGCCAACCAAGCAAGCCGGAAGGGCAAATCAGCACTACAAAGAAGTCTCGCTTGCCCTCGGTGAAAAGGGCCATGCTGAACAAAGTGTAAAAACCAGAAAAGCAGGACAGGCTATGGAGACATGGGAGCCTTGCTACGCTGATGGGCGGGATGTAAATTGCCAACAGGCACTCTGGAGAAGAGTACGGTGTGTCCTGAAACAAGTAATAAACACAGCGTAGAGAGCATAGGGCACTTCCACTCATGGGCATATAAATTGGGAAAACTAAAAATCAACAAGACTCAGGCACCCTAAAGTTTACGGCTGCTCTATTTCCAAGAACCTCCGCTTCTGTACACCTTCAATATCCCAGGAAAGAGAAAAATGGATAAAGAAATGATGGTACTTGGCACAATGGAATATCACTCAGCCATGAAATCAATGTCATAAGGCTAGTTAGCAGCATGATGATTGGATTTAGGTACGATGATTCTAAGTGAAATAAGTCACACAGAAAAAGACACTTATCCTAAGATATCGCTTATAGAGGGAATGTCAAAATCGCTATACTTGAACTGAATTACAAAACAGAACAGAGTCACACCTTTAGAAGACACACTATTGCTGCTTAACGGGAAAGGTGAGGTGGGGTGATGCATAAAACAAGGGTTTGAAATTAGCTCAGACACCGCTCCATAAGCCAAATATGTAATAGACAAGGCCTACTCCCTGCTCAGTGAACTGGACTCAACACCCCCTAGTCACCGCACAGGAATATATCTGACTAGTATGAATCTGAAAACCTATGTATCGATATCTCTCTGCAAGTGAATCAAGAGGGTGTAAAGCGGCATAAACACAGCAGGGAAAAGCAGCCAAACCCCATTCTAAACATACATTACTTTAAAAAACCCACAAAGCAAAGACAGTGAAAGAGAGAGAAATTCTTACAAAATCCGTTCAGGGTCTCTGATGCAACCTGGATTAACCATATCTAGACCCACAGCTGGATGAGACATAAGGCTGGACACTCTTGGGGCTGAGAGGATTGGTGAGGTTGGGTGAGCAAATGCAGATACTTTAAAGTAATACCGCGGGGTACCCACCCCATGGGTCTCAAATCTCCAGGTACAAGGGAATCTTCCTACATCAAAACATGCATGGGAAACCCAGAAGATGGTATGCCGTGAGATCGGGAAAGGTTTCTAAAGCGCACCTCATTTCTCCTCTCCTTTTGCTCGGGTTCGCCATTCCAGCCGCTTGACTAACCATCTCTCTACTTGGAGAATCAGCACCTTTAACCTCCTGTTTCGTCCAGGTTGCAATTTGTCCTGAGGATGAACGGGAAGACGGGGAACCAACGAGGGACTAGCCCTAGGTGTTGGGACAGGCACAGGTCACTCCATTTTCCCATCAGGAAGAAGAATGAACCACAGGCTCAGCCTACCCCCGAGAACCAAAATAGGGCCTGAAGCAATCCTGCGCTTTTGCGGCCAGCTCCCAAAAAAGCGAGGAGACAAATGGAGCTCAGGGGCACTGCAATTCACAAACGTGCAGAGTTATAAATGAGAACTCTCGTCCACAAATATATTGAGGGAAGGCAACGAAGAGGATTTGAAAGCAAGGCAGATTTGCAGGAAACAGATTTCAGGAGGTAGATTCGACTCGCCGTTAAAGCACATGAAAAGCGGCAAAACGTTGACAATGATGCCCTTGGCCAAAAAGGGCTTATGCGTTTTTTCCTGAATATATTCAGGAAAAAACGCATAAGCCCTTTTTGGCCAACCAAGCAAGACGGAAGGGAAAATCAGCGCTACAAAGAAGTCTCGCTTGCCCTCGGTCAAAAGGGCCATGCTGAACAAAGTGTAAAAACCAGAAAAGCAGGACAGGCCATGGAGACATGGGAGCCTTGCTACGCTGATGGGCGGGATGTAAATTGCCAACAGGCACTCTGTAGAAGACTACGGTGTGTCCTGAAACAAGTAATAAACACAGCGTAGAGAGCATAGGGCACTTCCACTCATGGGCGTATAAATTGGGAAAACTAAAAATCAACAAGACACAGGCACCCTAAAGTTTACGGCTGCTCTGTTTCCAAGAACCTCCGCTTCGGTACACCTTCAATATCCCAGGAAAGAGAAAAATGGATAAAGAAATGGTAGTACTTGGTACAATGGAATATCACTCAGCCATGAAATCAATGTCATAAGGCTAGTTAGCAGCATGATGAGTGGATTTAGATACGATGATTCTAAGTGAAATAAGTCACACAGAAAAAGACACTTATCCTAAGATATCGCTTATAGAGGGAATGTCAAAATCGCTACACTTGAACTGAATTACAAAACAGAACAGAGTCACACCTTTAGAAGACACACTATGGCTGCTTAACGGGAAAGGTGAGGTGGGGTGATGCATAAAACAAGGGTTTGAAATTAGCTCAGAGACCGCTCCATAAGCCAAATATGTAATAGACAAGGCCTACTCCCTGCTCAGTGAACTGGACTCAACACACCCTAGTCAGCACACAAGAATATATCTGACTAGTAAGAATCTGAAAACCTATGTATCGATATCTCTCTGCAAGTGAATCAAGAGGGTGTAAAGCGGCATCAACACAGCAGGGAAAAGCAGCCAAGCCCGATTCTAAACATAAATTACTTTAAAAAACCCACAAAACAAAGACAGTGAAAGAGAGAGAAATTCTTACAAAATCCGTTCAGGGTCTCTGATGCAACCTGGATTGACCATATCTAGACCCACAGCTGGATGAGACAGAAGGCTGGACACTCTTGGGGCTGAGAGGATTGGTGAGGTTGGGTGAGCAAACGCAGATACTTTAAAGTAACACTGCGGGGAACACACCCCATGGGTCTCAAATCTCCAGGTACAAGGGCATCTTCCTACATCAAAACATGCATGGGAAACCCAGAAGATGGTATGCCATGAGATCGGGAAAGGTTTCTAAAACGCACCTCATTTCTCCTCTCATTGTGCTCGGGTTCACCATTCCAGCTGCTTGACTAACCATCTCCCTATTTGGAGAATCAGCACCTTTAACCTCCTGATTGTACAGGTTGCAATTTGTCCTGAGGATGAACGGGAAGACGCGGAACCAACGAGAGACGAGCCCTAGGTGTTGGGACAGGCATAGGTCACTCCATTTTCCCATCAGGAAGAAGAATGAACCACAGGCTCAGCCTGCCCCCCAGAACCAAAATAGGGCCTGAAGCAATCCTGCGCTTTTGCGGCCAGCTCCCAAAAAAGCGAGGAGACAAATGGAGCTCAGGGGCACTGCAATTCACAAACGTGCAGAGTTATAAATGAGAACTCTCGTCCACAAATATATTGAGGGAAGGCAACGAAGAGGATTTGAAAGCAAGGCAGATTTGCAGGAAACAGATTTCAGGATGTAGATTCGACTCGCCTTTAAAGCATATGAAAAGCGGGAAAACGTTGACAATGATGCCCTTGGCCAAAAAGGGCATATGCGTTTTTTCCTGAATATATTCAGGAAGAAACGCATATGCCCTTTTTGGCCAACCAAGCAAGCCGGAAGGGCAAATCAGCACTACAAAGAAGTCTCGCTTGCCCTCGGTCAAAAGGGCCATGCTGAACAAATTGTAAAAACCAGAAAAGCAGGACAGGCCATGGAGACATGGGAGCCTTGCTACGCTGATGGGCGGGATGTAATTTGCCAACAGGCACTCTGGAGAAGAGTACGGTGTGTCCTGAAACAAGTAATAAACACAGCGTAGAGAGCATAGGGCACTTCCACTCATGGGCGTATAAATTGGGAAAACTAAAAATCAACAAGACACAGGCACCTTAAAGTTTACGGCTGCTCTGTTTCCAAGAACCTCCGCTTCGGTACACCTTCAATATCCCAGGAAAGAGAAAAATGGATAAAGAAATGGTGGTACTTGGCACAATGCAATATCACTCAGCCATGAAATCAATGTCATAAGGCTAGTTAGCAGCATGATGAGTGTATTTAGGTACGATGATTCTAAGTGAAATAAGTCACACAGAAAAAGACACTTATCCTAAGATATCGCTTATAGAGGGAATGTCAAAATCGCTACACTTGAACTGAATTACAAAACAGAACAGAGTCACACCTTTAGAAGACACACTATGGCTGCTTAACGGGAAAGGTGAGGTGGGGTGATGCATAAAACAAGGGTTTGAAATTAGCTCAGAGACCGCTCCATAAGCCAAATATGTAATAGACAAGGCCTACTCCCTGCTCAGTGAACTGGACTCAACACACCCTAGTCACCACACAAGAATATATCTGACTAGTAAGAATCTGAAAACCTATGTATCGATATCTCTCTGCAAGTGAATCAAGAGGGTGTAAAGCGGCATCAACACAGCAGGGAAAAGCAGCCAAGCCCGATTCTAAACATAAATTACTTTAAAAAACCCACAAAACAAAGACAGTGAAAGAGAGAGAAATTCTTACAAAATCCGTTCAGGGTCTATGATGCAACCTGGATTGACCATATCTAGACCCACAGCTGGATGAGACAGAAGGCTGGACACTCTTGGGGCTGAGAGGATTGGTGAGGTTGGGTGAGCAAACGCAGATACTTTAAAGTAACACTGCGGGGAATACACCCCATGGGTCTCAAATCTCCAGGTACAAGGGCATCTTCCTACATCAAAACATGCATGGGAAACCCAGAAGATGGTATGCCATGAGATCGGGAAAGGTTTCTAAAATGCACCTCATTTCTCCTCTCATTGTGCTCGGGTTCACCATTCCAGCTGCTTGACTAACCATCTCCCTATTTGGAGAATCAGCACCTTTAACCTCCTGATTGTACAGGTTGCAATTTGTCCTGAGGATGAACGGGAAGACGCGGAACCAATGAGAGACGAGCCCTAGGTGTTGGGACAGGCATAGGTCACTCCATTTTCCCATCAGGAAGAAGAATGAACCACAGGCTCAGCCTGCCCCCCAGAACCAAAATAGGGCCTGAAGCAATCCTGCGCTTTTGCGGCCAGCTCCCAAAAAAGCGAGGAGACAAATGGAGCTCAGGGGCACTGCAATTCACAAACGTGCAGAGTTATAAATGAGAACTCTCGTCCACAAATATATTGAGGGAAGGCAACGAAGAGGATTTGAAAGCAAGGCAGATTAGCAGGAAACAGATTTCAGGAGGTAGATTCGACTCGCCTTTAAAGCACATGAAAAGCGGCAAAACGTTGACAATGATGCCCTTGGCCAAAAAGGGCGTATGCGTTTTTTCCTGAATATATTCAGGAAGAAACGCATACGCCCTTTTTGGCCAACCAAGCAAGCCGGAAGGGCAAATCAGCACTACAAAGAAGTCTCGCTTGCCCTCGGTCAAAAGGGCCATGCTGAACAAATTGTAAAAACCAGAAAAGCAGGACAGGCCATGGAGACATGGGAGCCTTGCTACGCTGATGGGCGGGATGTAATTTGCCAACAGGCACTCTGGAGAAGAGTACGGTGTGTCCTGAAACAAGTAATAAACACAGCGTAGAGAGCATAGGGCACTTCCACTCATGGGCGTATAAATTGGGAAAACTAAAAATCAACAAGACACAGGCACCTTAAAGTTTACGGCTGCTCTGTTTCCAAGAACCTCCGCTTCGGTACACCTTCAATATCCCAGGAAAGAGAAAAATGGATAAAGAAATGGTGGTACTTGGCACAATGCAATATCACTCAGCCATGAAATCAATGTCATAAGGCTAGTTAGCAGCATGATGAGTGGATTTAGGTACGATGATTCTAAGTGAAATAAGTCACACAGAAAAAGACACTTATCCTAAGATATCGCTTATAGAGGGAATGTCAAAATCGCTACACTTGAACTGAATTACAAAACAGAACAGAGTCACACCTTTAGAAGACACACTATGGCTGCTTAACGGGAAAGGTGAGGTGGGGTGATGCATAAAACAAGGGTTTGAAATTAGCTCAGAGACCGCTCCATAAGCCAAATATGTAATAGACAAGGCCTACTCCCTGCTCAGTGAACTGGACTCAACACACCCTAGTCACCACACAAGAATATATCTGACTAGTAAGAATCTGAAAACCTATGTATCGATATCTCTCTGCAAGTGAATCAAGAGGGTGTAAAGAGGCATCAACACAGCAGGGAAAAGCAGCCAAGCCCGATTCTAAACATAAATTACTTTAAAAAACCCACAAAACAAAGACAGTGAAAGAGAGAGAAATTCTTACAAAATCCGTTCAGGGTCTATGATGCAACCTGGATTGACCATATCTAGACCCACAGCTGGATGAGACAGAAGGCTGGACACTCTTGGGGCTGAGAGGATTGGTGAGGTTGGGTGAGCAAACGCAGATACTTTAAAGTAACACTGCGGGGAACACACCCCATGGGTCTCAAATCTCCAGGTACAAGGGCATCTTCCTACATCAAAACATGCATGGGAAACCCAGAAGATGGTATGCCATGAGATCGGGAAAGGTTTCTAAAACGCACCTCATTTCTCCTCTCATTGTGCTCGGGTTCACCATTCCAGCTGCTTGACTAACCATCTCCCTATCTGGAGAATCAGCACCTTTAACCTCCTGATTGTACAGGTTGCAATTTGTCCTGAGGATGAACGGGAAGACGCGGAACCAACGAGAGACGAGCCCTAGGTGTTGGGACAGGCATAGGTCACTCCATTTTCCCATCAGGAAGAAGAATGAACCACAGGCTCAGCCTGCCCCCCAGAACTAAAATAGGGCCTGAAGCAATCCTGTGCTTTTGCGGCCAGCTCCCAAAAAAGCGAGGAGACAAATGGAGCTCAGGGGCACTGCAATTCACAAACGTGCAGAGTTATAAATGAGAACTCTCGTCCACAAATATATTGAGGGAAGGCAACGAAGAGGATTTGAAAGCAAGGCAGATTTGCAGGAAACAGATTTCAGGAGGTAGATTCGACTCGCCTTTAAAGCACATGAAAAGCAGCAAAACGTTGACAATGATGCCCTTGGCCAAAAAGGGCGTATGCGTTTTTTCCTGAATATATTCAGGAAAAAACGCATACGCCCTTTTTGGCCAACCAAGCAAGCCGGAAGGGCAAATCAGCACTACAAAGAAGTCTCGCTTGCCCTCGGTGAAAAGGGCCATGCTGAACAAAGTGTAAAAACCAGAAAAGCAGGACAGGCTATGGAGACATGGGAGCCTTGCTACGCTGATGGGCGGGATGTAAATTGCCAACAGGCACTCTGGAGAAGAGTACGGTGTGTCCTGAAACAAGTAATAAACACAGCGTAGAGAGCATAGGGCACTTCCACTCATGGGCATATAAATTGGGAAAACTAAAAATCAACAAGACTCAGGCACCCTAAAGTTTACGGCTGCTCTATTTCCAAGAACCTCCGCTTCTGTACACCTTCAATATCCCAGGAAAGAGAAAAATGGATAAAGAAATGATGGTACTTGGCACAATGGAATATCACTCAGCCATGAAATCAATGTCATAAGGCTAGTTAGCAGCATGATGATTGGATTTAGGTACGATGATTCTAAGTGAAATAAGTCACACAGAAAAAGACACTTATCCTAAGATATCGCTTATAGAGGGAATGTCAAAATCGCTATACTTGAACTGAATTACAAAACAGAACAGAGTCACACCTTTAGAAGACACACTATTGCTGCTTAACGGGAAAGGTGAGGTGGGGTGATGCATAAAACAAGGGTTTGAAATTAGCTCAGACACCGCTCCATAAGCCAAATATGTAATAGACAAGGCCTACTCCCTGCTCAGTGAACTGGACTCAACACCCCCTAGTCACCGCACAGGAATATATCTGACTAGTATGAATCTGAAAACCTATGTATCGATATCTCTCTGCAAGTGAATCAAGAGGGTGTAAAGCGGCATAAACACAGCAGGGAAAAGCAGCCAAACCCCATTCTAAACATACATTACTTTAAAAAACCCACAAAGCAAAGACAGTGAAAGAGAGAGAAATTCTTACAAAATCCGTTCAGGGTCTCTGATGCAACCTGGATTAACCATATCTAGACCCACAGCTGGATGAGACATAAGGCTGGACACTCTTGGGGCTGAGAGGATTGGTGAGGTTGGGTGAGCAAATGCAGATACTTTAAAGTAATACCGCGGGGTACCCACCCCATGGGTCTCAAATCTCCAGGTACAAGGGAATCTTCCTACATCAAAACATGCATGGGAAACCCAGAAGATGGTATGCCGTGAGATCGGGAAAGGTTTCTAAAGCGCACCTCATTTCTCCTCTCCTTTTGCTCGGGTTCGCCATTCCAGCCGCTTGACTAACCATCTCTCTACTTGGAGAATCAGCACCTTTAACCTCCTGTTTCGTCCAGGTTGCAATTTGTCCTGAGGATGAACGGGAAGACGGGGAACCAACGAGGGACTAGCCCTAGGTGTTGGGACAGGCACAGGTCACTCCATTTTCCCATCAGGAAGAAGAATGAACCACAGGCTCAGCCTACCCCCGAGAACCAAAATAGGGCCTGAAGCAATCCTGCGCTTTTGCGGCCAGCTCCCAAAAAAGCGAGGAGACAAATGGAGCTCAGGGGCACTGCAATTCACAAACGTGCAGAGTTATAAATGAGAACTCTCGTCCACAAATATATTGAGGGAAGGCAACGAAGAGGATTTGAAAGCAAGGCAGATTTGCAGGAAACAGATTTCAGGAGGTAGATTCGACTCGCCGTTAAAGCACATGAAAAGCGGCAAAACGTTGACAATGATGCCCTTGGCCAAAAAGGGCGTATGCGTTTTTTCCTGAATATATTCAGGAAAAAACGCATAAGCCCTTTTTGGCCAACCAAGCAAGACGGAAGGGAAAATCAGCGCTACAAAGAAGTCTCGCTTGCCCTCGGTCAAAAGGGCCATGCTGAACAAAGTGTAAAAACCAGAAAAGCAGGACAGGCCATGGAGACATGGGAGCCTTGCTACGCTGATGGGCGGGATGTAAATTGCCAACAGGCACTCTGTAGAAGAGTACGGTGTGTCCTGAAACAAGTAATAAACACAGCGTAGAGAGCATAGGGCACTTCCACTCATGGGCGTATAAATTGGGAAAACTAAAAATCAACAAGACACAGGCACCCTAAAGTTTACGGCTGCTCTGTTTCCAAGAACCTCCGCTTCGGTACACCTTCAATATCCCAGGAAAGAGAAAAATGGATAAAGAAATGGTAGTACTTGGTACAATGGAATATCACTCAGCCATGAAATCAATGTCATAAGGCTAGTTAGCAGCATGATGAGTGGATTTAGATACGATGATTCTAAGTGAAATAAGTCACACAGAAAAAGACATTTATCCTAAGATATCGCTTATAGAGGGAATGTCAAAATCGCTACACTTGAACTGAATTACAAAACAGAACAGAGTCACACCTTTAGAAGACACACTATGGCTGCTTAACGGGAAAGGTGAGGTGGGGTGATGCATAAAACAAGGGTTTGAAATTAGCTCAGAGACCGCTCCATAAGCCAAATATGTAATAGACAAGGCCTACTCCCTGCTCAGTGAACTGGACTCAACACACCCTAGTCAGCACACAAGAATATATCTGACTAGTAAGAATCTGAAAACCTATGTATCGATATCTCTCTGCAAGTGAATCAAGAGGGTGTAAAGCGGCATCAACACAGCAGGGAAAAGCAGCCAAGCCCGATTCTAAACATAAATTACTTTAAAAAACCCACAAAACAAAGACAGTGAAAGAGAGAGAAATTCTTACAAAATCCGTTCAGGGTCTCTGATGCAACCTGGATTGACCATATCTAGACCCACAGCTGGATGAGACAGAAGGCTGGACACTCTTGGGGCTGAGAGGATTGGTGAGGTTGGGTGAGCAAACGCAGATACTTTAAAGTAACACTGCGGGGAACACACCCCATGGGTCTCAAATCTCCAGGTACAAGGGCATCTTCCTACATCAAAACATGCATGGGAAACCCAGAAGATGGTATGCCATGAGATCGGGAAAGGTTTCTAAAACGCACCTCATTTCTCCTCTCATTGTGCTCGGGTTCACCATTCCAGCTGCTTGACTAACCATCTCCCTATTTGGAGAATCAGCACCTTTAACCTCCTGATTGTACAGGTTGCAATTTGTCCTGAGGATGAACGGGAAGACGCGGAACCAACGAGAGACGAGCCCTAGGTGTTGGGACAGGCATAGGTCACTCCATTTTCCCATCAGGAAGAAGAATGAACCACAGGCTCAGCCTGCCCCCCAGAACCAAAATAGGGCCTGAAGCAATCCTGCGCTTTTGCGGCCAGCTCCCAAAAAAGCGAGGAGACAAATGGAGCTCAGGGGCACTGCAATTCACAAACGTGCAGAGTTATAAATGAGAACTCTCGTCCACAAATATATTGAGGGAAGGCAACGAAGAGGATTTGAAAGCAAGGCAGATTTGCAGGAAACAGATTTCAGGATGTAGATTCGACTCGCCTTTAAAGCATATGAAAAGCGGGAAAACGTTGACAATGATGCCCTTGGCCAAAAAGGGCATATGCGTTTTTTCCTGAATATATTCAGGAAGAAACGCATATGCCCTTTTTGGCCAACCAAGCAAGCCGGAAGGGCAAATCAGCACTACAAAGAAGTCTCGCTTGCCCTCGGTCAAAAGGGCCATGCTGAACAAATTGTAAAAACCAGAAAAGCAGGACAGGCCATGGAGACATGGGAGCCTTGCTACGCTGATGGGCGGGATGTAATTTGCCAACAGGCACTCTGGAGAAGAGTACGGTGTGTCCTGAAACAAGTAATAAACACAGCGTAGAGAGCATAGGGCACTTCCACTCATGGGCGTATAAATTGGGAAAACTAAAAATCAACAAGACACAGGCACCTTAAAGTTTACGGCTGCTCTGTTTCCAAGAACCTCCGCTTCGGTACACCTTCAATATCCCAGGAAAGAGAAAAATGGATAAAGAAATGGTGGTACTTGGCACAATGCAATATCACTCAGCCATGAAATCAATGTCATAAGGCTAGTTAGCAGCATGATGAGTGTATTTAGGTACGATGATTCTAAGTGAAATAAGTCACACAGAAAAAGACACTTATCCTAAGATATCGCTTATAGAGGGAATGTCAAAATCGCTACACTTGAACTGAATTACAAAACAGAACAGAGTCACACCTTTAGAAGACACACTATGGCTGCTTAACGGGAAAGGTGAGGTGGGGTGATGCATAAAACAAGGGTTTGAAATTAGCTCAGAGACCGCTCCATAAGCCAAATATGTAATAGACAAGGCCTACTCCCTGCTCAGTGAACTGGACTCAACACACCCTAGTCACCACACAAGAATATATCTGACTAGTAAGAATCTGAAAACCTATGTATCGATATCTCTCTGCAAGTGAATCAAGAGGGTGTAAAGCGGCATCAACACAGCAGGGAAAAGCAGGCAAGCCCGATTCTAAACATAAATTACTTTAAAAAACCCACAAAACAAAGACAGTGAAAGAGAGAGAAATTCTTACAAAATCCGTTCAGGGTCTATGATGCAACCTGGATTGACCATATCTAGACCCACAGCTGGATGAGACATAAGGCTGGACACTCTTGGGGCTGAGAGGATTGGTGAGGTTGGGTGAGCAAACGCAGATACTTTAAAGTAACACTGCGGGGAATACACCCCATGGGTCTCAAATCTCCAGGTACAAGGGCATCTTCCTACATAAAAACATGCCTGGGAAACCCAGAAGATGGTATGCCATGAGATCGGGAAAGGTTTCTAAAACGCACCTCATTTCTCCTCTCCTTGTGCTCGGGTTCACCATTCCAGCTGCTTGACTAACCATCCCCCTATTTGGAGAATCAGCACCTTTAACCTCCTGATTGTACAGGTTGCAATTTGTCCTGAGGATGAACGGGAAGACGCGGAACCAACGAGAGACGAGCCCTAGGTGTTGGGACAGGCATAGGTCACTCCATTTTCCCATCAGGAAGAAGAATGAACCACAGGCTCAGCCTGCCCCCCAGAACCAAAATAGGGCCTGAAGCAATCCTGCGCTTTTGCGGCCAGCTCCCAAAAAAGCGAGGAGACAAATGGAGCTCAGGGGCACTGCAATTCACAAACGTGCAGAGTTATAAATGAGAACTCTCGTCCACAAATATATTGAGGGAAGGCAACGAAGAGGATTTGAAAGCAAGGCAGATTTGCAGGAAACAGATTTCAGGATGTAGATTCGACTCGCCTTTAAAGCATATGAAAAGCGGGAAAACGTTGACAATGATGCCCTTGGCCAAAAAGGGCATATGCGTTTTTTCCTGAATATATTCAGGAAGAAACGCATATGCCCTTTTTGGCCAACCAAGCAAGCCGGAAGGGCAAATCAGCACTACAAAGAAGTCTCGCTTGCCCTCGGTCAAAAGGGCCATGCTGAACAAATTGTAAAAACCAGAAAAGCAGGACAGGCCATGGAGACATGGGAGCCTTGCTACGCTGATGGGCGGGATGTAATTTGCCAACAGGCACTCTGGAGAAGAGTACGGTGTGTCCTGAAACAAGTAATAAACACAGCGTAGAGAGCATAGGGCACTTCCACTCATGGGCGTATAAATTGGGAAAACTAAAAATCAACAAGACACAGGCACCTTAAAGTTTACGGCTGCTCTGTTTCCAAGAACCTCCGCTTCGGTACACCTTCAATATCCCAGGAAAGAGAAAAATGGATAAAGAAATGGTGGTACTTGGCACAATGCAATATCACTCAGCCATGAAATCAATGTCATAAGGCTAGTTAGCAGCATGATGAGTGTATTTAGGTACGATGATTCTAAGTGAAATAAGTCACACAGAAAAAGACACTTATCCTAAGATATCGCTTATAGAGGGAATGTCAAAATCGCTACACTTGAACTGAATTACAAAACAGAACAGAGTCACACCTTTAGAAGACACACTATGGCTGCTTAACGGGAAAGGTGAGGTGGGGTGATGCATAAAACAAGGGTTTGAAATTAGCTCAGAGACCGCTCCATAAGCCAAATATGTAATAGACAAGGCCTACTCCCTGCTCAGTGAACTGGACTCAACACACCCTAGTCACCACACAAGAATATATCTGACTAGTAAGAATCTGAAAACCTATGTATCGATATCTCTCTGCAAGTGAATCAAGAGGGTGTAAAGCGGCATCAACACAGCAGGGAAAAGCAGCCAAGCCCGATTCTAAACATAAATTACTTTAAAAAACCCACAAAACAAAGACAGTGAAAGAGAGAGAAATTCTTACAAAATCCGTTCAGGGTCTATGATGCAACCTGGATTGACCATATCTAGACCCACAGCTGGATGAGACATAAGGCTGGACACTCTTGGGGCTGAGAGGATTGGTGAGGTTGGGTGAGCAAACGCAGATACTTTAAAGTAACACTGCGGGGAATACACCCCATGGGTCTCAAATCTCCAGGTACAAGGGCATCTTCCTACATCAAAACATGCCTGGGAAACCCAGAAGATGGTATGCCATGAGATCGGGAAAGGTTTCTAAAACGCACCTCATTTCTCCTCTCCTTGTGCTCGGGTTCACCATTCCAGCTGCTTGACTAACCATCCCCCTATTTGGAGAATCAGCACCTTTAACCTCCTGATTGTACAGGTTGCAATTTGTCCTGAGGATGAACGGGAAGATGCGGAACCAACGAGAGACGAGCCCTAGGTGTTGGGACAGGCATAGGTCACTCCATTTTCCCATCAGGAAGAAGAATGAACCACAGGCTCAGCCTGCCCCCCAGAACCAAAATAGGGCCTGAAGCAATCCTGCGCTTTTGCGGCCAGCTCCCAAAAAAGCGAGGAGACAAATGGAGCTCAGGGGCACTGCAATTCACAAACGTGCAGAGTTATAAATGAGAACTCTCGTCCACAAATATATTGAGGGAAGGCAACGAAGAGGATTTGAAAGCAAGGCAGATTTGCAGGAAACAGATTTCAGGAGGTAGATTCGACTCGCCTTTAAAGCATATGAAAAGCGGCAAAACGTTGACAATGATGCCCTTGGCCAAAAAGGGCGTATGCGTTTTTTCCTGAATATAATCAGGAAGAAACGCATACGCCCTTTTTGGCCAACCAAGCAAGCCGGAAGGGCAAATCAGCACTACAAAGAAGGCTCCCTTGCCCTCGGTCAAAAGGGCCATGCTGAACAAATTGTAAAAACCAGAAAAGCAGGACAGGCCATGGAGACATGGGAGCCTTGCTACGCTGATGGGTGGGATGTAATTTGCCAACAGGCACTCTGGAGAAGAGTACGGTGTGTCTGAAACAAGTAATAAACACAGCGTAGAGAGCATAGGGCACTTCCACTCATGGGCGTATAAATTGGGAAAACTAAAAATCAACAAGACACAGGCACCCTAAATTTGACGGCTGCTCTGTTTCCAAAAACCTCCGCTTCGGTACACCTTCAATATCCCAGGAAAGAGAAAAATGGATAAAGAAATGGTAGTACTTGGCACAATGGAATATCACTCAGCCATGAAATCAATGTCATAAGGCTAGTTAGCAGCATGATGAGTGGATTTAGGTACGATGATTCTAAGTGAAATAAGTCACACAGAAAAAGACACTTATCCTAAGATATCGCTTATAGAGGGAATGTCAAAATCGCTACACTTGAACTGAATTACAAAACAGAACAGAGTCACACCTTTAGAAGACACACTATGGCTGCTTAACGGGAAAGGTGAGGTGGGGTGATGCATAAAACAAGGGTTTGAAATTAGCTCAGAGACCGCTCCATAAGCCAAATATGTAATAGACAAGGCCTACTCCCTGCTCAGTGAACTGGACTCAACACACCCTAGTCACCACACAAGAATATATCTGACTAGTAAGAATCTGAAAACCTATGTATCGATATCTCTCTGCAAGTGAATCAAGAGGGTGTAAAGCGGCATCAACACAGCAGGGAAAAGCAGCCAAGCCCGATTCTAAACATAAATTACTTTAAAAAACCCACAAAACAAAGACAGTGAAAGAGAGAGAAATTCTTACAAAATCCGTTCAGGGTCTATGATGCAACCTGGATTGACCATATCTAGACCCACAGCTGGATGAGACAGAAGGCTGGACACTCTTGGGGCTGAGAGGATTGGTGAGGTTGGGTGAGCAAACGCAGATACTTTAAAGTAACACTGCGGGGAACACACCCCATGGGTCTCAAATCTCCAGGTACAAGGGCATCTTCCTACATCAAAACATGCATGGGAAACCCAGAAGATGGTATGCCATGAGATCGGGAAAGGTTTCTAAAACGCACCTCATTTCTCCTCTCATTGTGCTCGGGTTCACCATTCCAGCTGCTTGACTAACCATCTCCCTATTTGGAGAATCAGCACCTTTAACCTCCTGATTGTACAGGTTGCAATTTGTCCTGAGGATGAACGGGAAGACGCGGAACCAACGAGAGACGAGCCCTAGGTGTTGGGACAGGCATAGGTCATTCCATTATCCCATCAGGAAGAAGAATGAACCACAGGCTCAGCCTGCCCCCCAGAACTAAAATAGGGCCTGAAGCAATCCTGCGCTTTTGCGGCCAGCTCCCAAAAAAGCGAGGAGACAAATGGAGCTCAGGGGCACTGCAATTCACAAACGTGCAGAGTTATAAATGAGAACTCTCGTCCACAAATATATTGAGGGAAGGCAACGAAGAGGATTTGAAAGCAAGGCAGATTTGCAGGAAACAGATTTCAGGAGGTAGATTCGACTCGCCTTTAAAGCACATGAAAAGCGGCAAAACGTTGACAATGATGCCCTTGGCCAAAAAGGGCGTATGCGTTTTTTTCTGAATATATTCAGGAAAAAACGCATACGCCCTTTTTGGCCAACCAAGCAAGCCGGAAGGGCAAATCAGCGCTACAAAGAAGTCTCGCTTGCCCTCGGTCAAAAGGGCCATGCTGAACAAACTGTAAAAACCAGAAAAGCAGGACAGGCTATGGAGACATGGGAGCCTTACTACGCTGATGGGCGGGATGTAAATTGCCAACAGGCACTCTGGAGAAGAGTACGGTGTGTCCTGAAACAAGTAATAAACACAGCGTAGAGAGCATAGGGCACTTCCACTCATGGGCATATAAATTGGGAAAACTAAAAATCAACAAGACTCAGGCACCCTAAAGTTTACGGCTGCTCTGTTTCCAAGAACCTCCGCTTCGGTACACCTTCAATATCCCAGGAAAGAGAAAAATGGATAAAGAAATGGTGGTACTTGGCACAATGGAATATCACTCAGCCATGAAATCAATGTCATAAGGCTAGTTAGCAGCATGATGAGTGGATTTAGGTACGATGATTCTAAGTGAAATAAGTCACACAGAAAAAGACACTTATCCTAAGATATCGCTTATAGAGGGAATGTCAAAATCGCTATACTTGAACTGAATTACAAAACAGAACAGAGTCACACCTTTAGAAGACACACTATGGCTGCTTAACGGGAAAGGTGAGGTGGGGTGATGCATAAAACCAAGGTTTGAAATTAGCTCAGACACCGCTCCATAAGCCAAATATGTAATAGACAAGGCCTACTCCCTGCTCAGTGAACTGGACTCAACACCCCCTAGTCACCGCACAGGAATATATCTGACTAGTATGAATCTGAAAACCTATGTATCGATATCTCTCTGCAAGTGAATCAAGAGGGTGTAAAGCGGCATAAACACAGCAGGGAAAAGCAGCCAAACCCCATTCTAAACATACATTACTTTAATAAACCCACAAAGCAAAGACAGTGAAAGAGAGAGAAATTCTTACAAAATCCGTTCAGGGTCTCTGATGCAACCTGGATTGACCATATCTAGACCCACAGCTGGATGAGACATAAGGCTGGACACTCTTGGGGCTGAGAGGATTGGTGAGGTTGGGTGAGCAAATGCAGATACTTTAAAGTAATACCGCGGGGTACCCACCCCATGGGTCTCAAATCTCCAGGTACAAGGGAATCTTCCTACATCAAAACATGCATGGGAAACCCAGAAGATGGTATGCCGTGAGATCGGGAAAGGTTTCTAAAGCGCACCTCATTTCTCCTCTCCTTTTGCTCGGGTTCGCCATTCCAGCCGCTTGACTAACCATCTCTCTACTTGGAGAATCAGCACCTTTAACCTCCTGTTTCGTCCAGGTTGCAATTTGTCCTGAGGATGAACGGGAAGACGGGGAACCAACGAGAGACTAGCCCTAGGTGTTGGGACAGGCACAGGTCACTCCATTTTCCCATCAGGAAGAAGAATGAACCACAGGCTCAGCCTACCCCTGAGAACCAAAATAGGGCCTGAAGCAATCCTGCGCTTTTGCGGCCAGCTCCCAAAAAAGCGAGGAGACAAATGGAGCTCAGGGGCACTGCAATTCACAAACGTGCAGAGTTATAAATGAGAACTCTCGTCCACAAATATATTGCGGGAAGGCAACGAAGAGGATTTGAAAGCAAGGCAGATTTGCAGGAAACAGATTTCAGGAGGTAGATTCGACTCGCCGTTAAAGCACATGAAAAGCGGCAAAACGTTGACAATGATGCCCTTGGCCAAAAAGGGCTTATGCGTTTTTTCCTGAATATATTCAGGAAAAAACGCATAAGCCCTTTTTGGCCAACCAAGCAAGACGGAAGGGAAAATCAGCGCTACAAAGAAGTCTCGCTTGCCCTCGGTCAAAAGGGCCATGCTGAACAAAGTGTAAAAACCAGAAAAGCAGGACAGGCCATGGAGACATGGGAGCCTTGCTACACTGATGGGCGGGATGTAAATTGCCAACAGGCACTCTGGAGAAGAGTACGGTGTGTCCTGAAACAAGTAATAAACACAGCGTAGAGAGCATAGGGCACTTCCACTCATGGGCGTATAAATTGGGAAAACTAAAAATCAACAAGACACAGGCACCCTAAAGTTTACGGCTGCTCTGTTTCCAAGAACCTCCGCTTCGGTACACCTTCAATATCCCAGGAAAGAGAAAAATGGATAAAGAAATGGTAGTACTTGGTACAATGGAATATCACTCAGCCATGAAATCAATGTCATAAGGCTAGTTAGCAGCATGATGAGTGGATTTAGATACGATGATTCTAAGTGAAATAAGTCACACAGAAAAAGACACTTATCCTAAGATATCGCTTATAGAGGGAATGTCAAAATCGCTACACTTGAACTGAATTACAAAACAGAACAGAGTCACACCTTTAGAAGACACACTATGGCTGCTTAACGGGAAAGGTGAGGTGGGGTGATGCATAAAACAAGGGTTTGAAATTAGCTCAGACACCGCTCCATAAGCCAAATATGTAATAGACAAGGCCTACTCCCTGCTCAGTGAACTGGACTCAACACACCCTAGTCACCACACAAGAATATATCTGACTAGTAAGAATCTGAAAACCTATGTATCGATATCTCTCTGCAAGTGAATCAAGAGGGTGTAAAGCGGCATCAACACAGCAGGGAAAAGCAGCCAAGCCCGATTCTAAACATAAATTACTTTAAAAAACCCACAAAACAAAGACAGTGAAAGAGAGAGAAATTCTTACAAAATCCGTTCAGGGTCTATGATGCAACCTGGATTGACCATATCTAGACCCACAGCTGGATGAGACAGAAGGCTGGACACTCTTGGGGCTGAGAGGATTGGTGAGGTTGGGTGAGCAAACGCAGATACTTTAAAGTAACACTGCGGGGAACACACCCCATGGGTCTCAAATCTCCAGGTACAAGGGCATCTTCCTACATCAAAACATGCATGGGAAACCCAGAAGATGGTATGCCATGAGATCGGGAAAGGTTTCTAAAACGCACCTCATTTCTCCTCTCATTGTGCTCGGGTTCACCATTCCAGCTGCTTGACTAACCATCTCCCTATTTGGAGAATCAGCACCTTTAACCTCCTGATTGTACAGGTTGCAATTTGTCCTGAGGATGAACGGGAAGACGTGGAACCAACGAGAGACGAGCCCTAGGTGTTGGGACAGGCACAGGTCACTCCATTTTCCCATCAGGAAGAAGAATGAACCACAGGCTCAGCCTACCCCCGAGAACCAAAATAGGGCCTGAAGCAATCCTGCGCTTTTGCGGCCAGCTCCCAAAAAAGCGAGGAGACAAATGGAGCTCAGGGGCACTGCAATTCACAAACGTGCAGAGTTATAAATGAGAACTCTCGTCCACAAATATATTGAGGGAAGGCAACGAAGAGGATTTGAAAGCAAGGCAGATTTGCAGGAAACAGATTTCAGGAGGTAGATTCGACTCGCCGTTAAAGCACATGAAAAGCGGCAAAACGTTGACAATGATGCCCTTGGCCAAAAAGGGCTTATGCGTTTTTTCCTGAATATATTCAGGAAAAAACGCATAAGCCCTTTTTGGCCAACCAAGCAAGACGGAAGGGAAAATCAGCGCTACAAAGAAGTCTCGCTTGCCCTCGGTCAAAAGGGCCATGCTGAACAAATTGTAAAAACCAGAAAAGCAGGACAGGCCATGGAGACATGGGAGCCTTGCTACGCTGATGGGCGGGATGTAATTTGCCAACAGGCACTCTGGAGAAGAGTACGGTGTGTCCTGAAACAAGTAATAAACACAGCGTAGAGAGCATAGGGCACTTCCACTCATGGGCGTATAAATTGGGAAAACTAAAAATCAACAAGACACAGGCACCTTAAAGTTTACGGCTGCTCTGTTTCCAAGAACCTCCGCTTCGGTACACCTTCAATATCCCAGGAAAGAGAAAAATGGATAAAGAAATGGTGGTACTTGGCACAATGCAATATCACTCAGCCATGAAATCAATGTCATAAGGCTACTTAGCAGCATGATGAGTGGATTTAGGTACGATGATTCTAAGTGAAATAAGTCACACAGAAAAAGACACTTATCCTAAGATATCGCTTATAGAGGGAATGTCAAAATCGCTACACTTGAACTGAATTACAAAACAGAACAGAGTCACACCTTTAGAAGACACACTATGGCTGCTTAACGGGAAAGGTGAGGTGGGGTGATGCATAAAACAAGGGTTTGAAATTAGCTCAGAGACCGCTCCATAAGCCAAATATGTAATAGACAAGGCCTACTCCCTGCTCAGTGAACTGGACTCAACACACCCTAGTCACCACACAAGAATATATCTGAGTAGTAAGAATCTGAAAACCTATGTATCGATATCTCTCTGCAAGTGAATCAAGAGGGTGTAAAGCGGCATCAACACAGCAGGGAAAAGCAGCCAAGCCCGATTCTAAACATAAATTACTTTAAAAAACCCACAAAACAAAGACAGTGAAAGAGAGAGAAATTCTTACAAAATCCGTTCAGGGTCTATGATGCAACCTGGATTGACCATATCTAGACCCACAGCTGGATGAGACATAAGGCTGGACACTCTTGGGGCTGAGAGGATTGGTGAGGTTGGGTGAGCAAACGCAGATACTTTAAAGTAACACTGCGGGGAATACACCCCATGGGTCTCAAATCTCCAGGTACAAGGGCATCTTCCTACATCAAAACATGCCTGGGAAACCCAGAAGATGGTATGCCATGAGATCGGGAAAGGTTTCTAAAATGCACCTCATTTCTCCTCTCCTTGTGCTCGGGTTCACAATTCCAGCTGCTTGACTAACCATCTCCCTACTTGGAGAATCAGCACCTTTAACCTCCTGATTGTACAGGTTGCAATTTGTCCTGAGGATGAACGGGAAGACGCGGAACCAACGAGAGACGAGCCCTAGGTGTTGGGACAGGCATAGGTCACTCCATTTTCCCATCAGGAAGAAGAATGAACCACAGGCTCAGCCTGCCCCCCAGAACCAAAATAGGGCCTGAAGCAATCGTGCGCTTTTGCGGCCAGCTCCCAAAAAAGCGAGGAGACAAATGGAGCTCAGGGGCACTGCAATTCACAAACGTGCAGAGTTATAAATGAGAACTCTCGTCCACAAATATATTGAGGGAAGGCAACGAAGAGGATTTGAAAGCAAGGCAGATTTGCAGGAAACAGATTTCAGGAGGTAGATTCGACTCGCCTTTAAAGCATATGAAAAGCGGCAAAACGTTGACAATGATGCCCTTGGCCAAAAAGGGCGAATGCGTTTCTTCCTGAATATATTCAGGAAGAAACGCATACGCCCTTTTTGGCCAACCAAGCAAGCCAGAAGGGCAAATCAGCACTACAAAGAAGTCTCGCTTGCCCTCGGTCAAAAGGGCCATGCTGAAAAAATTGTAAAAACCAGAAAAGCAGGACAGGCCATGGAGACATGGGAGCCTTGCTACGCTGATGGGCGGGATGTAATTTGCCAACAGGCACTCTGGAGAAGAGTACGGTGTGTCCTGAAACAAGTAATAAACACAGCGTAGAGAGCATAGGGCACTTCCACTCATGGGCGTATAAATTGGGAAAACTAAAAATCAACAAGACACAGGCACCTTAAAGTTTACGGCTGCTCTGTTTCCAAGAACCTCCGCTTCGGTACACCTTCAATATCCCAGGAAAGAGAAAAATGGATAAAGAAATGGTGGTACTTGGCACAATGCAATATCACTCAGCCATGAAATCAATGTCATAAGGCTAGTTAGCAGCATGATGAGTGGATTTAGGTACGATGATTCTAAGTGAAATAAGTCACACAGAAAAAGACACTTATCCTAAGATATCGCTTATAGAGGGAATGTCAAAATCGCTACACTTGAACTGAATTACAAAACAGAACAGAGTCACACCTTTAGAAGACACACTATGGCTGCTTAACGGGAAAGGTGAGGTGGGGTGATGCATAAAACAAGGGTTTGAAATTAGCTCAGAGACCGCTCCATAAGCCAAATATGTAATAGACAAGGCCTACTCCCTGCTCAGTGAACTGGACTCAACACACCCTAGTCACCACACAAGAATATATCTGAGTAGTAAGAATCTGAAAACCTATGTATCGATATCTCTCTGCAAGTGAATCAAGAGGGTGTAAAGCGGCATCAACACAGCAGGGAAAAGCAGCCAAGCCCGATTCTAAACATAAATTACTTTAAAAAACCCACAAAACAAAGACAGTGAAAGAGAGAGAAATTCTTACAAAATCCGTTCAGGGTCTATGATGCAACCTGGATTGACCATATCTAGACCCACAGCTGGATGAGACATAAGGCTGGACACTCTTGGGGCTGAGAGGATTGGTGAGGTTGGGTGAGCAAACGCAGATACTTTAAAGTAACACTGCGGGGAATACACCCCATGGGTCTCAAATCTCCAGGTACAAGGGCATCTTCCTACATCAAAACATGCCTGGGAAACCCAGAAGATGGTATGCCATGAGATCGGGAAAGGTTTCTAAAATGCACATCATTTCTCCTCTCCTTGTGCTCGGGTTCACCATTCCAGCTGCTTGACTAACCATCTCCCTACTTGGAGAATCAGCACCTTTAACCTCCTGATTGTACAGGTTGCAATTTGTCCTGAGGATGAACGGGAAGACGCGGAACCAAGGAGAGACGAGCCCTAGGTGTTGGGACAGGCATAGGTCACTCCATTTTCCCATCAGGAAGAAGAATGAACCACAGGCTCAGCCTGCCCCCCAGAACCAAAATAGGGCCTGAAGCAATCCTGCGCTTTTGCGGCCAGCTCCCAAAAAAGCGAGGAGACAAATGGAGCTCAGGGGCACTGCAATTCACAAACGTGCAGAGTTATAAATGAGAACTCTCGTCCACAAATATATTGAGGGAAGGCAACAAAGAGGATTTGAAAGCAAGGCAGATTTGCAGGAAACAGATTTCAGGGGGTAGATTCGACTCGCCTATAAAGCACATGAAAAGCGGCAAAACGTTGACAATGATGCCCTTGGCCAAAAAGGGCGTATGCGTTTTTCCTTGAATATATTCAGGAAAAAAAGCATACGCCCTTTTTGGCCAACCAAGCAAGCCGGAAGGGCAAATCAGCGCTACAAAGAAGTCTCGCTTGCCCTCGGTCAAAAGGGCCATGCTGAACAAAGTGTAAAAACCAGAAAAGCAGGACAGGCCATGGAGACATGGGAGCCTTGCTACGCTGATGGGCGGGATGTAAATTGCCAACAGGCACTCTGGAGATGAGTACGGTGTGTCCTGAAACAAGTAATAAACACAGCGTTGAGAGCATAGGGCACTTCCACTCATGGGCGTATAAATTGGCAAAACTAAAAATCAACAAGACACAGGCACCCCAAACTTTATGGCTGCTCTGTTTCCAAGAACCTCCGCTTCGGTACACCTTCAATATCCCAGGAAAGAGAAAAATGGATAAAGAAATGGTGGTACTTGGCACAATGCAATATCACTCAGCCATGAAATCAATGTCATAAGGCTAGTTAGCAGCATGATGAGTGGATTTAGGTACGATGATTCTAAGTGAAATAAGTCACACAGAAAAAGACACTTATCCTAAGATATCGCTTATAGAGGGAATGTCAAAATCGCTACACTTGAACTGAATTACAAAACAGAACAGAGTCACACCTTTAGAAGACACACTATGGCTGCTTAACGGGAAAGGTGAGGTGGGGTAATGCATAAAACAAGGGTTTGAAATTAGCTCACAGACCGCTCCATAAGCCAAATATGTAATAGACAAGGCCTACTCCCTGCTCAGTGAACTGGACTCAACACACCCTAGTCACCACACAAGAATATATCTGACTAGTAAGAATCTGAAAACCTATGTATCGATATCTCTCTGCAAGTTAATCAAGAGGGTGTAAAGCGGCATCAACACAGCAGGGAAAAGCAGCCAAGCCCGATTCTAAACATAAATTACTTTAAAAAAACCCACAAAACAAAGACAGTGAAAGAGAGAGAAATTCTTACAAAATCCGTTCAGGGTCTATGATGCAACCTGGATTGACCATATCTAGACCCACAGCTGGATGAGACAGAAGGCTGGACACTCTTGGGGCTGAGAGGATTGGTGAGGTTGGGTGAGCAAACGCAGATACTTTAAAGTAACACTGCGGGGAACACACCCCATGGGTCTCAAATCTCCAGGTACAAGGGCATCTTCCTACATCAAAACATGCATGGGAAACCCAGAAGATGGTATGCCATGAGATCGGGAAAGGTTTCTAAAACGCACCTCATTTCTCCTCTCATTGTGCTCGGGTTCACCATTCCAGCTGCTTGACTAACCATCTCCCTATTTGGAGAATCAGCACCTTTAACCTCCTGATTGTACAGGTTGCAATTTGTCCTGAGGATGAACGGGAAGACGCGGAACCAACGAGAGACGAGCCCCAGGTGTTGGGACAGGCATAGGTCACTCCATTATCCCATCAGGAAGAAGAATGAACCACAGGCTCAGCCTGCCCCCCAGAACTAAAATAGGGCCTGAAGCAATCCTGCGCTTTTGCGGCCAGCTCCCAAAAAAACGAGGAGACAAATGGAGCTCAGGGGCACTAAAATTCACAAACGTGCAGAGTTATAAATGAGAACTCTCGTCCACAAATATATTGAGGGAAGGCAACGAAGAGGATTTGAAAGCAAGGCAGATTTGCAGGAAACAGATTTCAGGAGGTAGATTCGACTCGCCTTTAAAGCATATGAAAAGCGGCAAAACGTTGACAATGATGCCCTTGGCCAAAAAGGGCGTATGCGTTTTTTCCTGAATATATTCAGGAAGAAACGCATACGCCCTTTTTGGCCAACCAAGCAAGCCAGAAGGGCAAATCAGCACTACAAAGAAGTCTCCCTTGCCCTCGGTCAAAAGGGCCATGCTGAACAGATTGTAAAAACCAGAAAAGCAGGACAGGCCATGGAGACATGGGAGCCTTGCTACGCTGATGGGCGGGATGTAAATTGCCAACAGGCACTCTGGAGAAGAGTACGGTGTGTCCTGAAACAAGTAATAAACACAGCGTAGAGAGCATAGGGCACTTCCACTCATGGGCATATAAATTGGGAAAACTAAAAATCAACAAGACACAGGCACCTTAAAGTTTACGGCTGCTCTGTTTCCAAGAACCTCCGCTTTGGTACACCTTCAATATCCCAGGAAAGAGAAAAATGGATAAAGAAATGGTGGTACTTGGCACAATGGAATATCACTCAGCCATGAAATCAATGTCATAAGGCTAGTTAGCAGCATGATGAGTGGATTTAGGTACGATGATTCTAAGTGAAATAAGTCACACAGAAAAAGACACTTATCCTAAGATATCGCTTATAGAGGGAATGTCAAAATCGCTACACTTGAACTGAATTACAAAACAGAACAGAGTCACACCTTTAGAAGACACACTATGGCTGCTTAACGGGAAAGGTGAGGTGGGGTGATGCATAAAACAAGGGTTTGAAATTAGCTCAGAGACCGCTCCATAAGCCAAATATGTAATAGACAAGGCCTACTCCCTGCTCAGTGAACTGGACTCAACACCCCCTAGTCACCGCACAGGAATATATCTGACTAGTATGAATCTGAAAACCTATGTATCGATATCTCTCTGCAAGTGAATCAAGAGGGTGTAAAGCGGCATAAACACAGCAGGGAAAAGCAGCCAAACCCCATTCTAAACATACATTACTTTAAAAAACCCACAAAGCAAAGACAGTGAAAGGGAGAGAAATTCTTACAAAATCCGTTCAGGGTCTCTGATGCAACCTGGATTGACCATATCTAGACCCACAGCTGGATGAGACATAAGGCTGGACACTCTTGGGGCTGAGAGGATTGGTGAGGTTGGGTGAGCAAATGCAGATACTTTAAAGTAATACCGCGGGGTACCCACCCCATGGGTCTCAAATCTCCAGGTACAAGGGAATCTTCCTACATCAAAACAGGCATGGGAAACCCAGAAGATGGTATGCCGTGAGATCGGGAAAGGTTTCTAAAACGCACCTCATTTCTCCTCTCCTTGTGCTCGGGTTCGCCATTCCAGCCGCTTGACTAACCATCTCCCTACTTGGAGAATCAGCACCTTTAACCTCCTGTTTCGTCCAGGTTGCAATTTGTCCTGAGGATGAACGGGAAGACGGGGAACCAACGAGAGACTAGCCCTAGGTGTTGGGACAGGCACAGGTCACTCCATTTTCCCATCAGGAAGAAGAATGAACCACAGGCTCAGCCTGCCCCCCAGAACCAAAATAGGGCCTGAAGCAATCCTGCGCTTTTGCGGCCAGCTCCCAAAAAAGCGAGGAGACAAATGGAGCTCAGGGGCACTGCAATTCACAAACGTGCAGAGTTATAAATGAGAACTCTCGTCCACAAATATATTGAGGGAAGGCAACGAAGAGGATTTGAAAGCAAGGCAGATTTGCAGGAAACAGATTTCAGGAGGTAGATTCGACTCGCCTTTAAAGCACATGAAAAGCGGCAAAAGGTTGACAATGATGCCCTTGGCCAAAAAGGGCGTATGCGTTTTTTCCTGAATATATTCAGGAAAAAACGCATACGCCCTTTTTGGCCAACCAAGCAAGCCGGAAGGGCAAATCAGCGCTACAAAGAAGTCTCGCTTGCCCTCGGTCAAAAGGGCCATGCTGAACAAAGTGTAAAAACCAGAAAAGCAGGACAGGCCATGGAGACATGGGAGCCTTGCTACGCTGATGGGCGGGATGTAAATTGCCAACACGCACTCTGGAGAAGAGTACGGTGTGTCCTGAAACAAGTAATAAACACAGCGTTGAGAGCATAGGGCACTTCCACTCATGGGCGTATAAATTGGGAAAACTAAAAATCAACAAGACACAGGCACCCCAAACTTTACGGCTGCTCTGTTGCCAAGAACCTCCGCTTCGGTACACCTTCAATATCCCAGGAAAGAGAAAAATGGATAAAGAAATGCTGGTACTTGGCACAATGCAATATCACTCAGCCATGAAATCAATGTCATAAGGCTAGTTAGCAGCATGATGAGTGGATTTAGGTCCGATGATTCTAAGTGAAATAAGTCACACAGAAAAAGGCACTTATCCTAAGATATCGCTTATAGAGGGAATGTCAAAATCGCTACACTTGAACTGAATTACAAAACAGAACAGAGGCACACCTTTAGAAGACACACTATGGCTGCTTAACCGGAAAGGTGAGGTGGGGTGATGCATAAAACAAGGGTTTGAAATTAGCTCAGAGACCGCTCCATAAGCCAAATATGTAATAGACAAGGCCTACTCCCTGCTCAGTGAACTGGACTCAACACACCCTAGTCACCACACAAGAATATATCTGACTAGTAAGAATCTGAAAACCTATGTATCCATATCTCTCTGCAAGTGAATCAAGAGGGTGTAAAGCGGCATCAACACAGCAGGGAAAAGCAGCCAAGCCCGATTCTAAACATAAATTACTTTAAAAAACCCACAAAACAAAGACAGTGAAAGAGAGAGAAATTCTTACAAAATCCGTTCAGGTTCTATGATGCAACCTGGATTGACCATATCTAGACCCACAGCTGGATGAGACATAAGGCTGGACACTCTTGGGTCTGAGAGGATTGGTGAGGTTGGGTGAGCAAACGCAGATACTTTAAAGTAACACTGCGAGGAATACACCCCATGGGTCTCAAATCTCCAGGTACAAGGGCATCTTCCTACATCAAAACATGCCTGGGAAACCCAGAAGATGGTATGCCATGAGATCGGGAAAGGTTTCTAAAATGCACCTCATTTCTCCTCTCCTTGTGCTCGGGTTCACCATTCCAGCTGCTTGACTAACCATCTCCCTACTTGGAGAATCAGCACCTTTAACCTCCTGATTGTACAGGTTGCAATTTGTCCTGAGGATGAACGGGAAGACGCGGAACCAAGGAGAGACGAGCCCTAGGTGTTGGGACAGGCATAGGTCACTCCATTTTCCCATCAGGAAGAAGAATGAACCACAGGCTCAGCCTGCCCCCCAGAACCAAAATAGGGCCTGAAGCAATCCTGCGCTTTTGCGGCCAGCTCCCAAAAAAGCGAGGAGACAAATGGAGCTCAGGGGCACTGCAATTCACAAACGTGCAGAGTTATAAATGAGAACTCTCGTCCACAAATATATTGAGGGAAGGCAACGAAGAGGATTTGAAAGCAAGGCAGATTTGCAGGAAACAGATTTCAGGAGGTAGATTCGACTCGCCTTTAAAGCATATGAAAAGCGGCAAAACGTTGACAATGATGCCCTTGGCCAAAAAGGGCGTATGCGTTTTTTCCTGAATATATTCAGGAAGAAACGCATACGCCCTTTTTGGCCAACCAAGCAAGCCGGAAGGGCAAATCAGCACTACAAAGAAGTCTCGCTTGCCCTCGGTCAAAAGGGCCATGCTGAACAAATTGTAAAAACCAGAAAAGCAGGACAGGCCATGGAGACATGGGAGCCTTGCTACGCTGATGGGCGGGATGTAATTTGCCAACAGGCACTCTGGAGAAGAGTACGGTGTGTCCTGAAACAAGTAATAAACACAGCGTAGAGAGCATAGGGCACTTCCACTCATGGGCGTATAAATTGGGAAAACTAAAAATCAACAAGACACAGGCACCTTAAAGTTTACGGCTGCTCTGTTTCCAAGAACCTCCGCTTCGGTATACCTTCAATATCCCAGGAAAGAGAAAAATGGATAAAGAAATGGTGGTACTTGGCACAATGCAATATCACTCAGCCATGAAATCAATGTCATAAGGCTAGTTAGCAGCATGATGAGTGGATTTAGGTACGATGATTCTAAGTGAAATAAGTCACACAGAAAAAGACACTTATCCTAAGATATCGCTTATAGAGGGAATGTCAAAATCGCTACACTTGAACTGAATTACAAAACAGAACAGAGTCACACCTTTAGAAGACACACTATGGCTGCTTAACGGGAAAGGTGAGGTGGGGTGATGCATAAAACAAGGGTTTGAAATTAGCTCAGAGACCGCTCCATAAGCCAAATATGTAATAGACAAGGCCTACTCCCTGCTCAGTGAACTGGACTCAACACACCCTAGTCACCACACAAGAATATATCTGAGTAGTAAGAATCTGAAAACCTATGTATCGATATCTCTCTGCAAGTGAATCAAGAGGGTGTAAAGCGGCATCAACACAGCAGGGAAAAGCAGCCAAGCCCGATTCTAAACATAAATTACTTTAAAAAACCCACAAAACAAAGACAGTGAAAGAGAGAGAAATTCTTACAAAATCCGTTCAGGGTCTATGATGCAACCTGGATTGACCATATCTAGACCCACAGCTGGATGAGACATAAGGCTGGACACTCTTGGGGCTGAGAGGATTGGTGACGTTGGGTGAGCAAACGCAGATACTTTAAAGTAACACTGCGGGGAATACACCCCATGGGTCTCAAATCTCCAGGTACAAGGGCATCTTCCTACATCAAAACATGCCTGGGAAACCCAGAAGATGGTATGCCATGAGATCGGGAAAGGTTTCTAAAATGCACATCATTTCTCCTCTCCTTGTGCTCGGGTTCACCATTCCAGCTGCTTGACTAACCATCTCCCTACTTGGAGAATCAGCACCTTTAACCTCCTGATTTTACAGGTTGCAATTTGTCCTGAGGATGAACGGGAAGACGCGGAACCAAGGAGAGACGAGCCCTAGGTGTTGGGACAGGCATAGGTCACTCCATTTTCCCATCAGGAAGAAGAATGAACCACAGGCTCAGCCTGCCCCCCAGAACCAAAATAGGGCCTGAAGCAATCGTGCGCTTTTGCGGCCAGCTCCCAAAAAAGCGAGGAGACAAATGGAGCTCAGGGGCACTGCAATTCACAAACGTGCAGAGTTATAAATGAGAACTCTCGTCCACAAATATATTGAGGGAAGGCAACAAAGAGGATTTGAAAGCAAGGCAGATTTGCAGGAAACAGATTTCAGGGGGTAGATTCGACTCGCCTATAAAGCACATGAAAAGCGGCAAAACGTTGACAATGATGCCCTTGACCAAAAAGGGCGTATGCGTTTTTCCTCGAATATATTCAGGAAAAAAAGCATACGCCCTTTTTGGCCAACCAAGCAAGCCGGAAGGGCAAATCAGCGCTACAAAGAAGTCTCGCTTGCGCTCGGTCAATAGGGCCATGCTGAACAAAGTGTAAAAACCAGAAAAGCAGGACAGGCCATGGAGACATGGGAGCCTTGCTACGCTGATGGGCGGGATGTAAATTGCCAACAGGCACTCTGGAGATGAGTACGGTGTGTCCTGAAACAAGTAATAAACACAGCGTTGAGAGCATAGGGCACTTCCACTCATGGGCGTATAAATTGGCAAAACTAAAAATCAACAAGACACAGGCACCCCAAACTTTATGGCTGCTCTGTTTCCAAGAACCTCCGCTTCGGTACACCTTCAATATCCCAGGAAAGAGAAAAATGGATAAAGAAATGGTGGTACTTGGCACAATGCAATATCACTCAGCCATGAAATCAATGTCATAAGGCTAGTTAGCAGCATGATGAGTGGATTTAGGTACGATGATTCTAAGTGAAATAAGTCACACAGAAAAAGACACTTATCCTAAGATATCGCTTATAGAGGGAATGTCAAAATCGCTACACTTGAACTGAATTACAAAACAGAACAGAGTCACACCTTTAGAAGACACACTATGGCTGCTTAACGGGAAAGGTGAGGTGGGGTGATGCATAAAACAAGGGTTTGAAATTAGCTCAGAGACCGCTCCATAAGCCAAATATGTAATAGACAAGGCCTACTCCCTGCTCAGTGAACTGGACTCAACACACCCTAGTCACCACACAAGAATATATCTGACTAGTAAGAATCTGAAAACCTATGTATCGATATCTCTCTGCAAGTTAATCAAGAGGGTGTAAAGCGGCATCAACACAGCAGGGAAAAGCAGCCAAGCCCGATTCTAAACATAAATTACTTTAAAAAACCCACAAAACAAAGACAGTGAAAGAGAGAGAAATTCTTACAAAATCCGTTCAGGGTCTATGATGCAACCTGGATTGACCATATCTAGACCCACAGCTGGATGAGACAGAAGGCGGGACACTCTTGGGGCTGAGAGGATTGGTGAGGTTGGGTGAGCAAACGCAGATACTTTAAAGTAACACTGCGGGGAACACACCCCATGGGTCTCAAATCTCCAGGTACAAGGGCATCTTCCTACATCAAAACATGCATGGGAAACCCAGAAGATGGTATGCCATGAGATCGGGAAAGGTTTCTAAAACGCACCTCATTTCTCCTCTCATTGTGCTCGGGTTCACCATTCCAGCTGCTTGACTAACCATCTCCCTATTTGGAGAATCAGCACCTTTAACCTCCTGATTGTACAGGTTGCAATTTGTCCTGAGGATGAACGGGAAGACGCGGAACCAACGAGAGACGAGCCCTAGGTGTTGGGACAGGCATAGGTCACTCCATTTTCCCATCAGGAAGAAGAATGAACCACAGGCTCAGCCTGCCCCCCAGAACCAAAATAGGGCCTGAAGCAATCGTGCGCTTTTGCGGCCAGCTCCCAAAAAAGCGAGGAGACAAATGGAGCTCAGGGGCACTGCAATTCACAAACGTGCAGAGTTATAAATGAGAACTCTTGTCCACAAATATATTGAGGGAAGGCAACGAAGAGGATTTGAAAGCAAGGCAGATTTGCAGGAAACAGATTTCAGGAGGTAGATTCGACTCGCCTTTAAAGCACATGAAAAGCGGCAAAAGGTTGACAATGATGCCCTTGGCCAAAAAGGGCGTATGCGTTTTTTCCTGAATATATTCAGGAAAAAACGCATACGCCCTTTTTGGCCAACCAAGCAAGCCGGAAGGGCAAATCAGCGCTACAAAGAAGTCTCGCTTGCCCTCGGTCAAAAGGGCCATGCTGAACAAAGTGTAAAAACCAGAAAAGCAGGACAGGCCATGGAGACATGGGAGCCTTGCTACGCTAATGGGCGGGATGTAAATTGCCAACAGGCACTCTGGAGATGAGTACGGTGTGTCCTGAAACAAGTAATAAACACAGCGTTGAGAGCATATGGCACTTCCACTCATGGGCGTATAAATTGGGAAAACTAAAAATCAACAAGACACAGGCACCCCAAACTTTACGGCTGCTCTGTTGCCAAGAACCTCCGCTTCGGTACATCTTCAATATCCCAGGAAAGAGAAAAATGGATAAAGAAATGGTGGTACTTGGCACAATGCAATATCACTCAGCCATGAAATCAATGTCATAAGGCTAGTTAGCAGCATGATGAGTGGATTTAGGTACGATGATTCTAAGTGAAATAAGTCACACAGAAAAAGGCACTTATCCTAAGATATCGCTTATAGAGGGAATGTCAAAATCGCTACACTTGAACTGAATTACAAAACAGAACAGAGGCACACCTTTAGAAGACACACTATGGCTGCTTAACCGGAAAGGTGAGGTGGGGTGATGCATAAAACAAGGGTTTGAAATTAGCTCAGAGACCGCTCCATAAGCCAAATATGTAATAGACAAGGCCTACTCCCTGCTCAGTGAACTGGACTCAACAAACCCTAGTCACCACACAAGAATATATCTGACTAGTAAGAATCTGAAAACCTATGTATCGATATCTCTCTGCAAGTGAATCAAGAGGGTGTAAAGCGGCATCAACACAGCAGGGAAAAGCAACCAAGCCCGATTCTAAACATAAATTACTTTAAAAAACCCAGAAAACAAAGACAGTGAAAGAGAGAGAAATTCTTACAAAATCCGTTCAGGGTCTATGATGCAACCTGGATTGACCATATCTAGACCCACAGCTGGATGAGACAGAAGGCTGGACACTCTTGGGGCTGAGAGGATTGGTGAGGTTGGGTGAGCAAACGCAGATACTTTAAAGTAACACTGTGGGGAACACACCCCATGGGTCTCAAATCTCCAGGTACAAGGGCATCTTCCTACATCAAAACATGCATGGGAAACCCAGAAGATGGTATGCCATGAGATCGGGAAAGTTTTCTAAAACGAACTTCATTTCTCCTCTCCTTGTGCTTGGGTTCGCCATTCCAGTCGCTTGACTAACCATCTCCCTACTTGGAGAATCAGCACCTTTAACCTCCTGTTTCGTCCAGGTTGCAATTTGTCCTGAGGATGAACGGGAAGACGGGGAACCAACGAGAGACTAGCCCTAGGTGTTGGGACAGGCACAGGTCACTCCATTTTCCCATCAGGAAGAAGAATGAACCACAGGCTCAGCCTGCCCTCCAGAACCAAAATAGGGCCTGAAGCAATCCTGCGCTTTTGCGGCCAGCTCCCAAAAAAGCGAGGAGCCAAATGGAGCTCAGGGGCACTGCAATTCACAAACGTGCAGAGTTATAAATGAGAACTCTCGTCCACAAATATATTGAGGGAAGGCAACGAAGAGGATTTGAAAGCAAGGCAGATTTGCAGGAAACAGATTTCAGGAGGTAGATTCGACTCGCCTTTAAAGCACATGAAAAGCGGCAAAACGTTGACAATGATGCCCTTGGCCAAAAAGGGCGTATGCGTTTTTTCCTGAATATATTCAGGAAAAAACGCATACGCCCTTTTTGGCCAACCAAGCAAGCCGGAAGTGCAAATCAACGCTACAAAGAAGTCTCGCTTGCCCTTGGTCAAAAGGGCCATGCTGAACAAAGTGTAAAAACCAGAAAAGCAGGACAGGCCATGGAGACATGGGAGCCTTACTACGCTGATGGGCGGGATGTAAATTGCCAACAGGCACTCTGGAGAAGAGTACGGTTTGTCCTGAAACAAGTAATAGACACAGCGTAGAGAGCATAGGGTACTTCCACTCATGGGCGTATAAATTGGGAAAACTAAAAATCAACAAGACACAGGCACCCTAAAGTTTACGGCTGCTCTGTTTCCAAGAACCTCCGCTTCGGTACACCTTCAATATACCAGGAAAGAGAAAAATGGATAAAGAAATGGTGGTACTTGGCACAATGGAATATCACTCAGCCATGAAATCAATGTCATAAGGCTAGTTAGCAGCATGATGAGTGGATTTAGGTACGATGATTCTAAGTGAAATAAGTCACACAGAAAAAGGCACTTATCCTAAGATATCGCTTATAGAGGGAATGTCAAAATCGCTACACTTGAACTGAATTACAAAACAGAACAGAGTCACACCTTTAGAAGACACACTATGGCTGCTTAACCGGAAAGGTGAGGTGGGGTGATGCATAAAACAAGGGTTTGAAATTAGCTCAGACACCGCTCCATAAGCCAAATATGTAATAGACAAGGCCTACTCCCTGCTCATTGAATTGGACTCAACACCCCCTAGTCACCGCACAAGAATATATCTGACTAATATGAATCTGAAAACCTATGTATTGATATCTCTCAGCAAGTGAATCAAGAGGGTGTAAAGCGGCATAAACACAGCAGGGAATAGCAGCCAAACCCCATTCTAAACATAAATTACTTTAAAAAAGCCACAAAGCAGAGACAGTGAAAGAGAGAGAAATTCTTACAAAATCCGTTCAGGGTCTCTGATGCAACCTGGATTGACCATATCTAGACCCACAGCTGGATGAGACATAAGGCTGGACACTCTTGGGGCTGAGAGGATTGGTGAGGTTGGGTGAGCAAATGCAGATACTTTAAAGTAATACCGCGGGGTACCCACCCCATGGGTCTCAAATCTCCAGGTACAAGGGAATCTTCCTATATCAAAACATGCATGGGAAACCCAGAAGATGGTATGCAATGAGATCAGGAAAGGTTTCTAAAACGCACCTCATTTCTCCTCTCCTTGTGCTCGGGTTCGCCATTCCAGCTGCTTGACTAACCATCTCCCTACTTGGAGAATCAGCACCTTTAACCTCCTGTTTCGTCCAGGTTGCAATTTGTCCTGAGGATGAACAGGAAGACGGGGAACCAACGAAAGACTAGCCCTAGGTGTTGGGACAGGCACAGGTCACTCCATTTTCCCATCAGGAAGAAGAATGAACCACAGGCTCAGCCTGCACCCCAGAACCAAAATAGGGCCTGAAGCAATCCTGCGCTTTTGCGGCCAGCTCCCAAAAATCGAGGAGACAAATGGAGCTCAGGGGCACTGCAATTCACAAACGTGCAGAGTTATAAATGAGAACTCTCGTCCACAAATATATTGAGGGAAGGCAACGAAGAGGATTTGAAAGCAAGGCAGATTTGCAGGAAACAGATTTCAGGAGGTAGATTCGACTCGCCTTTAAAGCACATGAAAAGCGGCAAAACGTTGACAATGATGCCCTTGGCCAAAAAGGGCGTATGCGTTTTTTCCTGAATATATTCAGGAAAAAACGCATACGCCCTTTTTGGCCAACCAAGCAAGCCGGAAGTGCAAATCAACGCTACAAAGAAGTCTCGCTTGCCCTCGGTCAAAAGGGCCATGCTGAACAAAGTGTAAAAACCAGAAAAGCAGGACAGGCCATGGAGACATGGGAGCCTTGCTACGCTGATGGGCGGGATGTAAATTGCCAACAGGCACTCTGGAGAAGAGTACGGTGTGTCCTGAAACAAGTAATAAACACAGCGTAGAGAGCATAGGGCACTTCCACTCATGGGCGTATAAATTGGGAAAACTAAAAATCAACAAGACACAGGCACCTTAAAGTTTACGGCTGCTCTGTTTCCAAGAACCTCCGCTTCGGTACACCTTCAATATCCCAGGAAAGAGAAAAATGGATAAAGAAATGGTGGTACTTGGCACAATGGAATATCACTCAGCCATGAAATCAATGTCATAAGGCTAGTTAGCAGCATGATGAGTGGATTTAGGTACGATGATTCTAAGTGAAATAAGTCACACAGAAAAAGACACTTATCCTAAGATATCGCTTAGAGAGGGAATGTCAAAATCGCTACACTTGAACTGAATTACATAACAGAACAGAGTCACACCTTTAGAAGACACACTATGGCTGCTTAACGGGAAAGGTGAGGTGGGGTGATGCATAAAACAAGGGTTTGAAATTAGCTCAGAGACCGCTCCATAAGCCAAATATGTAATAGACAAGGCCTACTCCCTGCTCAGTGAACTGGACTCAACACACCCTAGTCACCGCACAAGAATATATCTGACTAGTAAGAATCTGAAAACCTATGTATCGATATCTCTCTGCAAGTGAATCAAGAGTGTGTAAAGCGGCATCAACACAGCAGGGAAAAGCAGCCAAGCCCGATTCTAAACATAAATTACTTTAAAAAACCCACAAAACAAAGACAGTGAAAGAGAGAGAAATTCTTACAAAATCCGTTCAGGGTCTATGATGCAACCTGGATTGACCATATCTAGACCCACAGCTGGATGAGACAGAAGGCTGGACACTCTTGGGGCTGAGAGGATTGGTGAGGTTGGGTGAGCAAACGCAGATACTTTAAGGTAACACTGCGGGGAACACACCCCATGGGTCTCAAATCTCCAGGTACAAGGGCATCTTCCTACATCAAAACACGCATGGGAAACCCAGAAGATGGTATGCCATGAGATCGGGAAAGGTTTCTAAAATGCACCTCATTTCTCCTCTCCTTGTGCTCGGGTTCACCATTCCAGCTGCTTGACTAACCATCTCCCTACTTGGAGAATCAGCACCTTTAACTTCCTGATTGTACAGGTTGCAATTTGTCCTGAGGATGAACGGGAAGACGGGGAACCAACGAGAGACGAGCCCTAGGTGTTGGGACAGGCATAGGTCACTCCATTTTCCCATCAGGAAGAAGAATGAACCACAGGCTCAGCCTGCCCTCCAGAACCAAAATAGGGCCTGAAGCAATCCTGCGCTTTTGCGGCCAGCTCCCAAAAAAGCGAGGAGCCAAATGGAGCTCAGGGGCACTGCAATTCACAAACGTGCAGAGTTATAAATGAGAACTCTCGTCCACAAATATATTGAAGGAAGGCAACGAAGAGGATTTGAAAGCAAGGCAGATTTGCAGGAAACAGATTTCAGGAGGTAAATTCGACTCGCCTTTAAAGCACATGAAAAGCGGCAAAACGTTGACAATGATGCCCTTGGCCAAAAAGGGCGTATGCCTTTTTTCCTGAATATATTCAGGAAAAAAGGCATACGCCCTTTTTGGCCAACCAAGCAAGCCGGAAGGGCAAATCAACGCTACAAAGAAGTCTCGCTTGCCCTCGGTCAAAAGGGCCATGCTGAACAAAGTGTAAAAACCAGAAAAGCAGGACAGGCCATGGAGACATGGGAGCCTTGCTACGCTGATGGGCGGGATGTAAATTGCCAACAGGCACTCTGGAGATGAGTACGGTGTGTCCTGAAACAAGTAATAAACACAGCGTTGAGAGCATAGGGCACTTCCACTCATGGGCGTATAAATTGGGAAAACTAAAAATCAACAAGACACAGGCACCCCAAACTTTACGGCTGCTCTGTTTCCAAGAACCTCCGCTTCGGTACACCTTCAATATCCCAGGAAAGAGAAAAATGGATAAAGAAATGGTGGTACTTGGCACAATGGAATATCACTCAGCCATGAAATCAATGTCATAAGACTAGTTAGCAGCATGATGAGTGGATTTAGGTACGATGATTCTAAGTGAAATAAGTCACACAGAAAAAGGCACTTATCCTAAGATATCGCTTATAGAGGGAATGTCAAAATCGCTACACTTGAACTGAATTACAAAACAGAACAGAGGCACACCTTTAGAAGACACACTATGGCTGCTTAAGCGGAAAGGTGAGGTGGGGTGATGCATAAAACAAGGGTTTGAAATTAGCTCAGACACCGCTCCATAAGCCAAATATGTAATAGACAAGGCCTACTCCCTGCTCAGTGAACTGGACTCAACACCCCCTAGTCACCGCACAAGAATATATCGGACTAGTATGAATCTGAAAACCTATGTATTGATATCTCTCTGCAAGTGAATCAAGAGGGTGTAAAGCGGCATAAACACAGCAGGGAATAGCAGCCAAACCCCATTCTAAACATACATTACTTTAAAAAAACCCACAAAGCAAAGACAGTGAAAGAGAGAGAAATTCTTACAAAATCCGTTCAGGGTCTCTGATGCAACCTGGATTGACCATATCTAGACCCACAGCTGGATGAGACATAAGTCTGGACACTCTTGGGGCTGAGAGGATTGGTGAGGTTGGGTGAGCAAATGCAGATACTTTAAAGTAATACCGCGGGGTACCCACCCCATGCGTCCCAAATCTCCAGGTACAAGGGAATCTTCCTACATCAAAACATGCATGGGAAACCCAGAAGATGGTATGCCATGAGATTGGGAAAGGTTTCTAAAACGCACCTCATTTCTCCTCTCCTTGTGCTCGGGTTCGCCATTCCAGCCGCTTGACTAACCATCTCCCTACTTGGAGAATCAGCACCTTTAACCTCCTGTTTCGTCCAGGTTGCAATTTGTCCTGAGGATGAACGGGAAGACGGGGAACCAACGAAAGACTAGCCCTAGGTGTTGGGACAGGCACAGGTCACTCCATTTTCCCATCAGGAAGAAGAATGAACCACAGGCTCAGCCTACCCCCCAGAACCAAAATAGGGCCTGAAGCAATCCTGCGCTTTTGCGGCCAGCTCCCAATAAAGCGAGGAGACAAATGGAGCTCAGGGGCACTGCAATTCACAAACGTGCAGAGTCATAAATGAGAACTCTCGTCCACAAATATATTGAGGGAAGGCAACGAAGAGGATTTGAAAGCAAGGCAGATTTGCAGGAAACAGATTTCAGGAGGTAAATTCGACTCGCCTTTAAAGCACATGAAAAGCGGCAAAACGTTGACAATGATGCCCTTGGCCAAAAAGGGCGTATGCCTTTTTTCCTGAATATATTCAGGAAAAAAGGCATACGCCCTTTTTGGCCAACCAAGCAAGCCGGAAGGGCAAATCAACGCTACAAAGAAGTCTCGCTTGCCCTCGGTCAAAAGGGCCATGCTGAACAAAGTGTAAAAACCAGAAAAGCAGGACAGGCCATGGAGACATGGGAGCCTTACTATGCTGATGGGCGGGATGTAAATTGCCAACAGGCACTCTGGAGAAGAGTACGGTGTGTCCTGAAACAAGTAATAACCACAGCGTAGAGAGCATAGGGCACTTCCACTCATGGGCGTATAATTTGGGAAAACTAAAAATCAACAAGACACAGGCACCCTAAAGTTTACGGCTGCTCCGTTTCGAAGAACCTCCGCTTCGGTACACCTTCAATATCCCAGGAAAGAGAAAAATGGATAAAGAAATGGTGGTACTTGGCACAATGGAATATCACTCAGCCATGAAATCAATGTCATAAGGCTAGTTAGCAGCATGATGAGTGGATTTAGGTACGATGATTCTAAGTGAAATAAGTCACACAGAAAAAGGCACTTATCCTAAGATATCGCTTATAGAGGGAATGTCAAAATCGCTACACTTGAACTGAATTACAAAACAGAACAGAGGCACACCTTTAGAAGACACACTATGGCTGCTTAACCGGAAAGGTGAGGTGGGGTGATGCATAAAACAAGGGTTTGAAATTAGCTCAGACACCGCTCCATAAGCCAAATATGTAATAGACAAGGCCTACTCCCTGCTCATTGAATTGGACTCAACACCCCCTAGTCACCGCACAAGAATATATCTGACTAATATGAATCTGAAAACCTATGTATTGATATCTCTCTGCAAGTGAATCAAGAGGGTGTAAAGCGGCATAAACACAGCAGGGAATAGCAGCCAAACCCCATTCTAAACATAAATTACTTTAAAAAAGCCACAAAGCAGAGACAGTGAAAGAGAGAGAAATTCTTACAAAATCCGTTCAGGGTCTATGATGCAACCTGGATTGACCATATGTACACCCACAGCTGAATGAGACATAAGGCTGGACACTCTTGGGGCTGAGAGGATTGGTGAGGTTGGGTGAGCAAACGCAGATACTTTAAGGTAACACTGCGGGGAACACACCCCATGGGTCTCAAATCTCCAGGTACAAGGGCATCTTCCTACATCAAAACATGCATGGGAAACCCAGAAGATGGTATGCCATGAGATCGGGAAAGGTTTCTAAAATGCACCTCATTTCTCCTCTCCTTGTGCTCGGGTTCACCATTCCAGCTGCTTGACTAACCATCTCCCTACTTGGAGAATCAGCACCTTTAACCTCCTGATTGTACAGGTTGCAATTTGTCCTGAGGATGAACGGGAAGACGGGGAACCAACGAGAGACGAGCCCTAGGTGTTGGGACAGGCATAGGTCACTCCATTTTCCCATCAGGAAGAAGAATGAACCACAGGCTCAGCCTGCCCTCCAGAACCAAAATAGGGCCTGAAGCAATCCTGCGCTTTTGCGGCCAGCTCCCAAAAAAGCGAGGAGCCAAATGGAGCTCAGGGGCACTGCAATTCACAAACGTGCAGAGTTATAAATGAGAACTCTCGTCCACAAATATATTGAAGGAAGGCAACGAAGAGGATTTGAAAGCAAGGCAGATTTGCAGGAAACAGATTTCAGGAGGTAGATTCGACTCGCCTTTAAAGCACATGAAAAGCGGCAAAACGTTGACAATGATGCCCTTGGCCAAAAAGGGCGTATGCGTTTTTTCCTGAATATATTCAGGAAAAAACGCATACGCCCTTTTTGGCCAACCAAGCAAGCCGGGAGGGCAAATCAGCGCTACAAAGAAGTCTCGCTTGCCCTCGGTCAAAAGGGCCATGCTGAACAAAGTGTAAAAACCAGAAAAGCAGGACAGGCCATGGAGACATGGGAGCCTTGCTACGCTGATGGGCGGGATGTAAATTGCCAACAGGCACTCTGGAGATGAGTACGGTGTGTCCTGAAACAAGTAATAAACACAGCGTTGAGAGCATAGGGCACTTCCACTCATGGGCGTATAAATTGGGAAAACTAAAAATCAACAAGACACAGGCACCCCAAACTTTACGGCTGCTCTGTTTCCAAGAACCTCCGCTTCGGTACACCTTCAATATCCCAGGAAAGAGAAAAATGGATAAAGAAATGGTGGTACTTGGCACAATGGAATATCACTCAGCCATGAAATCAATGTCATAAGGCTAGTTAGCAGCATGATGAGTGGATTTAGGTACGATGATTCTAAGTGAAATAAGTCACACAGAAAAAGACACTTATCCTAAGATATCGCTTATAGAGGGAATGTCAAAATCGCTACACTTGAACTGAATTACAAAACAGAACAGAGTCACACCTTTAGAAGACACACTATGGCTGCTTAACGGGAAAGGTGAGGTGGGGTGATGCATAAAACAAGGGTTTCAAATTAGCTCAGAGACCGCTCCATAAACCAAATATGTAATAGACAAGGCCTACTCCCTGTTCAGTGAACTGGACTCAACACACCCTAGTCACCACACAAGAATATATCTGACTAGTAAGAATCTGAAAACCTATGTATCGATATCTCTCTGCAAGTGAATCAAGAGGGTGTAAAGCGGCATCAACACAGCAGTGAAAAGCAGCCAAGCCCGATTCTAAACATACATTACTTTAAAAAACCCACAAAACAAAGACAGTGAAAGAGAGAGAAATTCTTACAAAATCCGTTCAGGGTCTATGATGCAACCTGGATTGACCATATGTACACCCACAGCTGAATGAGATATAAGGCTGGACACTCTTGGGGCTGAGAGGATTGGTGAGGTTGGGTGAGCAAACGCAGATACTTTAAGGTAACACTGCGGGGAACACACCCCATGGGTCTCAAATCTCCAGGTACAAGGGCATCTTCCTACATCAAAACATGCATGGGAAACCCAGAAGATGGTATGCCATGAGATCGGGAAAGGTTTCTAAAATGCACCTCATTTCTCCTCTCCTTGTGCTCGGGTTCACCATTCCAGCTGCTTGACTAACCATCTCCCTACTTGGAGAATCAGCACCTTTAACCTCCTGATTGTACAGGTTGCAATTTGTCCTGAGGATGAACGGGAAGACGGGGAACCAACGAGAGACGAGCCCTAGGTGTTGGGACAGGCATAGGTCACTCCATTTTCCCATCAGGAAGAAGAATGAACCACAGGCTCAGCCTGCCCTCCAGAACCAAAATAGGGCCTGAAGCAATCCTGCGCTTTTGCGGCCAGCTCCCAAAAAAGCGAGGAGCCAAATGGAGCTCAGGGGCACTGCAATTCACAAACGTGCAGAGTTATAAATGAGAACTCTCGTCCACAAATATATTGAGGGAAGGCAACGAAGAGGATTTGAAAGCAAGGCAGATTTGCAGGAAACAGATTTCAGGAGGTAAATTCGACTCGCCATTAAAGCACATGAAAAGCGGCAAAACGTTGACAATGATGCCCTTGGCCAAAAGGGGCGTATGCGTTTTTTCCTGAATATATTCAGGAAAAAACGCATACGCCCCTTTTGGCCAACCAAGCAAGCTGGAAGGGCAAATCAGCGCTACAAAGAAGTCTCGCTTGCCCTCGGTCAAAAGGGCCATGCTGAACAAAGTGTAAAAACCAGAAAAGCAGGACAGGCCATGGAGACATGGGAGCCTTGCTACGCTGATGGGCGGGATGTAAATTGCCAACAGGCACTCTGGAGATGAGTACGGTGTGTCCTGAAACAAGTAATAAACACAGCGTTGAGAGCATAGGGCACTTCCACTCATGGGCGTATAAATTGGGAAAACTAAAAATCAACAAGACACAGGCACCCCAAACTTTACGGCTGCTCTGTTGCCAAGAACCTCCGCTTCGGTACACCTTCAATATCCCAGGAAAGAGAAAAGTGGATAAAGAAATGCTGATACATGGCACAATGGAATATCACTCAGCCATGAAATCAATGTCATAAGGCTAGTTAGCAGCATGATGAGTGGATTCAGGTACGATGATTCTAAGTGAAATAAGTCACACAGAAAAAGGCACTTATGCTAAGATATCGCTTATAGAGGGAATGTCAAAATCGCTACACTTGAACTGAATTACAAAACAGAACAGAGTCACACCTTTAGAAGACACACTATGGCTGCTTAACCGGAAAGGTGAGGTGGGGTGATGCATAAAACAAGGGTTTGAAATTAGCTCAGACACCGCTCCATAAGCCAAATATGTAATAGACAAGGCCTACTCCCTGCTCAGTGAACTGGACTCAACACCCCCTAGTCACCACACAAGAATATATCTGACTAGTATGAATCTGAAAACCTATGTATTGATATCTCTCTGCAAGTGAATCAAGAGGGTGTAAAGTGGCATAAACACAGCAGGGAATAGCAGCCAAACCCCATTCTAAACATACATTACTTTAAAAAAGCCACAAAGCAGAGACAGAGAAAGAGAGAGAAATTCTTACAAAATCCGTTCAGCGTCTCTGATGCAACCTGGATTGACCATATCTAGACCCACAGCTGGATGAGACATAAGGCTGGACACTCTTGGGGCTGAGAGGATTGGTGAGGTTGGGTGAGCAAACGCAGATACTTTAAGGTAACACTGCGGGGAACACACCCCATGGGTCTCAAATCTCCAGGTACAAGGGCATCTTCCTACATCAAAACATGCATGGGAAACCCAGAAGATGGTATGCCATGAGATCGGGAAAGGTTTCTAAAATGCACCTCATTTCTCCTCTCCTTGTGCTCGGGTTCACCATTCCAGCTGCTTGACTAACCATCTCCCTACTTGGAGAATCAGCACCTTTAACCTCCTGAATGTACAGGTTGCAATTTGTCCTGAGGATGAACGGGAAGACGGGGAACCAACGAGAGACGAGCCCTAGGTGTTGGGACAGGCATAGGTCACTCCATTTTCCCATCAGGAAGAAGAATGAACCACAGGCTCAGCCTGCCCTCCAGAACCAAAATAGGGCCTGAAGCAATCCTGCGCTTTTGCGGCCAGCTCCCAAAAAAGCGAGGAGCCAAATGGAGCTCAGGGGCACTGCAATTCACAAACGTGCAGAGTTATAAATGAGAACTCTCGTCCACAAATATATTGAGGGAAGGCAACGAAGAGGATTTGAAAGCAAGGCAGATTTGCAGGAAACAGATTTCAGGAGGTAAATTCGACTCGCCATTAAAGCACATGAAAAGCGGCAAAACGTTGACAATGATGCCCTTGGCCAAAAGGGGCGTATGCGTTTTTTCCTGAATATATTCAGGAAAAAACGCATACGCCCCTTTTGGCCAACCAAGCAAGCCGGAAGGGCAAATCAGCGCTACAAAGAAGTCTCGCTTGCCCTCGGTCAAAAGGGCCATGCTGAACAAAGTGTAAAAACCAGAAAAGCAGGACAGGCCATGGAGACATGGGAGCCTTGCTACGCTGATGGGCGGGATGTAAATTGCCAACAGGCACTCTGGAGATGAGTACGGTGTGTCCTGAAACAAGTAATAAACACAGCGTTGAGAGCATAGGGCACTTCCACTCATGGGCGTATAAATTGGGAAAACTAAAAATCAACAAGACACAGGCACCCCAAACTTTACGGCTGCTCTGTTGCCAAGAACCTCCGCTTCGGTACACCTTCAATATCCCAGGAAAGAGAAAAATGGATAAAGAAATGCTGATACATGGCACAATGGAATATCACTCAGCCATGAAATCAATGTCATAAGGCTAGTTAGCAGCATGATGAGTGGATTTAGGTACGATGATTCTAAGTGAAATAAGTCACACAGAAAAAGGCACTTATCCTAAGATATCGCTTATAGAGGGAATGTCAAAATCGCTACACTTGAACTGAATTACAAAACAGAACAGAGGCACACCTTTAGAAGACACACTATGGCTGCTTAACCGGAAAGGTGAGGTGGGGTGATGCATAAAACAAGGGTTTGAAATTAGCTCAGACACCGCTCCATAAGCCAAATATGTAATAGACAAGGCCTACTCCCTGCTCAGTGAACTGGACTCAACACCCCCTAGTCACCGCACAAGAATATATCTGACTAGTATGAATCTGAAAACCTATGTATTGATATCTCTCTGCAAGTGAATCAAGAGGGTGTAAAGTGGCATAAACACAGCAGGGAATAGCAGCCAAACCCCATTCTAAACATACATTACTTTAAAAAAGCCACAAAGCAGAGACAGAGAAAGAGAGAGAAATTCTTACAAAATCCGTTCAGGGTCTCTGATGCAACCTGGATTGACCATATCTAGACCCACAGCTGGATGAGACATAAGGCTGGACACTCTTGGGGCTGAGAGGATTGGTGAGGTTGGGTGAGCAAATGCAGATACTTTAAAGTAATAACGCGGGGTACCCACCCCATGGGTCTCAAATCTCCAGGTACAAGGGAATCTTCCTACATCAAAACATGCATGGGAAACCCAGAAGATGGTATGCCATGAGATCGGGAAAGGTTTCTAAAACGCACCTCATTTCTCCTCTCCTTGTGCTCGGGTTCGCCATTCCAGCTGCTTGACTAACCATCTCCCTACTTGGAGAATCAGCACCTTTAACCTCCTGTTTCGTCCAGGTTGCAATTTGTCCTGAGGATGAACAGGAAGACGGGGAACCAACGAAAGACTAGCCCTAGGTGTTGGGACAGGCACAGGTCACTCCATTTTCCCATCAGGAAGAAGAATGAACCACAGGCTCAGCCTGCACCCCAGAACCAAAATAGGGCCTGAAGCAATCCTGCGCTTTTGCGGCCAGCTCCCAAAAATCGAGGAGACAAATGGAGCTCAGGGGCACTGCAATTCACAAACGTGCAGAGTTATAAATGAGAACTCTCGTCCACAAATATATTGAGGGAAGGCAACGAAGAGGATTTGAAAGCAAGGCAGATTTGCAGGAAACAGATTTCAGGAGGTAGATTCGACTCGCCTTTAAAGCACATGAAAAGCGGCAAAACGTTGACAATGATGCCCTTGGCCAAAAAGGGCGTATGCGTTTTTTCCTGAATATATTCAGGAAAAAACGCATACGCCCTTTTTGGCCAACCAAGCAAGCCGGAAGTGCAAATCAACGCTAAAAAGAAGTCTCGCTTGCCCTCGGTCAAAAGGGCCATGCTGAACAAAGTGTAAAAACCAGAAAAGCAGGATAGGCCATGGAGACATGGGAGCCTTAGTACGCTGATGGGCGGGATGTAAATTGCCAACAGGCACTCTGGAGAAGAGTACGGTGTGTCCTGAAACAAGTAATAAACACAGCGTAGAGAGCATAGGGCACTTCCACTCATGGGCGTATAAATTGGGAAAACTAAAAATCAACAAGACACAGGCACCCTAAAGTTTACGGCTGCTCTGTTTCCAAGAACCTCCGCTTCGGTACACCTTCAATATCCCAGGAAAGAGAAAAATGGATAAAGAAATGGTGGTACTTGGCACAATGGAATATCACTCAGCCATGAAATCAATGTCATAAGGCTAGTTAGCAGCATGATGAGTGGATTTAGGTACGATGAATCTAAGTGAAATAAGTCACACAGAAAAAGCCACTTATCCTAAGATATCACTTAGAGAGGGAATGTCAAAATCGCTACACTTGAACTGAATTACATAAAAGAACAGAGTCACACCTTTAGAAGACACACTATGGCTGCTTAACGGGAAAGGTGAGGTGGGGTGATGCATAAAACAAGGGTTTCAAATTAGCTCAGAGACCGCTCCATAAGCCAAATATGTAATAGACAAGGCCTACTCCCTGCTCAGTGAACTGGACTCAACACACCCTAGTCACCACACAAGAATATATCTGACTAGTAAGAATCAGAAAACCTATGTATCGATATCTCTCTGCAAGTGAATCAAGTGAGTGTAAAACGGCATCAACACAGCAGGGAAAAGCAGCCAAGCCCGATTCTAAACATAAATTACTTTAAAAAACCCACAAAACAAAGACAGTGAAAGAGAGAGAAATTCTTACAAAATCCGTTCAGGGTCTATGATGCAACCTGGATTGACCATATCTAGATCCACAGCTGGATGAGACAGAAGGCTGGACACTCTTGGGGCTGAGAGGATTGGTGAGGTTGGGTGAGCAAACGCAGATACTTTAAAGTAACACTGCGGGGAACACACCCCATGGGTCTCAAATCTCCAGGTACAAGGGCATCTTCCTACATCAAAACATGCATGGGAAACCCAGAAGATGGTATGCCATGAGATCGGGAAAGGTTTCTAAAATGCACCTCATTTCTCCTCTCCTTGTGCATGGGTTCACCATTCCAGCTGCTTGACTAACCATCTCCCTACTTGGAGAATCAGCACCTTTAACCTCCTGATTGTACAGGTTGCAATTTGTCCTGAGGATGAACGTGAAGACGGGGAACCAACGAGAGACGAGCCCTAGGTGTTGGGACAGGCATAGGTCACTCCATTTTCCCATCAGGAAGAAGAATGAACCACAGGCTCAGCCTGCCCCCCAGAACCAAAATAGGGCCTGAAGCAATCCTGCGCTTTTGCGGCCAGCTCCCAAAAAAGCGAGGAGACAAATGGAGCTCAGGGGCACTGCAATTCACAAACATGCAGAGTTATAAATGAGAACTCTCGTCCACAAATATATTGAAGGAAGGCAACGAAGAGGATTTGAAAGCAAGGCAGATTTGCAGGAAACAGATTTCAGGAGGTAGATTCGACTCGCCTTTAAAGCACATGAAAAGCGGCAAAACGTTGACAATGATGCCCTTGGCCAAAAAGGGCGTATGCGTTTTTTCCTGAATATATTCAGGAAAAAACGCATACGCCCTTTTTGGCCAACCAAGCAAGCCGGGAGGGCAAATCAGCGCTACAAAGAAGTCTCGCTTGCCCTCGGTCAAAAGGGCCATGCTGAACAAAGTGTAAAAACCAGAAAAGCAGGACAGGCCATGGAGACATGGGAGCCTTGCTACGCTGATGGGCGGGATGTAAATTGCCAAGAGGCACTCTGGAGATGAGTACGGTGTGTCCTGAAACAAGTAATAAACACAGCGTAGAGAGCATAGGGCACTTCCACTCATGGGCGTATAAATTGGGAAAACTAAAAATCAACAAGACACAGGCACCCCAAACTTTACGGCTGCTCTGTTTCCAAGAACCTGCGCTTCGGTACACCTTCAATATCCCAGGAAAGAGAAAAATGGATAAAGAAATGGTGGTACTTGGCACAATGGAATATCACTCAGCCATGAAATCAATGTCATAAGGCTAGTTAGCAGCATGATGAGTGGATTTAGGTACGATGATTCTAAGTGAAATAAGTCACACAGAAAAAGGCACTTATCCTAAGATATCGCTTATAGAGGGAATGTCAAAATCGCTACACTTGAACTGAATTACAAAACAGAACAGAGGCACACCTTTAGAAGACACACTATGGCTGCTTAACCGGAAAGGTGAGGTGGGGTGATGCATAAAACAAGGGTTTGAAATTAGCTCAGACACCGCTCCATAAGCCAAATATGTAATAGACAAGGCCTACTCCCTGCTCAGTGAACTGGACTCAACACCCCCTAGTCACCGCACAAGAATATATCGGACTAGTATGAATCTGAAAACCTATGTATTGATATCTCTCTGCAAGTGAATCAAGAGGGTGTAAAGCGGCATAAACACAGCAGGGAATAGTAGCCAAACCCCATTCTAAACATACATTACTTTAAAAAAACCCACAAAGCAAAGACAGTGAAAGAGAGAGAAATTCTTACAAAATCCGTTCAGGGTCTCTGATGCAACCTGGATTGACCATATCTAGACCCACAGCTGGATGAGACATAAGGCTGGACACTCTTGGGGCTGAGAGGATTGGTGAGGTTGGGTGAGCAAATGCAGATACTTTAAAGTAATACCGCGGGGTACCCACCCCATGGGTCTCAAATCTCCAGGTACAAGGGAATCTTCCTACATCAAAACATGCATGGGAAACCCAGAAGATTGTATGCCATGAGATCGGGAAAAGTTTCTAAAACGCACCTCATTTCTCCTCTCCTTGTGCTCGGGTTCGCCATTCCAGCTGCTTGACTAACCATCTCCCTACTTGGAGAATCAGCACCTTTAACCTCCTGATTGTACAGGTTGCAATTTGTCCTGAGGATGAACGTGAAGACGGGGAACCAACGAGAGACGAGCCCTAGGTGTTGGGACAGGCATAGGTCACTCCATTTTCCCATCAGGAAGAAGAATGAACCACAGGCTCAGCCTGCCCCCCAGAACCAAAATAGGGCCTGAAGCAATACTGCGCTTTTGCGGCCAGCTCCCAAAAAAGCGAGGAGACAAATGGAGCTCAGGGGCACTGCAATTCACAAACATGCAGAGTTATAAATGAGAACTCTCGTCCACAAATATATTGAAGGAAGGCAACGAAGAGGATTTGAAAGCAAGGCAGATTTGCAGGAAACAGATTTCAGGAGGTAGATTCGACTCGCCTTTAAAGCACATGAAAAGCGGCAAAACGTTGACAATGATGCCCTTGGCCAAAAAGGGCGTATGCGTTTTTTCCTGAATATATTCAGGAAAAAACGCATACGCCCTTTTTGGCCAAACAAGCAAGCCGGGAGGGCAAATCAGCGCTACAAAGAAGTCTCGCTTGCCCTCGGTCAAAAGGGCCATGCTGAACAAAGTGTAAAAACCAGAAAAGCAGGACAGGCCATGGAGACATGGGAGACTTGCTACGCTGATGGGCGGGATGTAAATTGCCAACAGGCACTCTGGAGATGAGTACGGTGTGTCCTGAAACAAGTAATAAACACAGCTTAGAGAGCATAGGGCACTTCCACTCATGGGCGTATAAATTGGGAAAACTAAAAATCAACAAGACACAGGCACCCCAAACTTTACGGCTGCTCTGTTTCCAAGAACCTCCGCTTCGGTACACCTTCAATATCCCAGGAAAGAGAAAAATGGATAAAGAAATGGTGGTACTTGGCACAATGGAATATCACTCAGCCATGAAATCAATGTCATAAGGCTAGATAGCAGCATGATGAGTGGATTTAGGTACGATGATTCTAAGTGAAATAAGTCACACAGAAAAAGGCACTTATCCTAAGATATCGCTTATAGAGGGAATGTCAAAATCGCTACACTTGAACTGAATTACAAAACAGAACAGAGGCACACCTTTAGAAGACACACTATGGCTGCTTAACCGGAAAGGTGAGGTGGGGTGATGCATAAAACAAGGGTTTCAAATTAGCTCAGAGACAGCTCCATAAGCCAAATATGTAATAGACAAGGCCTACTCCCTGCTCAGTGAACTGGACTCAACACACCCTAGTCACCACACAAGAATATATCTGACTAGTAAGAATCTGAAAACATATGTATCGATATCTCTCTGCAAGTGAATCAAGAGGGTGTAAAGCGGCATCAACACAGCAGGGAAAAGCAGCCAAGCCCGATTCTAAACATAAATTACTTTAAAAAACCCACAAAACAAAGACAGTGAAAGAGAGAGAAATTCTTACAAAATCCGTTCAGGGTCTATGATGCAACCTGGATTGACCATATCTAGACCCACAGCTGGATGAGACAGAAGGCTGGACACTCTTGGGGCTGAGAGGATTGGTGAGGTTGGGTGAGCAAACGCAGATACTTTAAAGTAACACTGCGGGGAACACACCCCATGGGTCTCAAATCTCCAGGTACAAGGGAATCTTCCTACATCAAAACATGCATGGGAAACCCAGAAGATGGTATGCCATGAGATCGGGAAAGGTTTCTAAAATGCACCTCATTTCTCCTCTCCTTGTGCTCGGGTTCACCATTCCAGCTGCTTGACTAACCATCTCCCTACTTGGAGAATCAGCACCTTTAACCTCCTGATTGTACAGGTTGCAATTTGTCCTGAGGATGAACGTGAAGACGGGGAACCAACGAGAGACGAGCCCTAGGTGTTGGGACAGGCATAGGTCACTCCATTTTCCCATCAGGAAGAAGAATGAACCACAGGCTCAGCCTGCCCCCCAGAACCAAAATAGGGCCTGAAGCAATCCTGCGCTTTTGCGGCCAGCTCCCAAAAAAGCGAGGAGACAAATGGAGCTCAGGGGCACTGCAATTCACAAACATGCAGAGTTATAAATGAGAACTCTCGTCCACAAATATATTGAAGGAAGGCAACGAAGAGGATTTGAATAGCAAGGCAGATTTGCCGGAAACAGATTTCAGGAGGTAGATTCGACTCGCCTTTAAAGCACATGAAAAGCGGCAAAACGTTGACAATGATGCCCTTGGCCAAAAAGGGCGTATGCGTTTTTCCTGAATATATTCAGGAAAAAACGCATACGCCCTTTTTGGCCAACCAAGCAAGCCGGGAGGGCAAATCAGCGCTACAAAGAAGTCTCGCTTGCCCTCGGTCAAAAGGGCCATGCTGAAAAAAGTGTAAAAACCAGAAAAGCAGGACAGGCCATGGAGACATGGGAGCCTTGCTACGCTGATGGGCGGGATGTAAATTGCCAACAGGCACTCTGGAGATGAGTACGGTGTGTCCTGAAACAAGTAATAAACACAGCTTAGAGAGCATAGGGCACTTCCACTCATGGGCGTATAAATTGGGAAAACTAAAAATCAACAAGACACAGGCACCCCAAACTTTACGGCTGCTCTGTTTCCAAGAACCTCCGCTTCGGTACACCTTCAATATCCCAGGAAAGAGAAAAATGGATAAAGAAATGGTGGTACTTGGCACAATGGAATATCACTCAGCCATGAAATCAATGTCATAAGGCTAGTTAGCAGCATGATGAGTGGATTTAGGTACGATGATTCTAAGTGAAATAAGTCACACAGAAAAAGGCACTTATCCTAAGATATCGCTTATAGAGGGAATGTCAAAATCGCTACACTTGAACTGAATTACAAAACAGAACAGAGGCACACCTTTAGAAGACACACTATGGCTGCTTAACCGGAAAGGTGAGGTGGGGTGATGCATAAAACAAGGGTTTGAAATTAGCTCAGACACCGCTCCATAAGCCAAATATGTAATAGACAAGGCCTACTCCCTGCTCAGTGAACTGGACTCAACACCCCCTAGTCACCGCACAAGAATATATCGGACTAGTATGAATCTGAAAACCTATGTATCGATATCTCTCTGCAAGTGAATCAAGAGGGTGTAAAGCGGCATCAACACAGCAGGGAAAAGCAGCCAAGCCCGATTCTAAACATAAATTACTTTAAAAAACCCACAAAACAAAGACAGTGAAAGAGAGAGAAATTCTTACAAAATCCGTTCAGGGTCTCTGATGCAACCTGGATTGACCATATCTAGACCCACAGCTGGATGACACATAAGGCTGGACACTCTTGGGGCTGAGAGGATTGGTGAGGTTGGGTGAGCAAATGCAGATACTTTAAAGTAATACCGCGGGGTACCCACCCCATGGGTCTCAAATCTCCAGGTACAAGGGAATCTTCCTACATCAAAACATGCATGGGAAACCCAGAATATGGTATGCCGTGAGATCGGGAAAGGTTTCTAAAACGCACCTCATTTCTCCTCTCCTTGTGCTCGGTTTCGCCATTCCAGCCGCTTGACTAACCATCTCCCTACTTGGAGAATCAGCACCTTTAACCTCCTGTTTCGTCCAGGTTGCAATTTGTCCTGAGGATGAACGGGAAGACGGGGAACCAACGAGAGACTAGCCCTAGGTGTTGGGACAGGCACAGGTCACTCCATTTTCCCATCAGGAAGAAGAATGAACCACAGGCTCAGCCTGCCCCCCAGAACCAAAATAGGGCCTGAAGCAATCCTGCGCTTTTGCGGCCAGCTCCCAAAAAAGCGAGGAGACAAATGGAGCTCAGGGGCACTGCAATTCACAAACGTGCAGAGTTATAAATGAGAACTCTCGTCCACAAATATATTGAGGGAAGGCAACGAAGAGGATTTGAAAGCAAGGCAGATTTGCAGGAAACAGATTTCAGGAGGTAGATTCGACTCGCCTTTAAAGCACATGAAAAGCGGCAAAACGTTGACAATGATGCCCTTGGCCAAAAAGGGCGTATGCGTTTTTTCCTGAATATATTCAGGAAAAAACGCATACGCCCTTTTTGGCCAACCAAGCAAGCCGGAAGTGCAAATCAACGCTACAAAGAAGTCTCGCTTGCCCTCGGTCAAAAGGGCCATGCTGAACAAAGTGTAAAAACCAGAAAAGCAGGACAGGCCATGGAGACATGGCAGCCTTACTACGCTGATGGGCGGGATGTAAATTGCCAACAGGCACTCTGGAGAAGAGTACGGTGTGTCATGAAACAAGTAATAAACACAGCGTAGAGAGCATAGGGCACTTCCACTCATGGTTGTATAAATTGGGAAAACTAAAAATCAACAAGACACAGGCACCCCAAACTTTACGGCTGCTCTGTTGCCAAGAACCTCCGCTTCGGTACACCTTCAATATCCCAGGAAAGAGAAAAATGGATAAAGAAATGGTGGTACTTGGCACAATGGAATATCACTCAGCCATGAAATCAATGTCATAAGGCTAGTTAGCAGCATGATGAGTGGATTTAGGTATGATGATTCTAAGTGAAATAAGTCACACAGAAAAAGACACTTATCCTAAGATATCGCTTATAGAGGGAATGTCAAAATCGCTACACTTGAACTGAATTACAAAACAGAACAGAGTCACACCTTTAGAAGACACACTATGGCTGCTTAACGGGAAAGGTGAGGTGGGGTGATGCATAAAACAAGGGTTTCAAATTAGCTCAGAGACCGCTCCATAAGCCAAATATGTAATAGACAAGGCCTACTCCCTGCTCAGTGAACTGGACTCAACACACCCTAGTCACCGCACAAGAATATATCTGACTAGTAAGAATCTGAAAACCTATGTATCGATATCTCTCTGCAAGTGAATCAAGAGGGTGTAAAGCGGCATCAACACAGCAGGGAAAAGCAGCCAAGCCCGATTCTAAACATAAATTACTTTAAAAAACCCACAAAACAAAGACAGTGAAAGAGAGAGAAATTCTTACAAAATCCGTTCAGGGTCTATGATGCAACCTGGATTGACCATATCTAGACCCACAGCTGGATGAGACATAAGGCTGGACACTCTTGGGGCTGAGCGGATTGGTGAGGTTGGGTGAGCAAACGCAGATACTTTAAAGTAACACTGCGGGGAACACACCCCATGCGTATCAAATCTCCAGGTACAAGGGCATCTTCCTACATCAAAACATGCATGGGAAACCCAGAAGATGGTATGCCATGAGATCGGGAAAGGTTTCTAAAATGCACCTCATTTTTCCTCTCCTTGTGCATGGGTTCACCATTCCAGCTGCTTGACTAACCATCTCCCTACTTGGAGAATCAGCACCTTTAACCTCCTGATTGTACAGGTTGCAATTTGTCCTGAGGATGAACGTGAAGACGGGGAACGAACGAGAGACGAGCCCTAGGTGTTGGGACAGGCATAGGTCACTCCATTTTCCCATCAGGAAGAAGAATGAACCACAGGCTCAGCCTGCCCCCCAGAACCAAAATAGGGCCTGAAGCAATCCTGCGCTTTTGCGGCCAGCTCCCAAAAAAGCGAGGAGACAAATGGAGCTCAGGGACACTGCAATTCACAAACGTGCAGAGTTATAAATGAGAACTCTCGTCCACAAATATATTGAAGGAAGGCAACGAAGAGGATTTGAAAGCAAGGCAGATTTGCAGGAAACAGATTTCAGGAGGTAGATTCGACTCGCCCTTAAAGCACATGAAAAGCGGCAAAACGTTGACAATGATGCCCTTGGCCAAAAAGGGCGTATGCGTTTTTTCCTGAATATATTCAGGAAAAATCGCATACGCCCTTTTTGGCCAACCAAGCAAGCTGGAAGGGCAAATCAGCGCTACAAAGAAGTCTCGCTTGCCCTCGGTCAAAAGGGCCATGCTGAACAAAGTGTAAAAACCAGAAAAGCAGGACAGGCCATGGAGACATGGGAGCCTTGCTACGCTGATGGGCGGGATGTAAATTGCCAACAGGCACTCTGGAGATGAGTACGGTGTGTCCTGAAACAAGTAATAAACACAGCGTTGAGAGCATAGGGCACTTCCACTCATGGGCGTATAAATTGGCAAAACTAAAAATCAACAAGACACAGGCACCCCAAACTTTATGGCTGCTCTGTTTCCAAGAACCTCCACATCGGTACACCTTCAATATCCCAGGAAAGAGAAAAATGGATAAACAAATGGTGGTACTTGGCACAATGGAATATCACTCAGCCATGAAATCAATGTCATAAGGCTAGTTAGCAGCATGATGAGTGGATTTAGGTACGATGATTCTAAGTGAAATAAGTCACACAGAAAAAGACACTTATCCTAAGATATCGCTTATAGAGGGAATGTCAAAATCGCTACACTTGAACTGAATTACAAAACAGAACAGAGGCACACCTTTAGAAGACACACTATGGCTGCTGAACGGGAAAGGTGAGGTGGGGTGATGCATAAAACAAGGGTTTCAAATTAGCTCAGAGACCGCTCCATAAGCCAAATATGTAATAGACAAGGCCTACTCCCTGCTCAGTGAACTGGACTCAACACACCCTAGTCACCACACAAGAATATATCTGACTAGTAAGAATCTGAAAACCTATGTATCGATATCTCTCTGCAAGTGAATCAAGAGGGTGTAAAGCGGCATCAACACAGCAGGGAAAAGCAGCCAAGCCCGATTCTAAACATAAATTACGTTAAAAAACCCACAAAACAAAGACAGTGAAAGAGAGAGAAATTCTTACAAAATCCGTTCAGGGTCTCTGATGCAACCTGGATTGACCATATCTAGACCCACAGCTGGATGAGACATAAGGCTGGACCTCTTGGGGCTGAGAGGATTGGTGAGGTTGGGTGAGCAAATGCAGATACTTTAAAGTAACACTGCGGGAAACACACCCCATGGGTATCAAATCTCCAGGTAAAAGGGCATCTTCCTACATCAAAACATGCATGGGAAACCCAGAAGATGGTATGCCATGAGATCGGGAAAGGTTTCTAAAATGCACCTCATTTCTCCTCTCCTTGTGCTCGGGTTCACCATTCCAGCTGCTTGACTAACCATCTCCCTACTTGGAGAATCAGCACCTTTAACCTCCTGTTTCGTACAGGTTGCAATTTGTCCTGAGGATGAACGTGAAGACGGGGAACCAACGAGAGACGAGCCCTAGGTGTTGGGACAGGCATAGGTCACTCCATTTTCCCATCAGGAAGAAGAATGAACCACAGGCTCAGCCTGCCCCCCAGAACCAAAATAGGGCCTGAAGCAATCCTGCGCTTTTGCGGCCAGCTCCCAAAAAAGCGAGGAGACAAATGGACCTCAGGGGCACTGCAATTCACAAACGTGCAGTTATAAATGAGAACTCTCGTCCACAAATATATTGAAGGAAGGCAACGAAGAGGATTTGAAAGCAAGGCAGATTTGCAGGAAACAGATTTCAGGAGGTAGATTCGACTCGCCTTTAAAGCACATGAAAAGCGGCAAAACGTTGACAATGATGCCCTTGGCCAAAAAGGGCGTATGCGTTTTTTCCTGAATATATTCAGGAAAAAACGCATACGCCCTTTTTGGCCAACCAAGCAAGCCGGAAGGGCAAATCAGCGCTACAAAGAAGTCTCGCTTGCCCTCGGTCAAAAGGGCCATGCTGAACAAAGTGTAAAAACCAGAAAAGCAGGACAGGCCATGGAGACATGGGAGCCTTGCTACGCTGATGGGCGGGATGTAAATTGCCAACAGGCACTCTGGAGATGAGTACGGTGTGTCCTGAAACAAGTAATAAACACAGCGTTGAGAGCATAGGGCACTTCCACTCATGGGCGTATAAATCGGGAAAACTAAAAATCAACAAGACACAGGCACCCCAAACTTTACGGCTGCTCTGTTTACAAGAACCTCCGCTTCGGTACACCTTCAATATCCCAGGAAATAGAAAAATGGATAAAGAAATGGTGGTACTTGACACAATGGAATATCACTCAGCCATGAAATCAATGTCATAAGGCTAGTTAGCAGCATGATGAGTGGATTTAGGTACGATGATTCTAAGTGAAATAAGTCACACAGAAAAAGGCACTTATCCTAAGATATCGCTTATAGAGGGAATGTCAAAATCGCTACACTTGAACTGAATTACAAAACAGAACGGAGGTACACCTTTAGAAGACACACTATGGCTGCTTAACCGGAAAGGTGAGGTGGGGTGATGCATAAAACCAGGGTTTGAAATTAGCTCAGACACCGCTCCATAAGCCAAATATGTAATAGACAAGGCCTACTCCCTGCTCAGTGAACTGGACTCAACACCCCCTAGTCACCGCACAAGAATATATCTGACTAGTATGAATCTGAAAACCTATGTATTGATATCTCTCTGCAAGTGAATCAAGAGGGTGTAAAGCGGCATAAACACAGCAGGGAAAAGCAGCCAACCCCCATTCTAAACATACGTTACTTTAAAAAACCCACAAAGCAAAGACAGTGAAAGAGAGAGAAATTCTTACAAAATCCGTTCAGGGTCTCTGATGCAACCTGGAGTGACCATATCTAGACCCACAGCTGGATGAGACATAAGGCTGGACACTCTTGGGGCTGAGAGGATTGGTGAGGTTGGGTGAGCAAATGCAGATACTTTAAAGTAATACCGCGGGGTACCCACCCCATGGGTCTCAAATCTCCAGGTACAAGGGAATCTTCCTACATCAAAACATGCATGGGAAACCCAGAAGATGGTATGCCATGATATCGGGAAAGGTTTCTAAAACGCACCTCATTTCTCCTCTCCTTGTGCTCGGGTTCGCCATTCCAGCCGCTTGACTAACCATCTCCCTACTTGGAGAATCAGCACCTTTAACCTCCTGTTTCGTCCAGGTTGCAATGTGTCCTGAGGATGAACGGGAAGACGGGGAACCAAAGAGAGACTAGCCCTAGGTGTTGGGACAGGCACAGGTCACTCCATTTTCCCATCAGGAAGAAGAATGAACCACAGGCTCAGCCTGCCCCCCAGAACCAAAATAGGGCCTGAAGCAATCCTGCGCTTTTGCGGCCAGCTCCCAAAAAAGCGAGGAGACAAATGGAGCTCAGGGGCACTGCAATTCACAAACGTGCAGAGTTATAAATGAGAACTCTCGTCCACAAATATATTGAGGGAAGGCAACGAAGAGGATTTGAAAGCAAGGCAGATTTGCAGGAAACAGATTTCAGGAGGTAGATTCGACTCGCCTTTAAAGCACATGAAAAGCGGCAAAACGTTGACAATGATGCCCTTGGCCAAAAAGGGCGTATGCGTTTTTTCCTGAATATATTCAGGAAAAAACGCATACGCCCTTTTTGGCCAACCAAGCAAGCCGGAAGTGCAAATCAACGCTACAAAGAAGTCTCGCTTGCCCTCGGTCAAAAGGGCCATGCTGAACAAAGTGTAAAACCAGAAAAGCAGGACAGGCCATGGAGACATGGCAGCCTTACTACGCTGATGGGCGGGATGTAAATTGCCAACAGGCACTCTGGAGAAGAGTACGGTGTGTCCTGAAACAAGTAATAAACACAGCGTAGAGAGCATAGGGCACTTCCACTCATGGGTGTATAAATTGGGAAAACTAAAAATCAACAAGACACAGGCACCCTAAAGTTTACGGCTGCTCTGTTTCCAAGAACCTCCGCTTCGGTACACCTTCAATATCCCAGGAAAGAGAAAAATGGATAAAGAAATGGTGGTACTTGGCACAATGGAATATCACTCAGCCATGAAATCAATGTCATAAGGCTAGTTTGCAGCATGATGAGTGGATTTAGGTACGATGATTCTAAGTGAAATAAGTCACACAGAAAAAGACACTTATCCTAAGATATCGCTTATAGAGGTAATGTCAAAATCGCTACACTTGAACTGAATTACAAAACAGAACAGAGTCACACCTTTAGAAGACACACTATGGCTGCTTAACGGGAAAGGTGAGGTGGGGTGATGCATAAAACAAGGGTTTCAAATTAGCTCAGACACCGCTCCATAAGCCAAATATGTAATAGACAAGGCCTACTCCCTGCTCAGTGAACTGGACTCAACACACCCTAGTCACCACACAAGAATATATCTGACTAGTAAGAATCTGAAAACCTATGTATCGATATCTCTCTGCAAGTGAATCAAGAGGGTGTAAAGCGGCATCAACACAGCAGGGAAAAGCAACCAAGCCCGATTCTAAACATAAATTACGTTAAAAAACCCACAAAACAAAGACAGTGAAAGAGAGAGAAATTCTTACAAAATCCGTTCAGGGTCTATGATGCAACCTGGATTGACCATATCTAGACCCACAGCTGGATGACACATAAGGCTGGACACTCTTGGGGCTGAGAGGATTGGTGAGGTTGGGTGAGCAAACGCAGATACTTTAAAGTAACACTGCGGGGAACACACCCCATGGGAATCAAATCTCCAGGTACAAGGGCATCTTCCTACATCAAAACATGCATGGGAAACCCAGAAGATGGTATGCCATGAGATCCGAAAGGTTTCTAAAATGCACCTCATTTCTCTTCTCCTTGTGCACGGGTTCACCATTCCAGCTGCTTGACTAACCATCTCCCTACTTGGAGAATCAGCACCTTTAACCTCCTGATTGTACAGGTTGCAATTTGTCCTGAGGATGAACGTGAAGACGGGGAACCAACGAGAGACGAGCCCTAGGTGTTGGGACAGGCATAGGTCACTCCATTTTCCCATCAGGAAGAAGAATGAACCACAGGCTCAGCCTGCCCCCCAGAACCAAAATAGGGCCTGAAGCAATCCTGCGCTTTTGCGGCCAGCTCCCAAAAAAGCGAGGAGACAAATGGAGCTCAGGGGCACTGCAATTCACAAACGTGCAGAGTTATAAATGAGAACTCTCGTCCACAAATATATTGAAGGAAGGCAACGAAGAGGATTTGAAAGCAAGGCAGATTTGCAGGAAACAGATTTCAGGAGGTAGATTCGACTCGCCTTTAAAGCACATGAAAAGCGGCAAAACGTTGACAATGATGCCCTTGGCCAAAAAGGGCGTATGCGTTTTTTCCTGAATATATTCAGGAAAAAACGCATACGCCCTTTTTGGCCAACCAAGCAAGCCGGAAGGGCAAATCAGCGCTACAAAGAAGTCTCGCTTGCCCTCGGTCAAAAGGGCCATGCTGAAAAAAGCATAAAAACCAGAAAAGCAGGACAGGCCATGGAGACATGGGAGCCTTGCTACGCTGATGGGCGGGATGTAAATTGCCAACAGGCACTCTGGAGATGAGTACGGTGTGTCCTGAAACAAGTAATAAACACAGCGTTGAGAGCATAGGGCACTTCCACTCATGGGTGTATAAATTGGGAAAACTAAAAATCAACAAGACACAGGCACCCCAAACTTTACGGCTGCTCTGTTTCCAAGAACCTCCACATCGGTACACCTTCAATATCCCAGGAAAGAGAAAAATGGATAAACAAATGGTGGTACTTGGCACAATGGAATATCACTCAGCCATGAAATCAATGTCATAAGGCTAGTTTGCAGCATGATGAGTGGATTTAGGTACGATGATTCTAAGTGAAATAAGTCACACAGAAAAAGACACTTATCCTAAGATATCGCTTATAGAGGTAATGTCAAAATCGCTACACTTGAACTGAATTACAAAACAGAACAGAGTCACACCTTTAGAAGACACACTATGGCTGCTTAACGGGAAAGGTGAGGTGGGGTGATGCATAAAACAAGGGTTTCAAATTAGCTCAGACACCGCTCCATAAGCCAAATATGTAATAGACAAGGTCTACTCCCTGCTCAGTGAACTGGACTCAACACCCCCTACTCACCGCACAAGAATATATCTGACTAGTATGAATCTGAAAACCTATGTATCGATATCTCTCTGCAAGTGAATCAAGAGGGTGTAAAGCGGCATAAACACAGCAGGGAAAAGCAACCAAGCCCGATTCTAAACATACATTACGTTAAAAAACCCACAAAGCAAAGACAGTGAAAGAGAGAGAAATTCTTACAAAATCCGTTCAGGGTCTCTGATGCAACCTGGATTGACCATATCTAGACCCACAGCTGGATGAGACATAAGGCTGGACACTCTTGGGGCTGAGAGGATTGGTGAGGTTGGGTGAGCAAACGCAGATACTTTAAAGTAACACCGCGGGGAACACACCCCATGGGAATCAAATCTCCAGGTACAAGGGAATCTTCCTACATCAAAACATGCATGGGAAACCCAGAATATGGTATGCCGTGAGATCGGAAAGGTTTCTAAAACGCACCTCATTTCTCCTCTCCTTGTGCACGGGTTCACCATTCCAGCCGCTTGACTAACCATCTCCCTACTTGGAGAATCAGCACCTTTAACCTCCTGATTGTACAGGTTGCAATTTGTCCTGAGGATGAACGTGAAGACGGGGAACCAACGAGAGATGAGCCCTAGGTGTTGGGACAGGCATAGGTCACTCCATTTTCCCATCAGGAAGAAGAATGAACCACAGGCTCAGCCTGCCCCCCAGAACCAAAATAGGGCCTGAAGCAATCCTGCGCTTTTGCGGCCAGCTCCCAAAAAAGCGAGGAGACAAATGGAGCTCAGGGGCACTGCAATTCACAAACGTGCAGAGTTATAAATGAGAACTCTCGTCCACAAATATATTGAAGGAAGGCAACGAAGAGGATTTGAAAGCAAGGCAGATTTGCAGGAAACAGATTTCAGGAGGTAGATTCGACTCGCCTTTAAAGCACATGAAAAGCGGCAAAACGTTGACAATGATGCCCTTGGCCAAAAAGGGCGTATGCGTTTTTTCCTGAATATATTCAGGAAAAAACGCATACGCCCTTTTTGGCCAACCAAGCAAGCCGGAAGGGCAAATCAGCGCTACAAAGAAGTCTCGCTTGCCCTCGGTCAAAAGGGCCATGCTGAAAAAAGCATAAAAACCAGAAAAGCAGGACAGGCCATGGAGACATGGGAGCCTTGCTACGCTGATGGGCGGGATGTAAATTGCCAACAGGCACTCTGGAGATGAGTACGGTGTGTCCTGAAACAAGTAATAAACACAGCGTTGAGAGCATAGGGCACTTCCACTCATGGGCGTATAAATTGGGAAAACTAAAAATCAACAAGACACAGGCACCCCAAACTTTACGGCTGCTCTGTTTCCAAGAACCTCCACATCGGTACACCTTCAATATCCCAGGAAAGAGAAAAATGGATAAACAAACGGTGGTACTTGGCACAATGGAATATCACTCAGCCATGAAATCAATGTCATAAGGCTAGTTTGCAGCATGATGAGTGGATTTAGGTACGATGATTCTAAGTGAAATAAGTCACACAGAAAAAGACACTTATCCTAAGATATCGCTTATAGAGGTAATGTCAAAATCGCTACACTTGAACTGAATTACAAAACAGAACAGAGTCACACCTTTAGAAGACACACTATGGCTGCTTAACGGGAAAGGTGAGGTGGGGTGATGCATAAAACAAGGGTTTCAAATTAGCTCAGACACCGCTCCATAAGCCAAATATGTAATAGACAAGGCCTACTCCCTGCTCAGTGAACTGGACTCAACACACCCTAGTCACCACACAAGAATATATCTGACTAGTAAGAATCTGAAAACCTATGTATCCATATCTCTCTGCAAGTGAATCAAGAGGGTGTAAAGCGGCATCAACACAGCAGGGAAAAGCAACCAAGCCCGATTCTAAACATAAATTACGTTAAAAAACCCACAAAACAAAGACAGTGAAAGAGAGAGAAATTCTTACAAAATCCGTTCAGGGTCTATGATGCAACCTGGATTGACCATATCTAGACCCACAGCTGGATGAGACATAAGGCTGGACACTCTTGGGGCTGAGAGGATTGGTGAGGTTGGGTGAGCAAACGCAGATACTTTAAAGTAACACTGCGGGGAACACACCCCATGGGAATCAAATCTCCAGGTACAAGGGCATCTTCCTACATCAAAACATGCATGGGAAACCCAGAAGATGGTATGCCATGAGATCGGAAAGGTTTCTAAAATGCACCTCATTTCTCCTCTCCTTGTGCACGGGTTCACCATTCCAGCTGCTTGACTAACCATCTCCCTACTTGGAGAATCAGCACCTTTAACCTCCTGATTGTACAGGTTGCAATTTGTCCTGAGGATGAACGTGAAGACGGGGAACCAACGAGAGACGAGCCCTAGGTGTTGGGACAGGCATAGGTCACTCCATTTTCCCATCAGGAAGAAGAATGAACCACAGGCTCAGCCTGCCCCCCAGAACCAAAATAGGGCCTGAAGCAATCCTGCGCTTTTGCGGCCAGCTCCCAAAAAAGCGAGGAGACAAATGGAGCTCAGGGGCACTGCAATTCACAAACGTGCAGAGTTATAAATGAGAACTCTCGTCCACAAATATATTGAAGGAAGGCAACGAAGAGGATTTGAAAGCAAGGCAGATTTGCAGGAAACAGATTTCAGGAGGTAGATTCGACTCGCCTTTAAAGCACATGAAAAGCGGCAAAACGTTGACAATGATGCCCTTGGCCAAAAAGGGCGTATGCGTTTTTTCCTGAATATATTCAGGAAAAAACGCATACGCCCTTTTTGGCCAACCAAGCAAGCCGGAAGGGCAAATCAGCGCTACAAAGAAGTCTCGCTTGCCCTCGGTCAAAAGGGCCATGCTGAAAAAAGCATAAAAACCAGAAAAGCAGGACAGGCCATGGAGACATGGGAGCCTTGCTACGCTGATGGGCGGGATGTAAATTGCCAACAGGCACTCTGGAGATGAGTACGGTGTGTCCTGAAACAAGTAATAAACACAGCGTTGAGAGCATAGGGCACTTCCACTCATGGGCGTATAAATTGGGAAAACTAAAAATCAACAAGACACAGGCACCCCAAACTTTACGGCTGCTCTGTTTCCAAGAACCTCCACATCGGTACACCTTCAATATCCCAGGAAAGAGAAAAATGGATAAACAAATGGTGGTACTTGGCACAATGGAATATCACTCAGCCATGAAATCAATGTCATAAGGCTAGTTTGCAGCATGATGAGTGGATTTAGGTACGATGATTCTAAGTGAAATAAGTCACACAGAAAAAGACACTTATCCTAAGATATCGCTTATAGAGGTAATGTCAAAATCGCTACACTTGAACTGAATTACAAAACAGAACAGAGTCACACCTTTAGAAGACACACTATGGCTGCTTAACGGGAAAGGTGAGGTGGGGTGATGCATAAAACAAGGGTTTCAAATTAGCTCAGACACCGCTCCATAAGCCAAATATGTAATAGACAAGGCCTACTCCCTGCTCAGTGAACTGGACTCAACACACCCTAGTCACCACACAAGAATATATCTGACTAGTAAGAATCTGAAAACCTATGTATCGATATCTCTCTGCAAGTGAATCAAGAGGGTGTAAAGCGGCATCAACACAGCAGGGAAAAGCAACCAAGCCCGATTCTAAACATAAATTACGTTAAAAAACCCACAAAACAAAGACAGTGAAAGAGAGAGAAATTCTTACAAAATCCGTTCAGGGTCTATGATGCAACCTGGATTGACCATATCTAGACCCACAGCTGGATGAGACATAAGGCTGGACACTCTTGGGGCTGAGAGGATTGGTGAGGTTGGGTGAGCAAACGCAGATACTTTAAAGTAACACTGCGGGGAACACACCCCATGGGAATCAAATCTCCAGGTACAAGGGCATCTTCCTACATCAAAACATGCATGGGAAACCCAGAAGATGGTATGCCATGAGATCGGAAAGGTTTCTAAAATGCACCTCATTTCTCCTCTCCTTGTGCACGGGTTCACCATTCCAGCTGCTTGACTAACCATCTCCCTACTTGGAGAATCAGCACCTTTAACCTCCTGATTGTACAGGTTGCAATTTGTCCTGAGGATGAACGTGAAGACGGGGAACCAACGAGAGACGAGCCCTAGGTGTTGGGACAGGCATAGGTCACTCCATTTTCCCATCAGGAAGAAGAATGAACCACAGGCTCAGCCTGCCCCCCAGAACCAAAATAGGGCCTGAAGCAATCCTGCGCTTTTGCGGCCAGCTCCCAAAAAAGCGAGGAGACAAATGGAGCTCAGGGGCACTGCAATTCACAAACGTGCAGAGTTATAAATGAGAACTCTCGTCCACAAATATATTGAAGGAAGGCAACGAAGAGGATTTGAAAGCAAGGCAGATTTGCAGGAAACAGATTTCAGGAGGTAGATTCGACTCGCCTTTAAAGCACATGAAAAGCGGCAAAACGTTGACAATGATGCCCTTGGCCAAAAAGGGCGTATGCGTTTTTTCCTGAATATATTCAGGAAAAAACGCATACGCCCTTTTTGGCCAACCAAGCAAGCCGGAAGGGCAAATCAGCGCTACAAAGAAGTCTCGCTTGCCCTCGGTCAAAAGGGCCATGCTGAAAAAAGCATAAAAACCAGAAAAGCAGGACAGGCCATGGAGACATGGGAGCCTTGCTACGCTGATGGGCGGGATGTAAATTGCCAACAGGCACTCTGGAGATGAGTACGGTGTGTCCTGAAACAAGTAATAAACACAGCGTTGAGAGCATAGGGCACTTCCACTCATGGGCGTATAAATTGGGAAAACTAAAAATCAACAAGACACAGGCACCCCAAACTTTACGGCTGCTCTGTTTCCAAGAACCTCCACATCGGTACACCTTCAATATCCCAGGAAAGAGAAAAATGGATAAACAAATGGTGGTACTTGGCACAATGGAATATCACTCAGCCATGAAATCAATGTCATAAGGCTAGTTTGCAGCATGATGAGTGGATTTAGGTACGATGATTCTAAGTGAAATAAGTCACACAGAAAAAGACACTTATCCTAAGATATCGCTTATAGAGGGAATGTCAAAATCGCTACACTTGAACTGAATTACAAAACAGAACAGAGGCACACCTTTAGAAGACACACTATGGCTGCTTAACCGGAAAGGTGAGGTGGGGTGATGCATAAAACAAGGGTTTGAAATTAGCTCAGACACCACTCCATAAGCCAAATATGTAATAGACAAGGCCTACTCCCTGCTCAGTGAACTGGACTCAACACCCCCTAGTCACCGCACAAGAATATATCTGACTAGTATGAATCTGAAAACCTATGTATCGATATCTCTCTGCAAGTGAATCAAGAGGGTGTAAAGCGGCATAAACACAGCAGGGAAAAGCAGCCAAACCCCATTCTAAACATACATTACTTTAAAAAACCCACAAAGCAAAGACAGTGAAAGAGAGAGAAATTCTTACAAAATCCGTTCAGGGTCTCTGATGCAACCTGGATTGACCATATCTAGACCCACAGCTGGATGAGACATAAGGCTGGACACTCTTGGGGCTGAGAGGATTGGTGAGGTTGGGTGAGCAAATGCAGATACTTTAAAGTAATACCCCGGGGTACCCACCCCATGGGTCTCAAATCTCCAGGTACAAGGGAATCTTCCTACATCAAAACATGCATGGGAAACCCAGAATATGGTATGCCGTGAGATCGGGAAAGGTTTCTAAAACGCACCTCATTTCTCCTCTCCTTGTGCTCGGGTTCGCCATTCCAGCCGCTTGACTAACCATCTCCCTACTTGGAGAATCAGCACCTTTAACCTCCTGTTTCGTCCAGGTTGCAATTTGTCCTGAGGATGAACAGGAAGACGGGGAACCAACGAGAGACTAGCCCTAGGTGTTGGGACAGGCACAGGTCACTCCATTTTCCCATCAGGAAGAAGAATGAACCACAGGCTCAGCCTGCCCCCCAGAACCAAAATAGGGCCTGAAGCAATCCTGCGCTTTTGCGGCCAGCTCCCAAAAAAGCGAGGAGACAAATGGAGCTCAGGGGCACTGCAATTCACAAACGTGCAGAGTTATAAATGAGAACTCTCGTCCACAAATATATTGAAGGAAGGCAACGAAGAGGATTTGAAAGCAAGGCAGATTTGCAGGAAACAGATTTCAGGAGGTAGATTCGACTCGCCTTTAAAGCACATGAAAAGCGGCAAAACGTTGACAATGATGCCCTTGGCCAAAAAGGGCGTATGCGTTTTTTCCTCAATATATTCAGGAAAAAACGCATACGCCCTTTTTGGCCAACCAAGCAAGCCGGAAGGGCAAATCAGCACTACAAAGAAGTCTCGCTTGCCCTCGGTCAAAAGGGCCATGCTGAAAAAAGCATAAAAACCAGAAAAGCAGGACAGGCCATGGAGACATGGGAGCCTTGCTACGCTGATGGGCGGGATGTAAATTGCCAACAGGCACTCTGGAGATGAGTACGGTGTGTCCTGAAACAAGTAATAAACACAGCGTTGAGAGCATAGGGCACTTCCACTCATGGGCGTATAAATTGGGAAAACTAAAAATCAACAAGACACAGGCACCCCAAACTTTACGGCTGCTCTGTTTCCAAGAACCTCCACATCGGTACACCTTCAATATCCCAGGAAAGAGAAAAATGGATAAACAAATGGTGGTACTTGGCACAATGGAATATCACTCAGCCATGAAATCAATGTCATAAGGCTAGTTTGCAGCATGATGAGTGGATTTAGGTACGATGATTCTAAGTGAAATAAGTCACACAGAAAAAGACACTTATCCTAAGATATCGCTTATAGAGGTAATGTCAAAATCGCTACACTTGAACTGAATTACAAAACAGAACAGAGTCACACCTTTAGAAGACACACTATGGCTGCTTAACGGGAAAGGTGAGGTGGGGTGATGCATAAAACAAGGGTTTCAAATTAGCTCAGACACCGCTCCATAAGCCAAATATGTAATAGACAAGGCCTACTCCCTGCTCAGTGAACTGGACTCAACACACCCTAGTCACCACACAAGAATATATCTGACTAGTAAGAATCTGAAAACCTATGTATCGATATCTCTCTGCAAGTGAATCAAGAGGGTGTAAAGCGGCATCAACACAGCAGGGAAAAGCAACCAAGCCCGATTCTAAACATAAATTACGTTAAAAAACCCACAAAACAAAGACAGTGAAAGAGAGAGAAATTCTTACAAAATCCGTTCAGGGTCTATGATGCAACCTGGATTGACCATATCTAGACCCACAGCTGGATGAGACATAAGGCTGGACACTCTTGGGGCTGAGAGGATTGGTGAGGTTGGGTGAGCAAACGCAGATACTTTAAAGTAACACTGCGGGGAACACACCCCATGGGAATCAAATCTCCAGGTACAAGGGCATCTTCCTACATCAAAACATGCATGGGAAACCCAGAAGATGGTATGCCATGAGATCGGAAAGGTTTCTAAAATGCACCTCATTTCTCCTCTCCTTGTGCACGGGTTCACCATTCCAGCTGCTTGACTAACCATCTCCCTACTTGGAGAATCAGCACCTTTAACCTCCTGATTGTACAGGTTGCAATTTGTCCTGAGGATGAACGTGAAGACGGGGAACCAACGAGAGACGAGCCCTAGGTGTTGGGACAGGCATAGGTCACTCCATTTTCCCATCAGGAAGAAGAATGAACCACAGGCTCAGCCTGCCCCCCAGAACCAAAATAGGGCCTGAAGCAATCCTGCGCTTTTGCGGCCAGCTCCCAAAAAAGCGAGGAGACAAATGGAGCTCAGGGGCACTGCAATTCACAAACGTGCAGAGTTATAAATGAGAACTCTCGTCCACAAATATATTGAAGGAAGGCAACGAAGAGGATTTGAAAGCAAGGCAGATTTGCAGGAAACAGATTTCAGGAGGTAGATTCGACTCGCCTTTAAAGCACATGAAAAGCGGCAAAACGTTGACAATGATGCCCTTGGCCAAAAAGGGCGTATGCGTTTTTTCCTGAATATATTCAGGAAAAAACGCATACGCCCTATTTGGCCAACCAAGCAAGCCGGAAGGGCAAATCAGCGCTACAAAGAAGTCTCGCTTGCCCTCGGTCAAAAGGGCCATGCTGAACAAAGCATAAAAACCAGAAAAGCAGGACAGGCCATGGAGACACGGGAGCCTTGCTACGCTGATGGGCGGGATGTAAATTGCCAACAGGCACTCTGGAGATGAGTACGGTGTGTCCTGAAACAAGTAATAAACACAGCGTTGAGAGCATAGGGCACTTCCACTCATGGGCGTATAAATCGGGAAAACTAAAAATCAACAAGACACAGGCACCCCAAACTTTACGGCTGCTCTGTTTACAAGAACCTCCACTTCGGTACACCTTCAATATCCCAGGAAATAGAAAAATGGATAAACAAATGGTGGTACTTGGCACAATGCAATATCACTCAGCCATGAAATCAATGTCATAAGGCTAGTTAGCAGCATGATGAGTGGATTTAGGTACGATGATTCTAAGTGAAATAAGTCACACAGAAAAAGGCACTTATCCTAAGATATCGCTTATAGAGGGAATGTCAAAATCGCTACACTTGAACTGAATTACAAAACAAAACGGAGGCACACCTTTAGAAGACACACTATGGCTGCTTAACCGGAAAGGTGAGGTGGGGTGATGCATAAAACAAGGGTTTGAAATTAGCTCAGACACCGCTCCATAAGCCAAATATGTAATAGACAAGGCCTACTCCCTGCTCAGTGAACTGGACTCAACACCCCCTAGTCACCGCACAAGAATATATCTGACTAGTATGATTCTGAAAACCTATGTATCGATATCTCTCTGCAAGTGAATCAAGAGGGTGTAAAGCGGCATAAACACAGCAGGGAAAAGCAGCCAAACCCCATTCTAAACATACATTACTTTAAAAAACCCACAAAGCAAAGACAGTGAAAGAGAGAGAAATTCTTACAAAATCCGTTCAGGGTCTCTGATGCAACCTGGATTGACCATATCTAGACCCACAGCTGGATGAGACATAAGGCTGGACACTCTTGGGGCTGAGAGGATTGGTGAGGTTGGGTGAGCAAATGCAGATACTTTAAAGTAATACCCCGGGGTACCCACCCCATGGGTCTCAAATCTCCAGGTACAAGGGAATCTTCCTACATCAAAACATGCATGGGAAACCCAGAAGATGGTATGCCATGATATCGGGAAAGGTTTCTAAAACGCACCTCATTTCTCCTCTCCTTGTGCTCGGGTTCGCCATTCCAGCTGCTTGACTAACCATCTCCCTACTTGGAGAATCAGCACCTTTAACCTCCTGTTTCGTCCAGGTTGCAATTTGTCCTGAGGATGAACGGGAAGACGGGGAACCAACGAGAGACTAGCCCTAGGTGTTGGGACAGGCACAGGTCACTCCATTTTCCCATCAGGAAGAAGAATGAACCACAGGCTCAGCCTGCCCCCCAGAACCAAAATAGGGCCTGAAGCAATCCTGCGCTTTTGCGGCCAGCTCCCAAAAAAGCGAGGAGACAAATGGAGCTCAGGGGCACTGCAATTCACAAACGTGCAGAGTTATAAATGAGAACACTCGTCCACAAATATATTGAGGGAAGGCAACGAAGAGGATTTGAAAGCAAGGCAGATTTGCAGGAAACAGATTTCAGGAGGTAGATTCGACTCGCCTTTAAAGCACATGAAAAGCGGCAAAACGTTGACAATGATGCCCTTGGCCAAAAAGGGCGTATGCGTTTTTTCCTGAATATATTCAGGAAAAAACGCATACGCCCTTTTTGGCCAACCAAGCAAGCCGGAAGTGCAAATCAGCGCTACAAAGAAGTCTCGCTTGCCCTCGGTCAAAAGGGCCATGCTGAACAAAGTGTAAAAACCAGAAAAGCAGGACAGGCCATGGAGACATGGCAACCTTACTACGCTGATGGGCGGGATGTAAATTGCCAACAGGCACTCTGGAGAAGGGTACGGTGTGTCCTGAAACAAGTAATAAACACAGCGTAGAGAGCATAGGGCACTTCCACTCATGGGTGTATAAATAGGCAAAACTAAAAATCAACAAGACACAGGCACCCCAAACTTTACGGCTGCTCTGTTTCCAAGAACCTCCGCTTCGGTACGCCTTCAACATCCCAGGAAAGAGAAAAATGGATAAAGAAATGGTGGTACTTGGCACAATGGAATATCACTCAGCCATGAAATCAATGTCATAAGGCTAGTTAGCAGCATGATGAGTGGATTTAGGTACGATGATTCCAAGTGAAATAAGTCACACAGAAAAAGACACTGATCCTAAGATATCGCTTATAGAGGGAATGTCAAAATCGCTACACTTGAACTGAATTACAAAACAGAACAGAGTCACACCTTTAGAAGACACACTATGGCTGCTTAACGGGAAAGGTGAGGTGGGGTGATGCATAAAACAAGGGTTTCAAATTAGCTCAGAGACCGCTCCATAAGCCAAATATGTAATAGACAAGGCCTACTCCCTGCTCAGTGAACTGGACTCAACACACCCTAGTCACCACACAAGAATATATCTGACTAGTAAGAATCTGAAAACCTATGTATCGATATCTCTCTGCAAGTGAATCAAGAGGGTGTAAAGCGGCATCAACACAGCAGGGAAAAGCAGCCAAGCCCGATTCTAAACATAAATTACGTTAAAAAACCCACAAAACAAAGACAGTGAAAGAGAGAGAAATTCTTACAAAATCCGTTCAGGGTCTATGATGCAACCTGGATTGACCATATCTAGACCCACAGCTGGATGAGACATAAGGCTGGACACTCTTGGGGCTGAGAGGATTGGTGAGGTTGGGTGAGCAAACGCAGATACTTTAAAGTAACACTGCGGGGAACACACCCCATGGGTATCAAATCTCCAGGTACAAGGGCATCTTCCTACATCAAAACATGCATGGGAAACCCAGAAGATGGTATGCCATGACATCGGGAAAGGTTTCTAAAATGCACCTCATTTCTCCTCTCCTTGTGCACGGGTTCACCATTCCAGCTGCTTGACTAACCATCTCCCTACTTGGAGAATCAGCGCCTATAACCTCCTGATTGTACAGGTTGCAATTTGTCCTGAGGATGAACGTGAAGACGGGGAACCAACGAGAGACGAGCCCTAGGTGTTGGGACAGGCATAGGTCACTCCATTTTCCCATCAGGAAGAAGAATGAACCACAGGCTCAGCCTGCCCCCCAGAACCAAAATAGGGCCTGAAGCAATCCTGCGCTTTTGCGGCCAGCTCCCAAAAAAGCGAGGAGACAAATGGAGCTCAGGGGCACTGCAATTCACAAACGTGCAGAGTTATAAATGAGAACTGTCGTCCACAAATATATTGAAGGAAGGCAACGAAGAGGATTTGAAAGCAAGGCAGATTTGCAGGAAACAGATTTCAGGAGGTAGATTCGACTCGCCTTTAAAGCACATGAAAAGCGGCAAAACGTTGACAATGATGCCCTTGGCCAGAAAGGGCGTATGCGTTTTTTCCTGAATATATTCAGGAAAAAACGCATACGCCCTTTTTGGCCAACCAAGCAAGCCGGAAGGGCAAATCAGCGCTACAAAGAAGTCTCGCTTGCCCTCGGTCAAAAGGGCCATGCTGAACAAAGTGTAAAAACCAGAAAAGCAGGACAGGCCATGGAGACATGGGAGCCTTGCTATGCTAATGGGCGGGATGTAAATTGCCAACACGCACTCTGGAGATGAGTACGGTGTGTCCTGAAACAAGTAATAAACACAGCGTTGAGAGCATAGGGCACTTCCACTCATGGGCGTATAAATTGGGAAAACTAAAAATCAACAAGACACAGGCACCCCAAACTTTACGGCTGCTCTGTTTCCAAGAACCTCCGCTTCGGTACACCTTCAATATCCCAGGAAAGAGAAAAATGGATAAAGAACTGGTGGTACTTGGCACAATGCAATATCACTCAGCCATGAAATCAATGTCATAAGGCTAGTTAGCAGCATGATGAGTGGATTTAGGTACGATGATTCTAAGTGAAATAAGTCACACAGAAAAAGGCACTTATCCTAAGATATCGCTTATAGAGGGAATGTCAAAATTGCTACACTTGAACTGAATTACAAAACAGAACAGAGGCACACCTTTAGAAGACACACTATGGCTGCTTAACGGGAAAGGTGAGGTGGGGTGATGCATAAAACAAGGGTTGGAAATTAGCTCAGACACCCCTCCATAAGCCAAATATGTAATAGACAAGGCCTACTCCCTGCTCAGTGAACTGGACTCAACACCCCCTGGTCACCGCACAAGAATATATCTTACTAGTATGAATCTGAAAACCTATGTATTGATATCTCTCTGCAAGTGAATCAAGAGGGTGTAAAGCGGCATAAACACAGCAGGGAAAAGCAGCCAAACCCCATTCTAAACATACATTACTTTAAAAAACCCACAAAGCAAAGACAGTGAAAGAGAGAGAAATTCTTACAAAATCCGTTCAGGGTCTCTGATGCAACCTGGATTGACCATATCTAGACCCACAGCTGGATGAGACATAAGGCTGGACACTCTTGGGGCTGAGAGGATTGGTGAGGTTGGGTGAGCAAATGCAGATACTTTAAAGTAATACCGCGGGGTACCCACCCCATGGGTCTCAAATCTCCAGGTACAAGGGAATCTTCCTACATCAAAACATGCATGGGAAACCCAGAAGATGGTATGCCAGGATATCGGGAAAGGTTTCTAAAACGCACCTCATTTCTCCTCTCCTTGTGCTCGGGTTCGCCATTCCAGCCGCTTGACTAACCATCTCCCTACTGGGAGAATCAGCACCTTTAACCTCCTGTTTCGTCCAGGTTGCAATTTGTCCTAAGGATGAACGGGAAGACGGGGAACCAACGAGAGACTAGCCCTATGTGTTGGGACAGGCATAGGTCACTCCATTTTCCCATCAGGAAGAAGAATGAACCACAGGCTCAGCCTGCCCCCCAGAACCAAAATAGGGCCTGAAGCAATCCTGCGCTTTTGCGGCCAGCTCCCAAAAAAGCGAGGAGACAAATGGAGCTCAGGGGCATTGCAATTCACAAACGTGCAGAGTTATAAATGAGAACTCTCGTCCACAAATATATTGAGGGAAGGCAATGAAGAGGATTTGAAAGCAAGGCAGATTTGCAGGAAACAGATTTCAGGAGGTAGATTCGACTCGCCTTTAAAGCACATGAAAAGCGGCAAAACGTTGACAATGATGCCCTTGGCCAAAAAGGGCGTATGCGTTTTTTCCTGAATATATTCAGGAAAAAACGCATACGCCCTTTTTGGCCAACCAAGCAAGCCGGAAGTGCAAATCAACGCTACAAAGAAGTCTCGCTTGCCCTCGGTCAAAAGGGCCATGCTGAACAAAGTGTAAAAACCAGAAAAGCAGGACAGGCCATGGAGACATGGCAGCCTTACTACGCTGATGGGCGGGATGTAAATTGCCAACAGGCACTCTGGAGAAGAGTACAGTGTGTCCTGAAAAAAGTAATAAACACAGCGTAGAGAGCATAGGGCACTTCCACTCATGGGTGTATAAATGGGGAAAACTAAAAATCAACAAGACACAGGCACCCTAAAGTTTACGGCTGCTCTGTTTCCAAGAACCTCCGCTTCGGTACACCTTCAATATCCCAGGAAAGAGAAAAATGGATAAAGAAATGGTGGGACTTGGCACAATGGAATATCACTCAGCCATGAAATCAATGTCATAAGGCTAGTTTGCAGCATGATGAGTGGATTTAGGTACGATGATTCTAAGTGAAATAAGTCACACAGAAAAAGACACTTATCCTAAGATATCGCTTATAGAGGGAATGTCAAAATCGCTACACTTGAACTGAATTACAAAACAGAACAGAGTCACACCTTTAGAAGACACACTATGGCTGCTTAACGGGAAAGGTGAGGTGGGGTGATGCATAAAACAAGGGTTTCAAATTAGCTCAGAGACCGCTCCATAAGCCAAATATGTAATAGACAAGGCCTACTCCCTGCTCAGTGAACTGGACTCAACACACCCTAGTCACCACACAAGAATATATCTGACTAGTAAGAATCTGAAAACCTATGTATCGATATCTCTCTGCAAGTGAATCAAGAGGTTGTAAAGCGGCATCAACACAGCAGGGAAAAGCAGCCAAGCCCGATTCTAAACATAAATTACTTTAAAAAACCCACAAAACAAAGACAGTGAAAGAGAGAGAAATTCTTACAAAATCCGTTCAGGGTCTATGATGCAACCTGGATTGACCATATCTAGACCCACAGCTGGATGAGACATAAGGCTGGACACTCTTGGGGCTGAGAGGATTGGTGAGGTTGGGTGAGCAAACGCAGATACTTTAAAGTAACACTGCGGGGAACACACCCCATGGGTATCAAATCTCCAGGTACAAGGGCATCTTCCTACATCAAAACATGCATGGGAAACCCAGAAGATGGTATGCCATGAGATCGGGAAAGGTTTCTAAAATGCACCTCATTTTTCCTCTCCTTGTGCTCGGGTTCGCCATTCCAGCTGCTTGACTAACCATCTCCCTACTTGGAGAATCAGCGCCTATAACCTCCTGATTGTACAGGTTGCAATTTGTCCTGAGGATGAACGTGAAGACGGGGAACCAACGAGAGACGAGCCCTAGGTGTAGGGACAGGCATAGGTCACTCCATTTTCCCATCAGGAAGAAGAATGAACCACAGGCTCAGCCTGCCCCCCAGAACCAAAATAGGGCCTGAAGCAATCCTGCGCTTTTGCGGCCAGCTCCCAAAAAAGCGAGGAGACAAATGGAGCTCAGGGGCACTGCAATTCACAAACGTGCAGAGTTATAAATGAGAACTGTCGTCCACAAATATATTGAAGGAAGGCAACGAAGAGGATTTGAAAGCAAGGCAGATTTGCAGGAAACAGATTTCAGGAGGTAGATTCGACTCGCCTTTAAAGCACATGAAAAGCGGCAAAACGTTGACAATGATGCCCTTGGCCAGAAAGGGCGTATGCGTTTTTTCCTGAATATATTCAGGAAAAAACGCATACGCCCTTTTTGGCCAACCAAGCAAGCCGGAAGGGCAAATCAGCGCTACAAAGAAGTCTCGCTTGCCCTCGGTCAAAAGGGCCATGCTGAACAAAGTGTAAAAACCAGAAAAGCAGGACAGGCCATGGAGACATGGGAGCCTTGCTATGCTAATGGGCGGGATGTAAATTGCCAACACGCACTCTGGAGATGAGTACGGTGTGTCCTGAAACAAGTAATAAACACAGCGTTGAGAGCATAGGGCACTTCCACTCATGGGCGTATAAATTGGGAAAACTAAAAATCAACAAGACACAGGCACCCCAAACTTTACGGCTGCTCTGTTTCCAAGAACCTCCGCTTCGGTACACCTTCAATATCCCAGGAAAGAGAAAAATGGATAAAGAACTGGTGGTACTTGGCACAATGCAATATCACTCAGCCATGAAATCAATGTCATAAGGCTAGTTAGCAGCATGATGAGTGGATTTAGGTACGATGATTCTAAGTGAAATAAGTCACACAGAAAAAGGCACTTATCCTAAGATATCGCTTATAGAGGGAATGTCAAAATTGCTACACTTGAACTGAATTACAAAACAGAACAGAGGCACACCTTTAGAAGACACACTATGGCTGCTTAACGGGAAAGGTGAGGTGGGGTGATGCATAAAACAAGGGTTGGAAATTAGCTCAGACACCCCTCCATAAGCCAAATATGTAATAGACAAGGCCTACTCCCTGCTCAGTGAACTGGACTCAACACCCCCTGGTCACCGCACAAGAATATATCTTACTAGTATGAATCTGAAAACCTATGTATTGATATCTCTCTGCAAGTGAATCAAGAGGGTGTAAAGCGGCATAAACACAGCAGGGAAAAGCAGCCAAACCCCATTCTAAACATACATTACTTTAAAAAACCCACAAAGCAAAGACAGTGAAAGAGAGAGAAATTCTTACAAAATCCGTTCAGGGTCTCTGATGCAACCTGGATTGACCATATCTAGACCCACAGCTGGATGAGACATAAGGCTGGACACTCTTGGGGCTGAGAGGATTGGTGAGGTTGGGTGAGCAAATGCAGATACTTTAAAGTAATACCGCGGGGTACCCACCCCATGGGTCTCAAATCTCCAGGTACAAGGGAATCTTCCTACATCAAAACATGCATGGGAAACCCAGAAGATGGTATGCCAGGATATCGGGAAAGGTTTCTAAAACGCACCTCATTTCTCCTCTCCTTGTGCTCGGGTTCGCCATTCCAGCCGCTTGACTAACCATCTCCCTACTGGGAGAATCAGCACCTTTAACCTCCTGTTTCGTCCAGGTTGCAATTTGTCCTAAGGATGAACGGGAAGATGGGGAACCAACGAGAGACTAGCCCTATGTGTTGGGACAGGCATAGGTCACTCCATTTTCCCATCAGGAAGAAGAATGAACCACAGGCTCAGCCTGCCCCCCAGAACCAAAATAGGGCCTGAAGCAATCCTGCGCTTTTGCGGCCAGCTCCCAAAAAAGCGAGGAGACAAATGGAGCTCAGGGGCACTGCAATTCACAAACATGCAGAGTTATAAATGAGAACTCTCGTCCACAAATATATTGAAGGAAGGCAACGAAGAGGATTTGAATAGCAAGGCAGATTTGCCGGAAACAGATTTCAGGAGGTAGATTCGACTCGCCTTTAAAGCACATGAAAAGCGGCAAAACGTTGACAATGATGCCCTTGGCCAAAAAGGGCGTATGCGTTTTTCCTGAATATATTCAGGAAAAAACGCATACGCCCTTTTTGGCCAACCAAGCAAGCCGGGAGGGCAAATCAGCGCTACAAAGAAGTCTCGCTTGCCCTCGGTCAAAAGGGCCATGCTGAACAAAGTGTAAAAACCAGAAAAGCAGGACAGGCCATGGAGACATGGGAGCCTTGCTACGCTGATGGGCGGGATGTAAATTGCCAACAGGCACTCTGGAGATGAGTACGGTGTGTCCTGAAACAAGTAATAAACACAGCTTAGAGAGCATAGGGCACTTCCACTCATGGGCGTATAAATTGGGAAAACTAAAAATCAACAAGACACAGGCACCCCAAACTTTACGGCTGCTCTGTTTCCAAGAACCTCCGCTTCGGTACACCTTCAATATCCCAGGAAAGAGAAAAATGGATAAAGAAATGGTGGTACTTGGCACAATGGAATATCACTCAGCCATGAAATCAATGTCATAAGGCTAGTTAGCAGCATGATGAGTGGATTTAGGTACGATGATTCTAAGTGAAATAAGTCACACAGAAAAAGGCACTTATCCTAAGATATCGCTTATAGAGGGAATGTCAAAATCGCTACACTTGAACTGAATTACAAAACAGAACAGAGGCACACCTTTAGAAGACACACTATGGCTGCTTAACCGGAAAGGTGAGGTGGGGTGATGCATAAAACAAGGGTTTGAAATTAGCTCAGACACCGCTCCATAAGCCAAATATGTAATAGACAAGGCCTACTCCCTGCTCAGTGAACTGGACTCAACACCCCCTAGTCACCGCACAAGAATATATCGGACTAGTATGAATCTGAAAACCTATGTATCGATATCTCTCTGCAAGTGAATCAAGAGGGTGTAAAGCGGCATCAACACAGCAGGGAAAAGCAGCCAAGCCCGATTCTAAACATAAATTACTTTAAAAAACCCACAAAACAAAGACAGTGAAAGAGAGAGAAATTCTTACAAAATCCGTTCAGGGTCTCTGATGCAACCTGGATTGACCATATCTAGACCCACAGCTGGATGACACATAAGGCTGGACACTCTTGGGGCTGAGAGGATTGGTGAGGTTGGGTGAGCAAATGCAGATACTTTAAAGTAATACCGCGGGGTACCCACCCCATGGGTCTCAAATCTCCAGGTACAAGGGAATCTTCCTACATCAAAACATGCATGGGAAACCCAGAATATGGTATGCCGTGAGATCGGGAAAGGTTTCTAAAACGCACCTCATTTCTCCTCTCCTTGTGCTCGGTTTCGCCATTCCAGCCGCTTGACTAACCATCTCCCTACTTGGAGAATCAGCACCTTTAACCTCCTGTTTCGTCCAGGTTGCAATTTGTCCTGAGGATGAACGGGAAGACGGGGAACCAACGAGAGACTAGCCCTAGGTGTTGGGACAGGCACAGGTCACTCCATTTTCCCATCAGGAAGAAGAATGAACCACAGGCTCAGCCTGCCCCCCAGAACCAAAATAGGGCCTGAAGCAATCCTGCGCTTTTGCGGCCAGCTCCCAAAAAAGCGAGGAGACAAATGGAGCTCAGGGGCACTGCAATTCACAAACGTGCAGAGTTATAAATGAGAACTCTCGTCCACAAATATATTGAGGGAAGGCAACGAAGAGGATTTGAAAGCAAGGCAGATTTGCAGGAAACAGATTTCAGGAGGTAGATTCGACTCGCCTTTAAAGCACATGAAAAGCGGCAAAACGTTGACAATGATGCCCTTGGCCAAAAAGGGCGTATGCGTTTTTTCCTGAATATATTCAGGAAAAAACGCATACGCCCTTTTTGGCCAACCAAGCAAGCCGGAAGTGCAAATCAACGCTACAAAGAAGTCTCGCTTGCCCTCGGTCAAAAGGGCCATGCTGAACAAAGTGTAAAAACCAGAAAAGCAGGACAGGCCATGGAGACATGGCAGCCTTACTACGCTGATGGGCGGGATGTAAATTGCCAACAGGCACTCTGGAGAAGAGTACGGTGTGTCATGAAACAAGTAATAAACACAGCGTAGAGAGCATAGGGCACTTCCACTCATGGTTGTATAAATTGGGAAAACTAAAAATCAACAAGACACAGGCACCCCAAACTTTACGGCTGCTCTGTTGCCAAGAACCTCCGCTTCGGTACACCTTCAATATCCCAGGAAAGAGAAAAATGGATAAAGAAATGGTGGTACTTGGCACAATGGAATATCACTCAGCCATGAAATCAATGTCATAAGGCTAGTTAGCAGCATGATGAGTGGATTTAGGTATGATGATTCTAAGTGAAATAAGTCACACAGAAAAAGACACTTATCCTAAGATATCGCTTATAGAGGGAATGTCAAAATCGCTACACTTGAACTGAATTACAAAACAGAACAGAGTCACACCTTTAGAAGACACACTATGGCTGCTTAACGGGAAAGGTGAGGTGGGGTGATGCATAAAACAAGGGTTTGAAATTAGCTCAGAGACCGCTCCATAAGCCAAATATGTAATAGACAAGGCCTACTCCCTGCTCAGTGAACTGGACTCAACACACCCTAGTCACCGCACAAGAATATATCTGACTAGTAAGAATCTGAAAACCTATGTATCGATATCTCTCTGCAAGTGAATCAAGAGGGTGTAAAGCGGCATCAACACAGCAGGGAAAAGCAGCCAAGCCCGATTCTAAACATAAATTACTTTAAAAAACCCACAAAACAAAGACAGTGAAAGAGAGAGAAATTCTTACAAAATCCGTTCAGGGTCTATGATGCAACCTGGATTGACCATATCTAGACCCACAGCTGGATGAGACATAAGGCTGGACACTCTTGGGGCTGAGCGGATTGGTGAGGTTGGGTGAGCAAACGCAGATACTTTAAAGTAACACTGCGGGGAACACACCCCATGGGTATCAAATCTCCAGGTACAAGGGCATCTTCCTACATCAAAACATGCATGGGAAACCCAGAAGATGGTATGCCATGAGATCGGGAAAGGTTTCTAAAATGCACCTCATTTCTCCTCTCCTTGTGCATGGGTTCACCATTCCAGCTGCTTGACTAACCATCTCCCTACTTGGAGAATCAGCACCTTTAACCTCCTGATTGTACAGGTTGCAATTTGTCCTGAGGATGAACGTGAAGACGGGGAACGAACGAGAGACGAGCCCTAGGTGTTGGGACAGGCATAGGTCACTCCATTTTCCCATCAGGAAGAAGAATGAACCACAGGCTCAGCCTGCCCCCCAGAACCAAAATAGGGCCTGAAGCAATCCTGCGCTTTTGCGGCCAGCTCCCAAAAAAGCGAGGAGACAAATGGAGCTCAGGGGCACTGCAATTCACAAACGTGCAGAGTTATAAATGAGAACTCTCGTCCACAAATATATTGAAGGAAGGCAACGAAGAGGATTTGAAAGCAAGGCAGATTTGCAGGAAACAGATTTCAGGAGGTAGATTCGACTCGCCTTTAAAGCACATGAAAAGCGGCAAAACGTTGACAATGATGCCCTTGGCCAAAAAGGGCGTATGCGTTTTTTCCTGAATATATTCAGGAAAAATCGCATACTCCCTTTTTGGCCAACCAAGCAAGCTGGAAGGGCAAATCAGCGCTACAAAGAAGTCTCGCTTGCCCTCGGTCAAAAGGGCCATGCTGAACAAAGTGTAAAAACCAGAAAAGCAGGACAGGCCATGGAGACATGGGAGCCTTGCTACGCTGATGGGCGGGATGTAAATTGCCAACAGGCACTCTGGAGATGAGTACGGTGTGTCCTGAAACAAGTAATAAACACAGCGTTGAGAGCATAGGGCACTTCCACTCATGGGCGTATAAATTGGCAAAACTAAAAATCAACAAGACACAGGCACCCCAAACTTTATGGCTGCTCTGTTTCCAAGAACCTCCACATCGGTACACCTTCAATATCCCAGGAAAGAGAAAAATGGATAAACAAATGGTGGTACTTGGCACAATGGAATATCACTCAGCCATGAAATCAATGTCATAAGGCTAGTTAGCAGCATGATGAGTGGATTTAGGTACGATGATTCTAAGTGAAATAAGTCACACAGAAAAAGACACTTATCCTAAGATATCGCTTATAGAGGGAATGTCAAAATCGCTACACTTGAACTGAATTACAAAACAGAACAGAGGCACACCTTTAGAAGACACACTATGGCTGCTGAACGGGAAAGGTGAGGTGGGGTGATGCATAAAACAAGGGTTTCAAATTAGCTCAGAGACCGCTCCATAAGCCAAATATGTAATAGACAAGGCCTACTCCCTGCTCAGTGAACTGGACTCAACACACCCTAGTCACCACACAAGAATATATCTGACTAGTAAGAATCTGAAAACCTATGTATCGATATCTCTCTGCAAGTGAATCAAGAGGGTGTAAAGCGGCATCAACACAGCAGGGAAAAGCAGCCAAGCCCGATTCTAAACATAAGTTACGTTAAAAAACCCACAAAACAAAGACAGTGAAAGAGAGAGAAATTCTTACAAAATCCGTTCAGGGTCTCTGATGCAACCTGGATTGACCATATCTAGACCCACAGCTGGATGAGACATAAGGCTGGACCTCTTGGGGCTGAGAGGATTGGTGAGGTTGGGTGAGCAAATGCAGATACTTTAAAGTAACACTGCGGGAAACACACCCCATGGGTATCAAATCTCCAGGTAAAAGGGCATCTTCCTACATCAAAACATGCATGGGAAACCCAGAAGATGGTATGCCATGAGATCGGGAAAGGTTTCTAAAATGCACCTCATTTCTCCTCTCCTTGTGCTCGGGTTCACCATTCCAGCTGCTTGACTAACCATCTCCCTACTTGGAGAATCAGCACCTTTAACCTCCTGTTTCGTACAGGTTGCAATTTGTCCTGAGGATGAACGTGAAGACGGGGAACCAACGAGAGACGAGCCCTAGGTGTTGGGACAGGCATAGGTCACTCCATTTTCCCATCAGGAAGAAGAATGAACCACAGGCTCAGCCTGCCCCCCAGAACCAAAATAGGGCCTGAAGCAATCCTGCGCTTTTGCGGCCAGCTCCCAAAAAAGCGAGGAGACAAATGGACCTCAGGGGCACTGCAATTCACAAACGTGCAGTTATAAATGAGAACTCTCGTCCACAAATATATTGAAGGAAGGCAACGAAGAGGATTTGAAAGCAAGGCAGATTTGCAGGAAACAGATTTCAGGAGGTAGATTCGACTCGCCTTTAAAGCACATGAAAAGCGGCAAAACGTTGACAATGATGCCCTTGGCCAAAAAGGGCGTATGCGTTTTTTCCTGAATATATTCAGGAAAAAACGCATACGCCCTTTTTGGCCAACCAAGCAAGCCGGAAGGGCAAATCAGCGCTACAAAGAAGTCTCGCTTGCCCTCGGTCAAAAGGGCCATGCTGAACAAAGTGTAAAAACCAGAAAAGCAGGACAGGCCATGGAGACATGGGAGCCTTGCTACGCTGATGGGCGGGATGTAAATTGCCAACAGGCACTCTGGAGATGAGTACGGTGTGTCCTGAAACAAGTAATAAACACAGCGTTGAGAGCATAGGGCACTTCCACTCATGGGCGTATAAATCGGGAAAACTAAAAATCAACAAGACACAGGCACCCCAAACTTTACGGCTGCTCTGTTTACAAGAACCTCCGCTTCGGTACACCTTCAATATCCCAGGAAATAGAAAAATGGATAAAGAAATGGTGGTACTTGACACAATGGAATATCACTCAGCCATGAAATCAATGTCATAAGGCTAGTTAGCAGCATGATGAGTGGATTTAGGTACGATGATTCTAAGTGAAATAAGTCACACAGAAAAAGGCACTTATCCTAAGATATCGCTTATAGAGGGAATGTCAAAATCGCTACACTTGAACTGAATTACAAAACAGAACGGAGGTACACCTTTAGAAGACACACTATGGCTGCTTAACCGGAAAGGTGAGGTGGGGTGATGCATAAAACCAGGGTTTGAAATTAGCTCAGACACCGCTCCATAAGCCAAATATGTAATAGACAAGGCCTACTCCCTGCTCAGTGAACTGGACTCAACACCCCCTAGTCACCGCACAAGAATATATCTGACTAGTATGAATCTGAAAACCTATGTATTGATATCTCTCTGCAAGTGAATCAAGAGGGTGTAAAGCGGCATAAACACAGCAGGGAAAAGCAGCCAAACCCCATTCTAAACATACGTTACTTTAAAAAACCCACAAAGCAAAGACAGTGAAAGAGAGAGAAATTCTTACAAAATCCGTTCAGGGTCTCTGATGCAACCTGGAGTGACCATATCTAGACCCACAGCTGGATGAGACATAAGGCTGGACACTCTTGGGGCTGAGAGGATTGGTGAGGTTGGGTGAGCAAATGCAGATACTTTAAAGTAATACCGCGGGGTACCCACCCCATGGGTCTCAAATCTACAGGTACAAGGGAATCTTCCTACATCAAAACATGCATGGGAAACCCAGAAGATGGTATGCCATGATATCGGGAAAGGTTTCTAAAACGCACCTCATTTCTCCTCTCCTTGTGCTCGGGTTCGCCATTCCAGCCGCTTGACTAACCATCTCCCTACTTGGAGAATCAGCACCTTTAACCTCCTGTTTCGTCCAGGTTGCAATGTGTCCTGAGGATGAACGGGAAGACGGGGAACCAAAGAGAGACTAGCCCTAGGTGTTGGGACAGGCACAGGTCACTCCATTTTCCCATCAGGAAGAAGAATGAACCACAGGCTCAGCCTGCCCCCCAGAACCAAAATAGGGCCTGAAGCAATCCTGCGCTTTTGCGGCCAGCTCCCAAAAAAGCGAGGAGACAAATGGAGCTCAGGGGCACTGCAATTCACAAACGTGCAGAGTTATAAATGAGAACTCTCGTCCACAAATATATTGAGGGAAGGCAACGAAGAGGATTTGAAAGCAAGGCAGATTTGCAGGAAACAGATTTCAGGAGGTAGATTCGACTCGCCTTTAAAGCACATGAAAAGCGGCAAAACGTTGACAATGATGCCCTTGGCCAAAAAGGGCGTATGCGTTTTTTCCTGAATATATTCAGGAAAAAACGCATACGCCCTTTTTGGCCAACCAAGCAAGCCGGAAGTGCAAATCAACGCTACAAAGAAGTCTCGCTTGCCCTCGGTCAAAAGGGCCATGCTGAACAAAGTGTAAAACCAGAAAAGCAGGACAGGCCATGGAGACATGGCAGCCTTACTACGCTGATGGGCGGGATGTAAATTGCCAACAGGCACTCTGGAGAAGAGTACGGTGTGTCCTGAAACAAGTAATAAACACAGCGTAGAGAGCATAGGGCACTTCCACTCATGGGTGTATAAATTGGGAAAACTAAAAATCAACAAGACACAGGCACCCTAAAGTTTACGGCTGCTCTGTTTCCAAGAACCTCCGCTTCGGTACACCTTCAATATCCCAGGAAAGAGAAAAATGGATAAAGAAATGGTGGTACTTGACACAATGGAATATCACTCAGCCATGAAATCAATATCATAAGGCTAGTTTGCAGCATGATGAGTGGATTTAGGTACGATGATTCTAAGTGAAATAAGTCACACAGAAAAAGACACTTATCCTAAGATATCGCTTATAGAGGTAATGTCAAAATCGCTACACTTGAACTGAATTACAAAACAGAACAGAGTCACACCTTTAGAAGACACACTATGGCTGCTTAACGGGAAAGGTGAGGTGGGGTGATGCATAAAACAAGGGTTTCAAATTAGCTCAGACACCGCTCCATAAGCCAAATATGTAATAGACAAGGCCTACTCCCTGCTCAGTGAACTGGACTCAACACACCCTAGTCACCACACAAGAATATATCTGACTAGTAAGAATCTGAAAACCTATGTATCGATATCTCTCTGCAAGTGAATCAAGAGGGTGTAAAGCGGCATCAACACAGCAGGGAAAAGCAACCAAGCCCGATTCTAAACATAAATTACGTTAAAAAACCCACAAAACAAAGACAGTGAAAGAGAGAGAAATTCTTACAAAATCCGTTCAGGGTCTATGATGCAACCTGGATTGACCATATCTAGACCCACAGCTGGATGACACATAAGGCTGGACACTCTTGGGGCTGAGAGGATTGGTGAGGTTGGGTGAGCAAACGCAGATACTTTAAAGTAACACTGCGGGGAACACACCCCATGGGAATCAAATCTCCAGGTACAAGGGCATCTTCCTACATCAAAACATGCATGGGAAACCCAGAAGATGGTATGCCATGAGATCCGAAAGGTTTCTAAAATGCACCTCATTTCTCCTCTCCTTGTGCACGGGTTCACCATTCCAGCTGCTTGACTAACCATCTCCCTACTTGGAGAATCAGCACCTTTAACCTCCTGATTGTACAGGTTGCAATTTGTCCTGAGGATGAACGTGAAGACGGGGAACCAACGAGAGACGAGCCCTAGGTGTTGGGACAGGCATAGGTCACTCCATTTTCCCATCAGGAAGAAGAATGAACCACAGGCTCAGCCTGCCCCCCAGAACCAAAATAGGGCCTGAAGCAATCCTGCGCTTTTGCGGCCAGCTCCCAAAAAAGGGAGGAGACAAATGGAGCTCAGGGGCACTGCAATTCACAAACGTGCAGAGTTATAAATGAGAACTCTCGTCCACAAATATATTGAAGGAAGGCAACGAAGAGGATTTGAAAGCAAGGCAGATTTGCAGGAAACAGATTTCAGGAGGTAGATTCGACTCGCCTTTAAAGCACATGAAAAGCGGCAAAACGTTGACAATGATGCCCTTGGCCAAAAAGGGCGTATGCGTTTTTTCCTGAATATATTCAGGAAAAAACGCATACGCCCTTTTTGGCCAACCAAGCAAGCCGGAAGGGCAAATCAGCGCTACAAAGAAGTCTCGCTTGCCCTCGGTCAAAAGGGCCATGCTGAAAAAAGCATAAAAACCAGAAAAGCAGGACAGGCCATGGAGACATGGGAGCCTTGCTACGCTGATGGGCGGGATGTAAATTGCCAACAGGCACTCTGGAGATGAGTACGGTGTGTCCTGAAACAAGTAATAAACACAGCGTTGAGAGCATAGGGCACTTCCACTCATGGGTGTATAAATTGGGAAAACTAAAAATCAACAAGACACAGGCACCCCAAACTTTACGGCTGCTCTGTTTCCAAGAACCTCCACATCGGTACACCTTCAATATCCCAGGAAAGAGAAAAATGGATAAACAAATGGTGGTACTTGGCACAATGGAATATCACTCAGCCATGAAATCAATGTCATAAGGCTAGTTTGCAGCATGATGAGTGGATTTAGGTACGATGATTCTAAGTGAAATAAGTCACACAGAAAAAGACACTTATCCTAAGATATCGCTTATAGAGGTAATGTCAAAATCGCTACACTTGAACTGAATTACAAAACAGAACAGAGTCACACCTTTAGAAGACACACTATGGCTGCTTAACGGGAAAGGTGAGGTGGGGTGATGCATAAAACAAGGGTTTCAAATTAGCTCAGACACCGCTCCATAAGCCAAATATGTAATAGACAAGGTCTACTCCCTGCTCAGTGAACTGGACTCAACACCCCCTACTCACCGCACAAGAATATATCTGACTAGTATGAATCTGAAAACCTATGTATCGATATCTCTCTGCAAGTGAATCAAGAGGGTGTAAAGCGGCATAAACACAGCAGGGAAAAGCAACCAAGCCCGATTCTAAACATACATTACGTTAAAAAACCCACAAAGCAAAGACAGTGAAAGAGAGAGAAATTCTTACAAAATCCGTTCAGGGTCTCTGATGCAACCTGGATTGACCATATCTAGACCCACAGCTGGATGAGACATAAGGCTGGACACTCTTGGGGCTGAGAGGATTGGTGAGGTTGGGTGAGCAAACGCAGATACTTTAAAGTAACACCGCGGGGAACACACCCCATGGGAATCAAATCTCCAGGTACAAGGGAATCTTCCTACATCAAAACATGCATGGGAAACCCAGAATATGGTATGCCGTGAGATCGGAAAGGTTTCTAAAACGCACCTCATTTCTCCTCTCCTTGTGCACGGGTTCACCATTCCAGCCGCTTGACTAACCATCTCCCTACTTGGAGAATCAGCACCTTTAACCTCCTGATTGTACAGGTTGCAATTTGTCCTGAGGATGAACGTGAAGACGGGGAACCAACGAGAGATGAGCCCTAGGTGTTGGGACAGGCATAGGTCACTCCATTTTCCCATCAGGAAGAAGAATGAACCACAGGCTCAGCCTGCCCCCCAGAACCAAAATAGGGCCTGAAGCAATCCTGCGCTTTTGCGGCCAGCTCCCAAAAAAGCGAGGAGACAAATGGAGCTCAGGGGCACTGCAATTCACAAACGTGCAGAGTTATAAATGAGAACTCTCGTCCACAAATATATTGAAGGAAGGCAACGAAGAGGATTTGAAAGCAAGGCAGATTTGCAGGAAACAGATTTCAGGAGGTAGATTCGACTCGCCTTTAAAGCACATGAAAAGCGGCAAAACGTTGACAATGATGCCCTTGGCCAAAAAGGGCGTATGCGTTTTTTCCTGAATATATTCAGGAAAAAACGCATACGCCCTTTTTGGCCAACCAAGCAAGCCGGAAGGGCAAATCAGCGCTACAAAGAAGTCTCGCTTGCCCTCGGTCAAAAGGGCCATGCTGAAAAAAGCATAAAAACCAGAAAAGCAGGACAGGCCATGGAGACATGGGAGCCTTGCTACGCTGATGGGCGGGATGTAAATTGCCAACAGGCACTCTGGAGATGAGTACGGTGTGTCCTGAAACAAGTAATAAACACAGCGTTGAGAGCATAGGGCACTTCCACTCATGGGCGTATAAATTGGGAAAACTAAAAATCAACAAGACACAGGCACCCCAAACTTTACGGCTGCTCTGTTTCCAAGAACCTCCACATCGGTACACCTTCAATATCCCAGGAAAGAGAAAAATGGATAAACAAATGGTGGTACTTGGCACAATGGAATATCACTCAGCCATGAAATCAATGTCATAAGGCTAGTTTGCAGCATGATGAGTGGATTTAGGTACGATGATTCTAAGTGAAATAAGTCACACAGAAAAAGACACTTATCCTAAGATATCGCTTATAGAGGTAATGTCAAAATCGCTACACTTGAACTGAATTACAAAACAGAACAGAGTCACACCTTTAGAAGACACACTATGGCTGCTTAACGGGAAAGGTGAGGTGGGGTGATGCATAAAACAAGGGTTTCAAATTAGCTCAGACACCGCTCCATAAGCCAAATATGTAATAGACAAGGCCTACTCCCTGCTCAGTGAACTGGACTCAACACACCCTAGTCACCACACAAGAATATATCTGACTAGTAAGAATCTGAAAACCTATGTATCGATATCTCTCTGCAAGTGAATCAAGAGGGTGTAAAGCGGCATCAACACAGCAGGGAAAAGCAACCAAGCCCGATTCTAAACATAAATTACGTTAAAAAACCCACAAAACAAAGACAGTGAAAGAGAGAGAAATTCTTACAAAATCCGTTCAGGGTCTATGATGCAACCTGGATTGACCATATCTAGACCCACAGCTGGATGAGACATAAGGCTGGACACTCTTGGGGCTGAGAGGATTGGTGAGGTTGGGTGAGCAAACGCAGATACTTTAAAGTAACACTGCGGGGAACACACCCCATGGGAATCAAATCTCCAGGTACAAGGGCATCTTCCTACATCAAAACATGCATGGGAAACCCAGAAGATGGTATGCCATGAGATCGGAAAGGTTTCTAAAATGCACCTCATTTCTCCTCTCCTTGTGCACGGGTTCACCATTCCAGCTGCTTGACTAACCATCTCCCTACTTGGAGAATCAGCACCTTTAACCTCCTGATTGTACAGGTTGCAATTTGTCCTGAGGATGAACGTGAAGACGGGGAACCAACGAGAGACGAGCCCTAGGTGTTGGGACAGGCATAGGTCACTCCATTTTCCCATCAGGAAGAAGAATGAACCACAGGCTCAGCCTGCCCCCCAGAACCAAAATAGGGCCTGAAGCAATCCTGCGCTTTTGCGGCCAGCTCCCAAAAAAGCGAGGAGCCAAATGGAGCTCAGGGGCACTGCAATTCACAAACGTGCAGAGTTATAAATGAGAACTCTCGTCCACAAATATATTGAAGGAAGGCAACGAAGAGGATTTGAAAGCAAGGCAGATTTGCAGGAAACAGATTTCAGGAGGTAGATTCGACTCGCCTTTAAAGCACATGAAAAGCGGCAAAACGTTGACAATGATGCCCTTGGCCAAAAAGGGCGTATGCGTTTTTTCCTGAATATATTCAGGAAAAAACGCATACGCCCTTTTTGGCCAACCAAGCAAGCCGGAAGGGCAAATCAGCGCTACAAAGAAGTCTCGCTTGCCCTCGGTCAAAAGGGCCATGCTGAAAAAAGCATAAAAACCAGAAAAGCAGGACAGGCCATGGAGACATGGGAGCCTTGCTACGCTGATGGGCGGGATGTAAATTGCCAACAGGCACTCTGGAGATGAGTACGGTGTGTCCTGAAACAAGTAATAAACACAGCGTTGAGAGCATAGGGCACTTCCACTCATGGGCGTATAAATTGGGAAAACTAAAAATCAACAAGACACAGGCACCCCAAACTTTACGGCTGCTCTGTTTCCAAGAACCTCCACATCGGTACACCTTCAATATCCCAGGAAAGAGAAAAATGGATAAACAAATGGTGGTACTTGGCACAATGGAATATCACTCAGCCATGAAATCAATGTCATAAGGCTAGTTTGCAGCATGATGAGTGGATTTAGGTACGATGATTCTAAGTGAAATAAGTCACACAGAAAAAGACACTTATCCTAAGATATCGCTTATAGAGGTAATGTCAAAATCGCTACACTTGAACTGAATTACAAAACAGAACAGAGTCACACCTTTAGAAGACACACTATGGCTGCTTAACGGGAAAGGTGAGGTGGGGTGATGCATAAAACAAGGGTTTCAAATTAGCTCAGACACCGCTCCATAAGCCAAATATGTAATAGACAAGGTCTACTCCCTGCTCAGTGAACTGGACTCAACACCCCCTACTCACCGCACAAGAATATATCTGACTAGTATGAATCTGAAAACCTATGTATCGATATCTCTCTGCAAGTGAATCAAGAGGGTGTAAAGCGGCATAAACACAGCAGGGAAAAGCAACCAAGCCCGATTCTAAACATACATTACGTTAAAAAACCCACAAAGCAAAGACAGTGAAAGAGAGAGAAATTCTTACAAAATCCGTTCAGGGTCTCTGATGCAACCTGGATTGACCATATCTAGACCCACAGCTGGATGAGACATAAGGCTGGACACTCTTGGGGCTGAGAGGATTGGTGAGGTTGGGTGAGCAAACGCAGATACTTTAAAGTAACACCGCGGGGAACACACCCCATGGGAATCAAATCTCCAGGTACAAGGGAATCTTCCTACATCAAAACATGCATGGGAAACCCAGAATATGGTATGCCGTGAGATCGGAAAGGTTTCTAAAACGCACCTCATTTCTCCTCTCCTTGTGCACGGGTTCACCATTCCAGCCGCTTGACTAACCATCTCCCTACTTGGAGAATCAGCACCTTTAACCTCCTGATTGTACAGGTTGCAATTTGTCCTGAGGATGAACGTGAAGACGGGGAACCAACGAGAGATGAGCCCTAGGTGTTGGGACAGGCATAGGTCACTCCATTTTCCCATCAGGAAGAAGAATGAACCACAGGCTCAGCCTGCCCCCCAGAACCAAAATAGGGCCTGAAGCAATCCTGCGCTTTTGCGGCCAGCTCCCAAAAAAGCGAGGAGACAAATGGAGCTCAGGGGCACTGCAATTCACAAACGTGCAGAGTTATAAATGAGAACTCTCGTCCACAAATATATTGAAGGAAGGCAACGAAGAGGATTTGAAAGCAAGGCAGATTTGCAGGAAACAGATTTCAGGAGGTAGATTCGACTCGCCTTTAAAGCACATGAAAAGCGGCAAAACGTTGACAATGATGCCCTTGGCCAAAAAGGGCGTATGCGTTTTTTCCTGAATATATTCAGGAAAAAACGCATACGCCCTTTTTGGCCAACCAAGCAAGCCGGAAGGGCAAATCAGCGCTACAAAGAAGTCTCGCTTGCCCTCGGTCAAAAGGGCCATGCTGAAAAAAGCATAAAAACCAGAAAAGCAGGACAGGCCATGGAGACATGGGAGCCTTGCTACGCTGATGGGCGGGATGTAAATTGCCAACAGGCACTCTGGAGATGAGTACGGTGTGTCCTGAAACAAGTAATAAACACAGCGTTGAGAGCATAGGGCACTTCCACTCATGGGCGTATAAATTGGGAAAACTAAAAATCAACAAGACACAGGCACCCCAAACTTTACGGCTGCTCTGTTTCCAAGAACCTCCACATCGGTACACCTTCAATATCCCAGGAAAGAGAAAAATGGATAAACAAATGGTGGTACTTGGCACAATGGAATATCACTCAGCCATGAAATCAATGTCATAAGGCTAGTTTGCAGCATGATGAGTGGATTTAGGTACGATGATTCTAAGTGAAATAAGTCACACAGAAAAAGACACTTATCCTAAGATATCGCTTATAGAGGTAATGTCAAAATCGCTACACTTGAACTGAATTACAAAACAGAACAGAGTCACACCTTTAGAAGACACACTATGGCTGCTTAACGGGAAAGGTGAGGTGGGGTGATGCATAAAACAAGGGTTTCAAATTAGCTCAGACACCGCTCCATAAGCCAAATATGTAATAGACAAGGCCTACTCCCTGCTCAGTGAACTGGACTCAACACACCCTAGTCACCACACAAGAATATATCTGACTAGTAAGAATCTGAAAACCTATGTATCGATATCTCTCTGCAAGTGAATCAAGAGGGTGTAAAGCGGCATCAACACAGCAGGGAAAAGCAACCAAGCCCGATTCTAAACATAAATTACGTTAAAAAACCCACAAAACAAAGACAGTGAAAGAGAGAGAAATTCTTACAAAATCCGTTCAGGGTCTATGATGCAACCTGGATTGACCATATCTAGACCCACAGCTGGATGAGACATAAGGCTGGACACTCTTGGGGCTGAGAGGATTGGTGAGGTTGGGTGAGCAAACGCAGATACTTTAAAGTAACACTGCGGGGAACACACCCCATGGGAATCAAATCTCCAGGTAAAAGGGCATCTTCCTACATCAAAACATGCATGGGAAACCCAGAAGATGGTATGCCATGAGATCGGAAAGGTTTCTAAAATGCACCTCATTTCTCCTCTCCTTGTGCACGGGTTCACCATTCCAGCTGCTTGACTAACCATCTCCCTACTTGGAGAATCAGCACCTTTAACCTCCTGATTGTACAGGTTGCAATTTGTCCTGAGGATGAACGTGAAGACGGGGAACCAACGAGAGACGAGCCCTAGGTGTTGGGACAGGCATAGGTCACTCCATTTTCCCATCAGGAAGAAGAATGAACCACAGGCTCAGCCTGCCCCCCAGAACCAAAATAGGGCCTGAAGCAATCCTGCGCTTTTGCGGCCAGCTCCCAAAAAAGCGAGGAGCCAAATGGAGCTCAGGGGCACTGCAATTCACAAACGTGCAGAGTTATAAATGAGAACTCTCGTCCACAAATATATTGAAGGAAGGCAACGAAGAGGATTTGAAAGCAAGGCAGATTTGCAGGAAACAGATTTCAGGAGGTAGATTCGACTCGCCTTTAAAGCACATGAAAAGCGGCAAAACGTTGACAATGATGCCCTTGGCCAAAAAGGGCGTATGCGTTTTTTCCTGAATATATTCAGGAAAAAACGCATACGCCCTTTTTGGCCAACCAAGCAAGCCGGAAGGGCAAATCAGCGCTACAAAGAAGTCTCGCTTGCCCTCGGTCAAAAGGGCCATGCTGAAAAAAGCATAAAAACCAGAAAAGCAGGACAGGCCATGGAGACATGGGAGCCTTGCTACGCTGATGGGCGGGATGTAAATTGCCAACAGGCACTCTGGAGATGAGTACGGTGTGTCCTGAAACAAGTAATAAACACAGCGTTGAGAGCATAGGGCACTTCCACTCATGGGCGTATAAATTGGGAAAACTAAAAATCAACAAGACACAGGCACCCCAAACTTTACGGCTGCTCTGTTTCCAAGAACCTCCACATCGGTACACCTTCAATATCCCAGGAAAGAGAAAAATGGATAAACAAATGGTGGTACTTGGCACAATGGAATATCACTCAGCCATGAAATCAATGTCATAAGGCTAGTTTGCAGCATGATGAGTGGATTTAGGTACGATGATTCTAAGTGAAATAAGTCACACAGAAAAAGACACTTATCCTAAGATATCGCTTATAGAGGTAATGTCAAAATCGCTACACTTGAACTGAATTACAAAACAGAACAGAGTCACACCTTTAGAAGACACACTATGGCTGCTTAACGGGAAAGGTGAGGTGGGGTGATGCATAAAACAAGGGTTTCAAATTAGCTCAGACACCGCTCCATAAGCCAAATATGTAATAGACAAGGCCTACTCCCTGCTCAGTGAACTGGACTCAACACACCCTAGTCACCACACAAGAATATATCTGACTAGTAAGAATCTGAAAACCTATGTATCGATATCTCTCTGCAAGTGAATCAAGAGGGTGTAAAGCGGCATCAACACAGCAGGGAAAAGCAACCAAGCCCGATTCTAAACATAAATTACGTTAAAAAACCCACAAAACAAAGACAGTGAAAGAGAGAGAAATTCTTACAAAATCCGTTCAGGGTCTATGATGCAACCTGGATTGACCATATCTAGACCCACAGCTGGATGAGACATAAGGCTGGACACTCTTGGGGCTGAGAGGATTGGTGAGGTTGGGTGAGCAAACGCAGATACTTTAAAGTAACACTGCGGGGAACACACCCCATGGGAATCAAATCTCCAGGTACAAGGGCATCTTCCTACATCAAAACATGCATGGGAAACCCAGAAGATGGTATGCCATGAGATCGGAAAGGTTTCTAAAATGCACCTCATTTCTCCTCTCCTTGTGCACGGGTTCACCATTCCAGCTGCTTGACTAACCATCTCCCTACTTGGAGAATCAGCACCTTTAACCTCCTGATTGTACAGGTTGCAATTTGTCCTGAGGATGAACGTGAAGACGGGGAACCAACGAGAGACGAGCCCTAGGTGTTGGGACAGGCATAGGTCACTCCATTTTCCCATCAGGAAGAAGAATGAACCACAGGCTCAGCCTGCCCCCCAGAACCAAAATAGGGCCTGAAGCAATCCTGCGCTTTTGCGGCCAGCTCCCAAAAAAGCGAGGAGACAAATGGAGCTCAGGGGCACTGCAATTCACAAACGTGCAGAGTTATAAATGAGAACTCTCGTCCACAAATATATTGAAGGAAGGCAACGAAGAGGATTTGAAAGCAAGGCAGATTTGCAGGAAACAGATTTCAGGAGGTAGATTCGACTCGCCTTTAAAGCACATGAAAAGCGGCAAAATGTTGACAATGATGCCCTTGGCCAAAAAGGGCGTATGCGTTTTTTCCTGAATATATTCAGGAAAAAATGCATACGCCCTTTTTGGCCAACCAAGCAAGCCGGAAGGGCAAATCAGCGCTACAAAGAAGTCTCGCTTGCCCTCGGTCAAAAGGGCCATGCTGAAAAAAGCATAAAAACCAGAAAAGCAGGACAGGCCATGGAGACATGGGAGCCTTGCTACGCTGATGGGCGGGATGTAAATTGCCAACAGGCACTCTGGAGATGAGTACGGTGTGTCCTGAAACAAGTAATAAACACAGCGTTGAGAGCATAGGGCACTTCCACTCATGGGCGTATAAATTGGGAAAACTAAAAATCAACAAGACACAGGCACCCCAAACTTTACGGCTGCTCTGTTTCCAAGAACCTCCACATCGGTACACCTTCAATATCCCAGGAAAGAGAAAAATGGATAAACAAATGGTGGTACTTGGCACAATGGAATATCACTCAGCCATGAAATCAATGTCATAAGGCTAGTTTGCAGCATGATGAGTGGATTTAGGTACGATGATTCTAAGTGAAATAAGTCACACAGAAAAAGACACTTATCCTAAGATATCGCTTATAGAGGTAATGTCAAAATCGCTACACTTGAACTGAATTACAAAACAGAACAGAGTCACACCTTTAGAAGACACACTATGGCTGCTTAACGGGAAAGGTGAGGTGGGGTGATGCATAAAACAAGGGTTTCAAATTAGCTCAGACACCGCTCCATAAGCCAAATATGTAATAGACAAGGCCTACTCCCTGCTCAGTGAACTGGACTCAACACACCCTAGTCACCACACAAGAATATATCTGACTAGTAAGAATCTGAAAACCTATGTATCGATATCTCTCTGCAAGTGAATCAAGAGGGTGTAAAGCGGCATCAACACAGCAGGGAAAAGCAACCAAGCCCGATTCTAAACATAAATTACGTTAAAAAACCCACAAAACAAAGACAGTGAAAGAGAGAGAAATTCTTACAAAATCCGTTCAGGGTCTATGATGCAACCTGGATTGACCATATCTAGACCCACAGCTGGATGAGACATAAGGCTGGACACTCTTGGGGCTGAGAGGATTGGTGAGGTTGGGTGAGCAAACGCAGATACTTTAAAGTAACACTGCGGGGAACACACCCCATGGGAATCAAATCTCCAGGTACAAGGGCATCTTCCTACATCAAAACATGCATGGGAAACCCAGAAGATGGTATGCCATGAGATCGGAAAGGTTTCTAAAATGCACCTCATTTCTCCTCTCCTTGTGCACGGGTTCACCATTCCAGCTGCTTGACTAACCATCTCCCTACTTGGAGAATCAGCACCTTTAACCTCCTGATTGTACAGGTTGCAATTTGTCCTGAGGATGAACGTGAAGACGGGGAACCAACGAGAGACGAGCCCTAGGTGTTGGGACAGGCATAGGTCACTCCATTTTCCCATCAGGAAGAAGAATGAACCACAGGCTCAGCCTTCCCCCCAGAACCAAAATAGGGCCTGAAGCAATCCTGCGCTTTTGCGGCCAGCTCCCAAAAAAGCGAGGAGACAAATGGAGCTCAGGGGCACTGCAATTCACAAACGTGCAGAGTTATAAATGAGAACTCTCGTCCACAAATATATTGAAGGAAGGCAACGAAGAGGATTTGAAAGCAAGGCAGATTTGCAGGAAACAGATTTCAGGAGGTAGATTCGACTCGCCTTTAAAGCACATGAAAAGCGGCAAAACGTTGACAATGATGCCCTTGGCCAAAAAGGGCGTATGCGTTTTTTCCTGAATATATTCAGGAAAAAACGCATACGCCCTTTTTGGCCAACCAAGCAAGCCGGAAGGGCAAATCAGCGCTACAAAGAAGTCTCGCTTGCCCTTGGTCAAAAGGGCCATGCTGAAAAAAGCATAAAAACCAGAAAAGCAGGACAGGCCATGGAGACATGGGAGCCTTGCTACGCTGATGGGCGGGATGTAAATTGCCAACAGGCACTCTGGAGATGAGTACGGTGTGTCCTGAAACAAGTAATAAACACAGCGTTGAGAGCATAGGGCACTTCCACTCATGGGCGTATAAATTGGGAAAACTAAAAATCAACAAGACACAGGCACCCCAAACTTTACGGCTGCTCTGTTTCCAAGAACCTCCACATCGGTACACCTTCAATATCCCAGGAAAGAGAAAAATGGATAAACAAATGGTGGTACTTGGCACAATGGAATATCACTCAGCCATGAAATCAATGTCATAAGGCTAGTTTGCAGCATGATGAGTGGATTTAGGTACGATGATTCTAAGTGAAATAAGTCACACAGAAAAAGACACTTATCCTAAGATATCGCTTATAGAGGTAATGTCAAAATCGCTACACTTGAACTGAATTACAAAACAGAACAGAGTCACACCTTTAGAAGACACACTATGGCTGCTTAACGGGAAAGGTGAGGTGGGGTGATGCATAAAACAAGGGTTTCAAATTAGCTCAGACACCGCTCCATAAGCCAAATATGTAATAGACAAGGCCTACTCCCTGCTCAGTGAACTGGACTCAACACACCCTAGTCACCACACAAGAATATATCTGACTAGTAAGAATCTGAAAACCTATGTATCGATATCTCTCTGCAAGTGAATCAAGAGGGTGTAAAGCGGCATCAACACAGCAGGGAAAAGCAACCAAGCCCGATTCTAAACATAAATTACGTTAAAAAACCCACAAAACAAAGACAGTGAAAGAGAGAGAAATTCTTACAAAATCCGTTCAGGGTCTATGATGCAACCTGGATTGACCATATCTAGACCCACAGCTGGATGAGACATAAGGCTGGACACTCTTGGGGCTGAGAGGATTGGTGAGGTTGGGTGAGCAAACGCAGATACTTTAAAGTAACACTGCGGGGAACACACCCCATGGGAATCAAATCTCCAGGTACAAGGGCATCTTCCTACATCAAAACATGCATGGGAAACCCAGAATATGGTATGCCGTGAGATCGGGAAAGGTTTCTAAAACGCACCTCACTTCTCCTCTCCTTGTGCTCGGGTTCGCCATTCCAGCCGCTTGACTAACCATCTCCCTACTTGGAGAATCAGCACCTTTAACCTCCTGTTTCGTCCAGGTTGCAATTTGTCCTGAGGATGAACGTGAAGACGGGGAACCAACGAGAGACGAGCCCTAGGTGTTGGGACAGGCACAGGTCACTCCATTTTCCTATCAGGAAGAAGAATGAACCACAGGCTCAGCCTGCCCCCCAGAACCAAAATAGGGCCTGAAGCAATCCTGCGCTTTTGCGGCCAGCTCCCAAAAAAGCGAGGAGACAAATGGAGCTCAGGGGCACTGCAATTCACAAACGTGCAGAGTTATAAATGAGAACTCTCGTCCACAAATATATTGAAGGAAGGCAACGAAGAGGATTTGAAAGCAAGGCAGATTTGCAGGAAACAGATTTCAGGAGGTAGATTCGACTCGCCTTTAAAGCACATGAAAAGCGGCAAAACGTTGACAATGATGCCCTTGGCCAAAAAGGGCGTATGCGTTTTTTCCTGAATATATTCAGGAAAAAACGCATACGCCCTTTTTGGCCAACCAAGCAAGCCGGAAGGGCAAATCAGCGCTACAAAGAAGTCTCGCTTGCCCTCGGTCAAAAGGGCCATGCTGAAAAAAGCATAAAAACCAGAAAAGCAGGACAGGCCATGGAGACATGGGAGCCTTGCTACGCTGATGGGCGGGATGTAAATTGCCAACAGGCACTCTGGAGATGAGTACGGTGTGTCCTGAAACAAGTAATAAACACAGCGTTGAGAGCATAGGGCACTTCCACTCATGGGCATATAAATTGGGAAAACTAAAAATCAACAAGACACAGGCACCCCAAACTTTACGGCTGCTCTGTTTCCAAGAACCTCCACATCGGTACACCTTCAATATCCCAGGAAAGAGAAAAATGGATAAACAAATGGTGGTACTTGGCACAATGGAATATCACTCAGCCATGAAATCAATGTCATAAGGCTAGTTTGCAGCATGATGAGTGGATTTAGGTACGATGATTCTAAGTGAAATAAGTCACACAGAAAAAGACACTTATCCTAAGATATCGCTTATAGAGGGAATGTCAAAATCGCTACACTTGAACTGAATTACAAAACAGAACAGAGGCACACCTTTAGAAGACACACTATGGCTGCTTAACCGGAAAGGTGAGGTGGGGTGATGCATAAAACAAGGGTTTGAAATTAGCTCAGACACCACTCCATAAGCCAAATATGTAATAGACAAGGCCTACTCCCTGCTCAGTGAACTGGACTCAACACCCCCTAGTCACCGCACAAGAATATATCTGACTAGTATGAATCTGAAAACCTATGTATCGATATCTCTCTGCAAGTGAATCAAGAGGGTGTAAAGCGGCATAAACACAGCAGGGAAAAGCAGCCAAACCCCATTCTAAACATACATTACTTTAAAAAACCCACAAAGCAAAGACAGTGAAAGAGAGAGAAATTCTTACAAAATCCGTTCAGGGTCTCTGATGCAACCTGGATTGACCATATCTAGACCCACAGCTGGATGAGACATAAGGCTGGACACTCTTGGGGCTGAGAGGATTGGTGAGGTTGGGTGAGCAAATGCAGATACTTTAAAGTAATACCCCGGGGTACCCACCCCATGGGTCTCAAATCTCCAGGTACAAGGGAATCTTCCTACATCAAAACATGCATGGGAAACCCAGAATATGGTATGCCGTGAGATCGAGAAAGGTTTCTAAAACGCACCTCATTTCTCCTCTCCTTGTGCTCGGGTTCGCCATTCCAGCCGCTTGACTAACCATCTCCCTACTTGGAGAATCAGCACCTTTAACCTCCTGTTTCGTCCAGGTTGCAATTTGTCCTGAGGATGAACAGGAAGACGGGGAACCAACGAGAGACTAGCCCTAGGTGTTGGGACAGGCACAGGTCACTCCATTTTCCCATCAGGAAGAAGAATGAACCACAGGCTCAGCCTGCCCCCCAGAACCAAAATAGGGCCTGAAGCAATCCTGCGCTTTTGCGGCCAGCTCCCAAAAAAGCGAGGAGACAAATGGAGCTCAGGGGCACTGCAATTCACAAACGTGCAGAGTTATAAATGAGAACTCTCGTCCACAAATATATTGAAGGAAGGCAACGAAGAGGATTTGAAAGCAAGGCAGATTTGCAGGAAACAGATTTCAGGAGGTAGATTCGACTCGCCTTTAAAGCACATGAAAAGCGGCAAAACGTTGACAATGATGCCCTTGGCCAAAAAGGGCGTATGCGTTTTTTCCTGAATATATTCAGGAAAAAACGCATACGCCCTTTTTGGCCAACCAAGCAAGCCGGAAGGGCAAATCAGCACTACAAAGAAGTCTCGCTTGCCCTCGGTCAAAAGGGCCATGCTGAAAAAAGCATAAAAACCAGAAAAGCAGGACAGGCCATGGAGACATGGGAGCCTTGCTACGCTGATGGGCGGGATGTAAATTGCCAACAGGCACTCTGGAGATGAGTACGGTGTGTCCTGAAACAAGTAATAAACACAGCGTTGAGAGCATAGGGCACTTCCACTCATGGGCGTATAAATTGGGAAAACTAAAAATCAACAAGACACAGGCACCCCAAACTTTACGGCTGCTCTGTTTCCAAGAACCTCCACATCGGTACACCTTCAATATCCCAGGAAAGAGAAAAATGGATAAACAAATGGTGGTACTTGGCACAATGGAATATCACTCAGCCATGAAATCAATGTCATAAGGCTAGTTTGCAGCATGATGAGTGGATTTAGGTACGATGATTCTAAGTGAAATAAGTCACACAGAAAAAGACACTTATCCTAAGATATCGCTTATAGAGGTAATGTCAAAATCGCTACACTTGAACTGAATTACAAAACAGAACAGAGTCACACCTTTAGAAGACACACTATGGCTGCTTAACGGGAAAGGTGAGGTGGGGTGATGCATAAAACAAGGGTTTCAAATTAGCTCAGACACCGCTCCATAAGCCAAATATGTAATAGACAAGGCCTACTCCCTGCTCAGTGAACTGGACTCAACACACCCTAGTCACCACACAAGAATATATCTGACTAGTAAGAATCTGAAAACCTATGTATCGATATCTCTCTGCAAGTGAATCAAGAGGGTGTAAAGCGGCATCAACACAGCAGGGAAAAGCAACCAAGCCCGATTCTAAACATAAATTACGTTAAAAAACCCACAAAACAAAGACAGTGAAAGAGAGAGAAATTCTTACAAAATCCGTTCAGGGTCTATGATGCAACCTGGATTGACCATATCTAGACCCACAGCTGGATGAGACATAAGGCTGGACACTCTTGGGGCTGAGAGGATTGGTGAGGTTGGGTGAGCAAACGCAGATACTTTAAAGTAACACTGCGGGGAACACACCCCATGGGAATCAAATCTCCAGGTACAAGGGCATCTTCCTACATCAAAACATGCATGGGAAACCCAGAAGATGGTATGCCATGAGATCGGAAAGGTTTCTAAAATGCACCTCATTTCTCCTCTCCTTGTGCACGGGTTCACCATTCCAGCTGCTTGACTAACCATCTCCCTACTTGGAGAATCAGCACCTTTAACCTCCTGATTGTACAGGTTGCAATTTGTCCTGAGGATGAACGTGAAGACGGGGAACCAACGAGAGACGAGCCCTAGGTGTTGGGACAGGCATAGGTCACTCCATTTTCCCATCAGGAAGAAGAATGAACCACAGGCTCAGCCTGCCCCCCAGAACCAAAATAGGGCCTGAAGCAATCCTGCGCTTTTGCGGCCAGCTCCCAAAAAAGCGAGGAGACAAATGGAGCTCAGGGGCACTGCAATTCACAAACGTGCAGAGTTATAAATGAGAACTCTCGTCCACAAATATATTGAAGGAAGGCAACGAAGAGGATTTGAAAGCAAGGCAGATTTGCAGGAAACAGATTTCAGGAGGTAGATTCGACTCGCCTTTAAAGCACATGAAAAGCGGCAAAACGTTGACAATGATGCCCTTGGCCAAAAAGGGCGTATGCGTTTTTTCCTGAATATATTCAGGAAAAAACGCATACGCCCTATTTGGCCAACCAAGCAAGCCGGAAGGGCAAATCAGCGCTACAAAGAAGTCTCGCTTGCCCTCGGTCAAAAGGGCCATGCTGAACAAAGCATAAAAACCAGAAAAGCAGGACAGGCCATGGAGACATGGGAGCCTTGCTACGCTGATGGGCGGGATGTAAATTGCCAACAGGCACTCTGGAGATGAGTACGGTGTGTCCTGAAACAAGTAATAAACACAGCGTTGAGAGCATAGGGCACTTCCACTCATGGGCGTATAAATCGGGAAAACTAAAAATCAACAAGACACAGGCACCCCAAACTTTACGGCTGCTCTGTTTACAAGAACCTCCACTTCGGTACACCTTCAATATCCCAGGAAATAGAAAAATGGATAAACAAATGGTGGTACTTGGCACAATGCAATATCACTCAGCCATGAAATCAATGTCATAAGGCTAGTTAGCAGCATGATGAGTGGATTTAGGTACGATGATTCTAAGTGAAATAAGTCACACAGAAAAAGGCACTTATCCTAAGATATCGCTTATAGAGGGAATGTCAAAATCGCTACACTTGAACTGAATTACAAAACAGAACGGAGGCACACCTTTAGAAGACACACTATGGCTGCTTAACCGGAAAGGTGAGGTGGGGTGATGCATAAAACAAGGGTTTGAAATTAGCTCAGACACCGCTCCATAAGCCAAATATGTAATAGACAAGGCCTACTCCCTGCTCAGTGAACTGGACTCAACACCCCCTAGTCACCGCACAAGAATATATCTGACTAGTATGATTCTGAAAACCTATGTATCGATATCTCTCTGCAAGTGAATCAAGAGGGTGTAAAGCGGCATAAACACAGCAGGGAAAAGCAGCCAAACCCCATTCTAAACATACATTACTTTAAAAAACCCACAAAGCAAAGACAGTGAAAGAGAGAGAAATTCTTACAAAATCCGTTCAGGGTCTCTGATGCAACCTGGATTGACCATATCTAGACCCACAGCTGGATGAGACATAAGGCTGGACACTCTTGGGGCTGAGAGGATTGGTGAGGTTGGGTGAGCAAATGCAGATACTTTAAAGTAATACCCCGGGGTACCCACCCCATGGGTCTCAAATCTCCAGGTACAAGGGAATCTTCCTACATCAAAACATGCATGGGAAACCCAGAAGATGGTATGCCATGATATCGGGAAAGGTTTCTAAAACGCACCTCATTTCTCCTCTCCTTGTGCTCGGGTTCGCCATTCCAGCTGCTTGACTAACCATCTCCCTACTTGGAGAATCAGCACCTTTAACCTCCTGTTTCGTCCAGGTTGCAATTTGTCCTGAGGATGAACGGGAAGACGGGGAACCAACGAGAGACTAGCCCTAGGTGTTGGGACAGGCACAGGTCACTCCATTTTCCCATCAGGAAGAAGAATGAACCACAGGCTCAGCCTGCCCCCCAGAACCAAAATAGGGCCTGAAGCAATCCTGCGCTTTTGCGGCCAGCTCCCAAAAAAGCGAGGAGACAAATGGAGCTCAGGGGCACTGCAATTCACAAACGTGCAGAGTTATAAATGAGAACACTCGTCCACAAATATATTGAGGGAAGGCAACGAAGAGGATTTGAAAGCAAGGCAGATTTGCAGGAAACAGATTTCAGGAGGTAGATTCGACTCGCCTTTAAAGCACATGAAAAGCGGCAAAACGTTGACAATGATGCCCTTGGCCAAAAAGGGCGTATGCGTTTTTTCCTGAATATATTCAGGAAAAAACGCATACGCCCTTTTTGGCCAACCAAGCAAGCCGGAAGTGCAAATCAGCGCTACAAAGAAGTCTCGCTTGCCCTCGGTCAAAAGGGCCATGCTGAACAAAGTGTAAAAACCAGAAAAGCAGGACAGGCCATGGAGACATGGCAACCTTACTACGCTGATGGGCGGGATGTAAATTGCCAACAGGCACTCTGGAGAAGGGTACGGTGTGTCCTGAAACAAGTAATAAACACAGCGTAGAGAGCATAGGGCACTTCCACTCATGGGTGTATAAAGAGGCAAAACTAAAAATCAACAAGACACAGGCACCCCAAACTTTACGGCTGCTCTGTTTCCAAGAACCTCCGCTTCGGTACGCCTTCAACATCCCAGGAAAGAGAAAAATGGATAAAGAAATGGTGGTACTTGGCACAATGGAATATCACTCAGCCATGAAATCAATCTCATAAGGCTACTTAGCAGCATGATGAGTGGATTTAGGTACGATGATTCTAAGTGAAATAAGTCACACAGAAAAAGACACTGATCCTAAGATATCGCTTATAGAGGGAATGTCAAAATCGCTACACTTGAACTGAATTACAAAACAGAACAGAGTCACACCTTTAGAAGACACACTATGGCTGCTTAACGGGAAAGGTGAGGTGGGGTGATGCATAAAACAAGGGTTTCAAATTAGCTCAGAGACCGCTCCATAAGCCAAATATGTAATAGACAAGGCCTACTCCCTGCTCAGTGAACTGGACTCAACACACCCTAGTCACCACACAAGAATATATCTGACTAGTAAGAATCTGAAAACCTATGTATCGATATCTCTCTGCAAGTGAATCAAGAGGGTGTAAAGCGGCATCAACACAGCAGGGAAAAGCAGCCAAGCCCGATTCTAAACATAAATTACGTTAAAAAACCCACAAAACAAAGACAGTGAAAGAGAGAGAAATTCTTACAAAATCCGTTCAGGGTCTATGATGCAACCTGGATTGACCATATCTAGACCCACAGCTGGATGAGACATAAGGCTGGACACTCTTGGGGCTGAGAGGATTGGTGAGGTTGGGTGAGCAAACGCAGATACTTTAAAGTAACACTGCGGGGAACACACCCCATGGGTATCAAATCTCCAGGTACAAGGGCATCTTCCTACATCAAAACATGCATGGGAAACCCAGAAGATGGTATGCCATGACATCGGGAAAGGTTTCTAAAATGCACCTCATTTCTCCTCTCCTTGTGCACGGGTTCACCATTCCAGCTGCTTGACTAACCATCTCCCTACTTGGAGAATCAGCGCCTATAACCTCCTGATTGTACAGGTTGCAATTTGTCCTGAGGATGAACGTGAAGACGGGGAACCAACGAGAGACGAGCCCTAGGTGTAGGGACAGGCATAGGTCACTCCATTTTCCCATCAGGAAGAAGAATGAACCACAGGCTCAGCCTGCCCCCCAGAACCAAAATAGGGCCTGAAGCAATCCTGCGCTTTTGCGGCCAGCTCCCAAAAAAGCGAGGAGACAAATGGAGCTCAGGGGCACTGCAATTCACAAACGTGCAGAGTTATAAATGAGAACTGTCGTCCACAAATATATTGAAGGAAGGCAACGAAGAGGATTTGAAAGCAAGGCAGATTTGCAGGAAACAGATTTCAGGAGGTAGATTCGACTCGCCTTTAAAGCACATGAAAAGCGGCAAAACGTTGACAATGATGCCCTTGGCCAGAAAGGGCGTATGCGTTTTTTCCTGAATATATTCAGGAAAAAACGCATACGTCCTTTTTGGCCAACCAAGCAAGCCGGAAGGGCAAATCAGCGCTACAAAGAAGTCTCGCTTGCCCTCGGTCAAAAGGGCCATGCTGAACAAAGTGTAAAAACCAGAAAAGCAGGACAGGCCATGGAGACATGGGAGCCTTGCTATGCTAATGGGCGGGATGTAAATTGCCAACACGCACTCTGGAGATGAGTACGGTGTGTCCTGAAACAAGTAATAAACACAGCGTTGAGAGCATAGGGCACTTCCACTCATGGGCGTATAAATTGGGAAAACTAAAAATCAACAAGACACAGGCACCCCAAACTTTACGGCTGCTCTGTTTCCAAGAACCTCCGCTTCGGTACACCTTCAATATCCCAGGAAAGAGAAAAATGGATAAAGAACTGGTGGTACTTGGCACAATGCAATATCACTCAGCCATGAAATCAATGTCATAAGGCTAGTTAGCAGCATGATGAGTGGATTTAGGTACGATGATTCTAAGTGAAATAAGTCACACAGAAAAAGGCACTTATCCTAAGATATCGCTTATAGAGGGAATGTCAAAATTGCTACACTTGAACTGAATTACAAAACAGAACAGAGGCACACCTTTAGAAGACACACTATGGCTGCTTAACGGGAAAGGTGAGGTGGGGTGATGCATAAAACAAGGGTTGGAAATTAGCTCAGACACCCCTCCATAAGCCAAATATGTAATAGACAAGGCCTACTCCCTGCTCAGTGAACTGGACTCAACACCCCCTGGTCACCGCACAAGAATATATCTTACTAGTATGAATCTGAAAACCTATGTATTGATATCTCTCTGCAAGTGAATCAAGAGGGTGTAAAGCGGCATAAACACAGCAGGGAAAAGCAGCCAAACCCCATTCTAAACATACATTACTTTAAAAAACCCACAAAGCAAAGACAGTGAAAGAGAGAGAAATTCTTACAAAATCCGTTCAGGGTCTCTGATGCAACCTGGATTGACCATATCTAGACCCACAGCTGGATGAGACATAAGGCTGGACACTCTTGGGGCTGAGAGGATTGGTGAGGTTGGGTGAGCAAATGCAGATACTTTAAAGTAATACCGCGGGGTACCCACCCCATGGGTCTCAAATCTCCAGGTACAAGGGAATCTTCCTACATCAAAACATGCATGGGAAACCCAGAAGATGGTATGCCAGGATATCGGGAAAGGTTTCTAAAACGCACCTCATTTCTCCTCTCCTTGTGCTCGGGTTCGCCATTCCAGCCGCTTGACTAACCATCTCCCTACTGGGAGAATCAGCACCTTTAACCTCCTGTTTCGTCCAGGTTGCAATTTGTCCTAAGGATGAACGGGAAGACGGGGAACCAACGAGAGACTAGCCCTATGTGTTGGGACAGGCATAGGTCACTCCATTTTCCCATCAGGAAGAAGAATGAACCACAGGCTCAGCCTGCCCCCCAGAACCAAAATAGGGCCTGAAGCAATCCTGCGCTTTTGCGGCCAGCTCCCAAAAAAGCGAGGAGACAAATGGAGCTCAGGGGCATTGCAATTCACAAACGTGCAGAGTTATAAATGAGAACTCTCGTCCACAAATATATTGAGGGAAGGCAATGAAGAGGATTTGAAAGCAAGGCAGATTTGCAGGAAACAGATTTCAGGAGGTAGATTCGACTCGCCTTTAAAGCACATGAAAAGCGGCAAAACGTTGACAATGATGCCCTTGGCCAAAAAGGGCGTATGCGTTTTTTCCTGAATATATTCAGGAAAAAACGCATACGCCCTTTTTGGCCAACCAAGCAAGCCGGAAGTGCAAATCAACGCTACAAAGAAGTCTCGCTTGCCCTCGGTCAAAAGGGCCATGCTGAACAAAGTGTAAAAACCAGAAAAGCAGGACAGGCCATGGAGACATGGCAGCCTTACTACGCTGATGGGCGGGATGTAAATTGCCAACAGGCACTCTGGAGAAGAGTACAGTGTGTCCTGAAAAAAGTAATAAACACAGCGTAGAGAGCATAGGGCACTTCCACTCATGGGTGTATAAATGGGGAAAACTAAAAATCAACAAGACACAGGCACCCTAAAGTTTACGGCTGCTCTGTTTCCAAGAACCTCCGCTTCGGTACACCTTCAATATCCCAGGAAAGAGAAAAATGGATAAAGAAATGGTGGGACTTGGCACAATGGAATATCACTCAGCCATGAAATCAATGTCATAAGGCTAGTTTGCAGCATGATGAGTGGATTTAGGTACGATGATTCTAAGTGAAATAAGTCACACAGAAAAAGACACTTATCCTAAGATATCGCTTATAGAGGGAATGTCAAAATCGCTACACTTGAACTGAATTACAAAACAGAACAGAGTCACACCTTTAGAAGACACACTATGGCTGCTTAACGGGAAAGGTGAGGTGGGGTGATGCATAAAACAAGGGTTTCAAATTAGCTCAGAGACCGCTCCATAAGCCAAATATGTAATAGACAAGGCCTACTCCCTGCTCAGTGAACTGGACTCAACACACCCTAGTCACCACACAAGAATATATCTGACTAGTAAGAATCTGAAAACCTATGTATCGATATCTCTCTGCAAGTGAATCAAGAGGTTGTAAAGCGGCATCAACACAGCAGGGAAAAGCAGCCAAGCCCGATTCTAAACATAAATTACTTTAAAAAACCCACAAAACAAAGACAGTGAAAGAGAGAGAAATTCTTACAAAATCCGTTCAGGGTCTATGATGCAACCTGGATTGACCATATCTAGACCCACAGCTGGATGAGACATAAGGCTGGACACTCTTGGGGCTGAGAGGATTGGTGAGGTTGGGTGAGCAAACGCAGATACTTTAAAGTAACACTGCGGGGAACACACCCCATGGGTATCAAATCTCCAGGTACAAGGGCATCTTCCTACATCAAAACATGCATGGGAAACCCAGAAGATGGTATGCCATGAGATCGGGAAAGGTTTCTAAAATGCACCTCATTTTTCCTCTCCTTGTGCTCGGGTTCGCCATTCCAGCTGCTTGACTAACCATCTCCCTACTTGGAGAATCAGCGCCTATAACCTCCTGATTGTACAGGTTGCAATTTGTCCTGAGGATGAACGTGAAGACGGGGAACCAACGAGAGACGAGCCCTAGGTGTAGGGACAGGCATAGGTCACTCCATTTTCCCATCAGGAAGAAGAATGAACCACAGGCTCAGCCTGCCCCCCAGAACCAAAATAGGGCCTGAAGCAATCCTGCGCTTTTGCGGCCAGCTCACAAAAAAGCGAGGAGACAAATGGAGCTCAGGGGCACTGCAATTCACAAACGTGCAGAGTTATAAATGAGAACTGTCGTCCACAAATATATTGAAGGAAGGCAACGAAGAGGATTTGAAAGCAAGGCAGATTTGCAGGAAACAGATTTCAGGAGGTAGATTCGACTCGCCTTTAAAGCACATGAAAAGCGGCAAAACGTTGACAATGATGCCCTTGGCCAGAAAGGGCGTATGCGTTTTTTCCTGAATATATTCAGGAAAAAACGCATACGCCCTTTTTGGCCAACCAAGCAAGCCGGAAGGGCAAATCAGCGCTACAAAGAAGTCTCGCTTGCCCTCGGTCAAAAGGGCCATGCTGAACAAAGTGTAAAAACCAGAAAAGCAGGACAGGCCATGGAGACATGGGAGCCTTGCTATGCTAATGGGCGGGATGTAAATTGCCAACACGCACTCTGGAGATGAGTACGGTGTGTCCTGAAACAAGTAATAAACACAGCGTTGAGAGCATAGGGCACTTCCACTCATGGGCGTATAAATTGGGAAAACTAAAAATCAACAAGACACAGGCACCCCAAACTTTACGGCTGCTCTGTTTCCAAGAACCTCCGCTTCGGTACACCTTCAATATCCCAGGAAAGAGAAAAATGGATAAAGAACTAGTGGTACTTGGCACAATGCAATATCACTCAGCCATGAAATCAATGTCATAAGGCTAGTTAGCAGCATGATGAGTGGATTTAGGTACGATGATTCTAAGTGAAATAAGTCACACAGAAAAAGGCACTTATCCTAAGATATCGCTTATAGAGGGAATGTCAAAATTGCTACACTTGAACTGAATTACAAAACAGAACAGAGGCACACCTTTAGAAGACACACTATGGCTGCTTAACGGGAAAGGTGAGGTGGGGTGATGCATAAAACAAGGGTTGGAAATTAGCTCAGACACCCCTCCATAAGCCAAATATGTAATAGACAAGGCCTACTCCCTGCTCAGTGAACTGGACTCAACACCCCCTGGTCACCGCACAAGAATATATCTTACTAGTATGAATCTGAAAACCTATGTATTGATATCTCTCTGCAAGTGAATCAAGAGGGTGTAAAGCGGCATAAACACAGCAGGGAAAAGCAGCCAAACCCCATTCTAAACATACATTACTTTAAAAAACCCACAAAGCAAAGACAGTGAAAGAGAGAGAAATTCTTACAAAATCCGTTCAGGGTCTCTGATGCAACCTGGATTGACCATATCTAGACCCACAGCTGGATGAGACATAAGGCTGGACACTCTTGGGGCTGAGAGGATTGGTGAGGTTGGGTGAGCAAATGCAGATACTTTAAAGTAATACCGCGGGGTACCCACCCCATGGGTCTCAAATCTCCAGGTACAAGGGAATCTTCCTACATCAAAACATGCATGGGAAACCCAGAAGATGGTATGCCAGGATATCGGGAAAGGTTTCTAAAACGCACCTCATTTCTCCTCTCCTTGTGCTCGGGTTCGCCATTCCAGCCGCTTGACTAACCATCTCCCTACTGGGAGAATCAGCACCTTTAACCTCCTGTTTCGTCCAGGTTGCAATTTGTCCTAAGGATGAACGGGAAGACGGGGAACCAACGAGAGACTAGCCCTATGTGTTGGGACAGGCATAGGTCACTCCATTTTCCCATCAGGAAGAAGAATGAACCACAGGCTCAGCCTGCCCCCCAGAACCAAAATAGGGCCTGAAGCAATCCTGCGCTTTTGCGGCCAGCTCCCAAAAAAGCGAGGAGACAAATGGAGCTCAGGGGCATTGCAATTCACAAACGTGCAGAGTTATAAATGAGAACTCTCGTCCACAAATATATTGAGGGAAGGCAATGAAGAGGATTTGAAAGCAAGGCAGATTTGCAGGAAACAGATTTCAGGAGGTAGATTCGACTCGCCTTTAAAGCACATGAAAAGCGGCAAAACGTTGACAATGATGCCCTTGGCCAAAAAGGGCGTATGCGTTTTTTCCTGAATATATTCAGGAAAAAACGCATACGCCCTTTTTGGCCAACCAAGCAAGCCGGAAGTGCAAATCAACGCTACAAAGAAGTCTCGCTTGCCCTCGGTCAAAAGGGCCATGCTGAACAAAGTGTAAAAACCAGAAAAGCAGGACAGGCCATGGAGACATGGCAGCCTTACTACGCTGATGGGCGGGATGTAAATTGCCAACAGGCACTCTGGAGAAGAGTACAGTGTGTCCTGAAAAAAGTAATAAACACAGCGTAGAGAGCATAGGGCACTTCCACTCATGGGTGTATAAATGGGGAAAACTAAAAATCAACAAGACACAGGCACCCTAAAGTTTACGGCTGCTCTGTTTCCAAGAACCTCCGCTTCGGTACACCTTCAATATCCCAGGAAAGAGAAAAATGGATAAAGAAATGGTGGGACTTGGCACAATGGAATATCACTCAGCCATGAAATCAATGTCATAAGGCTAGTTAGCAGCATGATGAGTGGATTTAGGTACGATGATTCTAAGTGAAATAAGTCACACAGAAAAAGACACTTATCCTAAGATATCGCTTATAGAGGGAATGTCAAAATCGCTACACTTGAACTGAATTACAAAACAGAACAGAGTCACACCTTTAGAAGACACACTATGGCTGCTTAACGGGAAAGGTGAGGTGGGGTGATGCATAAAACAAGGGTTTCAAATTAGCTCAGAGACCGCTCCATAAGCCAAATATGTAATAGACAAGGCCTACTCCCTGCTCAGTGAACTGGACTCAACACACCCTAGTCACCACACAAGAATATATCTGACTAGTAAGAATCTGAAAACCTATGTATCGATATCTCTCTGCAAGTGAATCAAGAGGGTGTAAAGCGGCATCAACACAGCAGGGAAAAGCAGCCAAGCCCGATTCTAAACATAAATTACTTTAAAAAACCCACAAAACAAAGACAGTGAAAGAGAGAGAAATTCTTACAAAATCCGTTCAGGGTCTATGATGCAACCTGGATTGACCATATCTAGACCCACAGCTGGATGAGACATAAGGCTGGACACTCTTGGGGCTGAGAGGATTGGTGAGGTTGGGTGAGCAAACGCAGATACTTTAAAGTAACACTGCGGGGAACACACCCCATGGGTATCAAATCTCCAGGTACAAGGGCATCTTCCTACATCAAAACATGCATGGGAAACCCAGAAGATGGTATGCCATGAGATCGGGAAAGGTTTCTAAAATGCACCTCATTTTTCCTCTCCTTGTGCTCGGGTTCGCCATTCCAGCTGCTTGACTAACCATCTCCCTACTTGGAGAATCAGCACCTTTAACCTCCTGATTGTACAGGTTGCAATTTGTCCTGAGGATGAACGTGAAGACGGGGAACCAACGAGAGACGAGCCCTAGGTGTTGGGACAGGCATAGGTCACTCCATTTTCCCATCAGGAAGAAGAATGAACCACAGGCTCAGCCTGCCCCCCAGAACCAAAATAGGGCCTGAAGCAATCCTGCGCTTTTGCGGCCAGCTCCCAAAAAAGCGAGGAGACAAATGGAGCTCAGGGGCACTGCAATTCACAAACGTGCAGAGTTATAAATGAGAACTCTCGTCCACAAATATAATGAAGGAAGGCAACGAAGAGGATTTGAAAGCAAGGCAGATTTGCAGGAAACAGATTTCAGGAGGTAGATTCGACTCGCCTTTAAAGCACATGAAAAGCGGCAAAACGTTGACAATGATGCCCTTGGCCAGAAAGGGCGTATGCGTTTTTTCCTGAATATATTCAGGAAAAAACGCATACGCCCTTTTTGGCCAACCAAGCAAGCCGGAAGGGCAAATCAGCGCTACAAAGAAGTCTCGCTTGCCCTCGGTCAAAAGGGCCATGCTGAACAAAGTGTAAAAACCAGAAAAGCAGGACAGGCCATGGAGACATGGGAGCCTTGCTACGCTAATGGTCGGGATGTAAATTGCCAACAGGCACTCTGGAGATGAGTACGGTGTGTCCTGAAACAAGTAATAAACACAGCGTTGAGAGCATAGGGCACTTCCACTCATGGGCGTATAAATTGGGAAAACTAATAATCAACAAGACACAGGCACCCCAAAATTTACGGCTGCTCTGTTTACAAGAACCTCCGCTTCGGTACACCTTCAATATCCCAGGAAAGAGAAAAATGGATAAAGAACTGGTGGTACTTGGCACAATGCAATATCACTCAGCCATGAAATCAATGTCATAAGGCTAGTTAGCAGCATGATGAGTGGATTTAGGTACGATGATTCTAAGTGAAATAAGTCACACAGAAAAAGGCACTTGTCCTAAGATATCGCTTATAGAGGGAATGTCAAAATCGCTACACTTGAACTGAATTACAAAACAGAACAGAGGCACACCTTTAGAAGACACACTATGGCTGCTTAACCGGAAAGGTGAGGTGGGGTGATGCATAAAACAAGGGTTGGAAATTAGCTCAGACACCGCTCCATAAGCCAAATATGTAATAGACAAGGCCTACTCCCTGCTCAGTGAACTGGACTCAACACCCCCTGGTCACCGAACAAGAATATATCTGACTAGTATGAATCTGAAAACCTATGTATTGATATCTCTCTGCAAGTGAATCAAGAGGGTGTAAAGCGGCATAAACACAGCAGGGAAAAGCAGCCAAACCCCATTCTAAACATGCATTACTTTAAAAAACCCACAAAGCAAAGACAGTGAAAGAGAGAGAAATTCTTACAAAATCCGTTCAGGGTCTCTGATGCAACCTGGATTGACCATATCTAGACCCACAGCTGGATGAGACATAAGGCTGGACACTCTTGGGGCTGAGAGGATTGGTGAGGTTGGGTGAGCAAATGCAGATACTTTAAAGTAATACCGCGGGGTACCCACCCCATGGGTCTCAAATCTCCAGGTACAAGGGAATCTTCCTACATCAAAACATGCATGGGAAACCCAGAAGATGGTATGCCAGGATATCGGGAAAGGTTTCTAAAACGCACCTCATTTCTCCTCTCCTTGTGCTCGGGTTCGACATTCCAGCCGCTTGACTAACCATCTCCCTACTGGGAGAATCAGCACCTTTAACCTCCTGTTTCGTCTAGGTTGCAATTTGTCCTGAGGATGAACGGGAAGACGGGGAACCAACGAGAGACTAGCCCTAGGTGTTGGGACAGGCATAGGTCACTCCATTTTCCCATCAGGAAGAAGAATGAACCATAGGCTCAGCCTGCCCCCCAGAACAAAAATAGGGCCTGAAGCAATCCTGCGCTTTTGCGGCCAGCTCCCAAAAAAGCGAGGAGACAAATGGAGCTCAGGGGCATTGCAATTCACAAACGTGCAGAGTTATAAATGAGAACTCTCGTCCACAAATATATTGAGGGAAGGCAACGAAGAGGATTTGAAAGCAAGGCAGATTTGCAGGAAACAGATTTCAGGAGGTAGATTCGACTCGCCTTTAAAGCACATGAAAAGCGGCAAAACGTTGACAATGATGCCCTTGGCCAAAAAGGGCGTATGCGTTTTTTCCTGAATATATTCAGGAAAAAACGCATACGCCCTTTTTGGCCAACCAAGCAAGCCGGAAGTGCAAATCAACGCTACAAAGAAGTCTCGCTTGCCCTCAGTCAAAAGGGCCATGCTGAACAAAGTGTAAAAACCAGAAAAGCAGGACAGGCCATGGAGACATGGCAGCCTTACTACGCTGATGGGCGGGATGTAAATTGCCAACAGGCACTCTGGAGAAGAGTACAGTGTGTCCTGAAACAAGTAATAAACACAGCGTAGAGAGCATATGGCACTTCCACTCATGGGTGTATAAATGGGGAAAACTAAAAATCAACAAGACACAGGCACCCTAAAGTTTACGGCTGCTCTGTTTCCAAGAACCTCCGCTTCGGTACACCTTCAATATCCCAGGAAAGAGAAAAATGGATAAAGAAATGGTGGTACTTGGCACAATGGAATATCACTCAGCCATGAAATCAATGTCATAAGGCTAGTTAGCAGCATGATGAGTGGATTTAGGTACGATGATTCTAAGTGAAATAAGTCACACAGAAAAAGACACTTATCCTAAGATATCGCTTATAGAGGGAATGTCAAAATCGCTACACTTGAACTGAATTACAAAACAGAACAGAGTCACACCTTTAGAAGACACACTATGGCTGCTTAACGGGAAAGGTGTGGTGGGGTGATGCATAAAACAAGGGTTTCAAATTAGCTCAGAGACCGCTCCATAAGCCAAATATGTAATAGACAAGGCCTACTCCCTGCTCAGTGAACTGGACTCAACACACCCTAGTCACCACACAAGAATATATCTGACTAGTAAGAATCTGAAAACCTATGTATCGATATCTCTCTGCAAGTGAATCAAGAGGGTGTAAAGAGGCATAAACACAGCAGGGAAAAGCAGCCAAACCCCATTCTAAACATACATTACTTTAAAAAACCCACAAAGCAAAGACAGTGAAAGAGAGAGAAATTCTTACAAAATCCGTTCTGGGTCTATGATGCAACCTGGATTGACCATATCTAGACCCACAGCTGGATGAGACATAAGGCTGGACACTCTTGGGGCTGAGAGGATTGGTGAGGTTGGGTGAGCAAACGCAGATACTTTAAAGTAACACTGCGGGGAACACACCCCATGGGTCTCAAATCTCCAGGTACAAGGGCATCTTCCTACATCAAAACATGCATGGGAAACCCAGAAGATGGTATGCCATGAGATCGGGAAAGGTTTCTAAAATGCACCTCATTTCTCCTCTCCTTGTTCTCGGGTTCACCATTCCAGCTGCTTGACTAACCATCTCCCTACTTGAAGAATCAGCACCTTTAACCTCCTGATTGTACAGGTTGCAATTTGTCCTGAGGATGAACGTGAAGACGGGGAACCAACGAGAGACGAGCCCTAGGTGTTGGGACAGGCATAGGTCACTCCATTTTCCCATCAGGAAGAAGAATGAACCACAGGCTCAGCCTGCCCCCCAGAACCAAAATAGGGCCTGAAGCAATCCTGCGCTTTTGCGGCCAGCTCCCAAAAAAGCGAGGAGACAAATGGAGCTCAGGGGCACTGCAATTCACAAACGTGCAGAGTTATAAATGAGAACTCTCGTCCACAAATATATTGAGGGAAGGCAACGCAGAGGATTTGAAAGCAAGGCAGATTTGCAGGAAACAGATTTCAGGAGGTAGATTCGACTCGCCTTTAAAGCACATGAAAAGCGGCAAAACGTTGACAATGATGCCCTTGGCCAAAAAGGGCGTATGCGTTTTTTCCTGAATATATTCAGGAAAAAACGCATACGCCCTTTTTGGCCAACCAAGCAAGCCGGAAGGGCAAATCAGCGCTACAAAGAAGTCTCGCTTGCCCTCGGTCAAAAGGGCCATGTTGAACAAAGTGTAAAAACCAGAAAAACAGGACAGGCCATGGAGACATGGGAGCCTTGCTACGCTGATGGGCGGGATGTAAATTGCCAACAGGCACTCTGGAGAAGAGTACGGTGTGTCCTGAAACAAGTAATAAACACAGCGTGGAGAGCATAGGGCACTTCCACTCATGGGCGTATAAATTGGGAAAACTAAAAATCAACAAGACACAGGCACCCCAAACTTTACGGCTGCTCTGTTTACAAGAACCTCCGCTTCGGTACACCTTCAATATCCCAGGAAAGAGATAAATGGATAAAGAAATGGTGGTACTTGGCACAATGCAATATCACTCAGCCATGAAATCAATGTCATAAGGCTAGTTAGCAGCATGATGAGTGGATTTAGGTACGATGAGTCTAAGTGAAATAAGTCACACAGAAAAAGGCACTTATCCTAAGATATCGCTTATAGAGGGAATGTCAAAATCGCTACACTTGAACTGAATTACAAAACAGAACAGAGTCACACCTTTAGAAGACACACTATGGCTGCTTAACCGGAAAGGTGAGGTGGGGTGATGCATAAAACAAGGGTTTGAAATTAGCTCAGACACCGCTCCATAAGCCAAATATGTAATAGACAAGGCCTACTCCCTGCTCAGTGAACTGGACTCAACACCGCCTAGTCACCGCAAAAGAATATATCTGACTAGTATGAATCTGAAAACCTATGTATTGATATCTCTCTGCAAGTGAATCAAGAGGGTGTAAAGCGGCATAAACACAGCAGGGAAAAGCAGCCAAACCCCATTCTAAACATACATTACTTTAAAAAACCCACAAAGCAAAGACAGTGAAAGAGAGAGAAATTCTTACAAAATCCGTTCAGGGTCTCTGATGCAACCTGGATTGACCATATCTAGACCCACAGCTGGATGAGACATAAGGCTGGACACTCTTGGGGCTGAGAGGATTGGTGAGGTTGGGTGAGCAAATGCAGATACTTTAAAGTAATACCGCGGGGTACCCACCCCATGGGTCTCAAATCTCCAGGTACAAGGGCATCTTCCTACATCAAAACATGCATGGGAAACCCAGAAGATGGTATGCCGTGAGATCGGGAAAGGTTTCTAAAACGCACCTCATTTCTCCTCTCCTTCTGCTCGGGTTCACCATTCCAGCCGCTTGACTAACCATCTCCCTACTTGGAGAATCAGCACCTTTAACCTACTGTTTCGTCCAGGTTGCAATTTGTCCTGAGGATGAACCGGAAGACGGGGAACCAACGAAAGACTAGCTCTAGGTGTTGGGATAGGCACAGGTCACTCCATTTTCCCATCAGGAAGAAGAATGAACCACAGGCTCAGCCTGCCCCCCAGAACCAAAATAGGGCCTGAAGCAATCCTGCGCTTTTGCGGCCAGCTCCCAAAAAAGCGAGGAGCCAAATGGAGCTCAGGGGCACTGCAATTCACAAACGTGCAGAGTTATAAATGAGAACTCTCGTCCACAAATATATTGAGGGAAGGCAACGAAGAGGATTTGAAAGCAAGGCAGATTTGCAGGAAACAGATTTCAGGAGGTAGATTCGACTCGCCTTTAAAGCACATGAAAAGCGGCAAAAGGTTGACAATGATGCCCTTGGCCAAAAAGGGCGTATGCGTTTTTTCCTGAATATATTCAGGAAAAAACGCATACGCCCTTTTTGGCCAACCAAGCAAGCCGGAAGGGCAAATCAGCGCTACAAAGAAGTCTCGCTTGCCCTCGGTCAACAGGGCCATACTGAACAAAGTGTAAAAACCAGAAAATCAGGACAGGCCATGGAGACATGGGAGCCTTGCTATGCTGATGGGCGGGATGTAAATTGCCAACAGGCACTCTGGAGAAGAGTACGGTGTGTCCTGAAACAAGTAATAAACACAGCGTTGAGAGCATAGGGCACTTCCACTCATGGGCGTATAAATTGGGAAAACTAAAAATCAACAAGACACAGGCACCCCAAACTTTACGGCTGCTCTGTTGCCAAGAACCTCCGCTTCGGTACACCTTCAATATCCCAGGAAAGAGAAAAATGGATAAAGAAATGGTGGTACTTGGCACAATGGAATATCACTCAGCCATGAAATCAATGTCATAAGGCTAGTTAGCAGCATGATGAGTGGATTTAGGTACGATGATTCTAAGTGAAATAAGTCACACAGAAAAAGACACTTATCCTAAGATATCGCTTATAGAGGGAATGTCAAAATCGCTAGACTTGAACTGAATTACAAAACAGAACAGAGTCACACCTTTAGAAGACACACTATGGCTGCTTAACGGGAAAGGTGAGGTGGGGTGATGCATAAAACAAGGGTTTGAAATTAGCTCAGAGACCGCTCCATAAGCCAAATATGTAATAGACAAGGCCTACTCCCTGCTCAGTGAACTGGACTCAACACACCCTAGTCACCACACAAGAATATATTTGACTAGTAAGAATCTGAAAACCTATGTATCGATATCTCTCTGCAAGTGAATCAAGAGGGTGTAAAGCGGCATCAACACAGCAGGGAAAAGCAGCCAAGCCCGATTCTAAACATAAATTTCTTTAAAAAACCCACAAAACAAAGACAGTGAAAGAGAGAGAAATTCTTACAAAATCCGTTCAGGGTCTATGATGCAACCTGGATTGACCATATCTAGACCCACAGCTGGATGAGACATAAGGCTGGACACTCTTGGGGCTGAGAGGATTGGTGATGTTGGGTGAGCAAACGCAGATACTTTAAAGTAACACTGCGGGGAACACACCCCATGGGTCTCAAATCTCCAGGTACAAGGGCATCTTCCTACATCAAAACATGCATGGGAAACCCAGAAGATGGTATGCCATGAGATCGGGAAAGGTTTCTAAAATGCACCTCATTTCTCCTCTCCTTGTGCTCGGGTTCACCATTCCAGCTGCTTGACTAACCATCTCCCTACTTGGAGAATCAGCACCTTTAACCTCCTGATTGTACACGTTGCAATTTGTCCTGAGGATGAACGTGAAGACGGGGAACCAACGAGAGACGAGCCCTAGGTGTTGGGACAGGCACAGGTCACTCCATTTTCCCATCAGGAAGAAGAATGAACCACAGGCTCAGCCTGCCCCCCAGAACCAAAATAGGGCCTGAAGCAATCCTGCGCTTTTGCGGCCAGCTCCCAAAAAAGCGAGGAGCCAAATGGAGCTCAGGGGCACTGCAATTCACAAACGTGCAGAGTTATAAATGAGAACTCTCGTCCACAAATATATTGAGGGAAGGCAACGAAGAGGATTTGAAAGCAAGGCAGATTTGCAGGAAACAGATTTCAGGAGGTAGATTCGACTCGCCTTTAAAGCACATGAAAAGCGGCAAAACGTTGACAATGATGCCCTTGGCCAAAAAGGGCGTATGCGTTTTTTCCTGAATATATTCAGGAAAAAACGCATACGCCCTTTTTGGCCAACCAAGCAAGCCGGAAGGGCAAATCAGCGCTACAAAGAAGTCTCGCTTGCCCTCGGTCAAAAGGGCCATGCTGAACAAAGTGTAAAAACCAGAAAAGCAGGACAGGCCATGGAGACATGGGAGCCTTGCTACGCTGATGGGCGGGATGTAAATTGCCAACAGGCACTCTGGAGATGAGTACGGTGTGTCCTGAAACAAGTAATAAACACAGCGTTGAGAGCATAGGGCACTTCCACTCATGGGCGTATAAATTGGGAAAATTAAAAATCAACAAGACACAGGCACCCCAAACTTTACGGCTGCTCTGTTGCCAAGAACCTCCGCTTCGGTACACCTTCAATATCCCAGGAAAGAGAAAAATGGATAAAGAAATGGTGGTACTTGGCACAATGGAATATCACTCAGCCATGAAATCAATGTCATAAGGCTAGTTAGCAGCATGATGTGTCGATTTAGCGACGATGATTCTAAGTGAATTAAGTCACACAGAAAAAGGCACTTATCCTAAGATATCGCTTATAGAGAGAATGTCAAAATCGCTACACTTGAACTGAATTACAAAACAGAACAGAGGCACACCTTTAGAAGACACACTATGGCTGCTTAACCGGAAAGGTGAGGTGGGGTGATGCATAAAACAAGGGTTTGAAATTAGCTCAGAGACCGCTCCATAAGCCAAATATGTAATAGACAAGGCCTACTCCCTGCTCAGTGAACTGGACTCAACACCCCCTAGTCACCGCACAAGAATATATCTGACTAGTAAGAATCTGAAAACCTATGTATTGATATCTCACTGCAAGTGAATCAAGAGGGTGTAAAGCGGCATAAACACAGCAGGGAAAAGCAGCCAAACCCCATTCTAAACATACATTACTTTAAAAAACCCACAAAGCAAAGACAGTGAAAGAGAGAGAAATTCTTACAAAATCCGTTCAGGGTCTCTGATGCAACCTGGATTGACCATATCTAGACCCACAGCTGGATGAGACATAAGGCTGGACACTCTTGGGGCTGAGAGGATTGGTGAGGTTGGGTGAGCAAATGCAGATACTTTAAAGTAATACCGCGGGGTACCCACCCCATGGGTCTCAAATCTCCAGGTACAAGGGAATCTTCCTACATCAAAACATGCATGGGAAACCCAGAAGATGGTATGCCATGATATCGGGAATGGTTTCTAAAACGCACCTCATTTCTCCTCTCCTTGTGCTCGGGTTCGCCATTCCAGCCGCTTGACTAACCATCTCCCTACTTGGAGAATCAGCACCTTAACCTCCTGATTGTACAGGTTGCAATTTGTCCTGAGGATGAACGGGAAGACGGGGAACCAACGAGAGACTAGCCCTAGGTGTTGGGACAGGCATAGGTCACTCCATTTTCCCATCAGGAAGAAGAATGAACCACAGGCTCAGCCTGCCCCCCAGAATCAAAATAGGGCCTGAAGCAATCCTGCGCTTTTGCGGCCAGCTCCCAAAAAAGCGAGGAGACAAATGGAGCTCAGGGGCATTGCAATTCACAAACGTGCAGAGTTATAAATGAGAACTCTCGTCCACAAATATATTGAGGGAAGGCAACGAAGAGGATTTGAAAGCAAGGCAGATTTGCAGGAAACAGATTTCAGGAGGTAGATTCGACTCGCCTTTAAAGCACATGAAAAGCGGCAAAACGTTGACAATGATGCCCTTGGCCAAAAAGGGCGTATGCGTTTTTTCCTGAATATATTCAGGAAAAAACGCATACGCCCTTTTTGGCCAACCAAGCAAGCCGGAAGTGCAAATCAACGCTACAAAGAAGTCTCGCTTGCCCTCAGTCAAAAGGGCCATGTTGAACAAAGTGTAAAAACCAGAAAAACAGGACAGGCCATGGAGACATGGGAGCCTTGCTACGCTGATGGGCGGGATGTAAATTGCCAACAGGCACTCTGGAGAAGAGTACGGTGTGTCCTGAAACAAGTAATAAACACAGCGTGGAGAGCATAGGGCACTTCCACTCATGGGCGTATAAATTGGGAAAACTAAAAATCAACAAGACACAGGCACCCCAAACTTTACGGCTGCTCTGTTTACAAGAACCTCCGCTTCAGTACACCTTAAATATCCCAGGAAAGAGATAAATGGATAAAGAAATGGTGGTACTTGGCACAATGCAATATCACTCAGCCATGAAATCAATGTCATAAGGCTAGTTAGCAGCATGATGAGTGGATTTAGGTACGATGAGTCTAAGTGAAATAAGTCACACAGAAAAAGGCACTTATCCTAAGATATCGCTTATAGAGGGAATGTCAAAATCGCTACACTTGAACTGAATTACAAAACAGAACAGAGTCACACCTTTAGAAGACACACTATGGCTGCTTAACCGGAAAGGTGAGGTGGGGTGATGCATAAAACAAGGGTTTGAAATTAGCTCAGACACCGCTCCATAAACCAAATATGTAATAGACAAGGCCTACTCCCTGCTCAGTGAACTGGACTCAACACCCCCTAGTCACCGCAAAAGAATATATCTGACTAGTATGAATCTGAAAACCTATGTATTGATATCTCTCTGCAAGTGAATCAAGAGGGTGTAAAGCGGCATAAACACAGCAGGGAAAAGCAGCCAAACCCCATTCTAAACATACATTACTTTAAAAAACCCACAAAGCAAAGACAGTGAAAGAGAGAGAAATTCTTACAAAATCCGTTCAGGGTCTCTGATGCAACCTGGATTGACCATATCTAGACCCACAGCTGGATGAGACATAAGGCTGGACACTCTTGGGGCTGAGAGGATTGGTGAGGTTGGGTGAGCAAATGCAGATACTTTAAAGTAATACCGCGGGGTACCCACCCCATGGGTCTCAAATCTCCAGGTACAAGGGAATCTTCCTACATCAAAACATGCATGGGAAACCCAGAAGATGGTATGCCGTGAGATCGGGAAAGGTTTCTAAAACGCACCTCATTTCTCCTCTCCTTCTGCTCGGGTTCACCATTCCAGCCGCTTGACTAACCATCTCCCTACTTGGAGAATCAGCACCTTTAACCTACTGTTTCGTCCAGGTTGCAATTTGTCCTGAGGATGAACCGGAAGACGGGGAACCAACGAAAGACTAGCTCTAGGTGTTGGGATAGGCACAGGTCACTCCATTTTCCCATCAGGAAGAAGAATGAACCACAGGCTCAGCCTGCCCCCCAGAACCAAAATAGGGCCTGAAGCAATCCTGCGCTTTTGCGGCCAGCTCCCAAAAAAGCGAGGAGCCAAATGGAGCTCAGGGGCACTGCAATTCACAAACGTGCAGAGTTATAAATGAGAACTCTCGTCCACAAATATATTGAGGGAAGGCAACGAAGAGGATTTGAAAGCAAGGCAGATTTGCAGGAAACAGATTTCAGGAGGTAGATTCGACTCGCCTTTAAAGCACATGAAAAGCGGCAAAACGTTGACAATGATGCCCTTGGCCAAAAAGGGCGTATGCGTTTTTTCCTGAATATATTCAGGAAAAAACGCATACGCCCTTTTTGGCCAACCAAGCAAGCCGGAAGGGCAAATCAGCGCTACAAAGAAGTCTCGCTTGCCCTCGGTCAAAAGGGCCATGCTGAACAAAGTGTAAAAACCAGAAAAGCAGGACAGGCCATGGAGACATGGGAGCCTTGCTACGCTGATGGGCGGGATGTAAATTGCCAACAGGCACTCTGGAGATGAGTACGGTGTGTCCTGAAACAAGTAATAAACACAGCGTTGAGAGCATAGGGCACTTCCACTCATGGGCGTATAAATTGGGAAAATTAAAAATCAACAAGACACAGGCACCCCAAACTTTACGGCTGCTCTGTTGCCAAGAACCTCCGCTTCGGTACACCTTCAATATCCCAGGAAAGAGAAAAATGGATAAAGAAATGGTGGTACTTGGCACAATGGAATATCACTCAGCCATGAAATCAATGTCATAAGGCTAGTTAGCAGCATGATGTGTCGATTTAGCGACGATGATTCTAAGTGAATTAAGTCACACAGAAAAAGGCACTTATCCTAAGATATCGCTTATAGAGAGAATGTCAAAATCGCTACACTTGAACTGAATTACAAAACAGAACAGAGGCACACCTTTAGAAGACACACTATGGCTGCTTAACCGGAAAGGTGAGGTGGGGTGATGCATAAAACAAGGGTTTGAAATTAGCTCAGACACCGCTCCATAAGCCAAATATGTAATAGACAAGGCCTACTCCCTGCTCAGTGAACTGGACTCAACACCCCCTAGTCACCGCACAAGAATATATCTGACTAGTAAGAATCTGAAAACCTATGTATTGATATCTCACTGCAAGTGAATCAAGAGGGTGTAAAGCGGCATAAACACAGCAGGGAAAAGCAGCCAAACCCCATTCTAAACATACATTACTTTAAAAAACCCACAAAGCAAAGACAGTGAAAGAGAGAGAAATTCTTACAAAATCCGTTCAGGGTCTCTGATGCAACCTGGATTGACCATATCTAGACCCACAGTTGGATGAGACATAAGGCTGGACACTCTTGGGGCTGAGAGGATTGGTGAGGTTGGGTGAGCAAATGCAGATACTTTAAAGTAATACCGCGGGGTACCCACCCCATGGGTCTCAAATCTCCAGGTACAAGGGAATCTTCCTACATCAAAACATGCATGGGAAACCCAGAAGATGGTATGCCATGATATCGGGAGTGGTTTCTAAAACGCACCTCATTTCTCCTCTCCTTGTGCTCGGGTTCGCCATTCCAGCCGCTTGACTAACCATCTCCCTACTTGGAGAATCAGCACCTTAACCTCCTGATTGTACAGGTTGCAATTTGTCCTGAGGATGAACGGGAAGACGGGGAACCAACGAGAGACTAGCCCTAGGTGTTGGGACAGGCATAGGTCACTCCATTTTCCCATCAGGAAGAAGAATGAACCACAGGCTCAGCCTGCCCCCCAGAATCAAAATAGGGCCTGAAGCAATCCTGCGCTTTTGCGGCCAGCTCCCAAAAAAGCGAGGAGACAAATGGAGCTCAGGGGCATTGCAATTCACAAACGTGCAGAGTTATAAATGAGAACTCTCGTCCACAAATATATTGAGGGAAGGCAACGAAGAGGATTTGAAAGCAAGGCAGATTTGCAGGAAACAGATTTCAGGAGGTAGATTCGACTCGCCTTTAAAGCACATGAAAAGCGGCAAAACGTTGACAATGATGCCCTTGGCCAAAAAGGGCGTATGCGTTTTTTCCTGAATATATTCAGGAAAAAACGCATACGCCCTTTTTGGCCAACCAAGCAAGCCGGAAGTGCAAATCAACGCTACAAAGAAGTCTCGCTTGCCCTCAGTCAAAAGGGCCATGCTGAACAAAGTGTAAAAACCAGAAAAGCAGGACAGGCCATGGAGACATGGCAGCCTTACTACGCTGATGGGCGGGATGTAAATTGCCAACAGGCACTCTGGAGAAGAGTACAGTGTGTCCTGAAACAAGTAATAAACACAGCGTTGAGAGCATAGGGCACTTCCACTCATGGGCGTATAAATTGGGAAAATTAAAAATCAACAAGACAGAGGCACCCCAAACTTTACGGCTGCTCTGTTTACAAGAACCTCCGCTTCGGTACACCTTCAATATCCCAGGAAAGAGAAAAATGGATAAAGAAATGGTGGTACTTGGCACAATGGAATATCACTCAGCCATGAAATCAATATCATAAGGCTAGTTAGCAGCATGATGAGTGGATTTAGGTACGATGATTCTAAGTGAAATAAGTCACACAGAAAAAGACACTTATCCTAAGATATCGCTTATAGAGGGAATGTCAAAATCGCTACACTTGAACTGAATTACAAAACAGAACAGAGTCACACCTTTAGAAGACACACTATGGCTGCTTAACGGGAAAGGTGAGGTGGGGTGATGCATAAAACAAGGGTTTGAAATTAGCTCAGAGACCGCTCCATAAGCCAAATATGTAATAGACAAGGCCTACTCCCTGCTCAATGAACTGGACTCAACACACCCTAGTCACCACACAAGAATATATCTGACTAGTAAGAATCTGAAAACCTATGTATCGATATCTCTCTGCAAGTGAATCAAGAGGGTGTAAAGCGGCATAAACACAGCAGGGAAAAGCAGCCAAACCCCATTCTAAACATACATTACTTTAAAAAACCCACAAAGCAAAGACAGTGAAAGAGAGAGAAATTCTTACAAAATCCGTTCTGGGTCTATGATGCAACCTGGATTGACCATATCTAGACCCACAGCTGGATGAGACATAAGGCTGGACACTCTTGGGGCTGAGAGGATTGGTGAGGTTGGGTGAGCAAACGCAGATACTTTAAAGTAACACTGCGGGGAACACACCCCATGGGTCTCAAATCTCCAGGTACAAGGGCATCTTCCTACATCAAAACATGCATGGGAAACCCAGAAGATGGTATGCCATGAGATCGGGAAAGGTTTCTAAAATGCACCTCATTTCTCCTCTCCTTGTGCTCGGGTTCACCATTCCAGCTGCTTGACTAACCATCTCCCTACTTGAAGAATCAGCACCTTTAACCTCCTGATTGTACAGGTTGCAATTTGTCCTGAGGATGAACGTGAAGACGGGGAACCAACGAGAGATGAGCCCTAGGTGTTGGGACAGGCATAGGTCACTCCATTTTCCCATCAGGAAGAAGAATGAACCACAGGCTCAGCCTGCCCCCCAGAACCAAAATAGGGCCTGAAGCAATCCTGCGCTTTTGCGGCCAGCTCCCAAAAAAGCGAGGAGACAAATGGAGCTCAGGGGCACTGCAATTCACAAACGTGCAGAGTTATAAATGAGAACTCTCGTCCACAAATATATTGAGGGAAGGCAACGAAGAGGATTTGAAAGCAAGGCAGATTTGCAGGAAACAGATTTCAGGAGGTAGATTCGACTCGCCTTTAAAGCACATGAAAAGCGGCAAAACGTTGACAATGATGCCCTTGGCCAAAAAGGGCGTATGCGTTTTTTCCTGAATATATTCAGGAAAAAACGCATACGCCCTTTTTGGCCAACCAAGCAAGCCGGAAGGGCAAATCAGCGCTACAAAGAGGTCTCGCTTGCCCTCGGTCAAAAGGGCCATGTTGAACAAAGTGTAAAAACCAGAAAAACAGGACAGGACATGGAGACATGGGAGCCTTGCTACGCTGATGGGCGGGATGTAAATTGCCAACAGGCACTCTGGAGAAGAGTACGGTGTGTCCTGAAACAAGTAATAAACACAGCGTAGAGAGCATAGGGCACTTCCACTCATCGGCGTATAAATTGGGAAAACTAAAAATCAACAAGACACAGGCACCCCAAACTTTACGGCTGCTCTGTTTACAAGAACCTCCGCTTCGGTACACCTTCAATATCCCAGGAAAGAGATAAATGGATAAAGAAATGGTGGTACTTGGCACAATGCAATATCACTCAGCCATGAAATCAATGTCATAAGGCTAGTTAGCAGCATGATGAGTGGATTTAGGTACGATGAGTCTAAGTGAAATAAGTCACACAGAAAAAGGCACTTATCCTAAGATATCGCTTATAGAGGGAATGTCAAAATCGCTACACTTGAACTGAATTACAAAACAGAACAGAGTCACACCTTTAGAAGACACACTATGGCTGCTTAACCGGAAAGGTGAGGTGGGGTGATGCATAAAACAAGGGTTTGAAATTAGCTCAGACACCGCTCCATAAGCCAAATATGTAATAGACAAGGCCTACTCCCTGCTCAGTGAACTGGACTCAACACCCCCTAGTCACCGCACAAGAATATATCTGACTAGTATGAATCTGAAAACCTATGTATTGATATCTCTCTGCAAGTGAATCAAGAGGGTGTAACGCGGCATAAACACAGCAGGGAAAAGCAGCCAAACCCCATTCTAAACATACATTACTTTAAAAAACCCACAAAGCAAAGACAGTGAAAGAGAGAGAAATTCTTACAAAATCCGTTCAGGGTCTCTGATGCAACCTGGATTGACCATATCAAGACCCACAGCTGGATGAGACATAAGGCTGGACACTCTTGGGGCTGAGAGGATTGGTGAGGTTGGGTGAGCAAATGCAGATACTTTAAAGTAATACCGCGGGGTACCCACCCCATGGGTCTCAAATCTCCAGGTACAAGGGAATCTTCCTACATCAAAACATGCATGGGAAACCCAGAAGATGGTATGCCGTGAGATCGGGAAAGGTTTCTAAAACGCACCTCATTTCTCCTCTCCTTGTGCTCGGGTTCGCCATTCCAGCCGCTTGACTAACCATCTCCCTACTTGGAGAATCAGCACCTTTAACCTACTGTTTCGTCCAGGTTGCAATTTGTCCTGAGGATGAACGGGAAGACGGGGAACCAACGAAAGACTAGCCCTAGGTGTTGGGATAGGCACAGGTCACTCCATTTTCCCATCAGGAAGAAGAATGAACCACAGGCTCAGCCTGCCCCCCAGAACCAAAATAGGGCCTGAAGCAATCCTGCGCTTTTGCGGCCAGCTCCCAGAAAAGCGAGGAGCCAAATGGAGCTCAGGGGCACTGCAATTCACAAACGTGCAGAGTTATAAATGAGAACTCTCGTCCACAAATATATTGAGGGAAGGCAACGAAGAGGATTTGAAAGCAAGGCAGATTTGCAGGAAACAGATTTCAGGAGGTAGATTCGACTCGCCTTTAAAGCACATGATAAGCGGCAAAACGTTGACAATGATGCCCTTTTTGGCCAACCAAGCAAGCCGGAAGGGCAAATCAGCGCTACAAAGAAGTCTCGCTTGCCCTCGGTCAAAAGGGCCATACTGCACAAAGTGTAAAAACCAGAAAATCAGGACAGGCCATGGAGACATGGGAGCCTTGCTACGCTGATGGGCGGGATGTAAATTGCCAACAGGCACTCTGGAGAAGAGTACGGTGTGTCCTGAAACAAGTAATAAACACAGCGTTGAGAGCATAGGGCACTTCCGCTCATGGGCGTATAAATTGGGAAAACTAAAAATCAACAAGACACAGGCACCCTAAAGTTTACGGCTGCTCTGTTTCCAAGAACCTCCACTTCGGTACACCTTCAATATCCCAGGAAAGAGAAAAATGGATAAAGAAATGGTGGTACTTGGCACAATGGAATATCACTCAGCCATGAAATCAATGTCATAAGGCTAGTTAGCAGCATGATGAGTGGATTTAGGTACGATGAGTCTAAGTGAAATAAGTCACACAGAAAAAGACACTTATCCTAAGATATCGCTTATAGAGGGAATGTCAAAATCGCTACACTTGAACTGAATTACAAAACAGAACAGAGTCACACCTTTAGAAGACACACTATGGCTGCTTAACGGGAAAGGTGAGGTGGGGTGATGCATAAAACAAGGGTTTCAAATTAGCTCAGAGACCGCTCCATAAGCCAAATATGTAATAGACAAGGCCTACTCCCTGCTCAGTGAACTGGACTCAACACACCCTAGTCACCACACAAGAATATATCTGACTAGTAAGAATCTGAAAACATATATATCGATATCTCTCTGCAAGTGAATCAAGAGGGTGTAAAGCGGCATCAACACAGCAGGGAAAAGCAGCCAAGCCCGATTCTAAACATAAATTTCTTTAAAAAACCCACAAAACAAACACAGTGAAAGAGAGAGAAATTCTTACAAAATCCGTTCAGGGTCTATGATGCAACCTGGATTGACCATATCTAGACCCACAGCTGGATGAGACATAAGGCTGGACACTCTTGGGGCTGAGAGGATTGGTGAGGTTGGGTGAACAAACGCAGATACTTTAAAGTAACACTGCGGGGAAGACACCCCATGGGTCTCAAATCTCCAGGTACAAGGGCATCTTCCTACATCAAAACATGCATGGGAAACCCAGAAGATGGTATGCCATGAGATCGGGAAAGGTTTCTAAAATGCACCTCATTTCTCCTCTCCTTGTGCTCGGGTTCACCATTCCAGCTGCTTGACTAACCATCTCCCTACTTGGAGAATCAGCACCTTTAACCTCCTGATTGTACAGGTTGCAATTTGTCCTGAGGATGAACGTGAAGACGGGGAACCAACGAGAGACGAGCCCTAGGTGTTGGGACAGGCATAGGTCACTCCATTTTCCCATCAGGAAGAAGAATGAACCACAGGCTCAGCCTGCCCCCCAGAACCAAAATAGGGCCTGAAGCAATCCTGCGCTTTTGCGGCCAGCTCCCAAAAAAGCGAGGAGACAAATGGAGCTCAGGGGCACTGCAATTCACAAACGTGCAGAGTTATAAATGAGAACTGTCGTCCACAAATATATTGAAGGAAGGCAACGAAGAGGATTTGAAAGCAAGGCAGATTTGCAGGAAACAGATTTCAGGAGGTAGATTCGACTCGCCTTTAAAGCACATGAAAAGCGGCAAAACGTTGACAATGATGCCCTTGGCCAAAAAGGGCGTATGCGTTTTTTCCTGAATATATTCAGGAAAAAACGCATACGCCCTTTTTGGCCAACCAAGCAAGCCGGAAGGGCAAATCAGCGCTACAAAGAAGTCTCGCTTGCCCTCGGTCAAAAGGGCCATGCTGAACAAAGTGTAAAAACCAGAAAAGCAGGACAGGCCATGGAGACATGGGAGCCTTGCTACGCTGATGGGCGGGATGTAAATTGCCAACAGGCACTCTGGAGATGAGTACGGTGTGTCCTGAAACAAGTAATAAACACAGCGTTGAGAGCATAGGGCACTTCCACTCATGGGCGTATAAATTGGGAAAATTAAAAATCAAAAAGACACAGGCACCCCAAACTTTACGGCTGCTCTGTTTACAAGAACCTCCGCTTCGGTACACCTTCAATATCCCAGGAAAGAGAAAAATGGATAAAGAAATGGTGGTACTTGGCACAATGGAATATCACTCAGCCATGAAATCAATATCATAAGGCTAGTTAGCAGCATGATGAGTGGATTTAGGTACGATGATTCTAAGTGAAATAAGTCACACAGAAAAAGACACTTATCCTAAGATATCGCTTATAGAGGGAATGTCAAAATCGCTACACTTGAACTGAATTACAAAACAGAACAGAGTCACACCTTTAGAAGACACACTATGGCTGCTTAACGGGAAAGGTGAGGTGGGGTGATGCATAAAACAAGGGTTTGAAATTAGCTCAGACACCGCTCCATAAGCCAAATATGTAATAGACAAGGCCTACTCCCTGCTCAGTGAACTGGACTCAACACACCCTAGTCACCACACAAGAATATATCTGACTAGTAAGAATCTGAAAACCTATGTATCGATATCTCTCTGCAAGTGAATCAAGAGGGTGTAAAGCGGCATAAACACAGCAGGGAAAAGCAGCCAAACCCCATTCTAAACATACATTACTTTAAAAAACCCACAAAGCAAAGACAGTGAAAGAGAGAGAAATTCTTACAAAATCCGTTCTGGGTCTATGATGCAACCTGGATTGACCATATCTAGACCCACAGCTGGATGAGACATAAGGCTGGACACTCTTGGGGCTGAGAGGATTGGTGAGGTTGGGTGAGCAAATGCAGATACTTTAAAGTAATACCGCGGGGTACCCACCCCATGGGTCTCAAATCTCCAGGTACAAGGGAATCTTCCTACATCAAAACATGCATGGGAAACCCAGAAGATGGTATGCCGTGAGATCGGGAAAGGTTTCTAAAACGCACCTCATTTCTCCTCTCCTTGTGCTCGGGTTCGCCATTCCAGCCGCTTGACTAACCATCTCCCTACTTGGAGAATCACCACCTTTAACCTCCTGTTTCGTCCAGGTTGCAATTTGTCCTGAGGATGAACGGGAAGACGGGGAACCAACGAAAGACTAGCCCTAGGTGTTGGGATAGGCACAGGTCACTCCATTTTCCCATCAGGAAGAAGAATGAACCACAGGCTCAGCCTGCCTCCCAGAACCAAAATAGGGCCTGAAGCAATCCTGCGCTTTTGCGGCCAGCTCCCAAAAAAGCGAGGAGCCAAATGGAGCTCAGGGGCACTGCAATTCACAAACGTGCAGAGTTATAAATGAGAACTCTCGTCCACAAATATATTGAGGGAAGGCAACGAAGAAGATTTGAAAGCAAGGCAGATTTGCAGGAAACAGATTTCAGGAGGTAGATTCGACTCGCCTTTAAAGCACATGAAAAGCGGCAAAACGTTGACAATGATGCCCTTTTTGGCCAACCAAGCAAGCCGGAAGGGCAAATCAGCGCTACAAAGAAGTCTCGCTTGCCCTCGGTCAAAAGGGCCATACTGAACAAAGTGTAAAAACTAGAAAATCAGGACAGGCCATGGAGACATGGGAGCCTTGCTACGCTGATGGGTGGGATGTAAATTGCCAACAGGCACTCTGGAGAAGAGTACGGTGTGTCCTGAAACAAGTAATAAACACAGCGTTGAGAGCATAGGGCACTTCCACTCATGGGCGTATAAATTGGGAAAACTAAAAATCAACAAGACACAGGCACCCCAAACTTTACGGCTGCTCTGTTGCCAAGAACCTCCGCTTCGGTACACCTTCAATATCCCAGGAAAGAGAAAAATGGATAAAGAAATGGTGGTACTTGGCACAATGGAATATCACTCAGCCATGAAATCAATGTCATAAGGCTAGTTAGCAGCATGATGAGTGGATTTAGGTACGATGATTCTAAGTGAAATAAGTCACACAGAAAAAGACACTTATCCTAAGATATCGCTTATAGAGGGAATGTCAAAATCGCTACACTTGAACTGAATTACAAAACAGAACATAGTCACACCTTTAGAAGACACACTATGGCTGCTTAACGGGAAAGGTGAGGTGGGGTGATGCATAAAACAAGGGTTTGAAATTAGCTCAGAGACCGCTCCATAAGCCAAATATGTAATAGACAAGGCCTACTCCCTGCTCAGTGAACTGGACTCAACACACCCTAGTCACCACACAAGAATATATCTGACTAGTAAGAATCTGAAAACATATATATCGATATCTCTCTGCAAGTGAATCAAGAGGGTGTAAAGCGGCATCAACACAGCAGGGAAAAGCAGCCAAGCCCGATTCTAAACATAAATTTCTTTAAAAAACCCACAAAACAAAGACAGTGAAAGAGAGAGAAATTCTTACAAAATCCGTTCAGGGTCTATGATGCAACCTGGATTGACCATATCTAGACCCACAGCTGGATGAGACATAAGGCTGGACACTCTTGGGGCTGAGAGGATTGGTGAGGTTGGGTGAGCAAACGCAGATACTTTAAAGTAACACTGCGGGGAACACACCCCATGGGTCTCAAATCTCCAGGTACAAGGGCATCTTCCTACATCAAAACATGCATGGGAAACCCAGAAGATGGTATGCCATGAGATCGGGAAAGGTTTCTAAAATGCACGTCATTTCTCCTCTCCTTGTGCTCGGGTTCACCATTCCAGCTGCTTGACTAACCATCTCCCTACTTGGAGAATCAGCACCTTTAACCTCCTGATTGTACAGGTTGCAATTTGTCCTGAGGATGAACGTGAAGACGGGGAACCAACGAGAGACGAGCCCTAGGTGTTGGGACAGGCATAGGTCACTCCATTTTCCCATCAGGAAGAAGAATGAACCACAGGCTCAGCCTGCCCCCCAGAACCAAAATAGGGCCTGAAGCAATCCTGCGCTTTTGCGGCCAGCTCCCAAAAAAGCGAGGAGACAAATGGAGCTCAGGGGCACTGCAATTCACAAACGTGCAGAGTTATAAATGAGAACTCTCGTCCACAAATATATTGAAGGAAGGCAACGAAGAGGATTTGAAAGCAAGGCAGATTTGCAGGAAACAGATTTCAGGAGGTAGATTCGACTCGCCTTTAAAGCACATGAAAAGCGGCAAAACGTTGACAATGATGCCCTTGGCCAAAAAGGGCGTATGCGTTTTTTCCTGAATGTATTCAGGAAAAAACGCATACGCCCTTTTTGGCCAACCAAGCAAGCCGGAAGGGCAAATCAGCACTACAAAGAAGTCTCGCTTGCCCTCGGTCAAAAGGGCCATGCTGAACAAAGTGTAAAAACCAGAAAAGCAGGACAGGCCATGGAGACATGGGAGCCTTGCTACGCTGATGGGCGGGATGTAAATTGCCAACAGGCACTCTGGAGATGAGTACGGTGTGTCCTGAAACAAGTAATAAACACAGCGTTGAGAGCATAGGGCACTTCCACTCATGGGCGTATAAATTGGGAAAATTAAAAATCAACAAGACACAGGCACCCCAAACTTTACGGCTGCTCTGTTTCCAAGAACCTCCGCTTCGGTACACCTTCAATATCCCAGGAAAGAGAAAAATGGATAAAGAAATGGTGGTACTTGGCACAATGGAATATCACTCAGCCATGAAATCAATGTCATAAGGCTAGTTAGCAGCATGATGTGTCGATTTAGCGACGATGATTCTAAGTGAATTAAGTCACACAGAAAAAGGCACTTATCCTAAGATATCGCTTATAGAGGGAATGTCAAAATCGCTACACTTGAACTGAATTACAAAACAGAACAGAGTCACACCTTTAGAAGACACACTATGGCTGCTTAACCGGAAAGGTGAGGTGGGGTGATGCATAAAACAAGGGTTTGAAATTAGCTCAGACACCGCTCCATAAGCCAAATATGTAATAGACAAGGCCTACTCCCTGCTCAGTGAACTGGACTGAACACCCCCTAGTCACCGCACAAGAATATATCTGACTAGTAAGAATCTGAAAACCTATGTATTGATATCTCACTGCAAGTGAATCAAGAGGGTGTAAAGCGGCATAAACACAGCAGGGAAAAGCAGCCAAACCCCATTCTAAACATACATTACTTTAAAAAACCCACAAAGCAAAGACAGTGAAAGAGAGAGAAATTCTTACAAAATCCGTTCAGGGTCTCTGATGCAACCTGGATTGACCATATCTAGACCCACAGCTGGATGAGACATAAGGCTGGACACTCTTGGGGCTGAGAGGATTGGTGAGGTTGGGTGAGCAAATGCAGATACTTTAAAGTAATACCGCGGGGTACCCACCCCATGGGTCTCAAATCTCCAGGTACAAGGGAATCTTCCTACATCAAAACATGCATGGGAAACCCAGAAGATGGTATGCCATGATATCGGGAATGGTTTCTAAAACGCACCTCATTTCTCCTCTCCTTGTGCTCGGGTTCGCCATTCCAGCCGCTTGACTAACCATCTCCCTACTTGGAGAATCAGCACCTTTAACCTCCTGTTTCGTACAGGTTGCAATTTGTCCTGAGGATGAACGGGAAGACGGGGAACCAACGAGAGACTAGCCCTAGGTGTTGGGAAAGGCACAGGTCACTCCATTTTCCCATCAGGAAGAAGAATGAACCACAGGCTCAGCCTGCCCCCCAGAACCAAAATAGGGCCTGAAGCAATCCTGCGCTTTTGCGGCCAGCTCCCAAAAAAGCGAGGAGACAAATGGAGCTCAGGGGCACTGCAATTCACAAACGTGCAGAGTTATAAATGAGAACTCTCGTCCACAAATATATTGAGGGAAGGCAACGAAGAGGATTTGAAAGCAAGGCAGATTTGCAGGAAACAGATTTCAGGAGGTAGATTCGACTCGCCTTTAAAGCACATGAAAAGCGGCAAAACGTTGACAATGATGCCCTTGGCCAAAAAGGGCGTATGCGTTTTTTCCTGAATATATTCAGGAAAAAACGCATACGCCCTTTTTGGCCAACCAAGCAAGCCGGAAGGGCAAATCAGCGCTACAAAGAAGTCTCGCTTGCCCTCGGTCAAAAGGGCCATGCTGAACAAAGTGTAAAAACCAGAAAAGCAGGACAGGCCATGGAGACATGGGAGCCTTGCTACGCTAATGGGCGGGATGTAAATTGCCAACAGGCACTCTGGAGATGAGTACGGTGTGTCCTGAAACAAGTAATAAACACAGCGTTGAGAGCATAGGGCACTTCCACTCATGGGCGTATAAATTGGGAAAACTAAAATCAACAAGACACAGGCACCCCAAACTTTACGGCTGCTCTGTTTACAAGAACCTCCGCTTCGGTACACCTTCAATATCCCAGGAAAGAGAAAAATGGATAAAGAAATGGTGGTACTTGGCACAATGGAATATCACTCAGCCATGAAATCAATATCATAAGGCTAGTTAGCAGCATGATGAGTGGATTTAGGTACGATGATTCTAAGTGAAATAAGTCACACAGAAAAAGACACTTATCCTAAGATATCGCTTATAGAGGGAATGTCAAAATCGCTACACTTGAACTGAATTACAAAACAGAACAGAGTCACACCTTTAGAAGACACACTATGGCTGCTTAACGGGAAAGGTGAGGTGGGGTGATGCATAAAACAAGGGTTTGAAATTAGCTCAGACACCGCTCCATAAGCCAAATATGTAATAGACAAGGCCTACTCCCTGCTCAGTGAACTGGACTCAACACACCCTAGTCACCACACAAGAATATATCTGACTAGTAAGAATCTGAAAACCTATGTATCGATATCTCTCTGCAAGTGAATCAAGAGGGTGTAAAGCGGCATAAACACAGCAGGGAAAAGCAGCCAAACCCCATTCTAAACATACATTACTTTAAAAAACCCACAAAGCAAAGACAGTGAAAGAGAGAGAAATTCTTACAAAATCCGTTCTGGGTCTATGATGCAACCTGGATTGACCATATCTAGACCCACAGCTGGATGAGACATAAGGCTGGACACTCTTGGGGCTGAGAGGATTGGTGAGGTTGGGTGAGCAAACGCAGATACTTTAAAGTAACACTGCGGGGAACACACCCCATGGGTCTCAAATCTCCAGGTACAAGGGCATCTTCCTACATCAAAACATGCATGGGAAACCCAGAAGATGGTATGCCATGAGATCGGGAAAGGTTTCTAAAATGCACCTCATTTCTCCTCTCCTTGTGCTCGGGTTCACCATTCCAGCTGCTTGACTAACCATCTCCCTACTTGAAGAATCAGCACCTTTAACCTCCTGATTGTACAGGTTGCAATTTGTCCTGAGGATGAACGTGAAGACGGGGAACCAACGAGAGACGAGCCCTAGGTGTTGGGACAGGCATAGGTCACTCCATTTTCCCATCAGGAAGAAGAATGAACCACAAGCTCAGCCTGCCCCCCAGAACCAAAATAGGGCCTGAAGCAATCCTGCGCTTTTGCGGCCAGCTCCCAAAAAAGCGAGGAGACAAATGGAGCTCAGGGGCACTGCAATTCACAAACGTGCAGAGTTATAAATGAGAACTCTTGTCCACAAATATATTGAGGGAAGGCAACGCAGAGGATTTGAAAGCAAGGCAGATTTGCAGGAAACAGATTTCAGGAGGTAGATTCGACTCGCCTTTAAAGCACATGAAAAGCGGCAAAACGTTGACAATGATGCCCTTGGCCAAAAAGGGCGTATGCGTTTTTTCCTGAATATATTCAGGAAAAAACGCATACGCCCTTTTTGGCCAACCAAGCAAGCCGGAAGGGCAAATCAGCGCTACAAAGAAGTCTCGCTTGCCCTCGGTCAAAAGGGCCATGTTGAACAAAGTGTAAAAACCAGAAAAACAGGACAGGCCATGGAGACATGGGAGCCTTGCTACGCTGATGGGCGGGATGTAAATTGCCAACAGGCACTCTGGAGAAGAGTACGGTGTGTCCTGAAACAAGTAATAAACACAGCGTAGAGAGCATAGGGCACTTCCACTCATGGGCGTATAAATTGGGAAAACTAAAAATCAACAAGACACAGGCACCCCAAACTTTACGGCTGCTCTGTTTACAAGAACCTCCGATTCGGTACACCTTCAATATCCCAGGAAAGAGAAAAATGGATAAAGAAATGGTGGTACTTGGCACAATGCAATATCACTCAGCCATGAAATCAATGTCATAAGGCTAGTTAGCAGCATGATGAGTGGATTTAGGTACGATGAGTCTAAGTGAAATAAGTCACACAGAAAAAGGCACTTATCCTAAGATATCGCTTATAGAGGGAATGTCAAAATCGCTACACTTGAACTGAATTACAAAACAGAACAGAGTCACACCTTTAGAAGACACACTATGGCTGCTTAACCGGAAAGGTGAGGTGGGGTGATGCATAAAACAAGGGTTTGAAATTAGCTCAGACACCGCTCCATAAGCCAAATATGTAATAGACAAGGCCTACTCCCTGCTCAGTGAACTGGACTCAACACCCCCTAGTCACCGCACAAGAATATATCTGACTAGTATGAATCTGAAAACCTATGTATTGATATCTCTCTGCAAGTGAATCAAGAGGGTGTAAAGCGGCATAAACACAGCAGGGAAAAGCAGCCAAACCCCATTCTAAACATACATTACTTTAAAAAACCCACAAAGCAAAGACAGTGAAAGAGAGAGAAATTCTTACAAAATCCATTCAGGGTCTCTGATGCAACCTGGATTGACCATATCTAGACCCACAGCTGGATGAGACATAAGGCTGGACACTCTTGGGGTTGAGAGGATTGGTGAGGTTGGGTGAGCAAATGCAGATACTTTAAAGTAATACCGCGGGGTACCCACCCCATGGGTCTCAAATCTCCAGGTACAAGGGAATCTTCCTACATCAAAACATGCATGGGAAACCCAGAAGATGGTATGCCGTGAGATCGGGAAAGGTTTCTAAAACGCACCTCATTTCTCCTCTCCTTGTGCTCGGGTTCGCCATTCCAGCCGCTTGACTAACCATCTCCCTACTTGGAGAATCACCACCTTTAACCTCCTGTTTCGTCCAGGTTGCAATTTGTCCTGAGGATGAACGGGAAGATGGGGAACCAACGAAAGACTAGCCCTAGGTGTTGGGATAGGCACAGGTCACTCCATTTTCCCATCAGGAAGAAGAATGAACCACAGGCTCAGCCTGCCTCCCAGAACCAAAATAGGGCCTGAAGCAATCCTGCGCTTTTGCGGCCAGCTCCCAAAAAAGCGAGGAGCCAAATGGAGCTCAGGGGCACTGCAATTCACAAACGTGCAGAGTTATAAATGAGAACTCTCGTCCACAAATATATTGAGGGAAGGCAACGAAGAGGATTTGAAAGCAAGGCAGATTTGCAGGAAACAGATTTCAGGAGGTAGATTCGACTCGCCTTTAAAGCATATGAAAAGCGGCAAAACGTTGACAATGATGCCCTTTTTGGCCAACCAAGCAAGCCGGAAGGGCAAATCAGCGCTACAAAGAAGTCTCGCTTGCCCTCGGTCAAAAGGGCCATACTGAACAAAGTGTAAAAACTAGAAAATCAGGACAGGCCATGGAGACATGGGAGCCTTGCTACGCTGATGGGTGGGATGTAAATTGCCAACAGGCACTCTGGAGAAGAGTACGGTGTGTCCTGAAACAAGTAATAAACACAGCGTTGAGAGCATAGGGCACTTCCACTCATGGGCGTATAAATTGGGAAAACTAAAAATCAACAAGACACAGGCACCCCAAACTTTACGGCTGCTCTGTTGCCAAGAACCTCCGCTTCGGTACACCTTCAATATCCCAGGAAAGAGAAAAATGGATAAAGAAATGGTGGTACTTGGCACAATGGAATATCACTCAGCCATGAAATCAATGTCATAAGGCTAGTTAGCAGCATGATGAGTGGATTTAGGTACGATGATTCTAAGTGAAATAAGTCACACAGAAAAAGACACTTATCCTAAGATATCGCTTATAGAGGGAATGTCAAAATCGCTACACTTGAACTGAATTACAAAACAGAACAGAGTCACACCTTTAGAAGACACACTATGGCTGCTTAACGGGAAAGGTGAGGTGGGGTGATGCATAAAACAAGGGTTTGAAATTAGCTCAGAGACCGCTCCATAAGCCAAATATGTAATAGACAAGGCCTACTCCCTGCTCAGTGAACTGGACTCAACACACCCTAGTCACCACACAAGAATATATTTGACTAGTAAGAATCTGAAAACATATATATCGATATCTCTCTGCAAGTGAATCAAGAGGGTGTAAAGCGGCATCAACACAGCAGGGAAAAGCAGCCAAGCCCGATTCTAAACATAAATTTCTTTAAAAAACCCACAAAACAAAGACAGTGAAAGAGAGAGAAATTCTTACAAAATCCGTTCAGGGTCTATGATGCAACCTGGATTGACCATATCTAGACCCACAGCTGGATGAGACATAAGGCTGGACACTCTTGGGGCTGAGAGGATTGGTGAGGTTGGGTGAGCAAACGCAGATACTTTAAAGTAACACTGCGGGGAACACACCCTATGGGTCTCAAATCTCCAGGTACAAGGGCATCTTCCTACATCAAAACATGCATGGGAAACCCAGAAGATGGTATGCCATGAGATCGGGAAAGGTTTCTAAAATGCACCTCATTTCTCCTCTCCTTGTGCTCGGATTCACCATTCCAGCTGCTTGACTAACCATCTCCCTACTTGGAGAATCAGCACCTTTAACCTCCTGATTGTACAGGTTGCAATTTGTCCTGAGGATGAACGGGAAGACGGGGAACCAACGAGAGACGAGCCCTAGGTGTTGGGACAGGCATAGGTCACTCCATTTTCCCATCAGGAAGAAGAATGAACCACAGGCTCAGCCTGCCCCCCAGAACCAAAATAGGGCCTGAAGCAATCCTGCGCTTTTGCGGCCAGCTCCCAAAAAAGCGAGGAGACAAATGGAGCTCAGGGGCACTGCAATTCACAAACGTGCAGAGTTATAAATGAGAACTCTCGTCCACAAATATATTGAAGGAAGGCAACGAAGAGGATTTGAAAGCAAGGCAGATTTGCAGGAAACAGATTTCAGGAGGTAGATTCGACTCGCCTTTAAAGCACATGAAAAGCGGCAAAACGTTGACAATGATGCCCTTGGCCAAAAAGGGCGTATGCGTTTTTTCCTGAATGTATTCAGGAAAAAACGCATACGCCCTTTTTGGCCAACCAAGCAAGCCGGAAGGGCAAATCAGCACTACAAAGAAGTCTCGCTTGCCCTCGGTCAAAAGGGCCATGCTGAACAAAGTGTAAAATCCAGAAAAGCAGGACAGGCCATGGAGACATGGGAGCCTTGCTACGCTGATGGGCGGGATGTAAATTGCCAACAGGCACTCTGGAGATGAGTACGGTGTGTCCTGAAACAAGTAATAAACACAGCGTTGAGAGCATAGGGCACTTCCACTCATGGGCGTATAAATTGGGAAAATTAAAAATCAACAAGACACAGGCACCCCAAACTTTACGGCTGCTCTGTTTCCAAGAACCTCCGCTTCGGTACACCTTCAATATCCCAGGAAAGAGAAAAATGGATAAAGAAATGGTGGTACTTGGCACAATGGAATATCACTCAGCCATGAAATCAATGTCATAAGGCTAGTTAGCAGCATGATGTGTCGATTTAGCGACGATGATTCTAAGTGAATTAAGTCACACAGAAAAAGGCACTTATCCTAAGATATCGCTTATAGAGGGAATGTCAAAATCGCTACACTTGAACTGAATTACAAAACAGAACAGAGTCACACCTTTAGAAGACACACTATGGCTGCTTAACCGGAAAGGTGAGGTGGGGTGATGCATAAAACAAGGGTTTGAAATTAGCTCAGACACCGCTCCATAAGCCAAATATGTAATAGACAAGGCCTACTCCCTGCTCAGTGAACTGGACTGAACACCCCCTAGTCACCGCACAAGAATATATCTGACTAGTAAGAATCTGAAAACCTATGTATTGATATCTCACTGCAAGTGAATCAAGAGGGTGTAAAGCGGCATAAACACAGCAGGGAAAAGCAGCCAAACCCCATTCTAAACATACATTACTTTAAAAAACCCACAAAGCAAAGACAGTGAAAGAGAGAGAAATTCTTACAAAATCCGTTCAGGGTCTCTGATGCAACCTGGATTGACCATATCTAGACCCACAGCTGGATGAGACATAAGGCTGGACACTCTTGGGGCTGAGAGGATTGGTGAGGTTGGGTGAGCAAATGCAGATACTTTAAAGTAATACCGCGGGGTACCCACCCCATGGGTCTCAAATCTCCAGGTACAAGGGAATCTTCCTACATCAAAACATGCATGGGAAACCCAGAAGATGGTATGCCATGATATCGGGAATGGTTTCTAAAACGCACCTCATTTCTCCTCTCCTTGTGCTCGGGTTCGCCATTCCAGCCGCTTGACTAACCATCTCCCTACTTGGAGAATCAGCACCTTTAACCTCCTGTTTCGTACAGGTTGCAATTTGTCCTGAGGATGAACGGGAAGACGGGGAACCAACGAGAGACTAGCCCTAGGTGTTGGGACAGGCACAGGTCACTCCATTTTCCCATCAGGAAGAAGAATGAACCACAGGCTCAGCCTGCCCCCCAGAACCAAAATAGGGCCTGAAGCAATCCTGCGCTTTTGCGGCCAGCTCCCAAAAAAGCGAGGAGACAAATGGAGCTCAGGGGCACTGCAATTCACAAACGTGCAGAGTTATAAATGAGAACTCTCGTCCACAAATATATTGAGGGAAGGCAACGAAGAGGATTTGAAAGCAAGGCAGATTTGCAGGAAACAGATTTCAGGAGGTAGATTCGACTCGCCTTTAAAGCACATGAAAAGCGGCAAAACGTTGACAATGATGCCCTTGGCCAAAAAGGGCGTATGCGTTTTTTCCTGAATATATTCAGGAAAAAACGCATACGCCCTTTTTGGCCAACCAAGCAAGCCGGAAGGGCAAATCAGCGCTACAAAGAAGTCTCGCTTGCCCTCGGTCAAAAGGGCCATGCTGAACAAAGTGTAAAAACCAGAAAAGCAGGACAGGCCATGGAGACATGGGAGCCTTGCTACGCTGATGGGCGGGATGTAAATTGCCAACAGGCACTCTGGAGATGAGTACGGTGTGTCCTGAAACAAGTAATAAACACAGCGTTGAGAGCATAGGGCACTTCCACTCATGGGCGTATAAATTGGGAAAACTAAAATCAACAAGACACAGGCACCCCAAACTTTACGGCTGCTCTGTTTACAAGAACCTCCGCTTCGGTACACCTTCAATATCCCAGGAAATAGAAAAATGGATAAAGAAATGGTGGTACTTGGCACAATGCAATATCACTCAGCCATGAAATCAATGTCATAAGGCTAGTTAGCAGCATGATGAGTGGATTTAGGTACGATGATTCTAAGTGAAATAAGTCACACAGAAAAAGGCACTTATCCTAAGATATCGCTTATAGAGGGAATGTCAAAATCGCTACACTTGAACTGAATTACAAAACAGAACAGAGGCACACTTTTAGAAGACACACTATGGCTGCTTAACCGGAAAGGTGAGGTGGGGTGATGCATAAAACAAGGGTTTCAAATTAGCTCAGAGACCTCTCCATAAGCCAAATATGTAATAGACAAGGCCTATTCCCTGCTCAGTGAACTGGACTCAACACACCGTAGTCACCACACAAGAATATATCTGACTAGTAAGAATCTGAAAACCTATGTATCGATATCTCTCTGCAAGTGAATCAAGAGGGTGTAAAGCGGCATCAACACAGCAGGGAAAAGCAGCCAAGCCCGATTCTAAACATAAATTACTTTAAAAAACCCACAAAACAAAGACAGTGAAAGAGAGAGAAATTCTTACAAAATCCGTTCAGGGTCTATGATGCAACCTGGATTGACCATATCTAGACCCACAGCTGGATGAGACATAAGGCTGGACACTCTTGGGGCTGAGAGGATTGGTGAGGTTGGGTGAGCAAATGCAGATACTTTAAAGTAACACTGCGGGGAACACACCCCATGGGTCTCAAATCTCCAGGTACAAGGGCATCTTCCTACATCAAAACATGCATGGGAAACCCAGAAGATGGTATGCCATGAGATCGGGAAAGGTTTCTAAACTGCACCTCATTTCTCCTCTCCTTGTGCTAGGGTTCACCATTCCAGCTGCTTGACTAACCATCTCCCTACTTGGAGAATCAGCACCTTTAACCTCCTGATTGTACAGGTTGCAATTTGTCCAGAGGATGAACGGGAAGACGCGGAACCAACGAGAGACGAGCCCTAGGTGTTGGGACAGGCATAGGTCACTCCATTTTCTCATCAGGAAGAAGAATGAACCACAGGCTCAGCCTGCCCCCCAGAACCAAAATAGGGCCTGAAGCAATCCTGCGCTTTTGCGGCCAGCTCCCAAAAAAGCGAGGAGACAAATGGAGCTCAGGGGCACTGCAATTCACAAACGTGCAGAGTTATAAATGAGAACTCTCGTCCACAAATATATTGAGGGAAGGCAACGAAGAGGATTTGAAAGCAAGGCAGATTTGCAGGAAACAGATTTCAGGAGGTAGATTCGACTCGCCTTTAAAGCACATGAAAAGCGGCAAAACGTTGACAATGATGCCCTTGGCCAAAAAGGGCGTATGCGTTTTTTCCTGAATATATTCAGGAAAAAACGCATACGCCCTTTTTGGCCAAGCAAGCAAGCCGGAAGGGCAAATCAGCGCTACAAAGAAGTCTCGCTTGCCCTCGGTCAAAAGGGCCATGCTGAACAAACAGTAAAAACCAGAAAAGCAGGACAGGCCATGGAGACATGGGAGCCTTGCTACGCTGATGGGCGGGATGTAAATTGCCAACAGGCACTCTGGAGAAGAGTACGGTGTGTCCTGAAACAAGTAATAAACACAGCGTAGAGAGCATAGGGCACTTCCACTCATGGGCGTATAAATTGGGAAAACTAAAAGTCAACAAGACACAGGCACCCTAAAGTTTACGGCTGCTCTGTTTCCAAGAACCTCCACTTCGGTACACCTTCAATATCCCAGGAAAGAGAAAAATGGATAAAGAAATGGTGGTACTTGGCACAGTGGAATATCACTCAGCCATGAAATCAATGTCATAAGGCTAGTTAGCAGCATGATGAGTGGATTTAGATACGATGATTCTAAGTGAAATAAGTCACACAGAAAAAGACACTTATCCTAAGATATCGCTTATAGAGGGAATGTCAAAATCGCTACACTTGAACTGAATTACAAAACAGAACAGAGTCACACCTTTAGAAGACACACTATGGCTGCTTAACGGGAAAGGTGAGGTGGGGTGATGCATAAAACAAGGGTTTGAAATTAGCTCAGACACCGCTCCATAAGCAAAATATGTAATAGACAAGGCCTACTCCCTGCTCAGTGAACTGGACTCAACACACCCTAGTCAACACACAAGAATATATCTGACTAGTAAGAATCTGAAAACCTATGTATTGATATCTCTCTGCAAGTGAATCAAGAGGGTGTAAAGCGGCATCAACACAGCAGGGAAAAGCAGCCAAGCCCGATTCTAAACATAAATTTCTTTAAAAAACCCACAAAACAAAGACAGTGAAAGAGAGAGAAATTCTTACAAAATCCGTTCAGGGTCTATGATGCAACCTGGATTGACCATATCTAGACCCACAGCTGGATGAGACATAAGGCTGGACACTCTTGGGGCTGAGAGGATTGGTGAGGTTGGGTGAGCAAACGCAGATACTTTAAAGTAACACTGCGGGGAACACACCCCATGGGTCTCAAATCTCCAGGTACAAGGGCATCTTCCTACATCAAAACATGCATGGGAAACCCAGAAGATGGTATGCCATGAGATCGGGAAAGGTTTCTAAAATGCACCTCATTTCTCCTCTCCTTGTGCTCGGGTTCACCATTCCAGCTGCTTGACTAACCATCTCCCTACTTGAAGAATCAGCACCTTTAACCTCCTGATTGTACAGGTTGCAATTTGTCCTGAGGATGAACGTGAAGACGGGGAACCAACGAGAGACGAGCCCTAGGTGTTGGGACAGGCATAGGTCACTCCATTTTCCCATCAGGAAGAAGAATGAACCACAAGCTCAGCCTGCCCCCCAGAACCAAAATAGGGCCTGAAGCAATCCTGCGCTTTTGCGGCCAGCTCCCAAAAAAGCGAGGAGACAAATGGAGCTCAGGGGCACTGCAATTCACAAACGTGCAGAGTTATAAATGAGAACTCTTGTCCACAAATATATTGAGGGAAGGCAACGCAGAGGATTTGAAAGCAAGGCAGATTTGCAGGAAACAGATTTCAGGAGGTAGATTCGACTCGCCTTTAAAGCACATGAAAAGCGGCAAAACGTTGACAATGATGCCCTTGGCCAAAAAGGGCGTATGCGTTTTTTCCTGAATATATTCAGGAAAAAACGCATACGCCCTTTTTGGCCAACCAAGCAAGCCGGAAGGGCAAATCAGCGCTACAAAGAAGTCTCGCTTGCCCTCGGTCAAAAGGGCCATGTTGAACAAAGTGTAAAAACCAGAAAAACAGGACAGGCCATGGAGACATGGGAGCCTTGCTACGCTGATGGGCGGGATGTAAATTGCCAACAGGCACTCTGGAGAAGAGTACGGTGTGTCCTGAAACAAGTAATAAACACAGCGTAGAGAGCATAGGGCACTTCCACTCATGGGCGTATAAATTGGGAAAACTAAAAGTCAACAAGACACAGGCACCCCAAACTTTACGGCTGCTCTGTTTACAAGAACCTCCGATTCGGTACACCTTCAATATCCCAGGAAAGAGAAAAATGGATAAAGAAATGGTGGTACTTGGCACAATGCAATATCACTCAGCCATGAAATCAATGTCATAAGGCTAGTTAGCAGCATGATGAGTGGATTTAGGTACGATGAGTCTAAGTGAAATAAGTCACACAGAAAAAGGCACTTATCCTAAGATATCGCTTATAGAGGGAATGTCAAAATCGCTACACTTGAACTGAATTACAAAACAGAACAGAGTCACACCTTTAGAAGACACACTATGGCTGCTTAACCGGAAAGGTGAGGTGGGGTGATGCATAAAACAAGGGTTTGAAATTAGCTCAGACACCGCTCCATAAGCCAAATATGTAATAGACAAGGCCTACTCCCTGCTCAGTGAACTGGACTCAACACCCCCTAGTCACCGCACAAGAATATATCTGACTAGTATGAATCTGAAAACCTATGTATTGATATCTCTCTGCAAGTGAATCAAGAGGGTGTAAAGCGGCATAAACACAGCAGGGAAAAGCAGCCAAACCCCATTCTAAACATACATTACTTTAAAAAACCCACAAAGCAAAGACAGTGAAAGAGAGAGAAATTCTTACAAAATCCGTTCAGGGTCTCTGATGCAACCTGGATTGACCATATCTAGACCCACAGCTGGATGAGACATAAGGCTGGACACTCTTGGGGTTGAGAGGATTGGTGAGGTTGGGTGAGCAAATGCAGATACTTTAAAGTAATACCGCGGGGTACCCACCCCATGGGTCTCAAATCTCCAGGTACAAGGGAATCTTCCTACATCAAAACATGCATGGGAAACCCAGAAGATGGTATGCCGTGAGATCGGGAAAGGTTTCTAAAACGCACCTCATTTCTCCTCTCCTTGTGCTCGGGTTCGCCATTCCAGCCGCTTGACTAACCATCTCCCTACTTGGAGAATCACCACCTTTAACCTCCTGTTTCGTCCAGGTTGCAATTTGTCCTGAGGATGAACGGGAAGATGGGGAACCAACGAAAGACTAGCCCTAGGTGTTGGGATAGGCACAGGTCACTCCATTTTCCCATCAGGAAGAAGAATGAACCACAGGCTCAGCCTGCCTCCCAGAACCAAAATAGGGCCTGAAGCAATCCTGCGCTTTTGCGGCCAGCTCCCAAAAAAGCGAGGAGCCAAATGGAGCTCAGGGGCACTGCAATTCACAAACGTGCAGAGTTATAAATGAGAACTCTCGTCCACAAATATATTGAGGGAAGGCAACGAAGAGGATTTGAAAGCAAGGCAGATTTGCAGGAAACAGATTTCAGGAGGTAGATTCGACTCGCCTTTAAAGCATATGAAAAGCGGCAAAACGTTGACAATGATGCCCTTTTTGGCCAACCAAGCAAGCCGGAAGGGCAAATCAGCGCTACAAAGAAGTCTCGCTTGCCCTCGGTCAAAAGGGCCATACTGAACAAAGTGTAAAAACTAGAAAATCAGGACAGGCCATGGAGACATGGGAGCCTTGCTACGCTGATGGGTGGGATGTAAATTGCCAACAGGCACTCTGGAGAAGAGTACGGTGTGTCCTGAAACAAGTAATAAACACAGCGTTGAGAGCATAGGGCACTTCCACTCATGGGCGTATAAATTGGGAAAACTAAAAATCAACAAGACACAGGCACCCCAAACTTTACGGCTGCTCTGTTGCCAAGAACCTCCGCTTCGGTACACCTTCAATATCCCAGGAAAGAGAAAAATGGATAAAGAAATGGTGGTACTTGGCACAATGGAATATCACTCAGCCATGAAATCAATGTCATAAGGCTAGTTAGCAGCATGATGAGTGGATTTAGGTACGATGATTCTAAGTGAAATAAGTCACACAGAAAAAGACACTTATCCTAAGATATCGCTTATAGAGGGAATGTCAAAATCGCTACACTTGAACTGAATTACAAAACAGAACAGAGTCACACCTTTAGAAGACACACTATGGCTGCTTAACGGGAAAGGTGAGGTGGGGTGATGCATAAAACAAGGGTTTGAAATTAGCTCAGAGACCGCTCCATAAGCCAAATATGTAATAGACAAGGCCTACTCCCTGCTCAGTGAACTGGACTCAACACACCCTAGTCACCACACAAGAATATATTTGACTAGTAAGAATCTGAAAACATATATATCGATATCTCTCTGCAAGTGAATCAAGAGGGTGTAAAGCGGCATCAACACAGCAGGGAAAAGCAGCCAAGCCCGATTCTAAACATAAATTTCTTTAAAAAACCCACAAAACAAAGACAGTGAAAGAGAGAGAAATTCTTACAAAATCCGTTCAGGGTCTATGATGCAACCTGGATTGACCATATCTAGACCCACAGCTGGATGAGACATAAGGCTGGACACTCTTGGGGCTGAGAGGATTGGTGAGGTTGGGTGAGCAAACGCAGATACTTTAAAGTAACACTGCGGGGAACACACCCCATGGGTCTCAAATCTCCAGGTACAAGGGCATCTTCCTACATCAAAACATGCATGGGAAACCCAGAAGATGGTATGCCATGAGATCGGGAAAGGTTTCTAAAATGCACCTCATTTCTCCTCTCCTTGTGCTCGGGTTCACCATTCCAGCTGCTTGACTAACCATCTCCCTACTTGGAGAATCAGCACCTTTAACCTCCTGATTGTACAGGTTGCAATTTGTCCTGAGGATGAACGGGAAGACGGGGAACCAACGAGAGACGAGCCCTAGGTGTTGGGACAGGCATAGGTCACTCCATTTTCCCATCAGGAAGAAGAATGAACCACAGGCTCAGCCTGCCCCCCAGAACCAAAATAGGGCCTGAAGCAATCCTGCGCTTTTGCGGCCAGCTCCCAAAAAAGCGAGGAGACAAATGGAGCTCAGGGGCACTGCAATTCACAAACGTGCAGAGTTATAAATGAGAACTCTCGTCCACAAATATATTGAAGGAAGGCAACGAAGAGGATTTGAAAGCAAGGCAGATTTGCAGGAAACAGATTTCAGGAGGTAGATTCGACTCGCCTTTAAAGCACATGAAAAGCGGCAAAACGTTGACAATGATGCCCTTGGCCAAAAAGGGCGTATGCGTTTTTTCCTGAATGTATTCAGGAAAAAACGCATACGCCCTTTTTGGCCAACCAAGCAAGCCGGAAGGGCAAATCAGCACTACAAAGAAGTCTCGCTTGCCCTCGGTCAAAAGGGCCATGCTGAACAAAGTGTAAAATCCAGAAAAGCAGGACAGGCCATGGAGACATGGGAGCCTTGCTACGCTGATGGGCGGGATGTAAATTGCCAACAGGCACTCTGGAGATGAGTACGGTGTGTCCTGAAACAAGTAATAAACACAGCGTTGAGAGCATAGGGCACTTCCACTCATGGGCGTATAAATTGGGAAAATTAAAAATCAACAAGACACAGGCACCCCAAACTTTACGGCTGCTCTGTTTCCAAGAACCTCCGCTTCGGTACACCTTCAATATCCCAGGAAAGAGAAAAATGGATAAAGAAATGGTGGTACTTGGCACAATGGAATATCACTCAGCCATGAAATCAATGTCATAAGGCTAGTTAGCAGCATGATGTGTCGATTTAGCGACGATGATTCTAAGTGAATTAAGTCACACAGAAAAAGGCACTTATCCTAAGATATCGCTTATAGAGGGAATGTCAAAATCGCTACACTTGAACTGAATTACAAAACAGAACAGAGTCACACCTTTAGAAGACACACTATGGCTGCTTAACCGGAAAGGTGAGGTGGGGTGATGCATAAAACAAGGGTTTGAAATTAGCTCAGACACCGCTCCATAAGCCAAATATGTAATAGACAAGGCCTACTCCCTGCTCAGTGAACTGGACTGAACACCCCCTAGTCACCGCACAAGAATATATCTGACTAGTAAGAATCTGAAAACCTATGTATTGATATCTCACTGCAAGTGAATCAAGAGGGTGTAAAGCGGCATAAACACAGCAGGGAAAAGCAGCCAAACCCCATTCTAAACATACATTACTTTAAAAAACCCACAAAGCAAAGACAGTGAAAGAGAGAGAAATTCTTACAAAATCCGTTCAGGGTCTCTGATGCAACCTGGATTGACCATATCTAGACCCACAGCTGGATGAGACATAAGGCTGGACACTCTTGGGGCTGAGAGGATTGGTGAGGTTGGGTGAGCAAATGCAGATACTTTAAAGTAATACCGCGGGGTACCCACCCCATGGGTCTCAAATCTCCAGGTACAAGGGAATCTTCCTACATCAAAACATGCATGGGAAACCCAGAAGATGGTATGCCATGATATCGGGAATGGTTTCTAAAACGCACCTCATTTCTCCTCTCCTTGTGCTCGGGTTCGCCATTCCAGCCGCTTGACTAACCATCTCCCTACTTGGAGAATCAGCACCTTTAACCTCCTGTTTCGTACAGGTTGCAATTTGTCCTGAGGATGAACGGGAAGACGGGGAACCAACGAGAGACTAGCCCTAGGTGTTGGGACAGGCACAGGTCACTCCATTTTCCCATCAGGAAGAAGAATGAACCACAGGCTCAGCCTGCCCCCCAGAACCAAAATAGGGCCTGAAGCAATCCTGCGCTTTTGCGGCCAGCTCCCAAAAAAGCGAGGAGACAAATGGAGCTCAGGGGCACTGCAATTCACAAACGTGCAGAGTTATAAATGAGAACTCTCGTCCACAAATATATTGAGGGAAGGCAACGAAGAGGATTTGAAAGCAAGGCAGATTTGCAGGAAACAGATTTCAGGAGGTAGATTCGACTCGCCTTTAAAGCACATGAAAAGCGGCAAAACGTTGACAATGATGCCCTTGGCCAAAAAGGGCGTATGCGTTTTTTCCTGAATATATTCAGGAAAAAACGCATACGCCCTTTTTGGCCAACCAAGCAAGCCGGAAGGGCAAATCAGCGCTACAAAGAAGTCTCGCTTGCCCTCGGTCAAAAGGGCCATGCTGAACAAAGTGTAAAAACCAGAAAAGCAGGACAGGCCATGGAGACATGGGAGCCTTGCTACGCTGATGGGCGGGATGTAAATTGCCAACAGGCACTCTGGAGATGAGTACGGTGTGTCCTGAAACAAGTAATAAACACAGCGTTGAGAGCATAGGGCACTTCCACTCATGGGCGTATAAATTGGGAAAACTAAAATCAACAAGACACAGGCACCCCAAACTTTACGGCTGCTCTGTTTACAAGAACCTCCGCTTCGGTACACCTTCAATATCCCAGGAAATAGAAAAATGGATAAAGAAATGGTGGTACTTGGCACAATGCAATATCACTCAGCCATGAAATCAATGTCATAAGGCTAGTTAGCAGCATGATGAGTGGATTTAGGTACGATGATTCTAAGTGAAATAAGTCACACAGAAAAAGGCACTTATCCTAAGATATCGCTTATAGAGGGAATGTCAAAATCGCTACACTTGAACTGAATTACAAAACAGAACAGAGGCACACTTTTAGAAGACACACTATGGCTGCTTAACCGGAAAGGTGAGGTGGGGTGATGCATAAAACAAGGGTTTCAAATTAGCTCAGAGACCTCTCCATAAGCCAAATATGTAATAGACAAGGCCTATTCCCTGCTCAGTGAACTGGACTCAACACACCGTAGTCACCACACAAGAATATATCTGACTAGTAAGAATCTGAAAACCTATGTATCGATATCTCTCTGCAAGTGAATCAAGAGGGTGTAAAGCGGCATCAACACAGCAGGGAAAAGCAGCCAAGCCCGATTCTAAACATAAATTACTTTAAAAAACCCACAAAACAAAGACAGTGAAAGAGAGAGAAATTCTTACAAAATCCGTTCAGGGTCTATGATGCAACCTGGATTGACCATATCTAGACCCACAGCTGGATGAGACATAAGGCTGGACACTCTTGGGGCTGAGAGGATTGGTGAGGTTGGGTGAGCAAATGCAGATACTTTAAAGTAACACTGCGGGGAACACACCCCATGGGTCTCAAATCTCCAGGTACAAGGGCATCTTCCTACATCAAAACATGCATGGGAAACCCAGAAGATGGTATGCCATGAGATCGGGAAAGGTTTCTAAACTGCACCTCATTTCTCCTCTCCTTGTGCTAGGGTTCACCATTCCAGCTGCTTGACTAACCATCTCCCTACTTGGAGAATCAGCACCTTTAACCTCCTGATTGTACAGGTTGCAATTTGTCCAGAGGATGAACGGGAAGACGCGGAACCAACGAGAGACGAGCCCTAGGTGTTGGGACAGGCATAGGTCACTCCATTTTCTCATCAGGAAGAAGAATGAACCACAGGCTCAGCCTGCCCCCCAGAACCAAAATAGGGCCTGAAGCAATCCTGCGCTTTTGCGGCCAGCTCCCAAAAAAGCGAGGAGACAAATGGAGCTCAGGGGCACTGCAATTCACAAACGTGCAGAGTTATAAATGAGAACTCTCGTCCACAAATATATTGAGGGAAGGCAACGAAGAGGATTTGAAAGCAAGGCAGATTTGCAGGAAACAGATTTCAGGAGGTAGATTCGACTCGCCTTTAAAGCACATGAAAAGCGGCAAAACGTTGACAATGATGCCCTTGGCCAAAAAGGGCGTATGCGTTTTTTCCTGAATATATTCAGGAAAAAACGCATACGCCCTTTTTGGCCAAGCAAGCAAGCCGGAAGGGCAAATCAGCGCTACAAAGAAGTCTCGCTTGCCCTCGGTCAAAAGGGCCATGCTGAACAAACAGTAAAAACCAGAAAAGCAGGACAGGCCATGGAGACATGGGAGCCTTGCTACGCTGATGGGCGGGATGTAAATTGCCAACAGGCACTCTGGAGAAGAGTACGGTGTGTCCTGAAACAAGTAATAAACACAGCGTAGAGAGCATAGGGCACTTCCACTCATGGGCGTATAAATTGGGAAAACTAAAAGTCAACAAGACACAGGCACCCTAAAGTTTACGGCTGCTCTGTTTCCAAGAACCTCCACTTCGGTACACCTTCAATATCCCAGGAAAGAGAAAAATGGATAAAGAAATGGTGGTACTTGGCACAGTGGAATATCACTCAGCCATGAAATCAATGTCATAAGGCTAGTTAGCAGCATGATGAGTGGATTTAGATACGATGATTCTAAGTGAAATAAGTCACACAGAAAAAGACACTTATCCTAAGATATCGCTTATAGAGGGAATGTCAAAATCGCTACACTTGAACTGAATTACAAAACAGAACAGAGTCACACCTTTAGAAGACACACTATGGCTGCTTAACGGGAAAGGTGAGGTGGGGTGATGCATAAAACAAGGGTTTGAAATTAGCTCAGACACCGCTCCATAAGCAAAATATGTAATAGACAAGGCCTACTCCCTGCTCAGTGAACTGGACTCAACACACCCTAGTCAACACACAAGAATATATCTGACTAGTAAGAATCTGAAAACCTATGTATTGATATCTCTCTGCAAGTGAATCAAGAGGGTGTAAAGCGGCATCAACACAGCAGGGAAAAGCAGCCAAGCCCGATTCTAAACATAAATTTCTTTAAAAAACCCACAAAACAAAGACAGTGAAAGAGAGAGAAATTCTTACAAAATCCGTTCAGGGTCTATGATGCAACCTGGATTGACCATATCTAGACCCACAGCTGGATGAGACATAAGGCTGGACACTCTTGGGGCTGAGAGGATTGGTGAGGTTGGGTGAGCAAACGCAGATACTTTAAAGTAACACTGCGGGGAACACACCCCATGGGTCTCAAATCTCCAGGTACAAGGGCATCTTCCTACATCAAAACATGCATGGGAAACCCAGAAGATGGTATGCCATGAGATCGGGAAAGGTTTCTAAAATGCACCTCATTTCTCCTCTCCTTGTGCTCGGGTTCACCATTCCAGCTGCTTGACTAACCATCTCCGTACTTGGAGAATCAGCACCTTTAACCTCCTGATTGTACAGGTTGCAATTTGTCCTGAGGATGAACGGGAAGACGGGGAACCAACGAGAGACGAGCCCTAGGTGTTGGGACAGGCATAGGTCACTCCATTTTCCCATCAGGAAGAAGAATGAACCACAGGCTCAGCCTGCCCCCCAGAACCAAAATAGGGCCTGAAGCAATCCTGCGCTTTTGCGGCCAGCTCCCAAAAAAGCGAGGAGACAAATGGAGCTCAGGGGCACTGCAATTCACAAACGTGCAGAGTTATAAATGAGAACTCTCGTCCACAAATATATTGAAGGAAGGCAACGAAGAGGATTTGAAAGCAAGGCAGATTTGCAGGAAACAGATTTCAGGAGGTAGATTCGACTCGCCTTTAAAGCACATGAAAAGCGGCAAAACGTTGACAATGATGCCCTTGGCCAAAAAGGGCGTATGCGTTTTTTCCTGAATGTATTCAGGAAAAAACGCATACGCCCTTTTTGGCCAACCAAGCAAGCCGGAAGGGCAAATCAGCACTACAAAGAAGTCTCGCTTGCCCTCGGTCAAAAGGGCCATGCTGAACAAAGTGTAAAAACCAGAAAAGCAGGACAGGCCATGGAGACATGGGAGCCTTGCTACGCTGATGGGCGGGATGTAAATTGCCAACAGGCACTCTGGAGATGAGTACGGTGTGTCCTGAAACAAGTAATAAACACAGCGTTGAGAGCATAGGGCACTTCCACTCATGGGCGTATAAATTGGGAAAATTAAAAATCAACAAGACACAGGCACCCCAAACTTTACGGCTGCTCTGTTTCCAAGAACCTCCGCTTCGGTACACCTTCAATATCCCAGGAAAGAGAAAAATGGATAAAGAAATGGTGGTACTTGGCACAATGGAATATCACTCAGCCATGAAATCAATGTCATAAGGCTAGTTAGCAGCATGATGTGTCGATTTAGCGACGATGATTCTAAGTGAATTAAGTCACACAGAAAAAGGCACTTATCCTAAGATATCGCTTATAGAGGGAATGTCAAAATCGCTACACTTGAACTGAATTACAAAACAGAACAGAGTCACACCTTTAGAAGACACACTATGGCTGCTTAACCGGAAAGGTGAGGTGGGGTGATGCATAAAACAAGGGTTTGAAATTAGCTCAGACACCGCTCCATAAGCCAAATATGTAATAGACAAGGCCTACTCCCTGCTCAGTGAACTGGACTGAACACCCCCTAGTCACCGCACAAGAATATATCTGACTAGTAAGAATCTGAAAACCTATGTATTGATATCTCACTGCAAGTGAATCAAGAGGGTGTAAAGCGGCATAAACACAGCAGGGAAAAGCAGCCAAACCCCATTCTAAACATACATTACTTTAAAAAACCCACAAAGCAAAGACAGTGAAAGAGAGAGAAATTCTTACAAAATCCGTTCAGGGTCTCTGATGCAACCTGGATTGACCATATCTAGACCCACAGCTGGATGAGACATAAGGCTGGACACTCTTGGGGCTGAGAGGATTGGTGAGGTTGGGTGAGCAAATGCAGATACTTTAAAGTAATACCGCGGGGTACCCACCCCATGGGTCTCAAATCTCCAGGTACAAGGGAATCTTCCTACATCAAAACATGCATGGGAAACCCAGAAGATGGTATGCCATGATATCGGGAATGGTTTCTAAAACGCACCTCATTTCTCCTCTCCTTGTGCTCGGGTTCGCCATTCCAGCCGCTTGACTAACCATCTCCCTACTTGGAGAATCAGCACCTTTAACCTCCTGTTTCGTACAGGTTGCAATTTGTCCTGAGGATGAACGGGAAGACGGGGAACCAACGAGAGACTAGCCCTAGGTGTTGGGACAGGCACAGGTCACTCCATTTTCCCATCAGGAAGAAGAATGAACCACAGGCTCAGCCTGCCCCCCAGAACCAAAATAGGGCCTGAAGCAATCCTGCGCTTTTGCGGCCAGCTCCCAAAAAAGCGAGGAGACAAATGGAGCTCAGGGGCACTGCAATTCACAAACGTGCAGAGTTATAAATGAGAACTCTCGTCCACAAATATATTGAGGGAAGGCAACGAAGAGGATTTGAAAGCAAGGCAGATTTGCAGGAAACAGATTTCAGGAGGTAGATTCGACTCGCCTTTAAAGCACATGAAAAGCGGCAAAACGTTGACAATGATGCCCTTGGCCAAAAAGGGCGTATGCGTTTTTTCCTGAATATATTCAGGAAAAAACGCATACGCCCTTTTTGGCCAACCAAGCAAGCCGGAAGGGCAAATCAGCGCTACAAAGAAGTCTCGCTTGCCCTCGGTCAAAAGGGCCATGCTGAACAAAGTGTAAAAACCAGAAAAGCAGGACAGGCCATGGAGACATGGGAGCCTTGCTACGCTAATGGGCGGGATGTAAATTGCCAACAGGCACTCTGGAGATGAGTACGGTGTGTCCTGAAACAAGTAATAAACACAGCGTTGAGAGCATAGGGCACTTCCACTCATGGGCGTATAAATTGGGAAAACTAAAATCAACAAGACACAGGCACCCCAAACTTTACGGCTGCTCTGTTTACAAGAACCTCCGCTTCGGTACACCTTCAATATCCCAGGAAATAGAAAAATGGATAAAGAAATGGTGGTACTTGGCACAATGCAATATCACTCAGCCATGAAATCAATGTCATAAGGCTAGTTAGCAGCATGATGAGTGGATTTAGGTACGATGATTCTAAGTGAAATAAGTCACACAGAAAAAGGCACTTATCCTAAGATATCGCTTATAGAGGGAATGTCAAAATCGCTACACTTGAACTGAATTACAAAACAGAACAGAGGCACACCTTTAGAAGACACACTATGGCTGCTTAACCGGAAAGGTGAGGTGGGGTGATGCATAAAACAAGGGTTTCAAATTAGCTCAGAGACCTCTCCATAAGCCAAATATGTAATAGACAAGGCCTATTCCCTGCTCAGTGAACTGGACTCAACACACCGTAGTCACCACACAAGAATATATCTGACTAGTAAGAATCTGAAAACCTATGTATCGATATCTCTCTGCAAGTGAATCAAGAGGGTGTAAAGCGGCATCAACACAGCAGGGAAAAGCAGCCAAGCCCGATTCTAAACATAAATTACTTTAAAAAACCCACAAAACAAAGACAGTGAAAGAGAGAGAAATTCTTACAAAATCCGTTCAGGGTCTATGATGCAACCTGGATTGACCATATCTAGACCCACAGCTGGATGAGACATAAGGCTGGACACTCTTGGGGCTGAGAGGATTGGTGAGGTTGGGTGAGCAAATGCAGATACTTTAAAGTAACACTGCGGGGAACACACCCCATGGGTCTCAAATCTCCAGGTACAAGGGCATCTTCCTACATCAAAACATGCATGGGAAACCCAGAAGATGGTATGCCATGAGATCGGGAAAGGTTTCTAAACTGCACCTCATTTCTCCTCTCCTTGTGCTAGGGTTCACCATTCCAGCTGCTTGACTAACCATCTCCCTACTTGGAGAATCAGCACCTTTAACCTCCTGATTGTACAGGTTGCAATTTGTCCAGAGGATGAACGGGAAGACGCGGAACCAACGAGAGACGAGCCCTAGGTGTTGGGACAGGCATAGGTCACTCCATTTTCTCATCAGGAAGAAGAATGAACCACAGGCTCAGCCTGCCCCCCAGAACCAAAATAGGGCCTGAAGCAATCCTGCGCTTTTGCGGCCAGCTCCCAAAAAAGCGAGGAGACAAATGGAGCTCAGGGGCACTGCAATTCACAAACGTGCAGAGTTATAAATGAGAACTCTCGTCCACAAATATATTGAGGGAAGGCAACGAAGAGGATTTGAAAGCAAGGCAGATTTGCAGGAAACAGATTTCAGGAGGTAGATTCGACTCGCCTTTAAAGCACATGAAAAGCGGCAAAACGTTGACAATGATGCCCTTGGCCAAAAAGGGCGTATGCGTTTTTTCCTGAATATATTCAGGAAAAAACGCATACGCCCTTTTTGGCCAACCAAGCAAGCCGGAAGGGCAAATCAGCGCTACAAAGAAGTCTCGCTTGCCCTCGGTCAAAAGGGCCATGCTGAACAAACAGTAAAAACCAGAAAAGCAGGACAGGCCATGGAGACATGGGAGCCTTGCTACGCTGATGGGCGGGATGTAAATTGCCAACAGGCACTCTGGAGAAGAGTACGGTGTGTCCTGAAACAAGTAATAAACACAGCGTAGAGAGCATAGGGCACTTCCACTCATAGGCGTATAAATTGGGAAAACTAAAAGTCAACAAGACACAGGCACCCTAAAGTTTACGGCTGCTCTGTTTCCAAGAACCTCCACTTCGGTACACCTTCAATATCCCAGGAAAGAGAAAAATGGATAAAGAAATGGTGGTACTTGGCACAGTGGAATATCACTCAGCCATGAAATCAATGTCATAAGGCTAGTTAGCAGCATGATGAGTGGATTTAGATACGATGATTCTAAGTGAAATAAGTCACACAGAAAAAGACACTTATCCTAAGATATCGCTTATAGAGGGAATGTCAAAATCGCTACACTTGAACTGAATTACAAAACAGAACAGAGTCACACCTTTAGAAGACACACTATGGCTGCTTAACGGGAAAGGTGAGGTGGGGTGATGCATAAAACAAGGGTTTGAAATTAGCTCAGACACCGCTCCATAAGCAAAATATGTAATAGACAAGGCCTACTCCCTGCTCAGTGAACTGGACTCAACACACCCTAGTCAACACACAAGAATATATCTGACTAGTAAGAATCTGAAAACCTATGTATTGATATCTCTCTGCAAGTGAATCAAGAGGGTGTAAAGCGGCATCAACACAGCAGGGAAAAGCAGCCAAGCCCGATTCTAAACATAAATTTCTTTAAAAAACCCACAAAACAAAGACAGTGAAAGAGAGAGAAATTCTTACAAAATCCGTTCAGGGTCTATGATGCAACCTGGATTGACCATATCTAGACCCACAGCTGGATGAGACATAAGGCTGGACACTCTTGGGGCTGAGAGGATTGGTGAGGTTGGGTGAGCAAACGCAGATACTTTAAAGTAACACTGCGGGGAACACACCCCATGGGTCTCAAATCTCCAGGTACAAGGGCATCTTCCTACATCAAAACATGCATGGGAAACCCAGAAGATGGTATGCCATGAGATCGGGAAAGGTTTCTAAAATGCACCTCATTTCTCCTCTCCTTGTGCTCGGGTTCACCATTCCAGCTGCTTGACTAACCATCTCCCTACTTGGAGAATCAGCACCTTTAACCTCCTGATTGTACAGGTTGCAATTTGTCCTGAGGATGAACGGGAAGACGGGGAACCAACGAGAGACGAGCCCTAGGTGTTGGGACAGGCATAGGTCACTCCATTTTCCCATCAGGAAGAAGAATGAACCACAGGCTCAGCCTGCCCCCCAGAACCAAAATAGGGCCTGAAGCAATCCTGCGCTTTTGCGGCCAGCTCCCAAAAAAGCGAGGAGACAAATGGAGCTCAGGGGCACTGCAATTCACAAACGTGCAGAGTTATAAATGAGAACTCTCGTCCACAAATATATTGAAGGAAGGCAACGAAGAGGATTTGAAAGCAAGGCAGATTTGCAGGAAACAGATTTCAGGAGGTAGATTCGACTCGCCTTTAAAGCACATGAAAAGCGGCAAAACGTTGACAATGATGCCCTTGGCCAAAAAGGGCGTATGCGTTTTTTCCTGAATGTATTCAGGAAAAAACGCATACGCCCTTTTTGGCCAACCAAGCAAGCCGGAAGGGCAAATCAGCGCTACAAAGAAGTCTCGCTTGCCCTCGGTCAAAAGGGCCATGCTGAACAAAGTGTAAAAACCAGAAAAGCAGGACAGGCCATGGAGACATGGGAGCCTTGCTACGCTAATGGGCGGGATGTAAATTGCCAACAGGCACTCTGGAGATGAGTACGGTGTGTCCTGAAACAAGTAATAAACACAGCGTTGAGAGCATAGGGCACTTCCACTCATGGGCGTATAAATTGGGAAAACTAAAATCAACAAGACACAGGCACCCCAAACTTTACGGCTGCTCTGTTTACAAGAACCTCCGCTTCGGTACACCTTCAATATCCCAGGAAATAGAAAAATGGATAAAGAAATGGTGGTACTTGGCACAATGCAATATCACTCAGCCATGAAATCAATGTCATAAGGCTAGTTAGCAGCATGATGAGTGGATTTAGGTACGATGATTCTAAGTGAAATAAGTCACACAGAAAAAGGCACTTATCCTAAGATATCGCTTATAGAGGGAATGTCAAAATCGCTACACTTGAACTGAATTACAAAACAGAACAGAGGCACACCTTTAGAAGACACACTATGGCTGCTTAACCGGAAAGGTGAGGTGGGGTGATGCATAAAACAAGGGTTTCAAATTAGCTCAGAGACCTCTCCATAAGCCAAATATGTAATAGACAAGGCCTATTCCCTGCTCAGTGAACTGGACTCAACACACCGTAGTCACCACACAAGAATATATCTGACTAGTAAGAATCTGAAAACCTATGTATCGATATCTCTCTGCAAGTGAATCAAGAGGGTGTAAAGCGGCATCAACACAGCAGGGAAAAGCAGCCAAGCCCGATTCTAAACATAAATTACTTTAAAAAACCCACAAAACAAAGACAGTGAAAGAGAGAGAAATTCTTACAAAATCCGTTCAGGGTCTATGATGCAACCTGGATTGACCATATCTAGACCCACAGCTGGATGAGACATAAGGCTGGACACTCTTGGGGCTGAGAGGATTGGTGAGGTTGGGTGAGCAAATGCAGATACTTTAAAGTAACACTGCGGGGAACACACCCCATGGGTCTCAAATCTCCAGGTACAAGGGCATCTTCCTACATCAAAACATGCATGGGAAACCCAGAAGATGGTATGCCATGAGATCGGGAAAGGTTTCTAAACTGCACCTCATTTCTCCTCTCCTTGTGCTAGGGTTCACCATTCCAGCTGCTTGACTAACCATCTCCCTACTTGGAGAATCAGCACCTTTAACCTCCTGATTGTACAGGTTGCAATTTGTCCAGAGGATGAACGGGAAGACGCGGAACCAACGAGAGACGAGCCCTAGGTGTTGGGACAGGCATAGGTCACTCCATTTTCTCATCAGGAAGAAGAATGAACCACAGGCTCAGCCTGCCCCCCAGAACCAAAATAGGGCCTGAAGCAATCCTGCGCTTTTGCGGCCAGCTCCCAAAAAAGCGAGGAGACAAATGGAGCTCAGGGGCACTGCAATTCACAAACGTGCAGAGTTATAAATGAGAACTCTCGTCCACAAATATATTGAGGGAAGGCAACGAAGAGGATTTGAAAGCAAGGCAGATTTGCAGGAAACAGATTTCAGGAGGTAGATTCGACTCGCCTTTAAAGCACATGAAAAGCGGCAAAACGTTGACAATGATGCCCTTGGCCAAAAAGGGCGTATGCGTTTTTTCCTGAATATATTCAGGAAAAAACGCATACGCCCTTTTTGGCCAACCAAGCAAGCCGGAAGGGCAAATCAGCGCTACAAAGAAGTCTCGCTTGCCCTCGGTCAAAAGGGCCATGCTGAACAAACAGTAAAAACCAGAAAAGCAGGACAGGCCATGGAGACATGGGAGCCTTGCTACGCTGATGGGCGGGATGTAAATTGCCAACAGGCACTCTGGAGAAGAGTACGGTGTGTCCTGAAACAAGTAATAAACACAGCGTAGAGAGCATAGGGCACTTCCACTCATAGGCGTATAAATTGGGAAAACTAAAAGTCAACAAGACACAGGCACCCTAAAGTTTACGGCTGCTCTGTTTCCAAGAACCTCCACTTCGGTACACCTTCAATATCCCAGGAAAGAGAAAAATGGATAAAGAAATGGTGGTACTTGGCACAGTGGAATATCACTCAGCCATGAAATCAATGTCATAAGGCTAGTTAGCAGCATGATGAGTGGATTTAGATACGATGATTCTAAGTGAAATAAGTCACACAGAAAAAGACACTTATCCTAAGATATCGCTTATAGAGGGAATGTCAAAATCGCTACACTTGAACTGAATTACAAAACAGAACAGAGTCACACCTTTAGAAGACACACTATGGCTGCTTAACGGGAAAGGTGAGGTGGGGTGATGCATAAAACAAGGGTTTGAAATTAGCTCAGACACCGCTCCATAAGCAAAATATGTAATAGACAAGGCCTACTCCCTGCTCAGTGAACTGGACTCAACACACCCTAGTCAACACACAAGAATATATCTGACTAGTAAGAATCTGAAAACCTATGTATTGATATCTCTCTGCAAGTGAATCAAGAGGGTGTAAAGCGGCATCAACACAGCAGGGAAAAGCAGCCAAGCCCGATTCTAAACATAAATTTCTTTAAAAAACCCACAAAACAAAGACAGTGAAAGAGAGAGAAATTCTTACAAAATCCGTTCAGGGTCTATGATGCAACCTGGATTGACCATATCTAGACCCACAGCTGGATGAGACATAAGGCTGGACACTCTTGGGGCTGAGAGGATTGGTGAGGTTGGGTGAGCAAACGCAGATACTTTAAAGTAACACTGCGGGGAACACACCCCATGGGTCTCAAATCTCCAGGTACAAGGGCATCTTCCTACATCAAAACATGCATGGGAAACCCAGAAGATGGTATGCCATGAGATCGGGAAAGGTTTCTAAAATGCACCTCATTTCTCCTCTCCTTGTGCTCGGGTTCACCATTCCAGCTGCTTGACTAACCATCTCCCTACTTGGAGAATCAGCACCTTTAACCTCCTGATTGTACAGGTTGCAATTTGTCCTGAGGATGAACGGGAAGACGGGGAACCAACGAGAGACGAGCCCTAGGTGTTGGGACAGGCATAGGTCACTCCATTTTCCCATCAGGAAGAAGAATGAACCACAGGCTCAGCCTGCCCCCCAGAACCAAAATAGGGCCTGAAGCAATCCTGCGCTTTTGCGGCCAGCTCCCAAAAAAGCGAGGAGACAAATGGAGCTCAGGGGCACTGCAATTCACAAACGTGCAGAGTTATAAATGAGAACTCTCGTCCACAAATATATTGAAGGAAGGCAACGAAGAGGATTTGAAAGCAAGGCAGATTTGCAGGAAACAGATTTCAGGAGGTAGATTCGACTCGCCTTTAAAGCACATGAAAAGCGGCAAAACGTTGACAATGATGCCCTTGGCCAAAAAGGGCGTATGCGTTTTTTCCTGAATGTATTCAGGAAAAAACGCATACGCCCTTTTTGGCCAACCAAGCAAGCCGGAAGGGCAAATCAGCACTACAAAGAAGTCTCGCTTGCCCTCGGTCAAAAGGGCCATGCTGAACAAAGTGTAAAAACCAGAAAAGCAGGACAGGCCATGGAGACATGGGAGCCTTGCTACGCTGATGGGCGGGATGTAAATTGCCAACAGGCACTCTGGAGATGAGTAGGGTGTGTCCTGAAACAAGTAATAAACACAGCGTTGAGAGCATAGGGCACTTCCACTCATGGGCGTATAAATTGGGAAAATTAAAAATCAACAAGACACAGGCACCCCAAACTTTACGGCTGCTCTGTTTCCAAGAACCTCCGCTTCGGTACACCTTCAATATCCCAGGAAAGAGAAAAATGGATAAAGAAATGGTGGTACTTGGCACAATGGAATATCACTCAGCCATGAAATCAATGTCATAAGGCTAGTTAGCAGCATGATGTGTCGATTTAGCGACGATGATTCTAAGTGAATTAAGTCACACAAAAAAGGCACTTATCCTAAGATATCGCTTATAGAGGGAATGTCAAAATCGCTACACTTGAACTGAATTACAAAACAGAACAGAGTCACACCTTTAGAAGACACACTATGGCTGCTTAACCGGAAAGGTGAGGTGGGGTGATGCATAAAACAAGGGTTTGAAATTAGCTCAGACACCGCTCCATAAGCCAAATATGTAATAGACAAGGCCTACTCCCTGCTCAGTGAACTGGACTGAACACCCCCTAGTCACCGCACAAGAATATATCTGACTAGTAAGAATCTGAAAACCTATGTATTGATATCTCACTGCAAGTGAATCAAGAGGGTGTAAAGCGGCATAAACACAGCAGGGAAAAGCAGCCAAACCCCATTCTAAACATACATTACTTTAAAAAACCCACAAAGCAAAGACAGTGAAAGAGAGAGAAATTCTTACAAAATCCGTTCAGGGTCTCTGATGCAACCTGGATTGACCATATCTAGACCCACAGCTGGATGAGACATAAGGCTGGACACTCTTGGGGCTGAGAGGATTGGTGAGGTTGGGTGAGCAAATGCAGATACTTTAAAGTAATACCGCGGGGTACCCACCCCATGGGTCTCAAATCTCCAGGTACAAGGGAATCTTCCTACATCAAAACATGCATGGGAAACCCAGAAGATGGTATGCCATGATATCGGGAATGGTTTCTAAAACGCACCTCATTTCTCCTCTCCTTGTGCTCGGGTTCGCCATTCCAGCCGCTTGACTAACCATCTCCCTACTTGGAGAATCAGCACCTTTAACCTCCTGTTTCGTACAGGTTGCAATTTGTCCTGAGGATGAACGGGAAGACGGGGAACCAACGAGAGACTAGCCCTAGGTGTTGGGACAGGCACAGGTCACTCCATTTTCCCATCAGGAAGAAGAATGAACCACAGGCTCAGCCTGCCCCCCAGAACCAAAATAGGGCCTGAAGCAATCCTGCGCTTTTGCGGCCAGCTCCCAAAAAAGCGAGGAGACAAATGGAGCTCAGGGGCACTGCAATTCACAAACGTGCAGAGTTATAAATGAGAACTCTCGTCCACAAATATATTGAGGGAAGGCAACGAAGAGGATTTGAAAGCAAGGCAGATTTGCAGGAAACAGATTTCAGGAGGTAGATTCGACTCGCCTTTAAAGCACATGAAAAGCGGCAAAACGTTGACAATGATGCCCTTGGCCAAAAAGGGCGTATGCGTTTTTTCCTGAATATATTCAGGAAAAAACGCATACGCCCTTTTTGGCCAACCAAGCAAGCCGGAAGGGCAAATCAGCGCTACAAAGAAGTCTCGCTTGCCCTCGGTCAAAAGGGCCATGCTGAACAAAGTGTAAAAACCAGAAAACCAGGACAGGCCATGGAGACATGGGAGCCTTGCTACGCTAATGGGCGGGATGTAAATTGCCAACAGGCACTCTGGAGATGAGTACGGTGTGTCCTGAAACAAGTAATAAACACAGCGTTGAGAGCATAGGGCACTTCCACTCATGGGCGTATAAATTGGGAAAACTAAAATCAACAAGACACAGGCACCCCAAACTTTACGGCTGCTCTGTTTACAAGAACCTCCGCTTCGGTACACCTTCAATATCCCAGGAAATAGAAAAATGGATAAAGAAATGGTGGTACTTGGCACAATGCAATATCACTCAGCCATGAAATCAATGTCATAAGGCTAGTTAGCAGCATGATGAGTGGATTTAGGTACGATGATTCTAAGTGAAATAAGTCACACAGAAAAAGGCACTTATCCTAAGATATCGCTTATAGAGGGAATGTCAAAATCGCTACACTTGAACTGAATTACAAAACAGAACAGAGGCACACCTTTAGAAGACACACTATGGCTGCTTAACCGGAAAGGTGAGGTGGGGTGATGCATAAAACAAGGGTTTCAAATTAGCTCAGAGACCTCTCCATAAGCCAAATATGTAATAGACAAGGCCTATTCCCTGCTCAGTGAACTGGACTCAACACACCGTAGTCACCACACAAGAATATATCTGACTAGTAAGAATCTGAAAACCTATGTATCGATATCTCTCTGCAAGTGAATCAAGAGGGTGTAAAGCGGCATCAACACAGCAGGGAAAAGCAGCCAAGCCCGATTCTAAACATAAATTACTTTAAAAAACCCACAAAACAAAGACAGTGAAAGAGAGAGAAATTCTTACAAAATCCGTTCAGGGTCTATGATGCAACCTGGATTGACCATATCTAGACCCACAGCTGGATGAGACATAAGGCTGGACACTCTTGGGGCTGAGAGGATTGGTGAGGTTGGCTGAGCAAATGCAGATACTTTAAAGTAACACTGCGGGGAACACACCCCATGGGTCTCAAATCTCCAGGTACAAGGGCATCTTCCTACATCAAAACATGCATGGGAAACCCAGAAGATGGTATGCCATGAGATCGGGAAAGGTTTCTAAACTGCACCTCATTTCTCCTCTCCTTGTGCTAGGGTTCACCATTCCAGCTGCTTGACTAACCATCTCCCTACTTGGAGAATCAGCACCTTTAACCTCCTGATTGTACAGGTTGCAATTTGTCCAGAGGATGAACGGGAAGACGCGGAACCAACGAGAGACGAGCCCTAGGTGTTGGGACAGGCATAGGTCACTCCATTTTCTCATCAGGAAGAAGAATGAACCACAGGCTCAGCCTGCCCCCCAGAACCAAAATAGGGCCTGAAGCAATCCTGCGCTTTTGCGGCCAGCTCCCAAAAAAGCGAGGAGACAAATGGAGCTCAGGGGCACTGCAATTCACAAACGTGCAGAGTTATAAATGAGAACTCTCGTCCACAAATATATTGAGGGAAGGCAACGAAGAGGATTTGAAAGCAAGGCAGATTTGCAGGAAACAGATTTCAGGAGGTAGATTCGACTCGCCTTTAAAGCACATGAAAAGCGGCAAAACGTTGACAATGATGCCCTTGGCCAAAAAGGGCGTATGCGTTTTTTCCTGAATATATTCAGGAAAAAACGCATACGCCCTTTTTGGCCAACCAAGCAAGCCGGAAGGGCAAATCAGCGCTACAAAGAAGTCTCGCTTGCCCTCGGTCAAAAGGGCCATGCTGAACAAACAGTAAAAACCAGAAAAGCAGGACAGGCCATGGAGACATGGGAGCCTTGCTACGCTGATGGGCGGGATGTAAATTGCCAACAGGCACTCTGGAGAAGAGTACGGTGTGTCCTGAAACAAGTAATAAACACAGCGTAGAGAGCATAGGGCACTTCCACTCATGGGCGTATAAATTGGGAAAACTAAAAGTCAACAAGACACAGGCACCCTAAAGTTTACGGCTGCTCTGTTTCCAAGAACCTCCACTTCGGTACACCTTCAATATCCCAGGAAAGAGAAAAATGGATAAAGAAATGGTGGTACTTGGCACAGTGGAATATCACTCAGCCATGAAATCAATGTCATAAGGCTAGTTAGCAGCATGATGAGTGGATTTAGATACGATGATTCTAAGTGAAATAAGTCACACAGAAAAAGACACTTATCCTAAGATATCGCTTATAGAGGGAATGTCAAAATCGCTACACTTGAACTGAATTACAAAACAGAACAGAGTCACACCTTTAGAAGACACACTATGGCTGCTTAACGGGAAAGGTGAGGTGGGGTGATGCATAAAACAAGGGTTTGAAATTAGCTCAGACACCGCTCCATAAGCCAAATATGTACTAGACAAGGCCTACTCCCTGCTCAGTGAACTGGACTCAACACACCCTAGTCAACACACAAGAATATATCTGACTAGTAAGAATCTGAAAACCTATGTATCGATATCTCTCTGCAAGTGAATCAAGAGGGTGTAAAGCGGCATCAACACAGCAGGGAAAAGCAGCCAAGCCCGATTCTAAACATAAATTACTTTAAAAAACCCACAAAACAAAGACAGTGAAAGAGAGAGAAATTCTTACAAAATCCGTTCAGGGTCTATGATGCAACCTGGATTGACCATATCAAGACCCACAGCTGGATGAGACATAAGGCTGGACACTCTTGGGGCTGAGAGGGTTGGTGAGGTTGGGTGAGCAAATTCAGATACTTTAAAGTAACACTGCGGGGAACACACCCCATGGGTCTCAAATCTCCAGGTACAAGGGAATCTTCCTACATCAAAACATGCATGGGAAACCCAGAAGATGGTATGCCATGAGATCGGGAAAGGTTTCTAAAACGCACCTCATTTCTCCTCTCCTTGTGCTCGGGTTCGCCATTCCAGCCACTTGACTAACCATCTCCCTACTTGGAGAATCAGCACCTTTAACCTCCTGATTGTACAGGTTGCAATTTGTCCTGAGGATGAACGGGAAGACGCGGAACCAACGAGAGACGAGCCCTAGGTGTTGGGACAGGCATAGGTCACTCCATTTTCCCATCAGGAAGAAGAATGAACCACAGGCTCAGCCTGCCCCCCAGAACCAAAATAGGGCCTGAAGCAATCCTGCGCTTTTGCGGCCAGCTCCCAAAAAAGCGAGGAGACAAATGGAGCTCAGGGGCACTGCAATTCACAAACGTGCAGAGTTATAAATGAGAACTCTCGTCCACAAATATATTGAGGGAAGGCAACGAAGAGGATTTGAAAGCAAGGCAGATTTGCAGGAAACAGATTTCAGGAGGTAGATTCGACTCGCCTTTAAAGCACATGAAAAGCGGCAAAACGTTGAAAATGATGCCCTTTTTGGCCAACCAAGCAAGCCGGAAGGGCAAATCAGCGCTACAAAGAAGTCTCGCTTGCCCTCGGTCAAAAGGGCCATACTGAACAAAGTGTAAAAACTAGAAAATCAGGACAGGCCATGGAGACATGGGAGCCTTGCTACGCTGATGGGCGGGATGTAAATTGCCAACAGGCACTCTGGAGAAGAGTACGGTGTGTCCTGAAACAAGTAATAAACACAGCGTAGAGAGCATAGGGCACTTCCACTCATGGGCGTATAAATTGGGAAAACTAAAAATCAACAAGACACAGGCACCCCAAACTTTACGGCTGCTCTGTTTACAAGAACCTCCGCTTCGGTACACCTTCAATATCCCAGGAAATAGAAAAATGGATAAAGAAATGGTGGTACTTGGCACAATGCAATATCACTAAGCCATGAAATCAATGTCATAAGGCTAGTTAGCAGCATGATGAGTGGATTTAGGTACGATGATTCTAAGTGAAATAAGTCACACAGAAAAAGGCACTTATCCTAAGATATCGCTTATAGAGGGAATGTCAAAATCGCTACACTTGAACTGAATTACAAAACAGAACAGAGGCACACCTTTAGAAGACACACTATGGCTGCTTAACCGGAAAGGTGAGGTGGGGTGATGCATAAAACAAGGGTTTCAAATTAGCTCAGAGACCTCTCCATAAGCCAAATATGTAATAGACAAGGCCTATTCCCTGCTCAGTGAACTGGACTCAACACACCCTAGTCACCACACAAGAATATATCTGACTAGTAAGAATCTGAAAACCTATGTATCGATATCTCTCTGCAAGTGAATCAAGAGGGTGTAAAGCGGCATCAACACAGCAGGGAAAAGCAGCCAAACCCCATTCTAAACATACATTACTTTAAAAAACCCACAAAGCAAAGACAGTGAAAGAGAGAGAAATTCTTACAAAATCCGTTCAGGGTCTCTGATGCAACCTGGATTGACCATATCTAGACCCACAGCTGGATGAGACATAAGGCTGGACACTCTTGGGGCTGAGAGGATTGGTGAGGTTGGGTGAGCAAATGCAGATACTTTAAAGTAATACCGCGGGGTACCCACCCCATGGGTCTCAAATCTCCAGGTACAAGGGAATCTTCCTACATCAAAACATGCATGGGAAACCCAGAAGATGGTATGCCATGATATCGGGAATGGTTTCTAAAACGCACCTCATTTCTCCTCTCCTTGTGCTCGGGTTCGCCATTCCAGCCGCTTGACTAACCATCTCCCTACTTGGAGAATCACCACCTTTAACCTCCTGTTTCGTCCAGGTTGCAATTTGTCCTGAGGATGAACGGGAAGACGGGGAACCAACGAGAGACTAGCCCTAGGTGTTGGGACAGGCACAGGTCACTCCATTTTCCCATCAGGAAGAAGAATGAACCACAGGCTCAGCCTGCCCCCCAGAACCAAAATAGGGCCTGAAGCAATCCTGCGCTTTTGCGGCCAGCTCCCAAAAAAGCGAGGAGACAAATGGAGCTCAGGGGCACTGCAATTCACAAACGTGCAGAGTTATAAATGAGAACTCTCGTCCACAAATATATTGAGGGAAGGCAACGAAGAGGATTTGAAAGCAAGGCAGATTTGCAGGAAACAGATTTCAGGAGGTAGATTCGACTCGCCTTTAAAGCACATGAAAAGCGGCAAAACGTTGACAATGATGCCCTTGGCCAAAAAGGGCGTATGCGTTTTTTCCTGAATATATTCAGGAAAAAACGCATACGCCCTTTTTGGCCAACCAAGCAAGCCGGAAGGGCAAATCAGCGCTACAAAGAAGTCTCGCTTGCCCTCGGTCAAAAGGGCCATGCTGAACAAAGTGTAAAAACCAGAAAAGCAGGACAGGCCATGGAGACATGGAAGCCTTGCTACGCTGATGGGCGGGATGTAAATTGCCAACAGGCACTCTGGAGAAGAGTACGGTGTGTCCTGAAACAAGTAATAAACACAGCGTAGAGAGCATAGGGCACTTCCACTCATGGGTGTATAAATTGGGAAAACTAAAAATCAACAAGACACAGGCACCCTAAAGTTTACGGCTGCTCTGTTTCCAAGAACCTCCGCTTCGGTACACCTTCAATATCCCAGGAAAGAGAAAAATGGATAAAGAAATGGTGGTACTTGGCACAATGGAATATCACTCAGCCATGAAATCAATGTCATAAGGCTAGTTAGCAGCATGATGAGTGGATTTAGGTACGATGACTCTAAGTGAAATAAGTCACACAGAAAAAGACACTTATCCTAAGATATCGCTTATAGAGGGAATGTCAAAATCGCTACACTTGAACTGAATTACAAAACAGAACAGAGTCACACCTTTAGAAGACACACTATGGCTGCTTAACGGGAAAGGTGAGGTGGGGTGATGCATAAAACAAGGGTTTGGAATTAGCTCAGACACCGCTCCATAAGCCAAATATGTAATAGACAAGGCCTACTCCCTGCTCAGTGAACTGGACTCAACACCCCCTAGTCACCGCCCAAGAATATATCTGACTAGTATGAATCTGAAAACCAATGTATCGATATCTCTCTGCAAGTGAATCAAGAGGGTGTAAAGCGGCATAAACACAGCAGGGAAAAGCAGCCAAACCCCATTCTAAACATACATTACTTTAAAAAACCCACAAAGCAAAGACAGTGAAAGAGAGAGAAATTCTTACAAAATCCGTTCAGGGTCTCTGATGCAACCTGGATTGACCATATCTAGACCCACAGCTGGATGAGACATAAGGCTGGACACTCTTGGGGCTGAGAGGATTGGTGAGGTTGGGTGAGCAAATGCAGATACTTTAAAGTAATACCGCGGGGTACCCACCCCATGGGTCTCAAATCTCCAGGTACAAGGGAATCTTCCTACATCAAAACATGCATGGGAAACCCAGAAGATGGTATGCCGTGAGATCGGGAAAGGTTTCTAAAACGCACCTCATTTCTCCTCTCCTTGTGCTCGGGTTCGCCATTCCAGCCGCTTGACTAACCATCTCCCTACTTGGAGAATCAGCACCTTTAACCTACTGTTTCGTCCAGGTTGCAATTTGTCCTGAGGATGAACGGGAAGACGGGGAACCAACGAAAGACTAGCCCTAGGTGTTGGGACAGGCACAGGTCACTCCATTTTCCCATCAGGAAGAAGAATGAACCACAGGCTCAGCCTGCCCCCCAGAACCAAAATAGGGCCTGAAGCAATCCTGCGCTTTTGCGGCCAGCTCCCAAAAAAGCGAGGAGACAAATGGAGCTCAGGGGCACTGCAATTCACAAACGTGCAGAGTTATAAATGAGAACTCTCGTCCACAAATATATTGAGGGAAGGCAACGAAGAGGATTTGAAAGCAAGGCAGATTTGCAGGAAACAGATTTCAGGAGGTAGATTCGACTCGCCTTTAAAGCACATGAAAAGCGGCAAAACGTTGACAATGATGCCCTTGGCCAAAAAGGGCGTATGCGTTTTTTCCTGAATATATTCAGGAAAAAACGCATACGCCCTTTTTGGCCAACCAAGCAAGCCGGAAGGGCAAATCAGCGCTACAAAGAAGTCTCGCTTGCCCTCGATCAAAAGGGCCATGCTGAACAAACTGTAAAAACCAGAAAAGCAGGACAGGCCATGGAGACATGGAAGCCTTGCTACGCTGATGGGCGGGATGTAAATTGCCAACAGGCACTCTGGAGAAGAGTACGGTGTGTCCTGAAACAAGTAATAAACACAGCGTTGAGAGCATAGGGCACTTCCACTCATGGGTGTATAAATTGGGAAAACTAAAAATCAACAAGACACAGGCACCCTAAAGTTTACGGCTGCTCTGTTTCCAAGAACCTCCACTTCGGTACACCTTCAATATCCCAGGAAAGAGAAAAATGGATAAAGAAATGGTGGTACTTGGCACAGTGGAATATCACTCAGCCATGAAATCAATGTCATAAGGCTAGTTAGCAGCATGATGAGTGGATTTAGATACGATGATTCTAAGTGAAATAAGTCACACAGAAAAAGACACTTATCCTAAGATATCGCTTATAGAGGGAATGTCAAAATCGCTACACTTGAACTGAATTACAAAACAGAACAGAGTCACACCTTTAGAAGACACACTATGGCTGCTTAACGGGAAAGGTGAGGTGGGGTGATGCATAAAACAAGGGTTTGGAATTAGCTCAGACACCGCTCCATAAGCCAAATATGTAATAGACAAGGCCTACTCCCTGCTCAGTGAACTGGACTCAACACCCCCTAGTCACCGCCCAAGAATATATCTGACTAGTATGAATCTGAAAACCAATGTATCGATATCTCTCTGCAAGTGAATCAAGAGGGTGTAAAGCGGCATAAACACAGCAGGGAAAAGCCGCCAAACCCCATTCTAAACATACATTACTTTAAAAAACCCACAAAGCAAAGACAGTGAAAGAGAGAGAAATTCTTACAAAATCCGTTCAGGGTCTCTGATGCAACCTGGATTGACCATATCTAGACCCACAGCTGGATGAGACATAAGGCTGGACACTCTTGGGGCTGAGAGGATTGGTGAGGTTGGGTGAGCAAATGCAGATACTTTAAAGTAATACCGCGGGGTACCCACCCCATGGGTCTCAAATCTCCAGGTACAAGGGAATCTTCCTACATCAAAACATGCATGGGAAACCCAGAAGATGGTATGCCGTGAGATCGGGAAAGGTTTCTAAAACGCACCTCATTTCTCCTCTCCTTGTGCTCGGGTTCGCCATTCCAGCCGCTTGACTAACCATCTCCCTACTTGGAGAATCAGCACCTTTAACCTACTGTTTCGTCCAGGTTGCAATTTGTCCTGAGGATGAACGGGAAGACGGGGAACCAACGAAAGACTAGCCCTAGGTGTTGGGACAGGCACAGGTCACTCCATTTTCCCATCAGGAAGAAGAATGAACCACAGGCTCAGCCTGCCCCCCAGAACCAAAATAGGGCCTGAAGCAATCCTGCGCTTTTGCGGCCAGCTCCCAAAAAAGCGAGGAGACAAATGGAGCTCAGGGGCACTGCAATTCACAAACGTGCAGAGTTATAAATGAGAACTCTCGTCCACAAATATATTGAGGGAAGGCAACGAAGAGGATTTGAAAGCAAGGCAGATTTGCAGGAAACAGATTTCAGGAGGTAGATTCGACTCGCCTTTAAAGCACATGAAAAGCGGCAAAACGTTGACAATGATGCCCTTGGCCAAAAAGGGCGTATGCGTTTTTTCCTGAATATATTCAGGAAAAAACGCATACGCCCTTTTTGGCCAACCAAGCAAGCCGGAAGGGCAAATCAGCGCTACAAAGAAGTCTCGCTTGCCCTCGATCAAAAGGGCCATGCTGAACAAACTGTAAAAACCAGAAAAGCAGGACAGGCCATGGAGACATGGAAGCCTTGCTACGCTGATGGGCGGGATGTAAATTGCCAACAGGCACTCTGGAGAAGAGTACGGTGTGTCCTGAAACAAGTAATAAACACAGCGTTGAGAGCATAGGGCACTTCCACTCATGGGTGTATAAATTGGGAAAACTAAAAATCAACAAGACACAGGCACCCTAAAGTTTACGGCTGCTCTGTTTCCAAGAACCTCCACTTCGGTACACCTTCAATATCCCAGGAAAGAGAAAAATGGATAAAGAAATGGTGGTACTTGGCACAGTGGAATATCACTCAGCCATGAAATCAATGTCATAAGGCTAGTTAGCAGCATGATGAGTGGATTTAGATACGATGATTCTAAGTGAAATAAGTCACACAGAAAAAGACACTTATCCTAAGATATCGCTTATAGAGGGAATGTCAAAATCGCTACACTTGAACTGAATTACAAAACAGAACAGAGTCACACCTTTAGAAGACACACTATGGCTGCTTAACGGGAAAGGTGAGGTGGGGTGATGCATAAAACAAGGGTTTGAAATTAGCTCAGAGACCGCTCCATAAGCCAAATATGTAATAGACAAGGCCTACTCCCTGCTCAGTGAACTGGACTCAACACACCCTAGTCACCACACAAGAATATATCTGACTAGTAAGAATCTGAAAACCTATGTATCGATATCTCTCTGCAAGTGAATCAAGAGGGTGTAAAGCGGCATCAACACAGCAGGGAAAAGCACCCAAGCCCGATTCTAAACATAAATTACTTTAAAAAACCCACAAAACAAAGACAGTGAAAGAGAGAGAAATTCTTACAAAATCCGTTCAGGGTCTATGATGCAACCTGGATTGACCATATCAAGACCCACAGCTGGATGAGACATAAGGCTGGACACTCTTGGGGCTGAGAGGGTTGGTGAGGTTGGGTGAGCAAATGCAGATACTTTAAAGTAACACTGCGGGGAACACACCCCATGGGTCTCAAATCTCCAGGTACAAGGGAATCTTCCTACATCAAAACATGCATGGGAAACCCAGAAGATGGTATGCCATGAGATCGGGAAAGGTTTCTAAAACGCACCTCATTTCTCCTCTCCTTGTGCTCGGGTTCGCCATTCCAGCCGCTTGACTAACCATCTCCCTACTTGGAGAATCAGCACCTTTAACCTCCTGATTGTACAGGTTGCAATTTGTCCTGAGGATGAACGGGAAGACGCGGAACCAACGAGAGACGAGCCCTAGGTGTTGGGACAGGCATAGGTCACTCCATTTTCCCATCAGGAAGAAGAATGAACCACAGGCTCAGCCTGCCCCCCAGAACCAAAATAGGGCCTGAAGCAATCCTACGCTTTTGCGGCCAGCTCCCAAAAAAGCGAGGAGACAAATGGAGCTCAGGGGCACTGCAATTCACAAACGTGCAGAGTTATAAATGAGAACTCTCGTCCACAAATATATTGAGGGAAGGCAACGAAGAGGATTTGAAAGCAAGGCAGATTTGCAGGAAACAGATTTCAGGAGGTAGATTCGACTCGCCTTTAAAGCACATGAAAAGCGGCAAAAGGTTGACAATGATGCCCTTGGCCAAAAAGGGCGTATGCGTTTTTTCCTGAATATATTCAGGAAAAAACGCATACGCCCTTTTTGGCCAACCAAGCAAGCCGGAAGGGCAAATCAGCGCTACAAAGAAGTCTCGCTTGCCCTCGGTCAAAAGGGCCATGCTGAACAAACAGTAAAAACCAGAAAAGCAGGACAGGCCATGGAGACATGGGAGCCTTGCTACGCTGATGGGCGGGATATAAATTGCCAACAGGCACTCTGGAGAAGAGTACGGTGTGTCCTGAAACAAGTAATAAACACAGCGTAGAGAGCATAGGGCACTTCCACTCATGGGTGTATAAATTGGGAAAACTAAAAATCAACAAGACACAGGCACCCTAAAGTTTACGGCTGCTCTGTTTCCAAGAACCTCCGCTTCGGTACACCTTCAATATCCCAGGAAAGAGAAAAATGGATAAAGAAATGGTGGTACTTGGCACAATGCAATATCACTCAGCCATGAAATCAATGTCATAAGGCTAGTTAGCAGCATGATGAGTGGATTTAGGTACGATGACTCTAAGTGAAATAAGTCACACAGAAAAAGACACTTATCCTAAGATATCGCTTATAGAGGGAATGTCAAAATCGCTACACTTGAACTGAATTACAAAACAGAACAGAGTCACACCTTTAGAAGACACACTATGGCTGCTTAACGGGAAAGGTGAGGTGGGGTGATGCATAAAACAAGGGTTTGGAATTAGCTCAGACACCGCTCCATAAGCCAAATATGTAATAGACAAGGCCTACTCCCTGCTCAGTGAACTGGACTCAACACCCCCTAGTCACCGCCCAAGAATATATCTGACTAGTATGAATCTGAAAACCAATGTATCGATATCTCTCTGCAAGTGAATCAAGAGGGTGTAAAGCGGCATAAACACAGCAGGGAAAAGCAGCCAAACCCCATTCTAAACATACATTACTTTAAAAAACCCACAAAGCAAAGACAGTGAAAGAGAGAGAAATTCTTACAAAATCCGTTCAGGGTCTCTGATGCAACCTGGATTGACCATATCTAGACCCACAGCTGGATGAGACATAAGGCTGGACACTCTTGGGGCTGAGAGGATTGGTGAGGTTGGGTGAGCAAATGCAGATACTTTAAAGTAATACCGCGGGGTACCCACCCCATGGGTCTCAAATCTCCAGGTACAAGGGAATCTTCCTACATCAAAACATGCATGGGAAACCCAGAAGATGGTATGCCGTGAGATCGGGAAAGGTTTCTAAAACGCACCTCATTTCTCCTCTCCTTGTGCTCGGGTTCGCCATTCCAGCCGCTTGACTAACCATCTCCCTACTTGGAGAATCAGCACCTTTAACCTACTGTTTCGTCCAGGTTGCAATTTGTCCTGAGGATGAACGGGAAGACGGGGAACCAACGAAAGACTAGCCCTAGGTGTTGGGACAGGCACAGGTCACTCCATTTTCCCATCAGGAAGAAGAATGAACCACAGGCTCAGCCTGCCCCCCAGAACCAAAATAGGGCCTGAAGCAATCCTGCGCTTTTGCGGCCAGCTCCCAAAAAAGCGAGGAGACAAATGGAGCTCAGGGGCACTGCAATTCACAAACGTGCAGAGTTATAAATGAGAACTCTCGTCCACAAATATATTGAGGGAAGGCAACGAAGAGGATTTGAAAGCAAGGCAGATTTGCAGGAAACAGATTTCAGGAGGTAGATTCGACTCGCCTTTAAAGCACATGAAAAGCGGCAAAACGTTGACAATGATGCCCTTGGCCAAAAAGGGCGTATGCGTTTTTTCCTGAATATATTCAGGAAAAAACGCATACGCCCTTTTTGGCCAACCAAGCAAGCCGGAAGGGCAAATCAGCGCTACAAAGATGTCTCGCTTGCCCTCGGTCAAAAGGGCCATGCTGAACAAACAGTAAAAACCACAAAAGCAGGACAGGCCATGGAGACATGGGAGCCTTGCTACGCTGATGGGCGGGATGTAAATTGCCAACAGGCACTCTGGAGAAGAGTACGGTGTGTCCTGAAACAAGTAATAAACACAGCGTAGAGAGCATAGGGCACTTCCACTCATGGGCGTATAAATTGGGAAAACTAAAAATCAACAAGACACAGGCACCCTAAAGTTTACGGCTGCTCTGTTTCCAAGAACCTCCACTTCGGTACACCTTCAATATCCCAGGAAAGAGAAAAATGGATAAAGAAATGGTGGTACTTGGCACAATGGAATATCACTCAGCCATGAAATCAATGTCATAAGGCTAGTTAGCAGCATGATGAGTGGATTTAGGTACGATGACTCTAAGTGAAATAAGTCACACAGAAAAAGACACTTATCCTAAGATATCGCTTATAGAGGGAATGTCAAAATCGCTACACTTGAACTGAATTACAAAACAGAACAGAGTCACACCTTTAGAAGACACACTATGGCTGCTTAACGGGAAAGGTGAGGTGGGGTGATGCATAAAACAAGGGTTTGGAATTAGCTCAGACACCGCTCCATAAGCCAAATATGTAATAGACAAGGCCTACTCCCTGCTCAGTGAACTGGACTCAACACCCCCTAGTCACCGCCCAAGAATATATCTGACTAGTATGAATCTGAAAACCAATGTATCGATATCTCTCTGCAAGTGAATCAAGAGGGTGTAAAGCGGCATAAACACAGCAGGGAAAAGCAGCCAAACCCCATTCTAAACATACATTACTTTAAAAATCCCACAAAGCAAAGACAGTGAAAGAGAGAGAAATTCTTACAAAATCCGTTCAGGGTCTCTGATGCAACCTGGATTGACCATATCTAGACCCACAGCTGGATGAGACATAAGGCTGGACACTCTTGGGGCTGAGAGGATTGGTGAGGTTGGGTGAGCAAATGCAGATACTTTAAAGTAATACCGCGGGGTATCCACCCCATGGGTCTCAAATCTCCAGGTACAAGGGAATCTTCCTACATCAAAACATGCATGGGAAACCCAGAAGATGGTATGCCGTGAGATCGGGAAAGGTTTCTAAAACGCACCTCATTTCTCCTCTCCTTGTGCTCGGATTCGCGATTCCAGCCGCTTGACTAACCATCTCCCTACTTGGAGAATCAGCACCTTTAACCTACTGTTTCGTCCAGGATGCAATTTGTCCTGAGGATGAACGGGAAGACGGGGAACCAACGAAAGACTAGCCCTAGGTGTTGGGACAGGCACAGGTCACTCCATTTTCCCATCAGGAAGAAGAATGAACCACAGGCTCAGCCTGCCCCCCAGAACCAAAATAGGGCCTGAAGCAATCCTGCGCTTTTGCGGCCAGCTCCCAAAAAAGCGAGGAGACAAATGGAGCTCAGGGGCACTGCAATTCACAAACGTGCAGAGTTATAAATGAGAACTCTCGTCCACAAATATATTGAGGGAAGGCAACGAAGAGGATTTGAAAGCAAGGCAGATTTGCAGGAAACAGATTTCAGGAGGTAGATTCGACTCGCCTTTAAAGCACATGAAAAGCGGCAAAACGTTGACAATGATGCCCTTGGCCAAAAAGGGCGTATGCGTTTTTTCCTGAATATATTCAGGAAAAAACGCATACGCCCTTTTTGGCCAACCAAGCAAGCCGGAAGGGCAAATCAGCGCTACAAAGAAGTCTCGCTTGCCCTCGGTCAAAAGGGCCATGCTGAACAAAGTGTAAAAACCAGAAAAGCAGGACAGGCCATGGAGACATGGAAGCCTTGCTACGCTGATGGGCGGGATGTAAATTGCCAACAGGCACTCTGGAGAAGAGTACGGTGTGTCCTGAAACAAGTAATAAACACAGCGTAGAGAGCATAGGGCACTTCCACTCATGGGCGTATAAATTGGGAAAACTAAAAATCAACAAGACACAGGCACCCTAAAGTTTACGGCTGCTCTGTTTCCAAGAACCTCCACTTCGGTACACCTTCAATATCCCAGGAAAGAGAAAAATGGATAAAGAAATGGTGGTACTTGGCACAATGGAATATCACTCAGCCATGAAATCAATGTCATAAGGCTAGTTAGCAGCATGATGAGTGGATTTAGGTACGATGACTCTAAGTGAAATAAGTCACACAGAAAAAGACACTTATCCTAAGATATCGCTTATAGAGGGAATGTCAAAATCGCTACACTTGAACTGAATTACAAAACAGAACAGAGTCACACCTTTAGAAGACACACTATGGCTGCTTAACGGGAAAGGTGAGGTGGGGTGATGCATAAAACAAGGGTTTGGAATTAGCTCAGACACCGCTCCATAAGCCAAGTATGTAATAGACAAGGCCTACTCCCTGCTCAGTGAACTGGACTCAACACCCCCTAGTCACCGCACAAGAATATATCTGACTAGTATGAATCTGAAAACCAATGTATCGATATCTCTCTGCAAGTGAATCAAGAGGGTGTAAAGCGGCATAAACACAGCAGGGAAAAGCAGCCAAACCCCATTCTAAACATACATTACTTTAAAAAACCCACAAAGCAAAGACAGTGAAAGAGAGAGAAATTCTTACAAAATCCGTTCAGGGTCTCTGATGCAACCTGGATTGACCATATCTAGACCCACAGCTGGATGAGACATAAGGCTGGACACTCTTGGGGCTGAGAGGATTGGTGAGGTTGGGTGAGCAAATGCAGATACTTTAAAGTAATACCGCGGGGTACCCACCCCATGGGTCTCAAATCTCCAGGTACAAGGGCATCTTCCTACATCAAAACATGCATGGGAAACCCAGAAGATGGTATGCCGTGAGATCGGGAAAGGTTTCTAAAACGCACCTCATTTCTCCTCTCCTTGTGCTCGGGTTCGCCATTCCAGCCGCTTGACTAACCATCTCCCTACTTGGAGAATCAGCACCTTTAACCTACTGTTTCGTCCAGGTTGCAATTTGTCCTGAGGATGAACGGGAAGACGGGGAACCAACGAAAGACTAGCCCTAGGTGTTGGGACAGGCACAGGTCACTCCATTTTCCCATCAGGAAGAAGAATGAACCACAGGCTCAGCCTGCCCCCCAGAACCAAAATAGGGCCTGAAGCAATCCTGCGCTTTTGCGGCCAGCTCCCAAAAAAGCGAGGAGACAAATGGAGCTCAGGGGCACTGCAATTCACAAACGTGCAGAGTTATAAATGAGAACTCTCGTCCACAAATATATTGAGGGAAGGCAACGAAGAGGATTTGAAAGCAAGGCAGATTTGCAGGAAACAGATTTCAGGAGGTAGATTCGACTCGCCTTTAAAGCACATGAAAAGCGGCAAAACGTTGACAATGATGCCCTTGGCCAAAAAGGGCGTATGCGTTTTTTCCTGAATATATTCAGGAAAAAACGCATACGCCCTTTTTGGCCAACCAAGCAAGCGGGAAGGGCAAATCAGCGCTACAAAGAAGTCTCGCTTGCCCTCGGTCAAAAGGGCCATGCTGAACAAAGTGTAAAAACCAGAAAAGCAGGACAGGCCATGGAGACATGGAAGCCTTGCTACGCTGATGGGCGGGATGTAAATTGCCAACAGGCACTCTGGAGAAGAGTACGGTGTGTCCTGAAACAAGTAATAAACACAGCGTAGAGAGCATAGGGCACTTCCACTCATGGGCGTATAAATTGGGAAAACTAAAAATCAACAAGACACAGGCACCCTAAAGTTTACGGCTGCTCTGTTTCCAAGAACCTCCACTTCGGTACACCTTCAATATCCCAGGAAAGAGAAAAATGGATAAAGAAATGGTGGTACTTGGCACAATGGAATATCACTCAGCCATGAAATCAATGTCATAAGGCTAGTTAGCAGCATGATGAGTGGATTTAGGTACGATGACTCTAAGTGAAATAAGTCACACAGAAAAAGACACTTATCCTAAGATATCGCTTATAGAGGGAATGTCAAAATCGCTACACTTGAACTGAATTACAAAACAGAACAGAGTCACACCTTTAGAAGACACACTATGGCTGCTTAACGGGAAAGGTGAGGTGGGGTGATGCATAAAACAAGGGTTTGGAATTAGCTCAGACACCGCTCCATAAGCCAAGTATGTAATAGACAAGGCCTACTCCCTGCTCAGTGAACTGGACTCAACACCCCCTAGTCACCGCACAAGAATATATCTGACTAGTATGAATCTGAAAACCTATGTATCGATATCTCTCTGCAAGTGAATCAAGAGGGTGTAAAGCGGCATAAACACAGCAGGGAAAAGCAGCCAAACCCCATTCTAAACATACATTACTTTAAAAAACCCACAAAGCAAAGACAGTGAAAGAGAGAGAAATTCTTACAAAATCCGTTCAGGGTCTCTGATGCAACCTGGATTGACCATATCTAGACCCACAGCTGGATGAGACATAAGGCTGGACACTCTTGGGGCTGAGAGGATTGGTGAGGTTGGGTGAGCAAATGCAGATACTTTAAAGTAATACCGCGGGGTACCCACCCCATGGGTCTCAAATCTCCAGGTACAAGGGCATCTTCCTACATCAAAACATGCATGGGAAACCCAGAAGATGGTATGCCATGAGATCGGGAAAGGTTTCTAAAACGCACCTCATTTCTCCTCTCCTTGTGCTCGGGTTCGCCATTCCAGCCGCTTGACTAACCATCTCCCTACTTGGAGAATCAGCACCTTTAACCTCCTGATTGTACAGGTTGCAATTTGTCCTGAGGATGAACGGGAAGACGCGGAACCAACGAGAGACGAGCCCTAGGTGTTGGGACAGGCATAGGTCACTCCATTTTCCCATCAGGAAGAAGAATGAACCACAGGCTCAGCCTGCCCCCCAGAACCAAAATAGGGCCTGAAGCAATCCTGCGCTTTTGCGGCCAGCTCCCAAAAAAGCGAGGAGACAAATGGAGCTCAGGGGCACTGCAATTCACAAACGTGCAGAGTTATAAATGAGAACTCTCGTCCACAAATATATTGAGGGAAGGCAACGAAGAGGATTTGAAAGCAAGGCAGATTTGCAGGAAACAGATTTCAGGAGGTAGATTCGACTCGCCTTTAAAGCACATGAAAAGCGGCAAAAGGTTGACAATGATGCCCTTGGCCAAAAAGGGCGTATGCGTTTTTTCCTGAATATATTCAGGAAAAAACGCATACGCCCTTTTTGGCCAACCAAGCAAGCCGGAAGGGCAAATCAGCGCTACAAAGAAGTCTCGCTTGCCCTCGGTCAAAAGGGCCATGCTGAACAAACAGTAAAAACCAGAAAAGCAGGACAGGCCATGGAGACATGGGAGCCTTGCTACGCTGATGGGCGGGATATAAATTGCCAACAGGCACTCTGGAGAAGAGTACGGTGTGTCCTGAAACAAGTAATAAACACAGCGTAGAGAGCATAGGGCACTTCCACTCATGGGTGTATAAATTGGGAAAACTAAAAATCAACAAGACACAGGCACCCTAAAGTTTACGGCTGCTCTGTTTCCAAGAACCTCCGCTTCGGTACACCTTCAATATCCCAGGAAAGAGAAAAATGGATAAAGAAATGGTGGTACTTGGCACAATGGAATATCACTCAGCCATGAAATCAATGTCATAAGGCTAGTTAGCAGCATGATGAGTGGATTTAGGTACGATGACTCTAAGTGAAATAAGTCACACAGAAAAAGACACTTATCCTAAGATATCGCTTATAGAGGGAATGTCAAAATCGCTACACTTGAACTGAATTACAAAACAGAACAGAGTCACACCTTTAGAAGACACACTATGGCTGCTTAACGGGAAAGGTGAGGTGGGGTGATGCATAAAACAAGGGTTTGGAATTAGCTCAGACACCGCTCCATAAGCCAAATATGTAATAGACAAGGCCTACTCCCTGCTCAGTGAACTGGACTCAACACCCCCTAGTCACCGCCCAAGAATATATCTGACTAGTATGAATCTGAAAACCAATGTATCGATATCTCTCTGCAAGTGAATCAAGAGGGTGTAAAGCGGCATAAACACAGCAGGGAAAAGCAGCCAAACCCCATTCTAAACATACATTACTTTAAAAAACCCACAAAGCAAAGACAGTGAAAGAGAGAGAAATTCTTACAAAATCCGTTCAGGGTCTCTGATGCAACCTGGATTGACCATATCTAGACCCACAGCTGGATGAGACATAAGGCTGGACACTCTTGGGGCTGAGAGGATTGGTGAGGTTGGGTGAGCAAATGCAGATACTTTAAAGTAATACCGCGGGGTACCCACCCCATGGGTCTCAAATCTCCAGGTACAAGGGAATCTTCCTACATCAAAACATGCATGGGAAACCCAGAAGATGGTATGCCGTGAGATCGGGAAAGGTTTCTAAAACGCACCTCATTTCTCCTCTCCTTGTGATCGGGTTCGCCATTCCAGCCGCTTGACTAACCATCTCCCTACTTGGAGAATCAGCACCTTTAACCTACTGTTTCGTCCAGGTTGCAATTTGTCCTGAGGATGAACGGGAAGACGGGGAACCAACGAAAGACTAGCCCTAGGTGTTGGGACAGGCACAGGTCACTCCATTTTCCCATCAGGAAGAAGAATGAACCACAGGCTCAGCCTGCCCCCCAGAACCAAAATAGGGCCTGAAGCAATCCTGCGCTTTTGCGGCCAGCTCCCAAAAAAGCGAGGAGACAAATGGAGCTCAGGGGCACTGCAATTCACAAACGTGCAGAGTTATAAATGAGAACTCTCGTCCACAAATATATTGAGGGAAGGCAACGAAGAGGATTTGAAAGCAAGGCAGATTTGCAGGAAACAGATTTCAGGAGGTAGATTCGACTCGCCTTTAAAGCACATGAAAAGCGGCAAAACGTTGACAATGATGCCCTTGGCCAAAAAGGGCGTATGCGTTTTTTCCTGAATATATTCAGGAAAAAACGCATACGCCCTTTTTGGCCAACCAAGCAAGCCGGAAGGGCAAATCAGCGCTACAAAGAAGTCTCGCTTGCCCTCGATCAAAAGGGCCATGCTGAACAAACTGTAAAAACCAGAAAAGCAGGACAGGCCATGGAGACATGGAAGCCTTGCTACGCTGATGGGCGGGATGTAAATTGCCAACAGGCACTCTGGAGAAGAGTACGGTGTGTCCTGAAACAAGTAATAAACACAGCGTTGAGAGCATAGGGCACTTCCACTCATGGGTGTATAAATTGGGAAAACTAAAAATCAACAAGACACAGGCACCCTAAAGTTTACGGCTGCTCTGTTTCCAAGAACCTCCACTTCGGTACACCTTCAATATCCCAGGAAAGAGAAAAATGGATAAAGAAATGGTGGTACTTGGCACAGTGGAATATCACTCAGCCATGAAATCAATGTCATAAGGCTAGTTAGCAGCATGATGAGTGGATTTAGATACGATGATTCTAAGTGAAATAAGTCACACAGAAAAAGACACTTATCCTAAGATATCGCTTATAGAGGGAATGTCAAAATCGCTACACTTGAACTGAATTACAAAACAGAACAGAGTCACACCTTTAGAAGACACACTATGGCTGCTTAACGGGAAAGGTGAGGTGGGGTGATGCATAAAACAAGGGTTTGAAATTAGCTCAGACACCGCTCCATAAGCCAAATATGTAATAGACAAGGCCTACTTCCTGCTCAGTGAACTGGACTCAACACCCCCTAGTCACCACACAAGAATATATCTGACTAGTAAGAATCTGAAAACCTATGTATCGATATCTCTCTGCAAGTGAATCAAGAGGGTGTAAAGCGGCATCAACACAGCAGGGAAAAGCAGCCAAGCCCGATTCTAAACATAAATTACTTTAAAAAACCCACAAAACAAAGACAGTGAAAGAGTGAGAAATTCTTACAAAATCCGTTCAGGGTCTATGATGCAACCTGGATTGACCATATCAAGACCCACAGCTGGATGAGACATAAGGCTGGACATTCTTGGGGCTGAGAGGGTTGGTGAGGTTGGGTGAGCAAATGCAGATACTTTAAAGTAACACTGCGGGGAACACACCCCATGGGTCTCAAATCTCCAGGTACAAGGGAATCTTCCTACATCAAAACATGCATGGGAAACCCAGAAGATGGTATGCCATGAGATCGGGAAAGGTTTCTAAAACGCACCTCATTTCTCCTCTCCTTGTGCTCGGGTTCGCCATTCCAGCCGCTTGACTAACCATCTCCCTACTTGGAGAATCAGCACCTTTAACCTCCTGATTGTACAGGTTGCAATTTGTCCTGAGGATGAACGGGAAGACGCGGAACCAACGAGAGACGAGCCCTAGGTGTTGGGACAGGCATAGGTCACTCCATTTTCCCATCAGGAAGAAGAATGAACCACAGGCTCAGCCTGCCCCCCAGAACCAAAATAGGGCCTGAAGCAATCCTGCGCTTTTGCGGCCAGCTCCCAAAAAAGCGAGGAGACAAATGGAGCTCAGGGGCACTGCAATTCACAAACGTGCAGAGTTATAAATGAGAACTCTCGTCCACAAATATATTGAGGGAAGGCAACGAAGAGGATTTGAAAGCAAGGCAGATTTGCAGGAAACAGATTTCAGGAGGTAGATTCGACTCGCCTTTAAAGCACATGAAAAGCGGCAAAACGTTGACAATGATGCCCTTGGCCAAAAAGGGCGTATGCGTTTTTTCCTGAATATATTCAGGAAAAAACGCATACGCCCTTTTTGGCCAACCAAGCAAGCCGGAAGGGCAAATCAGCGCTACAAAGAAGTCTCGCTTGCCCTCGGTCAAAAGGGCCATGCTGAACAAACAGTAAAAACCAGAAAAGCAGGACAGGCCATGGAGACATGGGAGCCTTGCTACGCTGATGGGCGGGATGTAAATTGCCAACAGGCACTCTGGAGAAGAGTACGGTGTGTCCTGAAACAAGTAATAAACACAGCGTAGAGAGCATAGGGCACTTCCACTCAAGGGCGTATAAATTGGGAAAACTAAAAATCAACAAGACACAGGCACCCTAAAGTTTACGGCTGCTCTGTTTCCAAGAACCTCCACTTCGGTACACCTTCAATATCCCAGGAAAGAGAAAAATGGATAAAGAAATGGTGGTACTTGGCACAGTGGAATATCACTCAGCCATGAAATCAATGTCATAAGGCTAGTTAGCAGCATGATGAGTGGATTTAGATACGATGATTCTAAGTGAAATAAGTCACACAGAAAAAGACACTTATCCTAAGATATCGCTTATAGAGGGAATGTCAAAATCGCTACACTTGAACTGAATTACAAAACAGAACAGAGTCACACCTTTAGAAGACACACTATGGCTGCTTAACGGGAAAGGTGAGGTGGGGTGATGCATAAAACAAGGGTTTGAAATTAGCTCAGACACCGCTCCATAAGCCAAATATGTAATAGACAAGGCCTACTTCCTGCTCAGTGAACTGGACTCAACACCCCCTAGTCACCACACAAGAATATATCTGACTAGTAAGAATCTGAAAACCTATGTATCGATATCTCTCTGCAAGTGAATCAAGAGGGTGTAAAGCGGCATCAACACAGCAGGGAAAAGCAGCCAAGCCCGATTCTAAACATAAATTACTTTAAAAAACCCACAAAACAAAGACAGTGAAAGAGAGAGAAATTCTTACAAAATCCGTTCAGGGTCTATGATGCAACCTGGATTGACCATATCAAGACCCACAGCTGGATGAGACATAAGGCTGGACATTCTTGGGGCTGAGAGGGTTGGTGAGGTTGGGTGAGCAAATGCAGATACTTTAAAGTAACACTGCGGGGAACACACCCCATGGGTCTCAAATCTCCAGGTACAAGGGAATCTTCCTACATCAAAACATGCATGGGAAACCCAGAAGATGGTATGCCATGAGATCGGGAAAGGTTTCTAAAACGCACCTCATTTCTCCTCTCCTTGTGCTCGGGTTCGCCATTCCAGCCGCTTGACTAACCATCTCCCTACTTGGAGAATCAGCACCTTTAACCTCCTGATTGTACAGGTTGCAATTTGTCCTGAGGATGAACGGGAAGACGCGGAACCAACGAGAGACGAGCCCTAGGTGTTGGGACAGGCATAGGTCACTCCATTTTCCCATCAGGAAGAAGAATGAACCACAGGCTCAGCCTGCCCCCCAGAACCAAAATAGGGCCTGAAGCAATCCTGCGCTTTTGCGGCCAGCTCCCAAAAAAGCGAGGAGACAAATGGAGCTCAGGGGCACTGCAATTCACAAACGTGCAGAGTTATAAATGAGAACTCTCGTCCACAAATATATTGAGGGAAGGCAACGAAGAGGATTTGAAAGCAAGGCAGATTTGCAGGAAACAGATTTCAGGAGGTAGATTCGACTCGCCTTTAAAGCACATGAAAAGCGGCAAAACGTTGACAATGATGCCCTTGGCCAAAAAGGGCGTATGCGTTTTTTCCTGAATATATTCAGGAAAAAACGCATACGCCCTTTTTGGCCAACCAAGCAAGCCGGAAGGGCAAATCAGCGCTACAAAGAAGTCTCGCTTGCCCTCGGTCAAAAGGGCCATGCTGAACAAACAGTAAAAACCAGAAAAGCAGGACAGGCCATGGAGACATGGGAGCCTTGCTACGCTGATGGGCGGGATGTAAATTGCCAACAGGCACTCTGGAGAAGAGTACGGTGTGTCCTGAAACAAGTAATAAACACAGCGTAGAGAGCATAGGGCACTTCCACTCAAGGGCGTATAAATTGGGAAAACTAAAAATCAACAAGACACAGGCACCCTAAAGTTTACGGCTGCTCTGTTTCCAAGAACCTCCACTTCGGTACACCTTCAATATCCCAGGAAAGAGAAAAATGGATAAAGAAATGGTGGTACTTGGCACAGTGGAATATCACTCAGCCATGAAATCAATGTCATAAGGCTAGTTAGCAGCATGATGAGTGGATTTAGATACGATGATTCTAAGTGAAATAAGTCACACAGAAAAAGACACTTATCCTAAGATATCGCTTATAGAGGGAATGTCAAAATCGCTACACTTGAACTGAATTACAAAACAGAACAGAGTCACACCTTTAGAAGACACACTATGGCTGCTTAACGGGAAAGGTGAGGTGGGGTGATGCATAAAACAAGGGTTTGAAATTAGCTCAGATACCGCTCCATAAGCCAAATATGTAATAGACAAGGCCTACTTCCTGCTCAGTGAACTGGACTCAACACCCCCTAGTCACCACACAAGAATATATCTGACTAGTAAGAATCTGAAAACCTATGTATCGATATCTCTCTGCAAGTGAATCAAGAGGGTGTAAAGCGGCATCAACACAGCAGGGAAAAGCAGCCAAGCCCGATTCTAAACATAAATTACTTTAAAAAACCCACAAAACAAAGACAGTGAAAGAGAGAGAAATTCTTACAAAATCCGTTCAGGGTCTATGATGCAACCTGGATTGACCATATCAAGACCCACAGCTGGATGAGACATAAGGCTGGACATTCTTGGGGCTGAGAGGGTTGGTGAGGTTGGGTGAGCAAATGCAGATACTTTAAAGTAACACTGCGGGGAACACACCCCATGGGTCTCAAATCTCCAGGTACAAGGGAATCTTCCTACATCAAAACATGCATGGGAAACCCAGAAGATGGTATGCCATGAGATCGGGAAAGGTTTCTAAAACGCACCTCATTTCTCCTCTCCTTGTGCTCGGGTTCGCCATTCCAGCCGCTTGACTAACCATCTCCCTACTTGGAGAATCAGCACCTTTAACCTCCTGATTGTACAGGTTGCAATTTGTCCTGAGGATGAACGGGAAGACGCGGAACCAACGAGAGACGAGCCCTAGGTGTTGGGACAGGCACAGGTCACTCCATTTTCCCATCAGGAAGAAGAATGAACCACAGGCTCAGCCTGCCCCCCAGAACCAAAATAGGGCCTGAAGCAATCCTGCGCTTTTGCGGCCAGCTCCCAAAAAAGCGAGGAGACAAATGGAGCTCAGGGGCACTGCAATTCACAAACGTGCAGAGTTATAAATGAGAACTCTCGTCCACAAATATATTGAGGGAAGGCAACGAAGAGGATTTGAAAGCAAGGCAGATTTGCAGGAAACAGATTTCAGGAGGTAGATTCGACTCGCCTTTAAAGCACATGAAAAGCGGCAAAACGTTGACAATGATGCCCTTGGCCAAAAAGGGCGTATGCGTTTTTTCCTGAATATATTCAGGAAAAAACGCATACGCCCTTTTTGGCCAACCAAGCAAGCCGGAAGGGCAAATCAGCGCTACAAAGAAGTCTCGCTTGCCCTCGGTCAAAAGGGCCATGCTGAACAAAGTGTAAAAACCAGAAAAGCAGGACAGGCCATGGAGACATGGAAGCCTTGCTACGCTGATGGGCGGGATGTAAATTGCCAACAGGCACTCTGGAGAAGAGTACGGTGTGTCCTGAAACAAGTAATAAACACAGCGTTGAGAGCATAGGGCACTTCCACTCATGGGCGTATAAATTGGGAAAACTAAAAATCAACAAGACACAGGCACCCTAAAGTTTACGGCTGCTCTGTTTCCAAGAACCTCCACTTCGGTACACCTTCAATATCCCAGGAAAGAGAAAAATGGATAAAGAAATGGTGGTACTTGGCACAGTGGAATATCACTCAGCCATGAAATCAATGTCATAAGGCTAGTTAGCAGCATGATGAGTGGATTTAGATACGATGATTCTAAGTGAAATAAGTCACACAGAAAAAGACACTTATCCTAAGATATCGCTTATAGAGGGAATGTCAAAATCGCTACACTTGAACTGAATTACAAAACAGAACAGAGTCACACCTTTAGAAGACACACTATGGCTGCTTAACGGGAAAGGTGAGGTGGGGTGATGCATAAAACAAGGGTTTGAAATTAGCTCAGAGACCGCTCCATAAGCCAAATATGTAATAGACAAGGCCTACTCCCTGCTCAGTGAACTGGACTCAACACACCCTAGTCACCACACAAGAATATATCTGACTAGTAAGAATCTGAAAACCTATGTATCGATATCTCTCTGCAAGTGAATCAAGAGGGTGTAAAGCGGCATCAACACAGCAGGGAAAAGCAGCCAAGCCCGATTCTAAACATAAATTACTTTAAAAAACCCACAAAACAAAGACAGTGAAAGAGAGAGAAATTCTTACAAAATCCGTTCAGGGTCTATGATGCAACCTGGATTGACCATATCAAGACCCACAGCTGGATGAGACATAAGGCTGGACACTCTTGGGGCTGAGAGGGTTGGTGAGGTTGGGTGAGCAAATGCAGATACTTTAAAGTAACACTGCGGGGAACACACCCCATGGGTCTCAAATCTCCAGGTACAAGGGAATCTTCCTACATCAAAACATGCATGGGAAACCCAGAAGATGGTATGCCATGAGATCGGGAAAGGTTTCTAAAACGCACCTCATTTCTCCTCTCCTTGTGCTCGGGTTCGCCATTCCAGCCGCTTGACTAACCATCTCCCTACTTGGAGAATCAGCACCTTTAACCTCCTGATTGTACAGGTTGCAATTTGTCCTGAGGATGAACGGGAAGACGCGGAACCAACGAGAGACGAGCCCTAGGTGTTGGGACAGGCATAGGTCACTCCATTTTCCCATCAGGAAGAAGAATGAACCACAGGCTCAGCCTGCCCCCCAGAACCAAAATAGGGCCTGAAGCAATCCTGCGCTTTTGCGGCCAGCTCCCAAAAAAGCGAGGAGACAAATGGAGCTCAGGGGCACTGCAATTCACAAACGTGCAGAGTTATAAATGAGAACTCTCGTCCACAAATATATTGAGGGAAGGCAACGAAGAGGATTTGAAAGCAAGGCAGATTTGCAGGAAACAGATTTCAGGAGGTAGATTCGACTCGCCTTTAAAGCACATGAAAAGCGGCAAAAGGTTGACAATGATGCCCTTGGCCAAAAAGGGCGTATGCGTTTTTTCCTGAATATATTCAGGAAAAAACGCATACGCCCTTTTTGGCCAACCAAGCAAGCCGGAAGGGCAAATCAGCGCTACAAAGAAGTCTCGCTTGCCCTCGGTCAAAAGGGCCATGCTGAACAAACAGTAAAAACCAGAAAAGCAGGACAGGCCATGGAGACATGGGAGCCTTGCTACGCTGATGGGCGGGATATAAATTGCCAACAGGCACTCTGGAGAAGAGTACGGTGTGTCCTGAAACAAGTAATAAACACAGCGTATAGAGCATAGGGCACTTCCACTCATGGGTGTATAAATTGGGAAAACTAAAAATCAACAAGACACAGGCACCCTAAAGTTTACGGCTGCTCTGTTTCCAAGAACCTCCGCTTCGGTACACCTTCAATATCCCAGGAAAGAGAAAAATGGATAAAGAAATGGTGGTACTTGGCACAATGGAATATCACTCAGCCATGAAATCAATGTCATAAGGCTAGTTAGCAGCATGATGAGTGGATTTAGGTACGATGACTCTAAGTGAAATAAGTCACACAGAAAAAGACACTTATCCTAAGATATCGCTTATAGAGGGAATGTCAAAATCGCTACACTTGAACTGAATTACAAAACAGAACAGAGTCACACCTTTAGAAGACACACTATGGCTGCTTAACGGGAAAGGTGAGGTGGGGTGATGCATAAAACAAGGGTTTGGAATTAGCTCAGACACCGCTCCATAAGCCAAATATGTAATAGACAAGGCCTACTCCCTGCTCAGTGAACTGGACTCAACACCCCCTAGTCACCGCCCAAGAATATATCTGACTAGTATGAATCTGAAAACCAATGTATCGATATCTCTCTGCAAGTGAATCAAGAGGGTGTAAAGCGGCATAAACACAGCAGGGAAAAGCAGCCAAACCCCATTCTAAACATACATTACTTTAAAAAACCCACAAAGCAAAGACAGTGAAAGAGAGAGAAATTCTTACAAAATCCGTTCAGGGTCTCTGATGCAACCTGGATTGACCATATCTAGACCCACAGCTGGATGAGACATAAGGCTGGACACTCTTGGGGCTGAGAGGATTGGTGAGGTTGGGTGAGCAAATGCAGATACTTTAAAGTAATACCGCGGGGTACCCACCCCATGGGTCTCAAATCTCCAGGTACAAGGGAATCTTCCTACATCAAAACATGCATGGGAAACCCAGAAGATGGTATGCCGTGAGATCGGGAAAGGTTTCTAAAACGCACCTCATTTCTCCTCTCCTTGTGCTCGGGTTCGCCATTCCAGCCGCTTGACTAACCATCTCCCTACTTGGAGAATCAGCACCTTTAACCTACTGTTTCGTCCAGGTTGCAATTTGTCCTGAGGATGAACGGGAAGACGGGGAACCAACGAAAGACTAGCCCTAGGTGTTGGGACAGGCACAGGTCACTCCATTTTCCCATCAGGAAGAAGAATGAACCACAGGCTCAGCCTGCCCCCCAGAACCAAAATAGGGCCTGAAGCAATCCTGCGCTTTTGCGGCCAGCTCCCAAAAAAGCGAGGAGACAAATGGAGCTCAGGGGCACTGCAATTCACAAACGTGCAGAGTTATAAATGAGAACTCTCGTCCACAAATATATTGAGGGAAGGCAACGAAGAGGATTTGAAAGCAAGGCAGATTTGCAGGAAACAGATTTCAGGAGGTAGATTCGACTCGCCTTTAAAGCACATGAAAAGCGGCAAAACGTTAACAATGATGCCCTTGGCCAAAAAGGGCGTATGCGTTTTTTCCTGAATATATTCAGGAAAAAACGCATACGCCCTTTTTGGCCAACCAAGCAAGCCGGAAGGGCAAATCAGCGCTACAAAGAAGTCTCGCTTGCCCTCGATCAAAAGGGCCATGCTGAACAAACTGTAAAAACCAGAAAAGCAGGACAGGCCATGGAGACATGGAAGCCTTGCTACGCTGATGGGCGGGATGTAAATTGCCAACAGGCACTCTGGAGAAGAGTACGGTGTGTCCTGAAACAAGTAATAAACACAGCGTAGAGAGCATAGGGCACTTCCACTCATGGGTGTATAAATTGGGAAAACTAAAAATCAACAAGACACAGGCACCCTAAAGTTTACGGCTGCTCTGTTTCCAAGAACCTCCACTTCGGTACACCTTCAATATCCCAGGAAAGAGAAAAATGGATAAAGAAATGGTGGTACTTGGCACAGTGGAATATCACTCAGCCATGAAATCAATGTCATAAGGCTAGTTAGCAGCATGATGAGTGGATTTAGATACGATGATTCTAAGTGAAATAAGTCACACAGAAAAAGACACTTATCCTAAGATATCGCTTATAGAGGGAATGTCAAAATCGCTACACTTGAACTGAATTACAAAACAGAACAGAGTCACACCTTTAGAAGACACACTATGGCTGCTTAACGGGAAAGGTGAGGTGGGGTGATGCATAAAACAAGGGTTTGAAATTAGCTCAGACACCGCTCCATAAGCCAAATATGTAATAGACAAGGCCTACTTCCTGCTCAGTGAACTGGACTCAACACCCCCTAGTCACCACACAAGAATATATCTGACTAGTAAGAATCTGAAAACCTATGTATCGATATCTCTCTGCAAGTGAATCAAGAGGGTGTAAAGCGGCATCAACACAGCAGGGAAAAGCAGCCAAGCCCGATTCTAAACATAAATTACTTTAAAAAACCCACAAAACAAAGACAGTGAAAGAGTGAGAAATTCTTACAAAATCCGTTCAGGGTCTATGATGCAACCTGGATTGACCATATCAAGACCCACAGCTGGATGAGACATAAGGCTGGACATTCTTGGGGCTGAGTGGGTTGGTGAGGTTGGGTGAGCAAATGCAGATACTTTAAAGTAACACTGCGGGGAACACACCCCATGGGTCTCAAATCTCCAGGTACAAGGGAATCTTCCTACATCAAAACATGCATGGGAAACCCAGAAGATGGTATGCCATGAGATCGGGAAAGGTTTCTAAAACGCACCTCATTTCTCCTCTCCTTGTGCTCGGGTTCGCCATTCCAGCCGCTTGACTAACCATCTCCCTACTTGGAGAATCAGCACCTTTAACCTCCTGATTGTACAGGTTGCAATTTGTCCTGAGGATGAACGGGAAGACGCGGAACCAACGAGAGACGAGCCCTAGGTGTTGGGACAGGCATAGGTCACTCCATTTTCCCATCAGGAAGAAGAATGAACCACAGGCTCAGCCTGCCCCCCAGAACCAAAATAGGGCCTGAAGCAATCCTGCGCTTTTGCGGCCAGCTCCCAAAAAAGCGAGGAGACAAATGGAGCTCAGGGGCACTGCAATTCACAAACGTGCAGAGTTATAAATGAGAACTCTCGTCCACAAATATATTGAGGGAAGGCAACGAAGAGGATTTGAAAGCAAGGCAGATTTGCAGGAAACAGATTTCAGGAGGTAGATTCGACTCGCCTTTAAAGCACATGAAAAGCGGCAAAACGTTGACAATGATGCCCTTGGCCAAAAAGGGCGTATGCGTTTTTTCCTGAATATATTCAGGAAAAAACGCATACGCCCTTTTTGGCCAACCAAGCAAGCCGGAAGGGCAAATCAGCGCTACAAAGAAGTCTCGCTTGCCCTCGGTCAAAAGGGCCATGCTGAACAAACAGTAAAAACCAGAAAAGCAGGACAGGCCATGGAGACATGGGAGCCTTGCTACGCTGATGGGCGGGATGTAAATTGCCAACAGGCACTCTGGAGAAGAGTACGGTGTGTCCTGAAACAAGTAATAAACACAGCGTAGAGAGCATAGGGCACTTCCACTCAAGGGCGTATAAATTGGGAAAACTAAAAATCAACAAGACACAGGCACCCTAAAGTTTACGGCTGCTCTGTTTCCAAGAACCTCCACTTCGGTACACCTTCAATATCCCAGGAAAGAGAAAAATGGATAAAGAAATGGTGGTACTTGGCACAGTGGAATATCACTCAGCCATGAAATCAATGTCATAAGGCTAGTTAGCAGCATGATGAGTGGATTTAGATACGATGATTCTAAGTGAAATAAGTCACACAGAAAAAGACACTTATCCTAAGATATCGCTTATAGAGGGAATGTCAAAATCGCTACACTTGAACTGAATTACAAAACAGAACAGAGTCACACCTTTAGAAGACACACTATGGCTGCTTAACGGGAAAGGTGAGGTGGGGTGATGCATAAAACAAGGGTTTGAAATTAGCTCAGACACCGCTCCATAAGCCAAATATGTAATAGACAAGGCCTACTTCCTGCTCAGTGAACTGGACTCAACACCCCCTAGTCACCACACAAGAATATATCTGACTAGTAAGAATCTGAAAACCTATGTATCGATATCTCTCTGCAAGTGAATCAAGAGGGTGTAAAGCGGCATCAACACAGCAGGGAAAAGCAGCCAAGCCCGATTCTAAACATAAATTACTTTAAAAAACCCACAAAACAAAGACAGTGAAAGAGAGAGAAATTCTTACAAAATCCGTTCAGGGTCTATGATGCAACCTGGATTGACCATATCAAGACCCACAGCTGGATGAGACATAAGGCTGGACATTCTTGGGGCTGAGAGGGTTGGTGAGGTTGGGTGAGCAAATGCAGATACTTTAAAGTAACACTGCGGGGAACACACCCCATGGGTCTCAAATCTCCAGGTACAAGGGAATCTTCCTACATCAAAACATGCATGGGAAACCCAGAAGATGGTATGCCATGAGATCGGGAAAGGTTTCTAAAACGCACCTCATTTCTCCTCTCCTTGTGCTCGGGTTCGCCATTCCAGCCGCTTGACTAACCATCTCCCTACTTGGAGAATCAGCACCTTTAACCTCCTGATTGTACAGGTTGCAATTTGTCCTGAGGATGAACGGGAAGACGCGGAACCAACGAGAGACGAGCCCTAGGTGTTGGGACAGGCATAGGTCACTCCATTTTCCCATCAGGAAGAAGAATGAACCACAGGCTCAGCCTGCCCCCCAGAACCAAAATAGGGCCTGAAGCAATCCTGCGCTTTTGCGGCCAGCTCCCAAAAAAGCGAGGAGACAAATGGAGCTCAGGGGCACTGCAATTCACAAACGTGCAGAGTTATAAATGAGAACTCTCGTCCACAAATATATTGAGGGAAGGCAACGAAGAGGATTTGAAAGCAAGGCAGATTTGCAGGAAACAGATTTCAGGAGGTAGATTCGACTCGCCTTTAAAGCACATGAAAAGCGGCAAAACGTTGACAATGATGCCCTTGGCCAAAAAGGGCGTATGCGTTTTTTCCTGAATATATTCAGGAAAAAACGCATACGCCCTTTTTGGCCAACCAAGCAAGCCGGAAGGGCAAATCAGCGCTACAAAGAAGTCTCGCTTGCCCTCGGTCAAAAGGGCCATGCTGAACAAACAGTAAAAACCAGAAAAGCAGGACAGGCCATGGAGACATGGGAGCCTTGCTACGCTGATGGGCGGGATGTAAATTGCCAACAGGCACTCTGGAGAAGAGTACGGTGTGTCCTGAAACAAGTAATAAACACAGCGTAGAGAGCATAGGGCACTTCCACTCAAGGGCGTATAAATTGGGAAAACTAAAAATCAACAAGACACAGGCACCCTAAAGTTTACGGCTGCTCTGTTTCCAAGAACCTCCACTTCGGTACACCTTCAATATCCCAGGAAAGAGAAAAATGGATAAAGAAATGGTGGTACTTGGCACAGTGGAATATCACTCAGCCATGAAATCAATGTCATAAGGCTAGTTAGCAGCATGATGAGTGGATTTAGATACGATGATTCTAAGTGAAATAAGTCACACAGAAAAAGACACTTATCCTAAGATATCGCTTATAGAGGGAATGTCAAAATCGCTACACTTGAACTGAATTACAAAACAGAACAGAGTCACACCTTTAGAAGACACACTATGGCTGCTTAACGGGAAAGGTGAGGTGGGGTGATGCATAAAACAAGGGTTTGAAATTAGCTCAGACACCGCTCCATAAGCCAAATATGTAATAGACAAGGCCTACTTCCTGCTCAGTGAACTGGACTCAACACCCCCTAGTCACCACACAAGAATATATCTGACTAGTAAGAATCTGAAAACCTATGTATCGATATCTCTCTGCAAGTGAATCAAGAGGGTGTAAAGCGGCATCAACACAGCAGGGAAAAGCAGCCAAGCCCGATTCTAAACATAAATTACTTTAAAAAACCCACAAAACAAAGACAGTGAAAGAGAGAGAAATTCTTACAAAATCCGTTCAGGGTCTATGATGCAACCTGGATTGACCATATCAAGACCCACAGCTGGATGAGACATAAGGCTGGACATTCTTGGGGCTGAGAGGGTTGGTGAGGTTGGGTGAGCAAATGCAGATACTTTAAAGTAACACTGCGGGGAACACACCCCATGGGTCTCAAATCTCCAGGTACAAGGGAATCTTCCTACATCAAAACATGCATGGGAAACCCAGAAGATGGTATGCCATGAGATCGGGAAAGGTTTCTAAAACGCACCTCATTTCTCCTCTCCTTGTGCTCGGGTTCGCCATTCCAGCCGCTTGACTAACCATCTCCCTACTTGGAGAATCAGCACCTTTAACCTCCTGATTGTACAGGTTGCAATTTGTCCTGAGGATGAACGGGAAGACGCGGAACCAACGAGAGACGAGCCCTAGGTGTTGGGACAGGCATAGGTCACTCCATTTTCCCATCAGGAAGAAGAATGAACCACAGGCTCAGCCTGCCCCCCAGAACCAAAATAGGGCCTGAAGCAATCCTGCGCTTTTGCGGCCAGCTCCCAAAAAAGCGAGGAGACAAATGGAGCTCAGGGGCACTGCAATTCACAAACGTGCAGAGTTATAAATGAGAACTCTCGTCCACAAATATATTGAGGGAAGGCAACGAAGAGGATTTGAAAGCAAGGCAGATTTGCAGGAAACAGATTTCAGGAGGTAGATTCGACTCGCCTTTAAAGCACATGAAAAGCGGCAAAACGTTGACAATGATGCCCTTGGCCAAAAAGGGCGTATGCGTTTTTTCCTGAATATATTCAGGAAAAAACGCATACGCCCTTTTTGGCCAACCAAGCAAGCCGGAAGGGCAAATCAGCGCTACAAAGAAGTCTCGCTTGCCCTCGGTCAAAAGGGCCATGCTGAACAAACAGTAAAAACCAGAAAAGCAGGACAGGCCATGGAGACATGGGAGCCTTGCTACGCTGATGGGCGGGATGTAAATTGCCAACAGGCACTCTGGAGAAGAGTACGGTGTGTCCTGAAACAAGTAATAAACACAGCGTAGAGAGCATAGGGCACTTCCACTCAAGGGCGTATAAATTGGGAAAACTAAAAATCAACAAGACACAGGCACCCTAAAGTTTACGGCTGCTCTGTTTCCAAGAACCTCCACTTCGGTACACCTTCAATATCCCAGGAAAGAGAAAAATGGATAAAGAAATGGTGGTACTTGGCACAATGGAATATCACTCAGCCATGAAATCAATGTCATAAGGCTAGTTAGCAGCATGATGAGTGGATTTAGGTACGATGACTCTAAGTGAAATAAGTCACACAGAAAAAGACACTTATCCTAAGATATCGCTTATAGAGGGAATGTCAAAATCGCTACACTTGAACTGAATTACAAAACAGAACAGAGTCACACCTTTAGAAGACACACTATGGCTGCTTAACGGGAAAGGTGAGGTGGGGTGATGCATAAAACAAGGGTTTGGAATTAGCTCAGACACCGCTCCATAAGCCAAATATGTAATAGACAAGGCCTACTCCCTGCTCAGTGAACTGGACTCAACACCCCCTAGTCACCGCACAAGAATATATCTGACTAGTATGAATCTGAAAACCTATGTATCGATATCTCTCTGCAAGTGAATCAAGAGGGTGTAAAGCGGCATAAACACAGCAGGGAAAAGCAGCCAAACCCCATTCTAAACATACATTACTTTAAAAAACCCACAAAGCAAAGACAGTGAAAGAGAGAGAAATTCTTACAAAATCCGTTCAGGGTCTCTGATGCAACCTGGATTGACCACATCTAGACCAACAGCTGGAGGAGACATAAGGCTGGACACTCTTGGGGCTGAGAGGATTGGTGAGGTTGGGTGAGCAAATGCAGATCCTTTAAAGTAATACCGCGGGGTACCCACCCCATGGGTCTCAAATCTCCAGGTACAAGGGAATCTTCCTACATCAAAACATGCATGGGAAACCCAGAAGATGGTATGCCGTGAGATCGGGAAAGGTTTCTAAAACGCACCTCATTTCTCCTCTCCTTGTGCTCGGGTTCGCCATTCCAGCCGCTTGACTAACCATCTCCCTACTTGGAGAATCAGCACCTTTAACCTACTGTTTCGTCCAGGTTGCAATTTGTCCTGAGGATGAACGGGAAGACGGGGAACCAACGAAAGACTAGCCCTAGGTGTTGGGACAGGCACAGGTCACTCCATTTTCCCATCAGGAAGAAGAATGAACCACAGGCTCAGCCTGCCCCCCAGAACCAAAATAGGGCCTGAAGCAATCCTGCGCTTTTGCGGCCAGCTCCCAAAAAAGCGAGGAGACAAATGGAGCTCAGGGGCACTGCAATTCACAAACGTGCAGAGTTATAAATGAGAACTCTCGTCCACAAATATATTGAGGGAAGGCAACGAAGAGGATTTGAAAGCAAGGCAGATTTGCAGGAAACAGATTTCAGGAGGTAGATTCGACTCGCCTTTAAAGCACATGAAAAGCGGCAAAACGTTGACAATGATGCCCTTGGCCAAAAAGGGCGTATGCGTTTTTTCCTGAATATATTCAGGAAAAAACGCATACGCCCTTTTTGGCCAACCAAGCAAGCCGGAAGGGCAAATCAGCGCTACAAAGAAGTCTCGCTTGCCCTCGGTCAAAAGGGCCATGCTGAACAAAGTGTAAAAACCAGAAAAGCAGGACAGGCCATGGAGACATGGAAGCCTTGCTACGCTGATGGGCGGGATGTAAATTGCCAACAGGCACTCTGGAGAAGAGTACGGTGTGTCCTGAAACAAGTAATAAACACAGCGTTGAGAGCATAGGGCACTTCCACTCATGGGCGTATAAATTGGGAAAACTAAAAATCAACAAGACACAGGCACCCTAAAGTTTACGGCTGCTCTGTTTCCAAGAACCTCCACTTCGGTACACCTTCAATATCCCAGGAAAGAGAAAAATGGATAAAGAAATGGTGGTACTTGGCACAGTGAAATATCACTCAGCCATGAAATCAATGTCATAAGGCTAGTTAGCAGCATGATGAGTGGATTTAGATACGATGATTCTAAGTGAAATAAGTCACACAGAAAAAGACACTTATCCTAAGATATCGCTTATAGAGGGAATGTCAAAATCGCTACACTTGAACTGAATTACAAAACAGAACAGAGTCACACCTTTAGAAGACACACTATGGCTGCTTAACGGGAAAGGTGAGGTGGGGTGATGCATAAAACAAGGGTTTGAAATTAGCTCAGACACCGCTCCATAAGCCAAATATGTAATAGACAAGGCCTACTTCCTGCTCAGTGAACTGGACTCAACACCCCCTAGTCACCACACAAGAATATATCTGACTAGTAAGAATCTGAAAACCTATGTATCGATATCTCTCTGCAAGTGAATCAAGAGGGTGTAAAGCGGCATCAACACAGCAGGGAAAAGCAGCCAAGCCCGATTCTAAACATAAATTACTTTAAAAAACCCACAAAACAAAGACAGTGAAAGAGAGAGAAATTCTTACAAAATCCGTTCAGGGTCTATGATGCAACCTGGATTGACCATATCAAGACCCACAGCTGGATGAGACATAAGGCTGGACATTCTTGGGGCTGAGAGGGTTGGTGAGGTTGGGTGAGCAAATGCAGATACTTTAAAGTAACACTGCGGGGAACACACCCCATGGGTCTCAAATCTCCAGGTACAAGGGAATCTTCCTACATCAAAACATGCATGGGAAACCCAGAAGATGGTATGCCATGAGATCGGGAAAGGTTTCTAAAACGCACCTCATTTCTCCTCTCCTTGTGCTCGGGTTCGCCATTCCAGCCGCTTGACTAACCATCTCCCTACTTGGAGAATCAGCACCTTTAACCTCCTGATTGTACAGGTTGCAATTTGTCCTGAGGATGAACGGGAAGACGCGGAACCAACGAGAGACGAGCCCTAGGTGTTGGGACAGGCATAGGTCACTCCATTTTCCCATCAGGAAGAAGAATGAACCACAGGCTCAGCCTGCCCCCCAGAACCAAAATAGGGCCTGAAGCAATCCTGCGCTTTTGCGGCCAGCTCCCAAAAAAGCGAGGAGACAAATGGAGCTCAGGGGCACTGCAATTCACAAACGTGCAGAGTTATAAATGAGAACTCTCGTCCACAAATATATTGAGGGAAGGCAACGAAGAGGATTTGAAAGCAAGGCAGATTTGCAGGAAACAGATTTCAGGAGGTAGATTCGACTCGCCTTTAAAGCACATGAAAAGCGGCAAAACGTTGACAATGATGCCCTTGGCCAAAAAGGGCGTATGCGTTTTTTCCTGAATATATTCAGGAAAAAACGCATACGCCCTTTTTGGCCAACCAAGCAAGCCGGAAGGGCAAATCAGCGCTACAAAGAAGTCTCGCTTGCCCTCGGTCAAAAGGGCCATGCTGAACAAACAGTAAAAACCAGAAAAGCAGGACAGGCCATGGAGACATGGGAGCCTTGCTACGCTGATGGGCGGGATGTAAATTGCCAACAGGCACTCTGGAGAAGAGTACGGTGTGTCCTGAAACAAGTAATAAACACAGCGTAGAGAGCATAGGGCACTTCCACTCAAGGGCGTATAAATTGGGAAAACTAAAAATCAACAAGACACAGGCACCCTAAAGTTTACGGCTGCTCTGTTTCCAAGAACCTCCACTTCGGTACACCTTCAATATCCCAGGAAAGAGAAAAATGGATAAAGAAATGGTGGTACTTGGCACAATGGAATATCACTCAGCCATGAAATCAATGTCATAAGGCTAGTTAGCAGCATGATGAGTGGATTTAGGTACGATGACTCTAAGTGAAATAAGTCACACAGAAAAAGACACTTATCCTAAGATATCGCTTATAGAGGGAATGTCAAAATCGCTACACTTGAACTGAATTACAAAACAGAACAGAGTCACACCTTTAGAAGACACACTATGGCTGCTTAACGGGAAAGGTGAGGTGGGGTGATGCATAAAACAAGGGTTTGGAATTAGCTCAGACACCGCTCCATAAGCCAAATATGTAATAGACAAGGCCTACTCCCTGCTCAGTGAACTGGACTCAACACCCCCTAGTCACCGCACAAGAATATATCTGACTAGTATGAATCTGAAAACCTATGTATCGATATCTCTCTGCAAGTGAATCAAGAGGGTGTAAAGCGGCATAAACACAGCAGGGAAAAGCAGCCAAACCCCATTCTAAACATACATTACTTTAAAAAACCCACAAAGCAAAGACAGTGAAAGAGAGAGAAATTCTTACAAAATCCGTTCAGGGTCTCTGATGCAACCTGGATTGACCACATCTAGACCCACAGCTGGATGAGACATAAGGCTGGACACTCTTGGGGCTGAGAGGATTGGTGAGGTTGGGTGAGCAAATGCAGATCCTTTAAAGTAATACCGCGGGGTACCCACCCCATGGGTCTCAAATCTCCAGGTACAAGGGAATCTTCCTACATCAAAACATGCATGGGAAACCCAGAAGATGGTATGCCGTGAGATCGGGAAAGGTTTCTAAAACGCACCTCATTTCTCCTCTCCTTGTGCTCGGGTTCGCCATTCCAGCCGCTTGACTAACCATCTCCCTACTTGGAGAATCAGCACCTTTAACCTACTGTTTCGTCCAGGTTGCAATTTGTCCTGAGGATGAACGGGAAGACGGGGAACCAACGAAAGACTAGCCCTAGGTGTTGGGACAGGCACAGGTCACTCCATTTTCCCATCAGGAAGAAGAATGAACCACAGGCTCAGCCTGCCCCCCAGAACCAAAATAGGGCCTGAAGCAATCCTGCGCTTTTGCGGCCAGCTCCCAAAAAAGCGAGCAGACAAATGGAGCTCAGGGGCACTGCAATTCACAAACGTGCAGAGTTATAAATGAGAACTCTCGTCCACAAATATATTGAGGGAAGGCAACGAAGAGGATTTGAAAGCAAGGCAGATTTGCAGGAAACAGATTTCAGGAGGTAGATTCGACTCGCCTTTAAAGCACATGAAAAGCGGCAAAACGTTGACAATGATGCCCTTGGCCAAAAAGGGCGTATGCGTTTTTTCCTGAATATATTCAGGAAAAAACGCATACGCCCTTTTTGGCCAACCAAGCAAGCCGGAAGGGCAAATCAGCGCTACAAAGAAGTCTCGCTTGCCCTCGGTCAAAAGGGCCATGCTGAACAATGTGTAAAAACCAGAAAAGCAGGACAGGCCATGGAGACATGGAAGCCTTGCTACGCTGATGGGCGGGATGTAAATTGCCAACAGGCACTCTGGAGAAGAGTACGGTGTGTCCTGAAACAAGTAATAAACACAGCGTTGAGAGCATAGGGCACTTCCACTCATGGGCGTATAAATTGGGAAAACTAAAAATCAACAAGACACAGGCACCCTAAAGTTTACGGCTGCTCTGTTTCCAAGAACCTCCACTTCGGTACACCTTCAATATCCCAGGAAAGAGAAAAATGGATAAAGAAATGGTGGTACTTGGCACAGTGGAATATCACTCAGCCATGAAATCAATGTCATAAGGCTAGTTAGCAGCATGATGAGTGGATTTAGATACGATGATTCTAAGTGAAATAAGTCACACAGAAAAAGACACTTATCCTAAGATATCGCTTATAGAGGGAATGTCAAAATCGCTACACTTGAACTGAATTACAAAACAGAACAGAGTCACACCTTTAGAAGACACACTATGGCTGCTTAACGGGAAAGGTGAGGTGGGGTGATGCATAAAACAAGGGTTTGAAATTAGCTCAGACACCGCTCCATAAGCCAAATATGTAATAGACAAGGCCTACTCCCTGCTCAGTGAACTGGACTCAACACCCCCTAGTCACCGCACAAGAATATATCTGACTAGTAAGAATCTGAAAACCTATGTATCGATATCTCTCTGCAAGTGAATCAAGAGGGTGTAAAGCGGCATCAACACAGCAGGGAAAAGCAGCCAAGCCCGATTCTAAACATAAATTACTTTAAAAAACCCACAAAACAAAGACAGTGAAAGAGAGAGAAATTCTTACAAAATCCGTTCAGGGTCTATGATGCAACCTGGATTGACCATATCAAGACCCACAGCTGGATGAGACATAAGGCTGGACATTCTTGGGGCTGAGAGGGTTGGTGAGGTTGGGTGAGCAAATGCAGATACTTTAAAGTAACACTGCGGGGAACACACCCCATGGGTCTCAAATCTCCAGGTACAAGGGAATCTTCCTACATCAAAACATGCATGGGAAACCCAGAAGATGGTATGCCATGAGATTGGGAAAGGTTTCTAAAACGCACCTCATTTCTCCTCTCCTTGTGCTCGGGTTCGCCATTCCAGCTGCTTGACTAACTATCTCCCTACTTGGAGAATCAGCACCTTTAACCTCCTGATTGTACAGGTTGCAATTTGTCCTGAGGATGAACGGGAAGACGCGGAACCAACGAGAGACGAGCCCTAGGTGTTGGGACAGGCATAGGTCACTCCATTTTCCCATCAGGAAGAAGAATGAACCACAGGCTCAGCCTGCCCCCCAGAACCAAAATAGGGCCTGAAGCAATCCTGCGCTTTTGCGGCCAGCTCCCAAAAAAGCGAGGAGACAAATGGAGCTCAGGGGCACTGCAATTCACAAACGTGCAGAGTTATAAATGAGAACTCTCGTCCACAAATATATTGAGGGAAGGCAACGAAGAGGATTTGAAAGCAAGGCAGATTTGCAGGAAACAGATTTCAGGAGGTAGATTCGACTCGCCTTTAAAGCACATGAAAAGCGGCAAAACGTTGACAATGATGCCCTTGGCCAAAAAGGGCGTATGCGTTTTTTCCTGAATATATTCAGGAAAAAACGCATACGCCCTTTTTGGCCAACCAAGCAAGCCGGAAGGGCAAATCAGCGCTACAAAGAAGTCTCGCTTGCCCTCGGTCAAAAGGGCCATGCTGAACAAACAGTAAAAACCAGAAAAGCAGGACAGGCCATGGAGACATGGGAGCCTTGCTACGCTGATGGGCGGGATGTAAATTGCCAACAGGCACTCTGGAGAAGAGTACGGTGTGTCCTGAAACAAGTAATAAACACAGCGTAGAGAGCATAGGGCACTTCCACTCAAGGGCGTATAAATTGGGAAAACTAAAAATCAACAAGACACAGGCACCCTAAAGTTTACGGCTGCTCTGTTTCCAAGAACCTCCACTTCGGTACACCTTCAATATCCCAGGAAAGAGAAAAATGGATAAAGAAATGGTGGTACTTGGCACAATGGAATATCACTCAGCCATGAAATCAATGTCATAAGGCTAGTTAGCAGCATGATGAGTGGATTTAGGTACGATGACTCTAAGTGAAATAAGTCACACAGAAAAAGACACTTATCCTAAGATATCGCTTATAGAGGGAATGTCAAAATCGCTACACTTGAACTGAATTACAAAACAGAACAGAGTCACACCTTTAGAAGACACACTATGGCTGCTTAACGGGAAAGGTGAGGTGGGGTGATGCATAAAACAAGGGTTTGGAATTAGCTCAGACACCGCTCCATAAGCCAAATATGTAATAGACAAGGCCTACTCCCTGCTCAGTGAACTGGACTCAACACCCCCTAGTCACCGCACAAGAATATATCTGACTAGTATGAATCTGAAAACCTATGTATCGATATCTCTCTGCAAGTGAATCAAGAGGGTGTAAAGCGGCATAAACACAGTAGGGAAAAGCAGCCAAACCCCATTCTAAACATACATTACTTTAAAAAACCCACAAAGCAAAGACAGTGAAAGAGAGAGAAATTCTAACAAAATCCGTTCAGGGTCTCTGATGCAACCTGGATTGACCATATCTAGACCCACAGCTGGATGAGACATAAGGCTGGACACTCTTGGGGCTGAGAGGATTGGTGAGGTTGGGTGAGCAAATGCAGATACTTTAAAGTAATACCGCAGGGTACCCACCCCATGGGTCTCAAATCTCCAGGTACAAGGGAATCTTCCTACATCAAAACATGCATGGGAAACCCAGAAGATGGTATGCCGTGAGATCGGGAAAGGCTTCTAAAACGCACCTCATTTCTCCTCTCCTTGTGCTCGGGTTCGCCATTCCAGCCGCTTGACTAACCATCTCCCTACTTGGAGAATCAGCACCTTTAACCTACTGTTTCGTCCAGGTTGCAATTTGTCCTGAGGATGAACGGGAAGACGGGGAACCAACGAAAGACTAGCCCTAGGTGTTGGGACAGGCACAGGTCACTCCATTTTCCCATCAGGAAGAAGAATGAACCACAGGCTCAGCCTGCCCCCCAGAACCAAAATAGGGCCTGAAGCAATCCTGCGCTTTTGCGGCCAGCTCCCAAAAAAGCGAGGAGACAAATGGAGCTCAGGGGCACTGCAATTCACAAACGTGCAGAGTTATAAATGAGAACTCTCGTCCACAAATATATTGAGGGAAGGCAACGAAGAGGATTTGAAAGCAAGGCAGATTTGCAGGAAACAGATTTCAGGAGGTAGATTCGACTCGCCTTTAAAGCACATGAAAAGCGGCAAAACGTTGACAATGATGCCCTTGGCCAAAAAGGGCGTATGCGTTTTTTCCTGAATATATTCAGGAAAAAACGCATACGCCCTTTTTGGCCAACCAAGCAAGCCGGAAGGGCAAATCAGCGCTACAAAGAAGTCTCGCTTGCCCTCGGTCAAAAGGGCCATGCTGAACAAAGTGTAAAAACCAGAAAAGCAGGACAGGCCATGGAGACATGGAAGCCTTGCTACGCTGATGGGCGGGATGTAAATTGCCAACAGGCACTCTGGAGAAGAGTACGGTGTGTCCTGAAACAAGTAATAAACACAGCGTTGAGAGCATAGGGCACTTCCACTCATGGGCGTATAAATTGGGAAAACTAAAAATCAACAAGACACAGGCACCCTAAAGTTTACGGCTGCTCTGTTTCCAAGAACCTCCACTTCGGTACACCTTCAATATCCCAGGAAAGAGAAAAATGGATAAAGAAATGGTGGTACTTGGCACAGTGGAATATCACTCAGCCATGAAATCAATGTCATAAGGCTAGTTAGCAGCATGATGAGTGGATTTAGGTACGATGACTCTAAGTGAAATAAGTCACACAGAAAAAGACACTTATCCTAAGATATCGCTTATAGAGGGAATGTCAAAATCGCTACACTTGAACTGAATTACAAAACAGAACAGAGTCACACCTTTAGAAGACACACTATGGCTGCTTAACGGGAAAGGTGAGATGGGGTGATGCATAAAACAAGGGTTTGGAATTAGCTCAGACACCGCTCCATAAGCCAAATATGTAATAGACAAGGCCTACTCCCTGCTCAGTGAACTGGACTCAACACCCCCTAGTCACCGCACAAGAATATATCTGACTAGTATGAATCTGAAAACCTATGTATCGATATCTCTCTGCAAGTGAATCAAGAGGGTGTAAAGCGGCATAAACACAGCAGGGAAAAGCAGCCAAACCCCATTCTAAACATACATTACTTTAAAAAACCCACAAAGCAAAGACAGTGAAAGAGAGAGAAATTCTTACAAAATCCGTTCAGGGTCTCTGATGCAACCTGGATTGACCATATCTAGACCCACAGCTGGATGAGACATAAGGCTGGACACTCTTGGGGCTGAGAGGATTGGTGAGGTTGGGTGAGCAAATGCAGATCCTTTAAAGTAATACCGCGGGGTACCCACCCCATGGGTCTCAAATCTCCAGGTACAAGGGAATCTTCCTACATCAAAACATGCATGGGAAACCCAGAAGATGGTATGCCGTGAGATCGGGAAAGGTTTCTAAAACGCACCTCATTTCTCCTCTCCTTGTGCTCGGGTTCGCCATTCCAGCCGCTTGACTAACCATCTCCCTACTTGGAGAATCAGCACCTTTAACCTACTGTTTCGTCCAGGTTGCAATTTGTCCTGAGGATGAACGGGAAGACGGGGAACCAACGAAAGACTAGCCCTAGGTGTTGGGACAGGCACAGGTCACTCCATTTTCCCATCAGGAAGAAGAATGAACCACAGGCTCAGCCTGCCCCCCAGAACCAAAATAGGGCCTGAAGCAATCCTGCGCTTTTGCGGCCAGCTCCCAAAAAAGCGAGGAGACAAATGGAGCTCAGGGGCACTGCAATTCACAAACGTGCAGAGTTATAAATGAGAACTCTCGTCCACAAATATATTGAGGGAAGGCAACGAAGAGGATTTGAAAGCAAGGCAGATTTGCAGGAAACAGATTTCAGGAGGTAGATTCGACTCGCCTTTAAAGCACATGAAAAGTGGCAAAACGTTGACAATGATGCCCTTGGCCAAAAAGGGCGTATGCGTTTTTTCCTAAATATATTCAGGAAAAAACGCATACGCCCTTTTTGGCCAACCAAGCAAGCCGGAAGGGCAAATCAGCGCTACAAAGAAGTCTCGCTTGCCCTCGGTCAAAAGGGCCATGCTGAACAAAGTGTAAAAACCAGAAAAGCAGGACAGGCCATGGAGACATGGAAGCCTTGCTACGCTGATGGGCGGGATGTAAATTGCCAACAGGCACTCTGGAGAAGAGTACGGTGTGTCCTGAAACAAGTAATAAACACAGCGTTGAGAGCATAGGGCACTTCCACTCATGGGCGTATAAATTGGGAAAACTAAAAATCAACAAGACACAGGCACCCTAAAGTTTACGGCTGCTCTGTTTCCAATAACCTCCACTTCGGTACACCTTCAATATCCCAGGAAAGAGAAAAATGGATAAAGAAATGGTGGTACTTGGCACAGTGGAATATCACTCAGCCATGAAATCAATGTCATAAGGCTAGTTAGCAGCATGATGAGTGGATTTAGATACGATGATTCTAAGTGAAATAAGTCACACAGAAAAAGACACTTATCCTAAGATATCGCTTATAGAGGGAATGTCAAAATCGCTACACTTGAACTGAATTACAAAACAGAACAGAGTCACACCTTTAGAAGACACACTATGGCTGCTTAACGGGAAAGGTGAGGTGGGGTGATGCATAAAACAAGGGTTTGAAATTAGCTCAGACACCGCTCCATAATCCAAATATGTAATAGACAAGGCCTACTCCCTGCTCAGTGAACTGGACTCAACACCCCCTAGTCACCGCACAAGAATATATCTGACTAGTAAGAATCTGAAAACCTATGTATCGATATCTCTCTGCAAGTGAATCAAGAGGGTGTAAAGCGGCATCAACACAGCAGGGAAAAGCAGCCAAGCCCGATTCTAAACATAAATTACTTTAAAAAACCCACAAAACAAAGACAGTGAAAGAGAGAGAAATTCTTACAAAATCCGTTCAGGGTCTATGATGCAACCTGGATTGACCATATCAAGACCCACAGCTGGATGAGACATAAGGCTGGACATTCTTGGGGCTGAGAGGGTTGGTGAGGTTGGGTGAGCAAATGCAGATACTTTAAAGTAACACTGCGGGGAACACACCCCATGGGTCTCAAATCTCCAGGTACAAGGGAATCTTCCTACATCAAAACATGCATGGGAAACCCAGAAGATGGTATGCCATGAGATCGGGAAAGGTTTCTAAAACGCACCTCATTTCTCCTCTCCTTGTGCTCGGGTTCGCCATTCCAGCCGCTTGACTAACCATCTCCCTACTTGGAGAATCAGCACCTTTAACCTCCTGATTGTACAGGTTGCAATTTGTCCTGAGGATGAACGGGAAGACGCGGAACCAACGAGAGACGAGCCCTAGGTGTTGGGACAGGCATAGGTCACTCCATTTTCCCATCAGGAAGAAGAATGAACCACAGGCTCAGCCTGCCCCCCAGAACCAAAATAGGGCCTGAAGCAATCCTGCGCTTTTGCGGCCAGCTCCCAAAAAAGCGAGGAGACAAATGGAGCTCAGGGGCACTGCAATTCACAAACGTGCAGAGTTATAAATGAGAACTCTCGTCCACAAATATATTGAGGGAAGGCAACGAAGAGGATTTGAAAGCAAGGCAGATTTGCAGGAAACAGATTTCAGGAGGTAGATTCGACTCGCCTTTAAAGCACATGAAAAGCGGCAAAACGTTGACAATGATGCCCTTGGCCAAAAAGGGCGTATGCGTTTTTTCCTGAATATATTCAGGAAAAAACGCATACGCCCTTTTTGGCCAACCAAGCAAGCCGGAAGGGCAAATCAGCGCTACAAAGAAGTCTCGCTTGCCCTCGGTCAAAAGGGCCATGCTGAACAAAGTGTAAAAACCAGAAAAGCAGGACAGGCCATGGAGACATGGAAGCCTTGCTACGCTGATGGGCGGGATGTAAATTGCCAACAGGCACTCTGGAGAAGAGTACGGTGTGTCCTGAAACAAGTAATAAACACAGCGTTGAGAGCATAGGGCACTTCCACTCATGGGCGTATAAATTGGGAAAACTAAAAATCAACAAGACACAGGCACCCTAAAGTTTACGGCTGCTCTGTTTCCAAGAACCTCCACTTCGGTACACCTTCAATATCCCAGGAAAGAGAAAAATGGATAAAGAAATGGTGGTACTTGGCACAGTGGAATATCACTCAGCCATGAAATCAATGTCATAAGGCTAGTTAGCAGCATGATGAGTGGATTTAGGTACGATGACTCTAAGTGAAATAAGTCACACAGAAAAAGACACTTATCCTAAGATATCGCTTATAGAGGGAATGTCAAAATCGCTACACTTGAACTGAATTACAAAACAGAACAGAGTCACACCTTTAGAAGACACACTATGGCTGCTTAACGGGAAAGGTGAGGTGGGGTGATGCATAAAACAAGGGTTTGGAATTAGCTCAGACACCGCTCCATAAGCCAAATATGTAATAGACAAGGCCTACTCCCTGCTCAGTGAACTGGACTCAACACCCCCTAGTCACCGCACAAGAATATATCTGACTAGTATGAATCTGAAAACCTATGTATCGATATCTCTCTGCAAGTGAATCAAGAGGGTGTAAAGCGGCATAAACACAGCAGGGAAAAGCAGCCAAACCCCATTCTAAACATACATTACTTTAAAAAACCCACAAAGCAAAGACAGTGAAAGAGAGAGAAATTCTTACAAAATCCGTTCAGGGTCTCTGATGCAACCTGGATTGACCATATCTAGACCCACAGCTGGATGAGACATAAGGCTGGACACTCTTGGGGCTGAGAGGATTGGTGAGGTTGGGTGAGCAAATGCAGATCCTTTAAAGTAATACCGCGGGGTACCCACCCCATGGGTCTCAAATCTCCAGGTACAAGGGAATCTTCCTACATCAAAACATGCATGGGAAACCCAGAAGATGGTATGCCGTGAGATCGGGAAAGGTTTCTAAAACGCACCTCATTTCTCCTCTCCTTGTGCTCGGGTTCGCCATTCCAGCCGCTTGACTAACCATCTCCCTACTTGGAGAATCAGCACCTTTAACCTACTGTTTCGTCCAGGTTGCAATTTGTCCTGAGGATGAACGGGAAGACGGGGAACCAACGAAAGACTAGCCCTAGGTGTTGGGACAGGCACAGGTCACTCCATTTTCCCATCAGGAAGAAGAATGAACCACAGGCTCAGCCTGCCCCCCAGAACCAAAATAGGGCCTGAAGCAATCCTGCGCTTTTGCGGCCAGCTCCCAAAAAAGCGAGGAGACAAATGGAGCTCAGGGGCACTGCAATTCACAAACGTGCAGAGTTATAAATGAGAACTCTCGTCCACAAATATATTGAGGGAAGGCAACGAAGAGGATTTGAAAGCAAGGCAGATTTGCAGGAAACAGATTTCAGGAGGTAGATTCGACTCGCCTTTAAAGCACATGAAAAGCGGCAAAACGTTGACAATGATGCCCTTGGCCAAAAAGGGCGTATGCGTTTTTTCCTAAATATATTCAGGAAAAAACGCATACGCCCTTTTTGGCCAACCAAGCAAGCCGGAAGGGCAAATCAGCGCTACAAAGAAGTCTCGCTTGCCCTCGGTCAAAAGGGCCATGCTGAACAAAGTGTAAAAACCAGAAAAGCAGGACAGGCCATGGAGACATGGAAGCCTTGCTACGCTGATGGGCGGGATGTAAATTGCCAACAGGCACTCTGGAGAAGAGTACGGTGTGTCCTGAAACAAGTAATAAACACAGCGTTGAGAGCATAGGGCACTTCCACTCAAGGGCGTATAAATTGGGAAAACTAAAAATCAACAAGACACAGGCACCCTAAAGTTTACGGCTGCTCTGTTTCCAAGAACCTCCACTTCGGTACACCTTCAATATCCCAGGAAAGAGAAAAATGGATAAAGAAATGGTGGTACTTGGCACAGTGGAATATCACTCAGCCATGAAATCAATGTCATAAGGCTAGTTAGCAGCATGATGAGTGGATTTAGGTACGATGACTCTAAGTGAAATAAGTCACACAGAAAAAGACACTTATCCTAAGATATCGCTTATAGAGGGAATGTCAAAATCGCTACACTTGAACTGAATTACAAAACAGAACAGAGTCACACCTTTAGAAGACACACTATGGCTGCTTAACGGGAAAGGTGAGGTGGGGTGATGCATAAAACAAGGGTTTGGAATTAGCTCAGACACCGCTCCATAAGCCAAATATGTAATAGACAAGGCCTACTCCCTGCTCAGTGAACTGGACTCAACACCCCCTAGTCACCGCACAAGAATATATCTGACTAGTATGAATCTGAAAACCTATGTATCGATATCTCTCTGCAAGTGAATCAAGAGGGTGTAAAGCGGCATAAACACAGCAGGGAAAAGCAGCCAAACCCCATTCTAAACATACATTACTTTAAAAAACCCACAAAGCAAAGACAGTGAAAGAGAGAGAAATTCTTACAAAATCCGTTCAGGGTCTCTGATGCAACCTGGATTGACCATATCTAGACCCACAGCTGGATGAGACATAAGGCTGGACACTCTTGGGGCTGAGAGGATTGGTGAGGTTGGGTGAGCAAATGCAGATCCTTTAAAGTAATACCGCGGGGTACCCACCCCATGGGTCTCAAATCTCCAGGTACAAGGGAATCTTCCTACATCAAAACATGCATGGGAAACCCAGAAGATGGTATGCCGTGAGATCGGGAAAGGTTTCTAAAACGCACCTCATTTCTCCTCTCCTTGTGCTCGGGTTCGCCATTCCAGCCGCTTGACTAACCATCTCCCTACTTGGAGAATCAGCACCTTTAACCTCCTGATTGTACAGGTTGCAATTTGTCCTGAGGATGAACGGGAAGACGCGGAACCAACGAGAGACGAGCCCTAGGTGTTGGGACAGGCATAGGTCACTCCATTTTCCCATCAGGAAGAAGAATGAACCACAGGCTCAGCCTGCCCCCCAGAACCAAAATAGGGCCTGAAGCAATCCTGCGCTTTTGCGGCCAGCTCCCAAAAAAGCGAGGAGACAAATGGAGCTCAGGGGCACTGCAATTCACAAACGTGCAGAGTTATAAATGAGAACTCTCGTCCACAAATATATTGAGGGAAGGCAACGAAGAGGATTTGAAAGCAAGGCAGATTTGCAGGAAACAGATTTCAGGAGGTAGATTCGACTCGCCTTTAAAGCACATGAAAAGCGGCAAAACGTTGACAATGATGCCCTTGGCCAAAAAGGGCGTATGCGTTTTTTCCTGAATATATTCAGGAAAAAACGCATACGCCCTTTTTGGCCAACCAAGCAAGCCGGAAGGGCAAATCAGCGCTACAAAGAAGTCTCGCTTGCCCTCGGTCAAAAGGGCCATGCTGAACAAAGTGTAAAAACCAGAAAAGCAGGACAGGCCATGGAGACATGGAAGCCTTGCTACGCTGATGGGCGGGATGTAAATTGCCAACAGGCACTCTGGAGAAGAGTACGGTGTGTCCTGAAACAAGTAATAAACACAGCGTTGAGAGCATAGGGCACTTCCACTCATGGGCGTATAAATTGGGAAAACTAAAAATCAACAAGACACAGGCACCCTAAAGTTTACGGCTGCTCTGTTTCCAAGAACCTCCACTTCGGTACACCTTCAATATCCCAGGAAAGAGAAAAATGGATAAAGAAATGGTGGTACTTGGCACAGTGGAATATCACTCAGCCATGAAATCAATGTCATAAGGCTAGTTAGCAGCATGATGAGTGGATTTAGGTACGATGACTCTAAGTGAAATAAGTCACACAGAAAAAGACACTTATCCTAAGATATCGCTTATAGAGGGAATGTCAAAATCGCTACACTTGAACTGAATTACAAAACAGAACAGAGTCACACCTTTAGAAGACACACTATGGCTGCTTAACGGGAAAGGTGAGGTGGGGTGATGCATAAAACAAGGGTTTGGAATTAGCTCAGACACCGCTCCATAAGCCAAATATGTAATAGACAAGGCCTACTCCCTGCTCAGTGAACTGGACTCAACACCCCCTAGTCACCGCACAAGAATATATCTGACTAGTATGAATCTGAAAACCTATGTATCGATATCTCTCTGCAAGTGAATCAAGAGGGTGTAAAGCGGCATAAACACAGCAGGGAAAAGCAGCCAAACCCCATTCTAAACATACATTACTTTAAAAAACCCACAAAGCAAAGACAGTGAAAGAGAGAGAAATTCTTACAAAATCCGTTCAGGGTCTCTGATGCAACCTGGATTGACCATATCTAGACCCACAGCTGGATGAGACATAAGGCTGGACACTCTTGGGGCTGAGAGGATTGGTGAGGTTGGGTGAGCAAATGCAGATCCTTTAAAGTAATACCGCGGGGTACCCACCCCATGGGTCTCAAATCTCCAGGTACAAGGGAATCTTCCTACATCAAAACATGCATGGGAAACCCAGAAGATGGTATGCCGTGAGATCGGGAAAGGTTTCTAAAACGCACCTCATTTCTCCTCTCCTTGTGCTCGGGTTCGCCATTCCAGCCGCTTGACTAACCATCTCCCTACTTGGAGAATCAGCACCTTTAACCTACTGTTTCGTCCAGGTTGCAATTTGTCCTGAGGATGAACGGGAAGACGGGGAACCAACGAAAGACTAGCCCTAGGTGTTGGGACAGGCACAGGTCACTCCATTTTCCCATCAGGAAGAAGAATGAACCACAGGCTCAGCCTGCCCCCCAGAACCAAAATAGGGCCTGAAGCAATCCTGCGCTTTTGCGGCCAGCTCCCAAAAAAGCGAGGAGACAAATGGAGCTCAGGGGCACTGCAATTCACAAACGTGCAGAGTTATAAATGAGAACTCTCGTCCACAAATATATTGAGGGAAGGCAACGAAGAGGATTTGAAAGCAAGGCAGATTTGCAGGAAACAGATTTCAGGAGGTAGATTCGACTCGCCTTTAAAGCACATGAAAAGCGGCAAAACGTTGACAATGATGCCCTTGGCCAAAAAGGGCGTATGCGTTTTTTCCTAAATATATTCAGGAAAAAACGCATACGCCCTTTTTGGCCAACCAAGCAAGCCGGAAGGGCAAATCAGCGCTACAAAGAAGTCTCGCTTGCCCTCGGTCAAAAGGGCCATGCTGAACAAAGTGTAAAAACCAGAAAAGCAGGACAGGCCATGGAGACATGGAAGCCTTGCTACGCTGATGGGCGGGATGTAAATTGCCAACAGGCACTCTGGAGAAGAGTACGGTGTGTCCTGAAACAAGTAATAAACACAGCGTTGAGAGCATAGGGCACTTCCACTCAAGGGCGTATAAATTGGGAAAACTAAAAATCAACAAGACACAGGCACCCTAAAGTTTACGGCTGCTCTGTTTCCAAGAACCTCCACTTCGGTACACCTTCAATATCCCAGGAAAGAGAAAAATGGATAAAGAAATGGTGGTACTTGGCACAGTGGAATATCACTCAGCCATGAAATCAATGTCATAAGGCTAGTTAGCAGCATGATGAGTGGATTTAGATACGATGATTCTAAGTGAAATAAGTCACACAGAAAAAGACACTTATCCTAAGATATCGCTTATAGAGGGAATGTCAAAATCGCTACACTTGAACTGAATTACAAAACAGAACAGAGTCACACCTTTAGAAGACACACTATGGCTGCTTAACGGGAAAGGTGAGGTGGGGTGATGCATAAAACAAGGGTTTGAAATTAGCTCAGACACCGCTCCATAAGCCAAATATGTAATAGACAAGGCCTACTCCCTGCTCAGTGAACTGGACTCAACACCCCCTAGTCACCGCACAAGAATATATCTGACTAGTAAGAATCTGAAAACCTATGTATCGATATCTCTCTGCAAGTGAATCAAGAGGGTGTAAAGCGGCATCAACACAGCAGGGAAAAGCAGCCAAGCCCGATTCTAAACATAAATTACTTTAAAAAACCCACAAAACAAAGACAGTGAAAGAGAGAGAAATTCTTACAAAATCCGTTCAGGGTCTATGATGCAACCTGGATTGACCATATCAAGACCCACAGCTGGATGAGACATAAGGCTGGACATTCTTGGGGCTGAGAGGGTTGGTGAGGTTGGGTGAGCAAATGCAGATACTTTAAAGTAACACTGCGGGGAACACACCCCATGGGTCTCAAATCTCCAGGTACAAGGGAATCTTCCTACATCAAAACATGCATGGGAAACCCAGAAGATGGTATGCCATGAGATCGGGAAAGGTTTCTAAAACGCACCTCATTTCTCCTCTCCTTGTGCTCGGGTTCGCCATTCCAGCCGCTTGACTAACCATCTCCCTACTTGGAGAATCAGCACCTTTAACCTCCTGATTGTACAGGTTGCAATTTGTCCTGAGGATGAACGGGAAGACGCGGAACCAACGAGAGACGAGCCCTAGGTGTTGGGACAGGCATAGGTCACTCCATTTTCCCATCAGGAAGAAGAATGAACCACAGGCTCAGCCTGCCCCCAGAACCAAAATAGGGCCTGAAGCAATCCTGCGCTTTTGCGGCCAGCTCCCAAAAAAGCGAGGAGACAAATGGAGCTCAGGGGCACTGCAATTCACAAACGTGCAGAGTTATAAATGAGAACTCTCGTCCACAAATATATTGAGGGAAGGCAACGAAGAGGATTTGAAAGCAAGGCAGATTTGCAGGAAACAGATTTCAGGAGGTAGATTCGACTCGCCTTTAAAGCACATGAAAAGCGGCAAAACGTTGACAATGATGCCCTTGGCCAAAAAGGGCGTATGCGTTTTTTCCTGAATATATTCAGGAAAAAACGCATACGCCCTTTTTGGCCAACCAAGCAGGCCGGAAGGGCAAATCAGCGCTACAAAGAAGTCTCGCTTGCCCTCGGTCAAAAGGGCCATGCTGAACAAAGTGTAAAAACCAGAAAAGCAGGACAGGCCATGGAGACATGGAAGCCTTGCTACGCTGATGGGCGGGATGTAAATTGCCAACAGGCACTCTGGAGAAGAGTACGGTGTGTCCTGAAACAAGTAATAAACACAGCGTTGAGAGCATAGGGCACTTCCACTCATGGGCGTATAAATTGGGAAAACTAAAAATCAACAAGACACAGGCACCCTAAAGTTTACGGCTGCTCTGTTTCCAAGAACCTCCACTTCGGTACACCTTCAATATCCCAGGAAAGAGAAAAATGGATAAAGAAATGGTGGTACTTGGCACAGTGGAATATCACTCAGCCATGAAATCAATGTCATAAGGCTAGTTAGCAGCATGATGAGTGGATTTAGGTACGATGACTCTAAGTGAAATAAGTCACACAGAAAAAGACACTTATCCTAAGATATCGCTTATAGAGGGAATGTCAAAATCGCTACACTTGAACTGAATTACAAAACAGAACAGAGTCACACCTTTAGAAGACACACTATGGCTGCTTAACGGGAAAGGTGAGGTGGGGTGATGCATAAAACAAGGGTTTGGAATTAGCTCAGACACCGCTCCATAAGCCAAATATGTAATAGACAAGGCCTACTCCCTGCTCAGTGAACTGGACTCAACACCCCCTAGTCACCGCACAAGAATATATCTGACTAGTATGAATCTGAAAACCTATGTATCGATATCTCTCTGCAAGTGAATCAAGAGGGTGTAAAGCGGCATAAACACAGCAGGGAAAAGCAGCCAAACCCCATTCTAAACATACATTACTTTAAAAAACCCACAAAGCAAAGACAGTGAAAGAGAGAGAAATTCTTACAAAATCCGTTCAGGGTCTCTGATGCAACCTGGATTGACCATATCTAGACCCACAGCTGGATGAGACATAAGGCTGGACACTCTTGGGGCTGAGAGGATTGGTGAGGTTGGGTGAGCAAATGCAGATCCTTTAAAGTAATACCGCGGGGTACCCACCCCATGGGTCTCAAATCTCCAGGTACAAGGGAATCTTCCTACATCAAAACATGCATGGGAAACCCAGAAGATGGTATGCCGTGAGATCGGGAAAGGTTTCTAAAACGCACCTCATTTCTCCTCTCCTTGTGCTCGGGTTCGCCATTCCAGCCGCTTGACTAACCATCTCCCTACTTGGAGAATCAGCACCTTTAACCTACTGTTTCGTCCAGGTTGCAATTTGTCCTGAGGATGAACGGGAAGACGGGGAACCAACGAAAGACTAGCCCTAGGTGTTGGGACAGGCACAGGTCACTCCATTTTCCCATCAGGAAGAAGAATGAACCACAGGCTCAGCCTGCCCCCCAGAACCAAAATAGGGCCTGAAGCAATCCTGCGCTTTTGCGGCCAGCTCCCAAAAAAGCGAGGAGACAAATGGAGCTCAGGGGCACTGCAATTCACAAACGTGCAGAGTTATAAATGAGAACTCTCGTCCACAAATATATTGAGGGAAGGCAACGAAGAGGATTTGAAAGCAAGGCAGATTTGCAGGAAACAGATTTCAGGAGGTAGATTCGACTCGCCTTTAAAGCACATGAAAAGCGGCAAAACGTTGACAATGATGCCCTTGGCCAAAAAGGGCGTATGCGTTTTTTCCTGAATATATTCAGGAAAAAACGCATACGCCCTTTTTGGCCAACCAAGCAGGCCGGAAGGGCAAATCAGCGCTACAAAGAAGTCTCGCTTGCCCTCGGTCAAAAGGGCCATGCTGAACAAAGTGTAAAAACCAGAAAAGCAGGACAGGCCATGGAGACATGGAAGCCTTGCTACGCTGATGGGAGGGATGTAAATTGCCAACAGGCACTCTGGAGAAGAGTACGGTGTGTCCTGAAACAAGTAATAAACACAGCGTTGAGAGCATAGGGCACTTCCACTCATGGGCGTATAAATTGGGAAAACTAAAAATCAACAAGACACAGGCACCCTAAAGTTTACGGCTGCTCTGTTTCCAAGAACCTCCACTTCGGTACACCTTCAATATCCCAGGAAAGAGAAAAATGGATAAAGAAATGGTGGTACTTGGCACAGTGGAATATCACTCAGCCATGAAATCAATGTCATAAGGCTAGTTAGCAGCATGATGAGTGGATTTAGATACGATGATTCTAAGTGAAATAAGTCACACAGAAAAAGACACTTATCCTAAGATATCGCTTATAGAGGGAATGTCAAAATCGCTACACTTGAACTGAATTACAAAACAGAACAGAGTCACAACTTTAGAAGACACACTATGGCTGCTTAACGGGAAAGGTGAGGTGGGGTGATGCATAAAACAAGGGTTTGAAATTAGCTCAGACACCGCTCCATAAGCCAAATATGTAATAGACAAGGCCTACTCCCTGCTCAGTGAACTGGACTCAACACCCCCTAGTCACCGCACAAGAATATATCTGACTAGTAAGAATCTGAAAACCTATGTATCGATATCTCTCTGCAAGTGAATCAAGAGGGTGTAAAGCGGCATCAACACAGCAGGGAAAAGCAGCCAAGCCCGATTCTAAACATAAATTACTTTAAAAAACCCACAAAACAAAGACAGTGAAAGAGAGAGAAATTCTTACAAAATCCGTTCAGGGTCTATGATGCAACCTGGATTGACCATATCAAGACCCACAGCTGGATGAGACATAAGGCTGGACATTCTTGGGGCTGAGAGGGTTGGTGAGGTTGGGTGAGCAAATGCAGATACTTTAAAGTAACACTGCGGGGAACACACCCCATGGGTCTCAAATCTCCAGGTACAAGGGCATCTTCCTACATCAAAACATGCATGGGAAACCCAGAAGATGGTATGCCATGAGATTGGGAAAGGTTTCTAAAACGCACCTCATTTCTCCTCTCCTTGTGCTCGGGTTCGCCATTCCAGCCGCTTGACTAACCATCTCCCTACTTGGAGAATCAGCACCTTTAACCTCCTGATTGTACAGGTTGCAATTTGTCCTGAGGATGAACGGGAAGACGCGGAACCAACGAGAGACGAGCCCTAGGTGTTGGGACAGGCATAGGTCACTCCATTTTCCCATCAGGAAGAAGAATGAACCACAGGCTCAGCCTGCCCCCCAGAACCAAAATAGGGCCTGAAGCAATCCTGCGCTTTTGCGGCCAGCTCCCAAAAAAGCGAGGAGACAAATGGAGCTCAGGGGCACTGCAATTCACAAACGTGCAGAGTTGTAAATGAGAACTCTCGTCCACAAATATATTGAGGGAAGGCAACGAAGAGGATTTGAAAGCAAGGCAGATTTGCAGGAAACAGATTTCAGGAGGTAGATTCGACTCGCCTTTAAAGCACATGAAAAGCGGCAAAACGTTGACAATGATGCCCTTGCCAAAAAGGGCGTATGCGTTTTTTCCTGAATATATTCAGGAAAAAACGCATACGCCCTTTTTGGCCAACCAAGCAAGCCGGAAGGGCAAATCAGCGCTACAAAGAAGTCTCGCTTGCCCTCGGTCAAAAGGGCCATGCTGAACAAACAGTAAAAACCAGAAAAGCAGGACAGGCCATGGAGACATGGGAGCCTTGCTACGCTGATGGGCGGGATGTAAATTGCCAACAGGCACTCTGGAGAAGAGTACGGTGTGTCCTGAAACAAGTAATAAACACAGCGTAGAGAGCATAGGGCACTTCCACTCAAGGGCGTATAAATTGGGAAAACTAAAAATCAACAAGACACAGGCACCCTAAAGTTTACGGCTGCTCTGTTTCCAAGAACCTCCACTTCGGTACACCTTCAATATCCCAGGAAAGAGAAAAATGGATAAAGAAATGGTGGTACTTGGCACAATGGAATATCACTCAGCCATGAAATCAATGTCATAAGGTTAGTTAGCAGCATGATGAGTGGATTTAGGTACGATGACTCTAAGTGAAATAAGTCACACAGAAAAAGACACTTATCCTAAGATATCGCTTATAGAGGGAATGTCAAAATCGCTACACTTGAACTGAATTACAAAACAGAACAGAGTCACACCTTTAGAAGACACACTATGGCTGCTTAACGGGAAAGGTGAGGTGGGGTGATGCATAAAACAAGGGTTTGAAATTAGCTCAGACACCGCTCCATAAGCCAAATATGTAATAGACAAGGCCTACTCCCTGCTCAGTGAACTGGACTCAACACCCCCTAGTCACCGCAGAAGAATATATCTGACTAGTATGAATCTGAAAACCTATGTATCGATATCTCTCTGCAAGTGAATCAAGAGGGTGTAAAGCGGCATAAACACAGCAGGGAAAAGCAGCCAAACCCCATTCTAAACATACATTACTATAAAAAACCCACAAAGCAAAGACAGTGAAAGAGAGAGAAATTCTTACAAAATCCGTTCAGGGTCTCTGATGCAACCTGGATTGACCATATCTAGACCCACAGCTGGATGAGACATAAGGCTGGACACTCTTGGGGCTGAGAGGATTGGTGAGGTTGGGTGAGCAAATGCAGATACTTTAAAGTAATACCGCGGGGTACCCACCCCATGGGTCTCAAATCTCCAGGTACAAGGGAATCTTCCTACATCAAAACATGCATGGGAAACCCAGAAGATGGTATGCCGTGAGATCGGGAAAGGTTTCTAAAACGCACCTCATTTCTCCTCTCCTTGTGCTCGGGTTCGCCATTCCAGCCGCTTGACTAACCATCTCCCTACTTGGAGAATCAGCACCTTTAACCTACTGTTTCGTCCAGGTTGCAATTTGTCCTGAGGATGAACGGGAAGACGGGAAACCAACGAAAGACTAGCCCTAGGTGTTGGGACAGGCACAGGTCACTCCATTTTCCCATCAGGAAGAAGAATGAACCACAGGCTCAGCCTGCCCCCCAGAACCAAAATAGGGCCTGAAGCAATCCTGCGCTTTTGCGGCCAGCTCCCAAAAAAGCGAGGAGACAAATGGAGCTCAGGGGCACTGCAATTCACAAACGTGCAGAGTTATAAATGAGAACTCTCGTCCACAAATATATTGAGGGAAGGCAACGAAGAGGATTTGAAAGCAAGGCAGATTTGCAGGAAACAGATTTCAGGAGGTAGATTCGACTCGCCTTTAAAGCACATGAAAAGCGGCAAAACGTTGACAATGATGCCCTTGGCCAAAAAGGGCGTATGCGTTTTTTCCTGAATATATTCAGGAAAAAACGCATACGCCCTTTTTGGCCAACCAAGCAAGCCGGAAGGGCAAATCAGCGCTACAAAGAAGTCTCGCTTGCCCTCGGTCAAAAGGGCCATGCTGAACAAAGTGTAAAAACCAGAAAAGCAGGACAGGCCATGGAGACATGGAAGCCTTGCTACGCTGATGGGCGGGATGTAAATTGCCAACAGGCACTCTGGACAAGAGTACGGTGTGTCCTGAAACAAGTAATAAACACAGCGTTGAGAGCATAGGGCACTTCCACTCATGGGCGTATAAATTGGGAAAACTAAAAATCAACAAGACACAGGCACCCTAAAGTTTACGGCTGCTCTGTTTCCAAGAACCTCCACTTCGGTACACCTTCAATATCCCAGGAAAGAGAAAAATGGATAAAGAAATGGTGGTACTTGGCACAGTGGAATATCACTCAGCCATGAAATCAATGTCATAAGGCTAGTTAGCAGCATGATGAGTGGATTTAGATACGATGATTCTAAGTGAAATAAGTCACACAGAAAAAGACACTTATCCTAAGATATCGCTTATAGAGGGAATGTCAAAATCGCTACACTTGAACTGAATTACAAAACAGAACAGAGTCACAACTTTAGAAGACACACTATGGCTGCTTAACGGGAAAGGTGAGGTGGGGTGATGCATAAAACAAGGGTTTGAAATTAGCTCAGACACCGCTCCATAAGCCAAATATGTAATAGACAAGGCCTACTCCCTGCTCAGTGAACTGGACTCAACACCCCCTAGTCACCGCACAAGAATATATCTGACTAGTAAGAATCTGAAAACCTATGTATCGATATCTCTCTGCAAGTGAATCAAGAGGGTGTAAAGCGGCATCAACACAGCAGGGAAAAGCAGCCAAGCCCGATTCTAAACATAAATTACTTTAAAAAACCCACAAAACAAAGACAGTGAAAGAGAGAGAAATTCTTACAAAATCCGTTCAGGGTCTATGATGCAACCTGGATTGACCATATCAAGACCCACAGCTGGATGAGACATAAGGCTGGACATTCTTGGGGCTGAGAGGGTTGGTGAGGTTGGGTGAGCAAATGCAGATACTTTAAAGTAACACTGCGGGGAACACACCCCATGGGTCTCAAATCTCCAGGTACAAGGGAATCTTCCTACATCAAAACATGCATGGGAAACCCAGAAGATGGTATGCCGTGAGATCGGGAAAGGTTTCTAAAACGCACCTCATTTCTCCTCTCCTTGTGCTCGGGTTCGCCATTCCAGCCGCTTGACTAACCATCTCCCTACTTGGAGAATCAGCACCTTTAACCTACTGTTTCGTCCAGGTTGCAATTTGTCCTGAGGATGAACGGGAAGACGGGGAACCAACGAAAGACTAGCCCTAGGTGTTGGGACAGGCACAGGTCACTCCATTTTCCCATCAGGAAGAAGAATGAACCACAGGCTCAGCCTGCCCCCCAGAACCAAAATAGGGCCTGAAGCAATCCTGCGCTTTTGCGGCCAGCTCCCAAAAAAGCGAGGAGACAAATGGAGCTCAGGGGCACTGCAATTCACAAACGTGCAGAGTTATAAATGAGAACTCTCGTCCACAAATATATTGAGGGAAGGCAACGAAGAGGATTTGAAAGCAAGGCAGATTTGCAGGAAACAGATTTCAGGAGGTAGATTCGACTCGCCTTTAAAGCACATGAAAAGCGGCAAAACGTTGACAATGATGCCCTTGGCCAAAAAGGGCGTATGCGTTTTTTCCTGAATATATTCAGGAAAAAACGCATACGCCCTTTTTGGCCAACCAAGCAGGCCGGAAGGGCAAATCAGCGCTACAAAGAAGTCTCGCTTGCCCTCGGTCAAAAGGGCCATGCTGAACAAAGTGTAAAAACCAGAAAAGCAGGACAGGCCATGGAGACATGGAAGCCTTGCTACGCTGATGGGCGGGATGTAAATTGCCAACAGGCACTCTGGAGAAGAGTACGGTGTGTCCTGAAACAAGTAATAAACACAGCGTTGAGAGCATAGGGCACTTCCACTCATGGGCGTATAAATTGGGAAAACTAAAAATCAACAAGACACAGGCACCCTAAAGTTTACGGCTGCTCTGTTTCCAAGAACCTCCACTTCGGTACACCTTCAATATCCTAGGAAAGAGAAAAATGGATAAAGAAATGGTGGTACTTGGCACAGTGGAATATCACTCAGCCATGAAATCAATGTCATAAGGCTAGTTAGCAGCATGATGAGTGGATTTAGATACGATGATTCTAAGTGAAATAAGTCACACAGAAAAAGACACTTATCCTAAGATATCGCTTATAGAGGGAATGTCAAAATCGCTACACTTGAACTGAATTACAAAACAGAACAGAGTCACACCTTTAGAAGACACACTATGGCTGCTTAACGGGAAAGGTGAGGTGGGGTGATGCATAAAACAAGGGTTTGAAATTAGCTCAGACACCGCTCCATAAGCCAAATATGTAATAGACAAGGCCTACTCCCTGCTCAGTGAACTGGACTCAACACCCCCTAGTCACCGCACAAGAATATATCTGACTAGTATGAATCTGAAAACCTATGTATCGATATCTCTCTGCAAGTGAATCAAGAGGGTGTAAAGCGGCATCAACACAGCAGGGAAAAGCAGCCAAACCCCATTCTAAACATACATTACTTTAAAAAACCCACAAAGCAAAGACAGTGAAAGAGAGAGAAATTCTTACAAAATCCGTTCAGGGTCTCTGATGCAATCTGGATTGACCATATCTAGACCCACAGCTGGATGAGACATAAGGCTGGACACTCTTGGGGCTGAGAGGATTGGTGAGGTTGGGTGAGCAAATGCAGATCCTTTAAAGTAATACCGCGGGGTACCCACCCCATGGGTCTCAAATCTCCAGGTACAAGGGAATCTTCCTACATCAAAACATGCATGGGAAACCCAGAAGATGGTATGCCGTGAGATCGGGAAAGGTTTCTAAAACGCACCTCATTTCTCCTCTCCTTGTGCTCGGGTTCGCCATTCCAGCCGCTTGACTAACCATCTCCCTACTTGGAGAATCAGCACCTTTAACCTACTGTTTCGTCCAGGTTGCAATTTGTCCTGAGGATGAACGGGAAGACGGGGAACCAACGAAAGACTAGCCCTAGGTGTTGGGACAGGCACAGGTCACTCCATTTTCCCATCAGGAAGAAGAATGAACCACAGGCTCAGCCTGCCCCCCAGAACCAAAATAGGGCCTGAAGCAATCCTGCGCTTTTGCGGCCAGCTCCCAAAAAAGCTAGGAGACAAATGGAGCTCAGGGGCACTGCAATTCACAAACGTGCAGAGTTATAAATGAGAACTCTCGTCCACAAATATATTGAGGGAAGGCAACGAAGAGGATTTGAAAGCAAGGCAGATTTGCAGGAAACAGATTTCAGGAGGTAGATTCGACTCGCCTTTAAAGCACATGAAAAGCGGCAAAACGTTGACAATGATGCCCTTGGCCAAAAAGGGCGTATGCGTTTTTTCCTGAATATATTCAGGAAAAAACGCATACGCCCTTTTTGGCCAACCAAGCAAGCCGGAAGGGCAAATCAGCGCTACAAAGAAGTCTCGCTTGCCCTCGGTCAAAAGGGCCATGCTGAACAAACAGTAAAAACCAGAAAAGCAGGACAGGCCATGGAGACATGGGAGCCTTGCTACGCTGATGGGCGGGATATAAATTGCCAACAGGCACTCTGGAGAAGAGTACGGTGTGTCCTGAAACAAGTAATAAACACAGCGTAGAGAGCATAGGGCACTTCCACTCATGGGCGTATAAATTGGGAAAACTAAAAATCAACAAGACACAGGCACCCTGAAGTTTACGGCTGCTCTGTTTCCAAGAACCTCCGCTTTGGTACACCTTCAATATCCCAGGAAAGAGAAAAATGGATAAAGAAATGGTGGTACTTGGCACAATGGAATATCACTCAGCCATGAAATCAATGTCATAAGGCTAGTTAGCAGCATGATGAGTGGATTTAGGTACGATGATTCTTAGTGAAATAAGTCACACAGAAAAAGACACTTATCCTAAGATATCGCTTATAGAGGGAATGTCAAAATCGCTACACTTGAACTGAATTACAAAACAGAACAGAGTCAAACCTTTAGAAGACACACTATGGCTGCTTAACGGGAAAGGTGAGGTGGGGTGATGCATAAAACAAGGGTTTGAAATTAGCTCAGACACCGCTCCATAAGCCAAATATGTACTAGACAAGGCCTACTCCCTGCTCAGTGAACTGGACTCAACACACCCTAGTCACCACACAAGAATATATCTGACTAGTAAGAATCTGAAAACCTATGTATCGATATCTCTCTGCAAGTGAATCAAGAGGGTGTAAAGCGGCATCAACACAGCAGGGAAAAGCAGCCAAGCCCGATTCTAAATATAAATTACTTTAAAAAACCCACAAAACAAAGACAGTGAAAGAGAGAGAAATTCTAACAAAATCCGTTCAGGGTCTCTGATGCAACCTGGATTGACCATATCTAGACCCACAGCTGGATGAGACATAAAGCTGGACACTCTTGGGGCTGAGAGGATTGGTGAGGTTGGGTGAGCAAACGCAGATACTTTAAAATAACACTGCGGAGAACACACCCCATGGGTCTCAAATCTCCAGGTACAAGGGAATCTTCCTACATCAAGACATGCATGGGAAACCCAGAAAATGGTATGCCATGAGATCGGGAAAGGTTTCTAAAACGCACCTCATTTCTCCTCTCCTTGTGCTCGGGTTCGCCATTCCAGCCGCTTGACTAACCATCTCCCTACTTGGAGAATCAGCACCTTTAACCTCCTGATTGTACAGGTTGCAATTTGTCCTGAGGATGAACGGGAAGACGCGGAACCAACGAGAGACGAACCCTAGGTGTTGGGACAGGCATAGGTCACTCCATTTTCCCATCAGGAAGAAGAATGAACCACAGGCTCAGCCTGCCCCCCAGAACCAAAATAGGGCCTGAAGCAATCCTGCGCTTTTGCGGCCAGCTCCCAAAAAAGCGAGGAGACAAATGGAGCTCAGGGGCATTGCAATTCACAAACGTGCAGAGTTATAAATGAGAACTCTCGTCCACAAATATATTGAGGGAAGGCAACGAAGAGGATTTGAAAGCAAGGCAGATTTGCAGGAAACAGATTTCAGGAGGTAGATTCGACTCGCCTTTAAAGCACATGAAAAGCGGCAAAACGTTGACAATGATGCCCTTGGCCAAAAAGGGCGTATGCGTTTTTTCCTGAATATATTCAGGAAAAAACGCATACGCCCTTTTTGGCCAACCAAGCAAGCCGGAAGGGCAAATCAGCGCTACAAAGAAGTCTCGCTTGCCCTCGGTCAAAAGGGCCATGCTGAACAAAGTGTAAAAACCAGAAAAGCAGGACAGGCCATGGAGACATGGGAGCCTTGCTACGCTGATGGGCGGGATATAAATTGCCAACAGGCACTCTGGAGAAGAGTACGGTGTGTCCTGAAACAAGTAATAAACACAGCGTAGAGAGCATAGGGCACTTCCACTCAAGGGCGTATAAATTGGGAAAACTAAAAATCAACAAGACACAGGCACCCTAAAGTTTACGGCTGCTCTGTTTCCAAGAACCTCCACTTCGGTACACCTTCAATATCCCAGGAAAGAGAAAAATGGATAAAGAAATGGTGGTACTTGGCACAGTGGAATATCACTCAGCCATGAAATCAATGTCATAAGGCTAGTTAGCAGCATGATGAGTGGATTTAGATACGATGATTCTAAGTGAAATAAGTCACACAGAAAAAGACACTTATCCTAATATATCGCTTATAGAGGGAATGTCAAAATCGCTACACTTGAACTGAATTACAAAACAGAACAGAGTCACACCTTTAGAAGACACACTATGGCTGCTTAACGGGAAAGGTGAGGTGGGGTGATGCATAAAACAAGGGTTTGAAATTAGCTCAGAGACCGCTCCATAAGCCAAATATGTAATAGACAAGACCTACTCCCTGCTCAGTGAACTGGACTCAACACACCCTAGTCACCACACAAGAATATATCTGACTAGTAAGAATCTGAAAACCTATGTATCGATATCTCTCTGCAAGTGAATCAAGAGGGTGTAAAGCAGCATCAACACAGCAGGGAAAAGCAGCCAAGCCCGATTCTAAACATAAATTACTTTAAAAAACCCACAAAACAAAGACAGTTAAAGAGAGAGAAATTCTTACAAAATCCATTCAGGGTCTATGATGCAACCTGGATTGACCATATCTAGACCCACAGCTGGATGAGACATAAGGCTGGACACTCTTGGGGCTGAGAGGATTGGTGAGGTTGGGTGAGCAAACCCAGATACTTTAAAGTAACACTGCTGGGAACACACCCCATGGGTCTCAAATCTCCAGGTACAAGGGCATCTTCCTACATCAAAACATGCATGGGAAACCCAGAAAATGGTATGCCATGAGATCGGGAAAGGTTTCTAAAACGCACCTCATTTCTCCTCTCCTTGTGCTCGGGTTCGCCATTCCAGCCGCTTGACTAACCATCTCCCTACTTGGAGAATCAGCACCTTTAACCTCCTGATTGTACAGGTTGCAATTTGTCCTGAGGATGAACGGGAAGACGCGGAACCAACGAGAGACGAGCCCTAGGTGTTGGGACAGGTATAGGTCACTCCATTTTCCCATCAGGAAGAAGAATGAACCACAGGCTCAGCCTGCCCCCCAGAACCAAAATAGGGCCTGAAGCAAACCTGCGCTTTTGCGGCCAGCTCCCAAAAAAACGAGGAGACAAATGGAGCTCAGGGGCACTGCAATTCACAAACGTGCAGAGTTATAAATGAGAACTCTCGTCCACAAATATATTGAGGGAAGGCAACGAAGAGGATTTGAAAGCAAGGCAGATTTGCAGGAAACAGATTTCAGGAGGTAGATTCGACTCGCCTTTAAAGCACATGAAAAGCGGCAAAACGTTGACAATGATGCCCTTGGCCAAAAAGGGCGTATGCGTTTTTTCCTGAATATATTCAGGAAAAAACGCATACGCCCTTTTTGGCCAACCAAGCAAGCCGGAAGGGCAAATCAGCGCTACAAAGAAGTCTCGCTTGCCCTCGGTCAAAAGGGCCATGCTGAACAAAGTGTAAAAACCAGAAAAGCAGGACAGGCCATGGAGACATGGGAGCCTTGCTACGCTGATGGGCGGGATGTAAATTGCCAACAGGCACTCTGGAGAAAAGTACGGTGTGTCCTGAAACAAGTAATAAACACAGCGTAGAGAGCATAGGGCACTTCCACTCATGGGCGTATAAATTGGGAAAACTAAAAATCAACAAGACACAGGCAACCTAAAGTTTACGGCTGCTCTGTTTCCAAGAACCTCCACTTCGGTACACCTTCAATATCCCAGGAAAGAGAAAAATGGATAAAGAAATGGTGGTACTTGGCACAATGGAATATCACTCAGCCATGAAATCAATGTCATAAGGCAAGTTAGAAGCATGATGAGTGGATTTAGGTACGATGATTCTAAGTGAAATAAGTCACACAGAAAAAGGCACTTATCCTAAGATATCGCTTATAGAGGGAATGTCAAAATCGCTACACTTGAACTGAATTACAAAACAGAACAGAGTCACACCTTTAGAAGACACACTATGGCTGCTTAACGGGAAAGGTGAGGTGGGGTGATGCATAAAACAAGGGTTTGAAATTAGCTCAGACACCGCTCCATAAGCCAAATATGTAATAGACAAGGCCTACTCCCTGCTCAGTGAACTGGACTCAACACCCCCTAGTCACCGCACAAGAATATATCTGACTAGTATGAATCTGAAAACCTATGTATCGATATCTCTCTGCAAGTGAATCAAGAGGGTGTAAAGCGGCATAAACACAGCAGGGAAAAGCAGCCAAACCCCATTCTAAACATACATTACTTTAAAAAACCCACAAAGCAAAGACAGTGAAAGAGAGAGAAATTCTTACAAAATCCGTTCAGGGTCTCTGATGCAACCTGGATTGACCATATCTAGACCCACAGCTGGATGAGACATAAGGCTGGACACTCTTGGGGCTGAGAGGATTGGTGAGGTTGGGTGAGCAAATGCAGATACTTTAAAGTAATACCGCGGGGTACCCACCCCATGGGTCTCAAATCTCCAGGTACAAGGGAATCTTCCTACATCAAAACATGCATGGGAAACCCAGAAGATGGTATGCCGTGAGATCGGGAAAGGTTTCTAAAACGCACCTCATTTCTCCTCTCCTTGTGCTCGGGTTCGCCATTCCAGCCGCTTGACTAACCATCTCCCTACTTGGAGAATCAGCACCTTTAACCTACTGTTTCGTCCAGGTTGCAATTTGTCCTGAGGATGAACGGGAAGACGGGGAACCAACGAAAGACTAGCCCTAGGTGTTGGGACAGGCACAGGTCACTCCATTTTCCCATCAGGAAGAAGAATGAACCACAGGCTCAGCCTGCCCCCCAGAACTAAAATAGGGCCTGAAGCAATCCTGCGCTTTTGCGGCCAGCTCCCAAAAAAGCTAGGAGACAAATGGAGCTCAGGGGCACTGCAATTCACAAACGTGCAGAGTTATAAATGAGAACTCTCGTCCACAAATATATTGAGGGAAGGCAACGAAGAGGATTTGAAAGCAAGGCAGATTTGCAGGAAACAGATTTCAGGAGGTAGATTCGACTCGCCTTTAAAGCACATGAAAAGCGGCAAAACGTTGACAATGATGCCCTTGGCCAAAAAGGGCGTATGCGTTTTTTCCTGAATATATTCAGGAAAAAACGCATACGCCCTTTTTGGCCAACCAAGCAAGCCGGAAGGGCAAATCAGCGCTACAAAGAAGTCTCGCTTGCCCTCGGTCAAAAGGGCCATGCTGAACAAACAGTAAAAACCAGAAAAGCAGGACAGGCCATGGAGACATGGGAGCCTTGCTACGCTGATGGGCGGGATATAAATTGCCAACAGGCACTCTGGAGAAGAGTACGGTGTGTCCTGAAACAAGTAATAAACACAGCGTAGAGAGCATAGGGCACTTCCACTCATGGGCGTATAAATTGGGAAAACTAAAAATCAACAAGACACAGGCACCCTGAAGTTTACGGCTGCTCTGTTTCCAAGAACCTCCGCTTTGGTACACCTTCAATATCCCAGGAAAGAGAAAAATGGATAAAGAAATGGTGGTACTTGGCACAATGGAATATCACTCAGCCATGAAATCAATGTCATAAGGCTAGTTAGCAGCATGATGAGTGGATTTAGGTACGATGATTCTAAGTGAAATAAGTCACACAGAAAAAGACACTTATCCTAAGATATCGCTTATAGAGGGAATGTCAAAATCGCTACACTTGAACTGAATTACAAAACAGAACAGAGTCAAACCTTTAGAAGACACACTATGGCTGCTTAACGGGAAAGGTGAGGTGGGGTGATGCATAAAACAAGGGTTTGAAATTAGCTCAGACACCGCTCCATAAGCCAAATATGTACTAGACAAGGCCTACTCCCTGCTCAGTGAACTGGACTCAACACACCCTAGTCACCACACAAGAATATATCTGACTAGTAAGAATCTGAAAACCTATGTATCGATATCTCTCTGCAAGTGAATCAAGAGGGTGTAAAGCGGCATCAACACAGCAGGGAAAAGCAGCCAAGCCCGATTCTAAATATAAATTACTTTAAAAAACCCACAAAACAAAGACAGTGAAAGAGAGAGAAATTCTAACAAAATCCGTTCAGGGTCTCTGATGCAACCTGGATTGACCATATCTAGACCCACAGCTGGATGAGACATAAAGCTGGACACTCTTGGGGCTGAGAGGATTGGTGAGGTTGGGTGAGCAAACGCAGATACTTTAAAATAACACTGCGGAGAACACACCCCATGGGTCTCAAATCTCCAGGTACAAGGGAATCTTCCTACATCAAGACATGCATGGGAAACCCAGAAAATGGTATGCCATGAGATCGGGAAAGGTTTCTAAAACGCACCTCATTTCTCCTCTCCTTGTGCTCGGGTTCGCCATTCCAGCCGCTTGACTAACCATCTCCCTACTTGGAGAATCAGCACCTTTAACCTCCTGATTGTACAGGTTGCAATTTGTCCTGAGGATGAACGGGAAGACGCGGAACCAACGAGAGACGAACCCTAGGTGTTGGGACAGGCATAGGTCACTCCATTTTCCCATCAGGAAGAAGAATGAACCACAGGCTCAGCCTGCCCCCCAGAACCAAAATAGGGCCTGAAGCAATCCTGCGCTTTTGCGGCCAGCTCCCAAAAAAGCGAGGAGACAAATGGAGCTCAGGGGCATTGCAATTCACAAACGTGCAGAGTTATAAATGAGAACTCTCGTCCACAAATATATTGAGGGAAGGCAACGAAGAGGATTTGAAAGCAAGGCAGATTTGCAGGAAACAGATTTCAGGAGGTAGATTCGACTCGCCTTTAAAGCACATGAAAAGCGGCAAAACGTTGACAATGATGCCCTTGGCCAAAAAGGGCGTATGCGTTTTTTCCTGAATATATTCAGGAAAAAACGCATACGCCCTTTTTGGCCAACCAAGCAAGCCGGAAGGGCAAATCAGCGCTACAAAGAAGTCTCGCTTGCCCTCGGTCAAAAGGGCCATGCTGAACAAAGTGTAAAAACCAGAAAAGCAGGACAGGCCATGGAGACATGGGAGCCTTGCTACGCTGATGGGCGGGATATAAATTGCCAACAGGCACTCTGGAGAAGAGTACGGTGTGTCCTGAAACAAGTAATAAACACAGCGTAGAGAGCATAGGGCACTTCCACTCAAGGGCGTATAAATTGGGAAAACTAAAAATCAACAAGACACAGGCACCCTAAAGTTTACGGCTGCTCTGTTTCCAAGAACCTCCACTTCGGTACACCTTCAATATCCCAGGAAAGAGAAAAATGGATAAAGAAATGGTGGTACTTGGCACAGTGGAATATCACTCAGCCATGAAATCAATGTCATAAGGCTAGTTAGCAGCATGATGAGTGGATTTAGATACGATGATTCTAAGTGAAATAAGTCACACAGAAAAAGACACTTATCCTAATATATCGCTTATAGAGGGAATGTCAAAATCGCTACACTTGAACTGAATTACAAAACAGAACAGAGTCACACCTTTAGAAGACACACTATGGCTGCTTAACGGGAAAGGTGAGGTGGGGTGATGCATAAAACAAGGGTTTGAAATTAGCTCAGAGACCGCTCCATAAGCCAAATATGTAATAGACAAGACCTACTCCCTGCTCAGTGAACTGGACTCAACACACCCTAGTCACCACACAAGAATATATCTGACTAGTAAGAATCTGAAAACCTATGTATCGATATCTCTCTGCAAGTGAATCAAGAGGGTGTAAAGCAGCATCAACACAGCAGGGAAAAGCAGCCAAGCCCGATTCTAAACATAAATTACTTTAAAAAACCCACAAAACAAAGACAGTTAAAGAGAGAGAAATTCTTACAAAATCCATTCAGGGTCTATGATGCAACCTGGATTGACCATATCTAGACCCACAGCTGGATGAGACATAAGGCTGGACACTCTTGGGGCTGAGAGGATTGGTGAGGTTGGGTGAGCAAACCCAGATACTTTAAAGTAACACTGCTGGGAACACACCCCATGGGTCTCAAATCTCCAGGTACAAGGGCATCTTCCTACATCAAAACATGCATGGGAAACCCAGAAAATGGTATGCCATGAGATCGGGAAAGGTTTCTAAAACGCACCTCATTTCTCCTCTCCTTGTGCTCGGGTTCGCCATTCCAGCCGCTTGACTAACCATCTCCCTACTTGGAGAATCAGCACCTTTAACCTCCTGATTGTACAGGTTGCAATTTGTCCTGAGGATGAACGGGAAGACGCGGAACCAACGAGAGACGAGCCCTAGGTGTTGGGACAGGTATAGGTCACTCCATTTTCCCATCAGGAAGAAGAATGAACCACAGGCTCAGCCTGCCCCCCAGAACCAAAATAGGGCCTGAAGCAAACCTGCGCTTTTGCGGCCAGCTCCCAAAAAAACGAGGAGACAAATGGAGCTCAGGGGCACTGCAATTCACAAACGTGCAGAGTTATAAATGAGAACTCTCGTCCACAAATATATTGAGGGAAGGCAACGAAGAGGATTTGAAAGCAAGGCAGATTTGCAGGAAACAGATTTCAGGAGGTAGATTCGACTCGCCTTTAAAGCACATGAAAAGCGGCAAAACGTTGACAATGATGCCCTTGGCCAAAAAGGGCGTATGCGTTTTTTCCTGAATATATTCAGGAAAAAACGCATACGCCCTTTTTGGCCAACCAAGCAAGCCGGAAGGGCAAATCAGCGCTACAAAGAAGTCTCGCTTGCCCTCGGTCAAAAGGGCCATGCTGAACAAAGTGTAAAAACCAGAAAAGCAGGACAGGCCATGGAGACATGGGAGCCTTGCTACGCTGATGGGCGGGATGTAAATTGCCAACAGGCACTCTGGAGAAAAGTACGGTGTGTCCTGAAACAAGTAATAAACACAGCGTAGAGAGCATAGGGCACTTCCACTCATGGGCGTATAAATTGGGAAAACTAAAAATCAACAAGACACAGGCAACCTAAAGTTTACGGCTGCTCTGTTTCCAAGAACCTCCACTTCGGTACACCTTCAATATCCCAGGAAAGAGAAAAATGGATAAAGAAATGGTGGTACTTGGCACAATGGAATATCACTCAGCCATGAAATCAATGTCATAAGGCAAGTTAGAAGCATGATGAGTGGATTTAGGTACGATGATTCTAAGTGAAATAAGTCACACAGAAAAAGGCACTTATCCTAAGATATCGCTTATAGAGGGAATGTCAAAATCGCTACACTTGAACTGAATTACAAAACAGAACAGAGTCACACCTTTAGAAGACACACTATGGCTGCTTAACGGGAAAGGTGAGGTGGGGTGATGCATAAAACAAGGGTTTGAAATTAGCTCAGAGACCGCTCCATAAGCCAAATATGTAATAGACAAGACCTACTCCCTGCTCAGTGAACTGGACTCAACACACCCTAGTCACCACACAAGAATATATCTGACTAGTAAGAATCTGAAAACCTATGTATCGATATCTCTCTGCAAGTGAATCAAGAGGGTGTAAAGCAGCATCAACACAGCAGGGAAAAGCAGCCAAGCCCGATTCTAAACATAAATTACTTTAAAAAACCCACAAAACAAAGACAGTTAAAGAGAGAGAAATTCTTACAAAATCCATTCAGGGTCTATGATGCAACCTGGATTGACCATATCTAGACCCACAGCTGGATGAGACATAAGGCTGGACACTCTTGGGGCTGAGAGGATTGGTGAGGTTGGGTGAGCAAACCCAGATACTTTAAAGTAACACTGCTGGGAACACACCCCATGGGTCTCAAATCTCCAGGTACAAGGGCATCTTCCTACATCAAAACATGCATGGGAAACCCAGAAAATGGTATGCCATGAGATCGGGAAAGGTTTCTAAAACGCACCTCATTTCTCCTCTCCTTGTGCTCGGGTTCGCCATTCCAGCCGCTTGACTAACCATCTCCCTACTTGGAGAATCAGCACCTTTAACCTCCTGATTGTACAGGTTGCAATTTGTCCTGAGGATGAACGGGAAGACGCGGAACCAACGAGAGACGAGCCCTAGGTGTTGGGACAGGTATAGGTCACTCCATTTTCCCATCAGGAAGAAGAATGAACCACAGGCTCAGCCTGCCCCCCAGAACCAAAATAGGGCCTGAAGCAAACCTGCGCTTTTGCGGCCAGCTCCCAAAAAAACGAGGAGACAAATGGAGCTCAGGGGCACTGCAATTCACAAACGTGCAGAGTTATAAATGAGAACTCTCGTCCACAAATATATTGAGGGAAGGCAACGAAGAGGATTTGAAAGCAAGGCAGATTTGCAGGAAACAGATTTCAGGAGGTAGATTCGACTCGCCTTTAAAGCACATGAAAAGCGGCAAAACGTTGACAATGATGCCCTTGGCCAAAAAGGGCGTATGCGTTTTTTCCTGAATATATTCAGGAAAAAACGCATACGCCCTTTTTGGCCAACCAAGCAAGCCGGAAGGGCAAATCAGCGCTACAAAGAAGTCTCGCTTGCCCTCGGTCAAAAGGGCCATGCTGAACAAAGTGTAAAAACCAGAAAAGCAGGACAGGCCATGGAGACATGGGAGCCTTGCTACGCTGATGGGCGGGATGTAAATTGCCAACAGGCACTCTGGAGAAAAGTACGGTGTGTCCTGAAACAAGTAATAAACACAGCGTAGAGAGCATAGGGCACTTCCACTCATGGGCGTATAAATTGGGAAAACTAAAAATCAACAAGACACAGGCAACCTAAAGTTTACGGCTGCTCTGTTTCCAAGAACCTCCACTTCGGTACACCTTCAATATCCCAGGAAAGAGAAAAATGGATAAAGAAATGGTGGTACTTGGCACAATGGAATATCACTCAGCCATGAAATCAATGTCATAAGGCAAGTTAGAAGCATGATGAGTGGATTTAGGTACGATGATTCTAAGTGAAATAAGTCACACAGAAAAAGGCACTTATCCTAAGATATCGCTTATAGAGGGAATGTCAAAATCGCTACACTTGAACTGAATTACAAAACAGAACAGAGGCACACCTTTAGAAGACACACTATGGCTGCTTAACCGGAAAGGTGAGGTGGGGTGATGCATAAAACAAGGGTTTGAAATTAGCTCAGACACCGCTCCATAAGCCAAATATGTACTAGACAAGGCCTACTCCCTGCTCAGTGAACTGGACTCAACACCCCCTAGTCACCGCACAAGAATATATCTGACTAGTATGAATCTGAAAACCTATGTATCGATATCTCTCTGCAAGTGAATCAAGAGGGTGTAAAGCGGCATAAACACAGCAGGGAAAAGCAGCCAAGCCCGATTCTAAACATACATTACTTTAAAAAACCCACAAAAGAAAGACAGTGAAAGAGAGAGAAATTCTTACAAAATCCGTTCAGGGTCTATGATGCAACCTGGATTGACCATATCTAGACCCACAGCTGGATGAGACATAAGGCTGGACACTCTTGGGGCTCAGAGGATTGGTGAGGTTGGGTGAGCAAACGCAGATACTTTAAAGTAACACTGCTGGGAACACACCCCATGGGTCTCAAATCTCCCGGTACAAGGCATCTTCCTACATCAAAACATGCATGGGAAACCCAGAAGATGGTATGCCGTGAGATCGGGAAAGGTTTCTAAAACGCACCTCATTTCTCCTCTCCTTGTGCTCGGGTTCGCCATTCCAGCCGCTTGACTAACCATCTCCCTACTTGGAGAATCAGCACCTTTAACCTCCTGTTTCGTCCAGGTTGCAATTTGTCCTGAGGATGAACGGGAAGACGGGGAACCAACGAGAGACTAGCCCTCGGTGTTGGGACAGGCACAGGTCACTCCATTTTCCCATCAGGAAGAAGAATGAACCACAGGCTCAGCCTGCCCCCCAGAACCAAAATAGGGCCTGAAGCAATCCTGCGCTTTTGCGGCCAGCTCCCAAAAAAGCGAGGAGACAAATGGAGCTCAGGGGCACTGCAATTCACAAACGTGCAGAGTTATAAATGAGAACTCTCGTCCACAAATATATTGAGGGAAGGCAATGAAGAGGATTTGAAAGCAAGGCAGATTTGCAGGAAACAGATTTCAGGAGGTAGATTCGACTCGCCTTTAAAGCACATGAAAAGCGGCAAAACGTTGAAAATGATGCCCTTGGCCAAAAAGGGCGTATGCGTTTTTTCCTGAATATATTCAGGAAAAAACGCATACGCCCTTTTTGGCCAACCAAGCAAGCCGGAAGGGCAAATCAGCGCTACAAAGGAGTCTCGCTTGCCCTCGGTCAAAAGGGCCATGCTGAACAAAGTGTAAAAACCAGAAAAGCAGGACAGGCCATGGAGACATGGGAGCCTTGCTACGCTGATGGGCGGGATGTAAATTGCCAACAGGCACTCTGGAGAAGAGTACGGTGTGTCCTGAAACAAGTAATAAACACAGCGTAGAGAGCATAGGGCACTTCCACTCATGGGCGTATAAATTGGGAAAACTAAAAATCAACAAGACACAGGCACCCTAAAGTTTACGGCTGCTCTGTTTCCAAGAATCTCCGCTTCGGTACACCTTCAATATCCCAGGAAAGAGAAAAATGGATAAAGAAATGGTGGTACTTGGCACAATGGAATATCACTCAGCCATGAAATCAATGTCATAAGGCTACTTAGCAGCATGATGAGTGGATTTAGGTACGATGATTCTAAGTGAAATAAGTCACACAGAAAAAGGCACTTATCCTAAGATATCGCTTATAGAGGAAATGCCAAAATCGCTACACTTGAACTGAATTACAAAACAGAACAGAGGCACACCTTTAGAAGACACACTATGGCTACTTAACCGGAAAGGTGAGGTGGGGTGATGCATAAAACAAGGGTTTGAAATTAGCTCAGACACCGCTCCATAAGCCAAATATGTACTAGACAAGGCCTACTCCCTGCTCAGTGAACTGGACTCAACACCCCCTAGTCACCGCACAAGAATATATCTGACTAGTATGAATCTCAAAAACCTATGTATCGATATCTCTCTGCAAGTGAATCAAGAGGGTGTAAAGCGGCATAAACACAGCAGGGAAAAGCAGCCAAACCCCATTCTAAACATACATTACTTTAAAAAACCCACAAAGCATAGACAGTGAAAGAGAGAGAAATTCTTACAAAATCCGTTCAGGGTATCTGATGCAACCTGGATTGACCATATCTAGACCCACAGCTGGATGAGACATAAGGCTGGACACTCTTGGGGCTGAGAGGATTGGTGAGGTTGGGTGAGCAAATGCAGATCCTTTAAAGTAATACCGCGGGGTACCCACCCCATGGGTCTCAAATCTCCAGGTACAAGGGAATCTTCCTACATCAAAACATGCATGGGAAACCCAGAAGATGGTATGCCGTGAGATCGGGAAAAGTTTCTAAAACGCACCTCATTTCTCCTCTCCTTGTGCTTGGGTTCGCCATTCCAGCCGCTTGACTAACCATCTCCCTACTTGGAGAATCAGCACCTTTAACCTCCAGTTTCGTCCAGGTTGCAATTTGTCCTGAGGATGAACGGGAAGACGGGGAACCAACGAGAGACTAGCCCTAGGTGTTGGGACAGGCATAGGTCACTCCATTTTCCCATCAGGAAGAAGAATGAACCACAGGCTCAGCCTGCCCCCCAGAACCAAAATAGGGCCTGAAGCAATCCTGCGCTTTTGCGGCCATCTCCCAAAAAAGCGAGGAGACAAATGGAGCTCAGGGGCACTGCAATTCACAAACGTGCAGAGTTATAAATGAGAACTCTCGTCCACAAATATATTGAGGGAAGGCAACGAAGAGGATTTGAAAGCAAGGCAGATTTGCAGGAAACAGATTTCAGGAGGTAGATTCGACTCGCCTTTAAAGCACATGAAAAGCGGCAAAACGTTGACAATGATGCCCTTGGCCAAAAAGGGCGTTTGGGTTTTTTCCTGAATATATTCAGGAAAAAACGCATACGCCCTTTTTGGCCAACCAAGCAAGCCGGAAGGGCAAATCAGCGCTACAAAGAAGTCTCGCTTGCCCTCGGTCAAAAGGGCCATGCTGAACAAAGTGTAAAAACCAGAAAAGCAGGACAGGCCATGGAGACATGGGAGCCTTGCTACGCTGATGGGCGGGATGTAAATTGCCAACAGGCACTCTGGAGAAGAGTACGGTGTGTCCTGAAACAAGTAATAAACACAGCGTAGAGAGCATAGGGCACTTCCACTCATGGGCGTATAAATTGGGAAAACTAAAAATCAACAAGACACAGGCACCCTAAAGTTTACGGCTGCTCTCTTTCCAAGAATCTCCGCTTCGGTACACCTTCAATATCCCAGGAAAGAGAAAAATGGATAAAGAAATGGTGGTACTTGGCACAATGGAATATCACTCAGCCATGAAATCAATGTCATAAGGCTAGTTAGCAGCATGATGAGTGGATTTAGGTACGATGATTCTAAGTGAAATAAGTCACACAGAAAAAGACACTTATCCTAAGATATCGCTTTTAGGGGGAATGTCAAAATCGCTACACTTGAACTGAATTACAAAACAGAACATAGTCACACCTTTAGAAGACACACTATGGCTGCTTAACGGGAAAGGTGAGGTGGGGTGATGCATAAAACAAGGGTTTGAAATTAGCTCAGAGACCGCTCCATAAGCCAAATATGTAATAGACAAGGCCTACTCCCTGCTCAGTGAACTGGACTCAACACACCCTAGTCACCACACAAGAATATATCTGAGTAGTAAGAATCTGAAAACCTATGTATCGATATCTCTCTGCAAGTGAATCAAAAGGGTGTAAAGCGGCATCAACACAGCAGGGAAAAGCAGCCAAGCCCGATTCTAAACATACATTACTTTAAAAAACCCACAAAAGAAAGACAGTGAAAGAGACAGAAATTCTTACAAAATCCGTTCAGGGTCTATGATGCAACCTGGATTGACCATATCTAGACCCACAGCTGGATGAGACATAAGGCTGGACACTCTTCGGGCTGAGCGGATTGGTGAGGTTGGGTGAGAAATGCAGATACTTTAAAGTAACACTGCTGGGAACACACCCCATGGGTCTCAAATCTCCAGGTACAAGGGCATCTTCCTACATCAAAACATGCATGGGAAACCCAGAAGATGGTATGCCATGAGATCGGGAAAGGTTTCTAAAACGCACCTCATTTCTCCTCTCCTTGTGCTCGGGTTCGCCATTCCAGCCACTTGACTAACCATCTCCCTACTTGGAGAATCAGCACCTTTAACCTCCTGATTGTAGAGGTTGCAATTTGTCCTGAGGATGAACGGGAAGACGCGGAACCAACGAGAGACGAGCCCTAGGTGTTGGGACAGGTATAGGTCACTCCATTTTCCCATCAGGAAGAAGAATGAACCACAGGCTCAGCCTGCCCCCCAGAACCAAAATAGGGCCTGAAGCAATCCTGCGCTTTTGCGGCCAGCTCCCAAAAAAGCGAGGAGACAAATGGAGCTCAGGGGCACTGCAATTCACAAACGTGCAGAGGTATAAATGAGAACTCTCGTCCACAAATATATTGAGGGAAGGCAACGAAGAGGATTTGAAAGCAAGGCAGATTTGCAGGAAACAGATTTCAGGAGGTAGATTCGACTCGCCTTTAAAGCACATGAAAAGCGGCAAAACGTTGACAATGATGCCCTTGGCCAAAAAGGGCGTATGCGTTTTTTCCTGAATATATTCAGGAAAAAACGCATACGCCCTTTTAGGCCAAGCAAGCAAGCCGGAAGGGCAAATCAGCGCTACAAAGAAGTCTCGCTTGCCCTCGGTCAAAAGGGCCATGCTGAACAAAGTGTAAAAACCAGAAAAGCAGGACAGGCCATGGAGACATGGGAGCCTTGCTACGCTGATGGGCGGGATGTAAATTGCCAACAGGCACTCTGGAGAAGAGTACGGTGTGTCCTGAAACAAGTAATAAACACAGCGTAGAGAGCATAGGGCACTTCCACTCATGGGCGTATAAATTGGGAAAACTAAAAATCAACAAGACACAGGCACCCTAAAGTTTACGGCTGCTCTGTTTCCAAGAACCTCCGCTTCGGTACACCTTCAATATCCCAGGAAAGAGAAAAATGGATAAAGAAATGGTGGTACTTGGCACAATGGAATATCACTCAGCCATGAAATCAATGTCATAAGGCTACTTAGCAGCATGATGAGTGGATTTAGGTACGATGATTCTAAGTGAAATAAGTCACACAGAAAAAGGCACTTATCCTAAGATATCGCTTATAGAGGGAATGCCAAAATCGCTACACTTGAACTGAATTACAAAACAGAACAGAGGCACACCTTTAGAAGACACACTATGGCTACTTAACCGGAAAGGTGAGGTGGGGTGATGCATAAAACAAGGGTTTGAAATTAGCTCAGACACCGCTCCATAAGCCAAATATGTACTAGACAAGGCCTACTCCCTGCTCAGTGAACTGGACTCAACACCCCCTAGTCACCGCACAAGAATATATCTGACTAGTATGAATCTCAAAAACCTATGTATCGATATCTCTCTGCAAGTGAATCAAGAGGGTGTAAAGCGGCATAAACGCAGCAGGGAAAAGCAGCCAAACCCCATTCTAAACATACATTACTTTAAAAAACCCACAAAGCAAAGACAGTGAAAGAGAGAGAAATTCTTACAAAATCCGTTCAGGGTATCTGATGCAACCTGGATTGACCATATCTAGACCCACAGCTGGATGAGACATAAGGCTGGACACTCTTGGGGCTGAGAGGATTGGTGAGGTTGGGTGAGCAAATGCAGATCCTTTAAAGTAATACCGCGGGGTACCCACCCCATGGGTCTCAAATCTCCAGGTACAAGGGAATCTTCCTACATCAAAACATGCATGGGAAACCCAGAAGATGGTATGCCGTGAGATCGGGAAAGGTTTCTAAAACGCACCTCATTTCTCCTCTCCTTGTGCTCGGGTTCGCCATTCCAGCCTCTTGACTAACCATCTCCCTACTTGGAGAATCAGCACCTTTAACCTCCAGGTTCGTCCAGGTTGCAATTTGTCCTGAGGATGAACGGGAAGACGGGGAACCAACGAGAGACTAGCCCTAGGTGTTGGGACAGGCACAGGTCACTCCATTTTCCCATCAGGAAGAAGAATGAACCACAGGCTCAGCCTGCCCCCCAGAACCAAAATAGGGCCTGAAGCAATCCTGCGCTTTTGCGGCCAGCTCCCAAAAAAGCGAGGAGACAAATGGAGCTCAGGGGCACTGCAATTCACAAACGTGCAGAGTTATAAATGAGAACTCTCGTCCACAAATATATTGAGGGAAGGCAACGAAGAGGATTTGAAAGCAAGGCAGATTTGCAGGAAACAGATTTCAGGAGGTAGATTCGACTCGCCTTTAAAGCACATGAAAAGCGGCAAAACGTTGACAATGATGCCCTTGGCCAAAAAGGGCGTATGCGTTTTTTCCTGAATATATTCAGGAAAAAACGCATACGCCCTTTTTGGCCAACCAAGCAAGCCGGAAGGGCAAATCAGCGCTACAAAGAAGTCTCGCTTGCCCTCGGTCAAAAGGGCCATGCTGAAAAAAGTGTAAAAACCAGAAAAGCAGGACAGGCCATGGAGACATGGGAGCCTTGCTACGCTGATGGGCGGGATGTAAATTGCCAACAGGCACTCTGGAGAAGAGTACGGTGTGTCCTGAAACAAGTAATAAACACAGCGTAGAGAGCATAGGGCACTTCCACTCATGGGCGTATAAATTGGGAAAACTAAAAATCAACAAAACACAGGCACCCTAAAGTTTACGGCTGCTCTGTTTCCAAGAACCTCCGCTTCGGTACACCTTCAATATCCCAGGAAAGAGAAAAATGGATAAAGAAATGGTGGTACTTGGCACAATGGAATATCACTCAGCCATGAAATCAATGTCATAAGGCTAGTTAGCAGCATGATGAGTGGATTTAGGTACGATGATTCTAAGTGAAATAAGTCACACAGAAAAAGACACTTATCCTAAGATATCGCTTTTAGGGGGAATGTCAAAATCGCTACACTTGAACTGAATTACAAAACAGAACATAGTCACACCTTTAGAAGACACACTATGGCTGCTTAACGGGAAAGGTGAGGTGGGGTGATGCATAAAACAAGGGTTTGAAATTAGCTCAGAGACCGCTCCATAAGCCAAATATGTACTAGACAAGGCCTACTCCCTGCTCAGTGAACTGGACTCAACACACCCTAGTCACCACACAAGAATATATCTGACTAGTAAGAATCTGAAAACCTATGTATCGATATCTCTCTGCAAGTGAATCAAAAGGGTGTAAAGCGGCATCAACACAGCAGGGAAAAGCAGCCAAGCCCGATTCTAAACATACATTACTTTAAAAAACCCACAAAAGAAAGACAGTGAAAGAGACAGAAATTCTTACAAAATCCGTTCAGGGTCTATGATGCAACCTGGATTGACCATATGTAGACCCACAGCTGGATGAGACATAAGGCTGGACACTCTTGGGGCTGAGAGGATTGGTGAGGTTGGGTGAGCAAACGCAGATACTTTAAAGTAACACTGCTGGGAACACACCCCATGGGTCTCAAATCTCCAGGTACAAGGGCATCTTCCTACATCAAAACATGCATGGGAAACCCAGAAGATGGTATGCCATGAGATCGGGAAAGGTTTCTAAAATGCACCTCATTTCTCCTCTCCTTGTGCTCGGGTTCGCCATTCCAGCCGCTTGACTAACCATCTCCCTACTTGGGAATCAGCACCTTTAACCTCCTGATTGTACAGGTTGCAATTTGTCCTGAGGATGAACGGGAAGACGCGGAACCAACGAGCGACGAGGCCTAGGTGTTGGGACAGGCATAGGTCACTCCATTTTCCCATCAGGAAGAAGAATGAACCACAGGCTCAGCCTGCCCCCCAGAACCAAAATAGGGCCTGAAGCAATCCTGCGCTTTTGCGGCCAGCTCCCAAGAAAGCGAGGAGACAAATGGAGCTCAGGGGCACTGCAATTCACAAACGTGCAGAGTTATAAATGAGAACTCTCGTCCACAAATATATTGAGGGAAGGCAACGAAGAGGATTTGAAAGCAAGGCAGATTTGCAGGAAACAGATTTCAGGAGGTAGATTCGACTCGCCTTTAAAGCACATGAAAAGCGGCAAAACGTTGACAATGATGCCCTTGGCCAAAAAGGGCGTATGCGTTTTTTCCTGAATATATTCAGGAAAAAACGCATACGCCCTTTTTGGCCAACCAAGCAAGCCGGAAGGGCAAATCAGCGCTACAAAGAAGTCTCGCTTGCCCTCGGTCAAAAGGGCCATGCTGAACAAACAGTAAAAACCAGAAAAGCAGGACAGGCCATGGAGACATGGGAGCCTTGCTACGCTGATGGGCGGGATATAAATTGCCAACAGGCACTCTGGAGAAGAGTACGGTGTGTCCTGAAACAAGTAATAAACACAGCGTAGAGAGCATAGGGCACTTCCACTCATGGGCGTATAAATTGGGAAAACTAAAAATCAACAAGACACAGGCACCCTAAAGTTTACGGCTGCTTTGTTTCCAAGAATCTCCGCTTCGGTACACATTCAATATCCCAGGAAAGAGAAAAATGGATAAAGAAATGGTGGTACTTGGCACAATGGAATATCACTCAGCCATGAAATCAATGTCATAAGGCTAGTTAGCAGCATGATGAGTGGATTTAGGTACGATGATTCTAAGTGAAATAAGTCACACAGAAAAAGACACTTATCCTAAGATATCGCTTATAGAGGGAATGTCAAAATCGCTACACTTGAACTGAATTACAAAACAGAACAGAGTCACACCTTTAGAAGACACACTATGGCTGCTTAACAGGAAAGGTGAGGTGGGGTGATGCATAAAACAAGGGTTTGAAATTAGCTCAGAGACCGCTCCATAAGCCAAATATGTACTAGACAAGGCCTACTCCCTGCTCAGTGAACTGGACTCAACACACCCTAGTCAGCACACAAGAATATATCTGACTAGTAAGAATCTGAAAACCTATGTATGGATATCTCTCTGCAAGTGAATCAAGAGGGTGTAAAGCGGCATCAACACAGCAGGGAAAAGCAGCCAAACCCGATTCTAAACATAAATTACTTAAAAAACCCACAAAACAAAGACAGTGAAAGAGAGAGAAATTCTTACAAAATCCGTTCAGGGTCCATGATGCAACCTGGATTGACCATATCTAGACCCACAGCTGGATGAGACATAAGGCTGGACACTCTTGGGGCTGAGCGGATTGGTGAGGTTGGGTGAGCAAACGCAGATACTTTAAAGTAACACTGCGGGGAACACACCCCATGGGTCTCAAATCTCCAGGTACAAGGGCATCTTCCTACATCAAAACATGCATGGGAAACCCAGAAGATGGTATGCCATGAGATCGGGAAAGGTTTCTAAAACGCACCTCATTTCTCCTCTCCTTGTGCTCGGGTTCACCATTCCAGCTGCTTGACTAACCATCTCCCTATTTGGAGAATGAGCACCTTTAACCTCCTGATTGTACAGGTTGCAATCTGTCCTGAGGATGAACGGGAAGACGTGGAGCCAATGTGAGACGAGCCCTAGGTGTTGGGACAGGCATAGGTCACTCCATTTTCCCATCAGGAAGAAGAATGAACCACAGGCTCAGCCTGCCCCCCAGAACCAAAATAGGGCCTGAAGCAATCCTGCGCTTTTGCGGCCAGCTCCCAAAAAAGCGAGGAGACAAATGGAGCTCAGGGGCACTGCAATTCACAAACGTGCAGAGTTATAAATGAGAACTCTCGTCCACAAATATATTGAGGGAAGGCAACGAAGAGGATTTGAAAGCAAGGCAGATTTGCAGGAAACAGATTTCAGGAGGTAGATTCGACTCGCCTTTAAAGCACATGAAAAGCGGCAAAACGTTGACAATGATGCCCTTGGCCAAAAAGGGCGTATGCGTTTTTTCCTGAATATATTCAGGAAAAAACGCATACGCCCTTTTTGGCCAACCAAGCAAGCCAGAAGGGCAAATCAGCGCTACAAAGAAGTCTCGCTTGCCCTCGGTCAAAAGGGCCATGCTGAACAAACTGTAAAAACCAGAAAAGCAGGACAGGCCATGGAGACAGGGGAGCCTTGCTACGCTGATGGGCGGGATGTAAATTGCCAACAGGCACTCTGGAGAAGAGTACGGTGTGTCCTGAAACAAGTAATAAACACAGCGTTGAGAGCATACGGCACTTCCACTCATGGGCGTATAAATTGGGAAAACTAAAAATCAACAAGACACAGGCACCCTAAAGTTTACGGCTGCTCTGTTTCCAAGAACCTCCGCTTCGGTACACCTTCAATATCCCAGGAAAGAGAAAAATGGATAAAGAAATGGTGGTACTTGGCACAATGGAATATCACTCAGCCATGAAATCAATGTCATAAGGCTAGTTAGCAGCATGATGAGTGGATTTAGGTACGATGATTCTAAGTGAAATAAGTCACACAGAAAAAGACACTTATCCTAAGATATCGCTTATAGAGGGAATGTCAAAATCGCTACACTTGAACTGAATTACAAAAGAGAACAGAGTCACACCTTTAGAAGACACACTATGGCTGCTTAACGGGAAAGGTGAGGTGGGTGATGCATAAAACAAGGGTTTGAAATTAGCTCAGAGACCGCTCCATAAGCCAAATATGTAATAGACAAGGCCTACTCCCTGCTCAGTGAACTGGACTCAACACCCCCTAGTCACCACACAAGAATATATTTGACTAGTAAGAATCTGAAAACCTATGTATCGATATCTCTCTGCAAGTGAATCAAGAGGGTGTAAAGCGGCATCAACACAGCAGGGAAAATCAGCCAAGCCCGATTCTAAACATAAATTACTTTAAAAAACCCACAAAACAAAGACAGTTAAAGAGAGAGAAATTCTTACAAAATCCATTCAGGGTCTATGATGCAACCTGGATTGACCATATCTAGACCCACAGCTGGATGAGACATAAGGCTGGACACTCTTGAGGCTGAGAGGATTGGTGAGGTTGGGTGAACAAATGCAGATACTTTAAAGTAATACTGCGGGGTACCCACCCAATGGGTCTCAAATCTCCAGGTACAAGGGCATCTTCCTACATCAAAACATGCATGGGAAACACAGAGGATGGTATGCCGTGAGATCGGGAAAGGTTTCTAAAACGCATCTCATTTCTCCTCTCCTTGTGCTCGGGTTCGCCATTCCAGCCGCTTGACTAACCATCTCCCTACTTGGAGAATCAGCACCTTTAACCTCCTGTTTCGTCCAGGTTGCAATTTGTCCTGAGGATGAACGGGAAGACGGGGAACCAACGAGAGACTAGCCCTAGGTGTTGGGACAGGCACAGGTCACTCCATTTTCCTATCAGGAAGAAGAATGAACCACAGGCTCAGCCTGCCCCCCAGAACCAAAATAGGGCCTGAAGCAATCCTGCGCTTTTGCGGCCAGCTCCCAAGAAAGCGAGGAGACAAATGGAGCTCAGGGGCACTGCAATTCACAAACGTGCAGAGTTATAAATGAGAACTCTCGTGCACAAATATATTGAGGGAAGGCAACGAAGAGGATTTGAAAGCAAGGCAGATTTGCAGGAAACAGATTTCAGGAGGTAGATTCGACTCGCCTTTAAAGCACATGAAAATCGGCAAAACGTTGACAATGATGCCCTTGGCCAAAAAGGGCGTATGCGTTTTTTCCTGAATATATTCAGGAAAAAACGCATACGCCCTTTTTGGCCAACCAAGCAAGCCGGAAGGGCAAATCAGCGCTACAAAGAAGTCTCGCTTGCCCTCGGTCAAAAGGGCCATGCTGAACAAAATGTAAAAACCAGAAAAGCAGGACAGGCCATGTAGACATGGGAGCCTTGCTACGCTGATGGGCGGGATGTAAATTGCCAACAGGCACTCTGGAGAAGAGTACGGTGTGTCCTGAAACAAGTAATAAACACAGCGTAGAGAGCATAGGGCACTTCCACTCATGGGCGTATAAATTGGGAAAACTAAAAGTCAACAAGACACAGGCACCCCAAACTTTACGGCTGCTCTGTTGCCAAGAACCTCCGCTTCGGTACACCTTCAATATCCCAGGAAAGAGAAAAATGGATAAAGAAATGGTGGTACTTGGCACAATGGAATATCACTCAGCCATGAAATCAATGTCATAAGGCTAGTTAGCAGCATGATGAGTGGATTTAGGTACGATGATTCTAAGTGAAATAAGTCACACAGAAAAAGACACTTATCCTAAGATATCGCTTATAGAGGGAATGTCAAAATCGCTACACTTGAACTGAATTACAAAAGAGAACAGAGTCACACCTTTAGAAGACACACTATGGCTGCTTAACGGGAAAGGTGAGGTGGGGTGATGCATAAAACAAGGGTTTGAAATTAGCTCAGACACCGCTCCATAAGCCAAATATGTAATAGACAAGGCCTACTCCCTGCTCAGTGTACTGGACTCAACACCCCCTAGTCACCGCACAAGAATATATCTGACTAGTATGAATCTGAAAACCTATGTATTGATATCTCTCTGCAAGTGAATCAAGAGGGTGTAAAGCGGCATAAACACAGCAGGGAAAAGCAGCCAAACCCCATTCTAAACATACATTACTTTAAAAAACCCACAAAGCAAAGACAGTGAAAGAGAGAGAAATTCTTACAAAATCCGTTCAGGGTCTCTGATGCAACCTGGATTGACGATATCTAGACCCACAGCTGGATGAGACATAAGGCTGGACACTCTTGGGGCTGAGAGGATTGGTGAGGTTGGGTGAGCAAATGCAGATACTTTAAAGTAATACCGCGGGGTACCCACCCCATGGGTCTCAAATCTCCAGGTACAAGGGAATCTTCCTACATCAAAACATGCATGGGAAACCCAGAAGATGGTATGCCGTGAGATCGGGAAAGGTTTCTAAAACGCACCTCATTTCTCCTCTCCTTGTGCTCGGGTTCGCCATTCCAGCCGCTTGACTAACCATCTCCCTACTTGGAGAATCAGCACCTTTAACCTCCTGTTTCGTCCAGGTTGCAATTTGTCCTGAGGATGAACGGGAAGACGGGGGACCAACGAGAGACTAGCCCTAGGTGTTGGGACAGGCACAGGTCACTCCATTTTCCCATCAGGAAGAAGAATGAACCACAGGCTCAGCCTGCCCCCCAGAACCAAAATAGGGCCTGAAGCAATCCTGCACTTTTGCGGCCAGCTCCCAAGAAAGCGAGGAGACAAATGGAGCTCAGGGGCACTGCAATTCACAAACGTGCAGAGTTATAAATGAGAACTCTCGTCCACAAATATATTGAGGGAAGGCAACGAAGAGGATTTGAAAGCAAGGCAGATTTGCAGGAAACAGATTTCAGGAGGTAGATTCGACTCGCCTTTAAAGCACATGAAAAGCGGCAAAACGTTGACAATGATGCCCTTGGCCAAAAAGGGCGTATGCGTTTTTTCCTGAATATATTCAGGAAAAAACGCATACGCCCTTTTTGGCCAACCAAGCAAGCCGGAAGGGCAAATCAGCGCTACAAAGAAGTCTCGCTTGCCCTCGGTCAAAAGGGCCATGCTGAACAAAGTGTAAAAAGCAGAAAAGCTGGACAGGCCATGGAGTCATGGGAGCCTTGCTACGCTGATGGGCAGGATGTAAATTGCCAACAGGCACTCTGGAGAAGAGTACGGTGTGTACTGAAACAAATAATAAACACAGCGTAGAGAGCATAGGGCACTTCCACTCATGGGCGTATAAATTGGGAAAATTAAAAATCAACAAGACACAGGCACCCTAAAGTTTACGGCTGCTCTGTTGCCAAGAACCTCCGCTTCGGTACACCTTCAATATCCCAGGAAAGAGAAAAATGGATAAAGAAATGGTGGTACTTGGCACAATGGAATATCACTCAGCCATGAAATCAATGTCATAAGACTAGGTAGCAGCATGATTAGTGGATTTAGGTACGATGATTCTAAGTGAAATAAGTCACACAGAAAAAGGCACTTATCCTAAGATATCGCTTATAGAGGGAATGTCAAAATCGCTACACTTGAACTGAATTACAAAACAGAACAGAGGCACACCTTTAGAAGACACACTATGGCTGCTTAACCGGAAAGGTGAGGTGGGGTGATGCATAAAACAAGGGTTTGAAATTAGCTCAGACACCGCTCCATAAGCCAAATATGTAATAGACAAGGCCTACTCCCTGCTCAGTGAAGTGGACTCAACACCCCCTAGTCACCGGACAAGAATATATCTGACTAGTATGAATCTGAAAACCTATGTATTGATATCTCTCTGCAAGTGAATCAAGAGGGTGTAAAGCGGCATAAACACAGCAGGGAAAAGCAGCCAAACCCCATTCTAAACATACATTTCTTTAAAAAACCCACAAAGCAAAGACAGTGAAAGAGAGAGAAATTCTTACAAAATCCGTTCAGGGTCTCTGATGCAACCTGGATTGACCATATCTAGACCCACAGCTGGATGAGACATAAGGCTGGACACTCTTGCGGCTGAGAGGATTAGTGAGGTTGGGTGAGCAAATGCAGATACTTTAAAGTAATACAGCGGGGTACCCACCCCATGGGTCTCAAATCTCCAGGTACAAGGGCATCTTCCTACATCAAAACATGCATGGGAAACCCAGAAGATGGTATGCCGTGAGATCGGAAAAAGTTTCTAAAACGCACCTAATTTCTCCTCTCCTTGTGCTCGGGTCCGCCATTCCAGCCGCTTGATGCACAATCTCCCTACTTGGAGAATCAGCACCTTTAACCTCCTGTTTCGTCCAGGTTGCAGTTTGTCCTGAGGATGAACGGGAAGACGGGGAACCAACGAGAGACTAGCCCTAGGTGTTGGGACAGGCACAGGTCACTCCATTTTCACATCAGGAAGAAGAATGAACCACAGGCTCAGCCTGCCCCCCAAAACCAAAATAGGGCCTGAAGCAATCCTGCGCTTTTGCGGCCAGCTCCCAAAAAAGCGAGGAGACAAATGGAGCTCAGGGGCACTGCAATTCACAAACGTGCAGAGTTATAAATGAGATCTCTCGTCCACAAATATTTTGAGGGAAGGCAACGAAGAGGATTTGAAAGCAAGGCAGATTTGCAGGAAACAGATTTCAGGAGGTAGATTCGACTCGCCTTTAAAGCACATGAAAAGTGACAAAACGTTGACAATGATGCCCTTGGCCAAAAAGGGCGTATGCGTTTTTTCCTGAATATATTCAGGAAAAAACGCATACGCCCTTTTTGGCCAACCAAGCAAGCCGGAAGGGCAAATCAGTGCTACAAAGAAGTCTCGCTTGCCCTCGGTCAAAAGGGCCATGCTGAACAAAGTGTAAAAACCAGAAAAGCAAGACAGGCCATGGAGACATGGGAGCCTTGCTACGCTGATGGGCGGGATGTAAATTGCCAACAGGCAATCTGGAGAAGAGTACGGTGTGTCCTGAAACAAGTAATAAACACAGCGTAGAGAGCATAGGGCACTTCCACTCATGGGCGTATAAATTGGGAAAACTAAAAATCAACAAGACACAGGCACCCTAAAGTTTACGGCTGCTCTGTTGCCAAGAACCTCCGCTTCGGTACACCTTCAATATCCCAGGAAAGAGAAAAATGGATAAACAAATGGTGGTACTTGGCACAATGCAATATCACTCAGCCATGAAATCAATGTCATAAGGCTAGTTAGCAGCATGATGAGTGGATTTAGGTACGATGATTCTAAGTGAAATAAGTCACACAGAAAAAGGCACTTATCCTAAGATATCGCTTATAGAGGGAATGTCAAAATCGCTACACTTGAACTGAATTACCAAACAGAACAGAGTCACACCTTTAGAAGACACACTATGTCTGCTTAACTGGAAAGGTGAGGTGGGGTGATGCATAAAACAAGGGTTTGAAATTAGCTCAGACACCGCTCATAAGCCAAATATGTACTAGACAAGGCCTACTCCCTGCTCAGTGAACTGGACTCAACACCCCCTAGTCACCGCACAAGAATATATCTGACTAGTATGAATCTGAAAACCTATGTATCGATATCTCTCTGCAAGTGAATCAAGAGGGTGTAAAGCGGCATAAACACAGCAGGGAAAAGCTGCCAAACCCCATTCTAAACATACATTACTTTAAAAAAGCCACAAAGCAAAGACAGTGAAAGAGAGAGAAATTCTTACAAAATCCGTTCAGGGTCTCTGATGCAACCTGCATTGACCATATCTAGACCCACAGCTGGATGAGACATAAGGCTGGACACTCTTGGGGCTGAGAGGATTGGTGAGGTTGGGTGAGCAAATGCAGATACTTTAAAGTAATACCGCGGGGTACCCACCACATGGGTCTCAAATCTCCAGGTACAAGGGAATCTTCCTACATCAAAACATGCATGGGAAACCCAGAAGATGGTATGCCGTGAGATCGGGAAAGGTTTCTAAAACGCAACTCATTTCTCCTCTCCTTGTGCTCGGGTTCGCCATTCCAGCCGCTTGACTAACCATCTCCCTACTTGGAGAATCAGCACCTTTAACCTACTGTTTCGTCCAGGTTGCAATTTGTCCTGAGGATGAACGGGAAGACGGGGGACCAACGAGAGACTAGCCCTAGGTGTTGGGACAGGCACAGGTCACTCCATTTTCCCATCAGGAAGAAGAATGAACCACAGGCTCAGCCTGCCCCCCAGAACCAAAATAGGGCCTGAAGCAATCCTGCGCTTTTGCGGCCAGCTCCCAAGAAAGCGAGGAGACAAATGGAGCTCAGGGGCACTGCAATTCACAAACGTGCAGAGTTATAAATGAGAACTCTCGTCCACAAATATATTGAGGGAAGGCAACGAAGAGGATTTGAAAGCAAGGCAGATTTGCAGGAAACAGATTTCAGGAGGTAGATTCGACTCGCCTTTAAAGCACATGAAAAGCGGCAAAACGTTGACAATGATGCCCTTGGCCAAAAAGGGCGTATGCGTTTTTTCCTGAATATATTCAGGAAAAAACGCATACGCCCTTTTTGGCCAACCAAGCAAGCCGGAAGGGCAAATCAGCGCTACAAAGAAGTCTCGCTTGCCCTCGGTCAAAAGGGCCATGCTGAACAAAATGTAAAAACCAGAAAAGCAGGACAGGCCATGGAGACATGGGAGCCTTGCTACGCTGATGGGCGGGATGTAAATTGCCAACAGGCACTCTGGAGAAGAGTACGGTGTGTCCTGAAACAAGTAATAAACACAGCGTAGAGAGCATAGGGCACTTCCACTCATGGGCGTATAAATTGGGAAAACTAAAAATCAACAAGACACAGGCACCCTAAAGTTTACGGCTGCTCTGTTGCCAAGAACCTCCGCTTCGGTACACCTTCAATATCCCAGGAAAGAGAAAAATGGATAAAGAAATGGTGGTACTTGGCACAATGGAATATCACTCAGCCATGAAATCAATGACATAAGGCTAGTTAGCAGCATGATGAGTGGATTTAGGTACGATGATTCTAAGTGAAATAAGTCACACAGAAAAAGGCCCTTATCCTAAGATATCGCTTCTAGAGGGAATGTCAAAATCGCTACACTTGAACTGAATTACAAAACAGAACAGAGTCACACCTTTAGAAGACACACTATGGCTGCTTAACGGGAAAGGTGAGGTGGGGTGATGCATAAAACAAGGGTTTGAAATTAGCTCAGACACCGCTCCATAAGCCAAATATGTAATAGACAAGGCCTACTCCCTGCTCAGTGTACTGGACTCAACACCCCCTAGTCACCGCACAAGAATATATCTGACTAGTATGAATCTGAAAACCTATGTATTGATATCTCTCTGCAAGTGAATCAAGAGGGTGTAAAGCGGCATAAACACAGCAGGGAAAAGCGGCCAAACCCCATTCTAAACATACATTACTTTAAAAAAGCCACAAAGCAAAGACAGTGAAAGAGAGAGAAATTCTTACAAAATCCGTTCAGGGTCTCTGATGCAACCTGGATTGACCATATCTAGACCCACAGCTGGATGAGACATAAGGCTGGACACTCTTGGGGCTGAGAGGATTGGTGAGGTTGGGTGAGCAAACGCAGATAATTAAAAGTAACACTGCGGGGAACACACCCCATGGGTCTCAAATCTCCAGGTACAAGGGCATCTTCCTACATCAAAACATGCATGGGAAACCCAGAAGATGGTATGCCGTGAGATCGGGAAAGGTTTCTAAAACGCACCTCATTTCTCCTCTCCTTGTGCTCGGGTTCGCCATTCCAGCCGCTTGACTAACCATCTCCCTACTTGGAGAATCAGCACCTTTAACCTCCTGTTTCGTCCAGGTTGCAATTTGTCCTGAGGATGAACGGGAAGACGGGGAACCAACGAGAGACTAGCCCTAGGTGTTGGGACAGGCACAGGTCACTCCATTTTCCCATCAGGAAGAAGAATGAACCACAGGCTCAGCCTGCCCCCCAGAACCAAAATAGGGCCTGAAGCAATCCTGCGCTTTTGCGGCCAGCTCCCAAAAAAGCGAGGAGACTAATGGAGCTCAGGGGCACTGCAATTCACAAACGTGCAGAGTTATAAATGAGAACTCTCGTCCACAAATATATTGAGGGAAGGCAACGAAGAGGATTTGAAAGCAAGGCAGATTTGCAGGAAACAGATTTCAGGAGGTAGATTCGACTCGCCTTGAAAGCACATGAAAAGTGGCAAAACGTTGACAATGATGCCCTTGGTCAAAAAGGGCGTATGCGTTTTTTCCTGAATATATTCAGGAAAAAACGCATACGCCCTTTTTGGCCAACGAAGCAAGCCGGAAGGGCAAATCAGCGCTACAAAGAAGTCTCGCTTGCCCTCGGTCAAAAGGCCATGCTGAACAAAGTGTAAAAAGCAGAAAAGCTGGACAGGCCATGGAGACATGGGAGCCTTGCTACGCTGATGGGCAGGATGTAAATTGCCAACAGGCACTCTGGAGAAGAGTACGGTGTGTCCTGAAACAAATAATAAACACAGCGTAGAGAGCATAGGGCACTTCCACTCATGGGCGTATAAATTGGGAAAACTAAAAATCAACAAGACACAGGCACCCTAAAGTTTACGGCTGCTCTGTTGCCAAGAACCTCCGCTTCGGTACACCTTCAATATCCCAGGAAAGAGAAAAATGGATAAAGAAATGGTGGTACTTGGCACAATGGAATATCACTCAGCCATGAAATCAATGTCATAAGACTAGGTAGCAGCATGATTAGTGGATTTAGGTACGATGATTCTAAGTGAAATAAGTCACACAGAAAAAGGCACTTATCCTAAGATATCGCTTATAGAGGGAATGTCAAAATCGCTACACTTGAACTGAATTACAAAACAGAACAGAGGCACACCTTTAGAAGACACACTATGGCTGCTTAACCGGAAAGGTGAGGTGGGGTGATGCATAAAACAAGGGTTTGAAATTAGCTCAGACACCGCTCCATAAGCCAAATATGTAATAGACAAGGCCTACTCCCTGCTCAGTGAACTGGACTCAACACCCCCTAGTCACCGGACAAGAATATATCTGACTAGTATGAATCTGAAAACCTATGTATTGATATCTCTCTGCAAGTGAATCAAGAGGGTGTAAAGCGGCATAAACACAGCAGGGAAAAGCAGCCAAACCCCATTCTAAACATACATTACTTTAAAAAACCCACAAAGCAAAGACAGTGAAAGAGAGAGAAATTCTTACAAAATCCGTTCAGGGTCTCTGATGCAACCTGGATTGACCATATCTAGACCCACAGCTGGATGAGACATAAGGCTGGACACTCTTGCGGCTGAGAGGATTAGAGAGGTTGGGTGAGCAAATGCAGATACTTTAAAGTAATACTGCGGGGTACCCACCCCATGGGTCTCAAATCTCCAGGTACAAGGGCATCTTCCTACATCAAAACATGCATGGGAAACCCAGAAGATGGTATGCCATGAGATCGGGAAAGGTTTCTAAAACGCACCTCATTTCTCCTCTCCTTGTGCTCGGGTTCACCATTCCAGCTGCTTGACTAACCATCTCCCTACTTGGAGAATCAGCACCTTTAACCTCCTGATTGTACAGGTTGCAATTTGTCCTGAGGATGAACGGGAAGACGGGGAACCAACGAGAGACGAGCCCTAGGTGTTGGGACAGGCATAGGTCACTCCATTTTCCCATCAGGAAGAAGAATGAACCACAGGCTCAGCCTGCCCCCCAGAACCAAAATAGGGCCTGAAGCAATCCTGCGCTTTTGCGGCCAGCTCCCAAAAAAGCGAGGAGACAAATGGAGCTCAGGGGCACTGCAATTCACAAACGTGCAGAGTTATAAATGAGATCTCTCGTCCACAAATATATTGAGGGAAGGCAACGAAGAGGATTTGAAAGCAAGGCAGATTTGCAGGAAACAGATTTCAGGAGGTAGATTCGACTCGCATTTAAAGCACATGAAAAGTGACAAAACGTTGACAATGATGCCCTTGGCCAAAAAGGGCGTATGCGTTTTTTCCTGAATATATTCAGGAAAAAACGCATACGCCCTTTTTGGCCAACCAAGCAAGCCGGAAGGGCAAATCAGCGCTACAAAGAAGTCTCGCTTGCCCTCGGTCAAAAGGGCCATGCTGAACAAACTGTAAAAGCCAGAAAAGCAAGACAGGCCATGGAGACATGGGAGCCTTGCTACGCTGATGGGCGGGATGTAAATTGCCAACAGGCACTCTGGAGAAGAGTACGGTGTGTCCTGAAACAAGTAATAAACACAGCGTAGAGAGCATAGGGCACTTCCACTCATGGGCGTATAAATTGGGAAAACTAAAAATCAACAAGACACAGGCACCCTAAAGTTTACGGCTGCTCTGTTGCCAAGAACCTCTGCTTCGGTACACCTTCAATATCCCAGGAAAGAGAAAAATGGATAAAGAAATGGTGGTACTTGGCACAATGCAATATCACTCAGCCATGAAATCAATGTCATAAGGCTAGTTAGCAGCATGATGAGTGGATTTAGGTACGATGATTCTAAGTGAAATAACTCACACAGAAAAAGGCACTTATCCTAAGATATCGCTTATAGAGGCAATGTCAAAATCGCTACACTTGAACTGAATTACAAACAGAACAGTGTCACACCTTTAGAAGACACACTATGGCTGCTTAACGGGAAAGGTGAGGTGGGGTGATGCATAAAACAAGGGTTTGAAATTAGCTCAGACACCGCTCCATAAGCCAAATATGTAATAGACAAGGCCTACTCCCTGCTCAGTGAACTGGACTCAACACCCCCTAGTCACCGCACAAGAATATATCTGACTAGTATGAATCTGAAAACCTATGTATCGATATCTCTCTGCAAGTGAATCAAGAGTGTGTAAAGCGGCATCAACACAGCAGGGAAAAGCAGCCAAACCCCATTCTAAACATAAATTACTTTAAAAAACCCACAAAACAAAGACAGTGAAAGAGAGAGAAATTCTTACAAAATCCGTTCAGGGTCTCTGATGCAACCTGGATTGACCATATCTAGACCCACAGCTGGATGAGACATAAGGCTGGACACTCTTGGGGCTGAGAGGATTGGTGAGGTTGGGTGAGCAAACGGAGATACTTTAAAGTAAAACTGCGGGGAACACACCCCATGGGTCTCAAATCTCCTGGTACAAGGGCATCTTCCTACATCAAAACATGCATGGGAAACCCAGAAGATGGTATGCCATGAGATCGGGAAAGGTTTCTAAAACGCACCTCATTTCTCGTCTCCTTGTGCTCGGGTTCGCCATTCCAGCTGCTTGACCAACCATCTCCCTACTTGGAGAATCAGCACCTTTAACCTCCTGATTGTACAGGTTGCAATTTGTCCTGAGGATGAACGGGAAGACGCGGAAGCAACGAGAGACGAGCCCTAGGTGCTGGGACAGGCGTAGGTCACTCCATTTTCCCATCAGGAAGAAGAATGAACCACAGGCTCAGCCTGCCCCCCAGAACCAAAATAGGGCCTGAAGCAATCCTGCGCTTTTGCGGCCAGCTCCCAAAAAAGCGAGGAGACAAATGGAGCTCAGGGGCACTGCAATTCACAAACGTGCAGAGTTATAAATGAGAACTCTCGTCCACAAATATATTGAGGGAAGGCAACGAAGAGGATTTGAAAGCAAGGCAGATTTGCAGGAAACAGATTTCAGGAGGTAGATTCGACTCGCCTTTAAAGCACATGAAAAGCGGCAAAACGTTGACAATGATGCCCTTGGCCAAAAAGGGCGTATGCGTTTTTTCCTGAATATATTCAGGAAAAAACGCATACGCCCTTTTTGGCCAACCAAGCAAGCCGGAAGGGCAAATCAGCGCTACAAAGAAGTCTCGCTTGCCCTCGGTCAAAAGGGCCATGCTGAACAAAGTGTAAAAACCAGAAAAGCAGGACAGGCCATGGAGACAAGGGAGCCTTGCTACGCTGATGGGCGGGATGTAAATTGCCAACAGGCACTCTGGAGAAGAGTACGGTGTGTCCTGAAACAAGTAATAAACACAGCTTAGAGAGCATAGGGCACTCCCACTCATGGGCGTATAAATTGTGAAAACTAAAAATCAACAAGACACAGGCACCCTAAAGTTTACGGCTGCTCTGTTTCCAAGAACCTCCGCTTCGGTACACCTTCAATATACCAGGAAAGAGAAAAGTGGATAAAGAAATGGTGGTACTTGGCACAATGGAATATCACTCAGCCATGAAATCAATGTCATAAGGCTAGTTAGCAGCATGATGAGTGGATTTAGGTACGATGATTCTAAGTGAAATAAGTCACACAGAAAAAGACACTTATCCTAAGATATCGCTTATAGAGGGAATGTCAAAATCGCTACACTTGAACTGAATTACAAAACAGAACAGAGTCACACCTTTAGAAGACACACTATGGCTGCTTAACCGGAAAGGTGAGGTGGGGTGATGCATAAAACAAGGGTTTGAAATTAGCTCAGAGACCGCTCCATAAGCCAAATATGTAATAGACAAGGCCTACTCCCTGCTCAGTAAACTGGACTCAACACACCCTAGTCACCACACAAGAATATATCTGAGTAGTAAGAATCTGAAAACCTATGTATCGATATCTCTCTGCAAGTGAATCAAGAGGGTGTAAAGCGGCATCAACACAGCAGGGAAAAGCAGCCAAGCCCGATTCTAAACATAAATTTCTTTAAAAAACCCACAAAACAAAGACAGTGAAAGAGAGAGAAATTCTTACAAAATCCGTTTAGGGTCTATGATGCAACCTGGATTGACCATATCTAGACCCACAGCTGGATGAGACATAAGGCTGGACACTCTTGAGGCTGAGAGGATTGGTGAGGTTGGGTGAACAAATGCAGATACTTTAAAGTAATACTGCGGGGTACCCACCCAATGGGTCTCAAATCTCCAGGTACAAGGGAATCTTCCTACATCAAAACATGCATGGGAAACCCAGAAGATGGTATGCCGTGAGATCGGGAAAAGTTTCTAAAACGCACCTCATTTCTCCTCTCCTTGTGCTCGGGTTCGCCATTCCAGCCGCTTGACTAACCATCTCCCTACTTGGAGAATCAGCACCTTTAACCTCCTGTTTCGTACAGGTTGCAGGTTGTCCTGAAGATGAACGGGAAGACGGGGAACCAACGAGAGACTAGCCCTAGGTGTTGGGACAGGCATAGGTCACTCCATTTTCCCATCAGGAAGAAGAATGAACCACAGGCTCAGCCTGCCCCCCAGAACCAAAATAGGGCCTGAAGCAATCCTGCGCTTTTGCGGCCAGCTCCCAAAAAAGCGAGGAGACAAATGGAGCTCAGGGGCACTGCAATTCACAAACGTGCAGAGTTATAAATGAGATCTCTCGTCCACAAATATATTGAGGGAAGGCAACGAAGAGGATTTGAAAGCAAGGCAGATTTGCAGGAAACAGATTTCAGGAGGTAGATTCGACTCGCATTTAAAGCACATGAAAAGTGACAAAACGTTGACAATGATGCCCTTGGCCAAAAAGGGCGTATGCGTTTTTTCCTGAATATATTCAGGAAAAAACGCATACGCCCTTTTTGGCCAACCAAGCAAGCCGGAAGGGCAAATCAGCGCTACAAAGAAGTCTCGCTTGCCCTCGGTCAAAAGGGCCATGCTGAACAAACTGTAAAAGCCAGAAAAGCAAGACAGGCCATGGAGACATGGGAGCCTTGCTACGCTGATGGGCGGGATGTAAATTGCCAACAGGCACTCTGGAGAAGAGTACGGTGTGTCCTGAAACAAGTAATAAACACAGCGTAGAGAGCATAGGGCACTTCCACTCATGGGCGTATAAATTGGGAAAACTAAAAATCAACAAGACACAGGCACCCTAAAGTTTACGGCTGCTCTGTTGCCAAGAACCTCCGCTTCGGTACACCTTCAATATCCCAGGAAAGAGAAAAATGGATAAAGAAATGGTGGTACTTGGCACAATGCAATATCACTCAGCCATGAAATCAATGTCATAAGGCTAGTTAGCAGCATGATGAGTGGATTTAGGTACGATGATTCTAAGTGAAATAACTCACACAGAAAAAGGCACTTATCCTAAGATATCGCTTATAGAGGCAATGTCAAAATCGCTACACTTGAACTGAATTACAAACAGAACAGAGTCACACCTTTAGAAGACACACTATGGCTGCTTAACGGGAAAGGTGAGGTGGGGTGATGCATAAAACAAGGGTTTGAAATTAGCTCAGACACCGCTCCATAAGCCAAATATGTAATAGACAAGGCCTACTCCCTGCTCAGTGAACTGGACTCAACACCCCCTAGTCACCGCACAAGAATATATCTGACTAGTATGAATCTGAAAACCTATGTATCGATATCTCTCTGCAAGTGAATCAAGAGGGTGTAAAGCGGCATCAACACAGCAGGGAAAAGCAGCCAAACCCCATTCTAAACATAAATTACTTTAAAAAACCCACAAAACAAAGACAGTGAAAGAGAGAGAAATTCTTACAAAATCCGTTCAGGGTCTCTGATGCAACCTGGATTGACCATATCTAGACCCACAGCTGGATGAGACATAAGGCTGGACACTCTTGGGGCTGAGAGGATTGGTGAGGTTGGGTGAGCAAACGCAGATACTTTAAAGTAAAACTGCGGGGAACACACCCCATGGGTCTCAAATCTCCTGGTACAAGGGCATCTTCCTACATCAAAACATGCATGGGAAACCCAGAAGATGGTATGCCATGAGATCGGGAAAGGTTTCTAAAACGCACCTCATTTCTCCTCTCCTTGTGCTCGGGTTCGCCATTCCAGCTGCTTGACCAACCATCTCCCTACTTGGAGAATCAGCACCTTTAACCTCCTGATTGTACAGGTTGCAATTTGTCCTGAGGATGAACGGGAAGACGCGGAAGCAACGAGAGACGAGCCCTAGGTGCTGGGACAGGCGTAGGTCACTCCATTTTCCCATCAGGAAGAAGAATGAACCACAGGCTCAGCCTGCCCCCCAGAACCAAAATAGGGCCTGAAGCAATCCTGCGCTTTTGCGGCCAGCTCCCAAAAAAGCGAGGAGACAAATGGAGCTCAGGGGCACTGCAATTCACAAACGTGCAGAGTTATAAATGAGAACTCTCGTCCACAAATATATTGAGGGAAGGCAACGAAGAGGATTTGAAAGCAAGGCAGATTTGCAGGAAACAGATTTCAGGAGGTAGATTCGACTCGCCTTTAAAGCACATGAAAAGCGGCAAAACGTTGACAATGATGCCCTTGGCCAAAAAGGGCGTATGCGTTTTTTCCTGAATATATTCAGGAAAAAACGCATACGCCCTTTTTGGCCAACCAAGCAAGCCGGAAGGGCAAATCAGCGCTACAAAGAAGTCTCGCTTGCCCTTGGTCAAAAGGGCCATGCTGAACAAAGTGTAAAAACCAGAAAAGCAGGACAGGCCATGGAGACATGGGAGCCTTGCTACGCTGATGGGCGGGATGTAAATTGCCAACAGGCACTCTGGAGAAGAGTACGGTGTGTCCTGAAAAAAGTAATAAACACAGTGTAGAGAGCATAGGGCACTTCCACTCATGGGCGTATAAATTGGGAAAACTAAAAATCAACAAGACACAGGCACCCCAAACTTTACGGCTGCTCTGTTGCCAAGAACCTCCACTTCGGTACACCTTCAATATCCCAGGAAAGAGAAAAATGGATAAAGAAATGGTGGTACTTGGCACAATGGAATATCACTCAGCCATGAAATCAATGTCATAAGGCTAGTTAGCAGCATGATGAGTGGATTTAGGTACGATGATTCTAAGTGACATAAGTCACACAGAAAAAGGCACTTATCCTAAGATATCGCTTATAGAGGGAATGTCAAAATCGCTAAACTTGAACTGAATTACAAAAGAGAACAGAGTCACACCTTTAGAAGACACACTATGGCTGCTTAACCGGAAAGGTGAGGTGGGGTGATGCATAAAACAAGGGTTTGAAATTAGCTCAGACACAGCTCCATAAGCCAAATATGTAATAGACAAGGCCTACACCCTGCTCAGTAAACTGTACTCAACACCCTCTAGTCACCGCACAAGATTATATATGATTAGTATGAATCTGAAAACCTATGTATCGATATCTCTCTGCAAGTGAATCAAGAGGGTGTAAAGCGGCATAAACACAGCAGGGAAAAGCAGCCAAACCCCATTCTAAACATACATTACTTTAAAAAAGCCACAAAGCAAAGACAGTGAAAGAGAGAGAAATTCTTACAAAATCCGTTCAGGGTCTCTGATGCAACCTGGATTGACCATATCTAGACCCACAGCTGGATGAGACATAAGGCTGGATACTCTTGGGGCTGAGAGGATTGGTGAGGTCGGGTGAGCAAATGCAGATACTTTAAAGTAACACCGCGGGGTACCCACCCCATGGGTCTCAAATCTCCAGGTACAAGGGAATCTTCCTACATCAAAACATGCATGGGAAACCCAGAAGATGGTATGCCATGAGATCGGGAAAGGTTTCTAAAACGCACCTCATTTCTCCTTTCCTTGTGCTCGGGTTCGCCATTCCAGCCACTTGACTAACCATCTCCCTAATTGGAGAATCAGCACCTTTAACCTCCTGTTTCGTCCAGGTTGCAATTTGTCCTGAGGATGAAGGGGAAGACGGGGAAACAACGAGAGACTAGCCCTAGGTGTTGGGACAGGCACAGGTCACTCCATTTTCCCATCAGGAAGAAGAATGAACCACAGGCTCAGCCTGCCCCCCAGAACCAAAATAGGGCCTGAAGCAATCCTGCGCTTTTGCGGCCAGCTCCCAAAAAAGCGAGAGACAAATGGAGCTCAGGGGCACTGCAATTCACAAACGTGCAGAGTTATAAATGAGAACTCTCGTCCACAAATATATTGAGGGAAGGCAACGAAGAGGATTTGAAAGCAAGGCAGATTTGCAGGAAACAGATTTCAGGAGGTAGATTCGACTCGCCTTTAAAGCACATGAAAAGCGGCAAAACGTTGACAATGAGGCCCTTGGCCAAAAAGGGCGTATGCGTTTTTTCCTGAATATATTCAGGAAAAAACGCATACGCCCTTTTTGGCCAACCAAGCAAGCCGGAAGGGCAAATCAGCGCTACAAAGAAGTCTCGCTTTCCCTCGGTCAAAAGGGCCATGCTGAAGAAAGTGTAAAAACCAGAAAAGCAGGACAGGCCATGGAGACATGGGAGCCTTGCTACGCTGATGGGCGGGATGTAAATTGCCAACAGGCACTCTGGAGAAGTGTACGGTGTGTCCTGAAACAAGTAATAAACACAGCGTAGAGAGCATAGGGCACTTCCACTCATGGGCGTATAAATTGGGAAAACTAAAAATCAACAAGACACAGGCACCCCAAACTTTACGGCTGTTCTGTTGCCAAGAACCTCCGCTTCGGTACACCTTCAATATCCCAGGAAAGAGAAAAATGGATAAAGAAATGGTGGTACTTGGCACAATGGAATATCACACAGCCATGAAATCAATGTCATAAGGCTAGTTAGCAGCATGATGAGTGGATTTAGGTACGATGATTCTAAGTGAAATAAGTCACACAGAAAAAGGCACTTATCCTAAGATATCGCTTATAGAGGGAATGTCAAAATCGCTACACACGAACTGAATTACAAAACAGAACAGAGGCACACCTTTAGAAGACACACTATGGCTGCTTAACCGGAAAGGTGAGGTGGGGTGATGCATAAAACAAGGGTTTGAAATTAGCTCAGAGACCGCTCCATAAGCCAAATATGTAATAGACAAGGCCTACTCCCTGCTCAGTTAACTGGACTCAACACCCCCTAGTCACCGCACAAGAATATATCTGACTAGTATGAAATTGAAAACCTGTGTATTGATATCTCTCTGCAAGTGAATCAAGAGGGTGTAAAGCGGCATAAACACAGCAGGGAAAAGCAGCCAAACCGCATTCTAAACATACATTACTTTAAAAAACCCACAAAGCAAAGACAGTGAAAGAGAGAAATTCTTACAAAATCCGTTCAGGGTCTCTGATGCAACCTGGATTGACCATATCTAGACCCACAGCTGGATGAGACATAAGGCTGGACACTCTTGGGGCTGAGAGGATTGGTGAGGTTGGGTGAGCAAACGCAGATACTTTAAAGTAATACCGCGGGGTACCCACCCCATGGGTCTCAAATCTCCAGGTACAAGGGCATCTTCCTACATCCAAACATGCATGTGAAACCCAGAAGATGGTATGCCGTGAGATCGGGAAAGGTTTCTAAAACGCACCTCATTTCTCCTCTCCTTGTGCTCGGGTTCCCCATTCCAGCCGCTTGATTCACCATCTCCCTACTTGGAGAATCAGCATCTTTAAACTCCTGTATCGTACAGGTTGCAATTTTCCTGAGGATGAACGGGAAGACGGGCAACCAACGAGAGACTAGCCCTAGGTGTTGGGACAGGCACAGGTCACTCCATTTTTCCATCAGGAAGAAGAATGAACCACAGGCTCAGCCTGCCCCCCAGAACCAAAATAGGGCCTGAAGCAATGCTGCGCTTTTGCGGCCAGCTCCCAAAAAAGCGAGTAGACAAATGGAGCTCAGGGGCACTGCAATTCACAAACGTGCAGAGTTATAAATGAGAACTCTCGTCCACAAATATATTGAGGGAAGGCAACGAAGAGGATTTGAAAGTAAGGCAGATTTTTAGGAAACAGATTTTAGGATGTAGATTCGACTCGCCTGTAAAGCACATGAAAAGCGGCAAAACGTTGACAATGATGCCCTTGGCCAAAAAGGGCGTATGCGTTTTTTCCTGAATATATTCAGGAAATATATTCAGGAAATATATTCAGGAAATATATTCAGGAAAAAACGCATACGCCCTTTTTGGCCAACCAAGCAAGCCGGAAGGGCAAATCAGCACTACAAAGAAGTCTCGCTTGCCCTCGGTCAAAAGGGCCATGCTGAACAAACAGTAAAAACCAGAAAAGCAGGACAGGCCATGGAGACATGCGAGCCTTGCTACGCTGATGGGCGGGATGTAAATTGCCAACAGGCAGTCTGGAGAAGTGTACGGTGTGTCCTGAAACAAGTAATAAACACAGCTTAGAGAGCATAGGGCACTTCCACTCATGGGCGTATAAATTGGGAAAACTAAAAATCAACAAGACACAGGCACCCCAAAATTTACAGCTGCTCTGTTTCCAAGAACCTCCACTTCGGTACACCTTCAATATCCCAGGAAAGAGAAAAATGGATAAACAAATGGTGGTACTTGGCACAATGGAATGTCACTCAGCCATGAAATCAATGTCATAAGGCTAGTTAGCAAGATGATGAGTGGATTTAGCGACGATGATTCTAAGTGAAATAAGTCACACAGAAAAAGACACTTATCCTAAGATATCGCTTATAGAGGGAATGTCAAAATCGCTACACTTGAACTGAATTACAAAACAGAACAGAGTCACACCTTTAGAAGACACACTATGGCTGCTTAACGGGAAAGGTGAGGTGGGGTGATGCATAAAACAAGGGTTTGAAATTAGCTCAGAGACCGCTCCATAAGCCAAATATGTAATAGACAAGGCCTACTCCCTGCTCAGTGAACTGGACTCAACACACCCTAGTCACCACACAAGAATATATCTGAGTAGTAAGAATCTGAAAACCTATGTATCAATATCTCTCTGCAAGTGAATCAAGAGGGTGTAAAGCGGCATCAACACAGCAGGGAAAAGCACCCAAGCCCGATTCTAAACATAAATTACTTTAAAAAACCCACAAAACAAAGACAGTGAAAGAGAGAGAAATTCTTACAAAATCCGTTCAGGGTCTCTGATGCAACCTGGATTGACCATATCTAGACCCACAGCTGGATGAGACATAAGGCTGCACACTCTTGGGGCTGAGAGGATTGGTGAGGTTGGGTGAGCAAACGCAGATACTTTAAAGTAATACCGCGGGGTACCCACCCCATGGGTCTCAAATCTCCAGGTACAAGGGCATCTTCCTACATCCAAACATGCATGTGAAACCCAGAAGATGGTATGCCGTGAGATCGGGAAAGGTTTCTAAAACGCACCTCATTTCTCCTCTCCTTGTGCTCGGGTTCCCCATTCCAGCCGCTTGATTCACCATCTCCCTACTTGGAGAATCAGCATCTTTAAACTCCTGTATCGTACAGGTTGCAATTTTACTGAGGATGAACGGGAAGACGGGCAACCAACGAGAGACTAGCCCTAGGTGTTGGGACAGGCGCAGGTCACTCCATTTTTCCATCAGGAAGAAGAATGAACCACAGGCTTAGCCTGCCCCCCAGAACCAAAATAGGGCCTGAAGCAATCCTGCGCTTTTGCCGCCAGCTCCCAAAAAAGCGAGTAGACAAATGGAGCTCAGGGGCACTGCAATTCACAAACGTGCAGAGTTATAAATGAGAACTCTCGTCCACAAATATATTGAGGGAAGGCAACGAAGAGGATTTGAAAGTAAGGCAGATTTTCAGGAAACAGATTTCAGGATGTAGATTCGACTCGCCTGTAAAGCACAGGAAAAGCGGCAAAACGTTGACAATGATGCCCTTGGCCAAAAAGGGCGTATGCGTTTTTTCCTGAATATATTCAGGAAAAAACGCATACGCCGTTTTTGGCCAACCAAGCAAGCCGGAAGGGCAAATCAGCGCTATAAAGAAGTCTCGCTTGCCCTCGGTCGAAAGGGCCATGCTGAACAAACAGTAAAAACCAGAAAAGCAGGACAGGCCATGGAGACATGCGAGCCTTGCTACGCTGATGGGCGGGATGTAAATTGCCAACAGGCACTCTGGAGAAGTGTACGGTGTGTCCTGAAACAAGTAATAAACACAGCTTAGAGAGCATAGGGCACTTCCACTCATGGGCGTATAAATTGAGAAAACTAAAAATCAACAAGACACAGGCACCCCAAAATTTACAGCTGCTCTGTTTCCAAGAACCTCCACTTCGGTACACCTTCAATATCCCAGGAAAGAGAAAAATGGATAAACAAATGGTGGTACTTGGCACAATGGAATGTCACTCAGCCATGAAATCAATGTCATAAGGCTAGTTAGCAGCATGATGAGTGGATTTAGCAACGATGATTCTAAGTGAAATAAGTCACACAGAAAAAGACACTTATCCTAAGATATCGCTTATAGAGGGAATGTCAAAATCGCTACACTTGAACTGAATTACAAAACAGAACAGAGTCACACCTTTAGAAGACACACTATGGCTGCTTAACGGGAAAGGTGAGGTGGGGTGATGCATAAAACAAGGGTTTGAACTTAGCTCAGAGACCGCTCCATAAGCCAAATATGTAATAGACAAGGCCTACTCCCTGCTCAGTGAACTGGACTCAACACACCCTAGTCACCACACAAGAATATATCTGAGTAGTAAGAATCTGAAAACCTATGTATCGATATCTCTCTGCAAGTGAATCAAGAGGGTGTAAAGCGGCATCAACACAGCAGGGAAAAGCACCCAAGCCCGATTCTAAACATAAATTACTTTAAAAAACCCACAAAACAAAGACAGTGAAAGAGAGAGAAATTCTTACAAAATCCGTTCAGGGTCTCTGATGCAACGTGGATTGACCATATCTAGACCCACAGCTGGATGAGACATAAGGCTGGACACTCTTGGGGCTGAGAGGATTGGTGAGGTTGGGTGAGCAAACGCAGATACTTTAAAGTAAAACTGCGGGGTACCCACCCCATGGGTCTCAAATCTCCAGGTACAAGGGCATCTTCCTACATCAAAACACGCATGGGAAACCCAGAAGATGGTATGCCGTGAGATCGGGAAAAGTTTCTAAAACGCACCTCATTTCTCCTCTCCTTGTGCTCGGGTTCGCCATTCCAGCCGCTTGACTAACCATCTCCCTACTTGGAGAATCAGCACCTTTAACCTCCTGTTTCGTACAGGTTGCAGTTTGTCCTGAAGATGAACGGGAAGACGGGGAACCAACGAGAGACTAGCCCTAGGTGTTGGGACAGGCACAGGTCACTCCATTTTCCCATCAGGAAGAAGAATGAACCACAGGCTCAGCTGCCCCCCAGAACCAAAATAGGGCCTGAAGCAATCCTGCGCTTTTGCGGCCAGCTCCCAAAAAAGCGAGGAGACAAATGGAGCTCAGGGGCACTGCAATTCACAAACGTGCAGAGTTATAAATGAGAACTCTCGTCCACAAATATATTGAGGGAAGGCAACGAAGAGGATTTGAAAGCAAGGCAGATTTGCAGGAAACAGATTTCAGGAGGTAGATTCGACTCGCCTTTAAAGCACATGAAAAGTGACAAAACGTTGACAATGATGCCCTTGGCCAAAAAGGGCGTATGCGTTTTTTCCTGAATATATTCAGGAAAAAACGCATACGCCCTTTTTGGCCAACCAAGCAAGCCGGAAGGGCAAATCAGCGCTACAAAGAAGTCTCGCTTGCCCTCGGTCAAAAGGGCCATGCTGAACAAAGTGTAAAAACCAGAAAAGCAGGACAGGCCATGGAGACATGGGAGCCTTGCTACGCTGATGGGTGGGATGTAAATTGCCAACAGGCACTCTGGAGAAGAGTACGGTGTGTCCTGAAACAAGTAATAAACACAGCGTAGAGAGCATAGGGCACTTTCACTCATGGGCGTATAAATTGGGAAAACTAAAAATCAACAAGACACAGGCACCCTAAAGTTTACGGCTGCTCTGTTGCCAAGAACCTCCGCTTCGGTACACCTTCAATATCCCAGGAAAGAGAAAAATGGATAAAGAAATGGTGGTACTTGGCACAATGCAATATCACTCAGCCATGAAATCAATGTCATAAGGCTAGTTAGCAGCATGATGAGTGGATTTAGGTACGATGATTCTAAGTGAAATAAATCACACAGAAAAAGGCACTTATCCTAAGATATCGCTTATAGAGGGAATGTCAAAATCGCTACACTTGAACTGAATTACAAACAGAACAGAGTCACACCTTTAGAAGACACACTATGGCTGCTTAACGGGAAAGGTGAGGTGGGGTGATGCATAAAACAAGGGTTTGAAATTAGCTCAGACACCGCTCCATAAGCCAAATATGTAATAGACAAGGCCTACTCCCTGCTCAGTGAACTGGACTCAACACCCCCTAGTCACCGCACAAGAATATATCTGACTAGTATGAATCTGAAAACCTATGTATCGATATCTCTCTGCAAGTGAATCAAGAGGGTGTAAAGCGGCATCAACACAGCAGGGAAAAGCAGCCAAACCCCATTCTAAACATAAATTACTTTAAAAAACCCACAAAACAAAGACAGTGAAAGAGAGAGAAATTCTTACAATATCCGTTCAGGGTCTCTGATGCAACCTGGATTGACCATATCTAGACCCACAGCTGGATGAGACATAAGGCTGGACACTCTTGGGGCTGAGAGGATTGGTGAGGTTGGGTGAGCAAACGCAGATACTTTAAATTAAAACTGCGGGGAACACACCCCATGTGTCTCAAATCTCCAGGTACAAGGGCATCTTCCTACATCAAAACATGCATGGGAAACCCAGAAGATGGTATGCCGTTCGATCGGGAAAGGTTTCTAAAACGCACCTCATTTCTCCTCTCCTTGTGCTCGGGTTCGCCATTCCAGCTGCTTGACCAACCATCTCCCTACTTGGAGAATCAGCACCTTTAACCTCCTGATTGTACAGGTTGCAATTTGTCCTGAGGATGAACGGGAAGACGCGGAACAAACGAGAGACGAGCCCTAGGTGTTGGGACAGGCGTAGGTCACTCCATTTTCCCATCAGGAAGAAGAATGAACCACAGGCTCAGCCTGCCCCCCAGAACCAAAATAGGGCCTGAAGCAATCCTGCGCTTTTGCGGCCAGCTCCCAAAAAAGCGAGGAGACAAATGGAGCTCAGGGGCACTGCAATTCACAAACGTGCAGAGTTATAAATGAGAACTCTCGTCCACAAATATATTGAGGGAAGGCAACGAAGAGGATTTGAAAGCAAGGCAGATTTGCAGGAAACAGATTTCAGTAGGTAGATTCGACTCGCCTTTAAAGCACATGAAAAGCGGCAAAACGTTGACAATGATGCCCTTGGCCAAAAAGGGCGTATGCGTTTTTTCCTGAATATATTCAGGAAAAAACGCATACGCCCTTTTTGGCCAACCAAGCAAGCCGGAAGGGCAAATCAGCGCTACAAAGAAGTCTCGCTTGCCCTCGGTCAAAAGGGCCATGCTGAACAAAGTGTAAAAACCAGAAAAGCAGGACAGTCCATGGAGACATGGGAGCCTTGCTACGCTGATGGGCGGGATGTAAATTGCCAACAGGCGCTCTGGAGAAGAGTTCAGTGTGTCCTGAAACAAGTAATAAACACAGCGTAGAGAGCATAGGGCACTTCCACTCATGGGCGTATAAATTGGGAAAACTAAAAATCAACAAGACACAGGCACCCCAAACTTTACGGCTGCTCTGTTGCCAAGAACCTCCGCTTCGGTACACCTTCAATATCCCAGGAAAGAGAAAAATGGATAAAGAAATGGTGGTACTTGGCACAATGGAATATCACTCAGCCATGAAATCAATGTCATAAGGCTAGTTAGCAGCATGATGAGTGGATTTAGGTACGATGATTCTAAGTGAAATAAGTCACACAGAAAAAGGCACTTATCCTAAGATATCGCTTATAGAGGGAATGTCAAAATCGCTAAACTTGAACTGAATTACAAAACAGAACAGAGTCACACCTTTAGAAGACACACTATGGCTGCTTAACGGGAAAGGTGAGGTGGGGTGATGCATAAAACAAGGGTTTGAAATTAGCTCAGACACCGCTCCATAAGCCAAATATGTAATAGACAAGGCCTACTCCCTGCTCAGTGAACTGGACTCAACACACCCTAGTCCCCGCACAAGATTATATCTGATTAGTATGAATCTGAAAACCTATGTATCGATATCTCTCTGCAAGTGAATCAAGAGGGTGTAAAGCGGCATAAACACAGCAGGGAAAAGCAGCCAAACCCCATTCTAAACATACATTACTTTAAAAAACCCACAAAGCAAAGACAGTGAAAGAGAGAGAAATTCTTACAAAATCCGTTCAGGGTCTCTGATGCAACCTGGATTGACCATATCTAGACCCACAGCTGGATGAGACATAAGGCTGGACACTCTTGGGGCTGAGAGGATTGGTGAGGTCGGGTGAGCAAATGCAGATACTTTAAAGTAACACCGCGGGGTACCCACCCCATGGGTCTCAAATCTCCAGGTACAAGGGAATCTTCCTACATCAAAACATGCATGGGAAACCCAGAAGATGGTATGCCGTGAGATCGGGAAAGTTTCTAAAACGCACCTCATTTCTCCCCTCCTTGTGCTCGGGTTCGCCATTCCAGCCACTTGACTAACCATCTCCCTAATTGGAGAATCAGCACCTTTAACCTCCTCTTTCGTCCAGGTTGCAATTTGTCCTGAGGATGAAGGGGAAGACGGGGAAACAACGAGAGACTAGCCCTAGGTGTTGGGACAGGCACAGGTCACTCCATTTTCCCATCAGGAAGAAGAATGAACCACAGGCTCAGCCTGCCCCCCAGAACCAAAATAGGGCCTGAAGCAATCCTGCGCTTTTGCGGCCAGCTCCCAAAAAAGCGAGGAGACAAATGGAGCTCAGGGGCACTGCAATTCACAAACGTGCAGAGTTATAAATGAGAACTCTCATCCACAAATATATTGAGGGAAGGCAACGAAGAGGATTTGAAAGCAAGGCAGATTTGCAGGAAACAGATTTCAGGAGGTAGATTCGACTCGCCTTTAAAGCACATGAAAAGCGGCAAAAGGTTGACAATTAGGCCCTTGGCCAAAAAGGGCGTATGCGTTTTTTCTGAATATATTCAGGAAAAAACGCATACGCCCTTTTTGGCCAACCAAGCAAGCCGGAAGGGCAAATCACCGCTACAAAGAAGTCTCGCTTTCCCTCGGTCAAAAGGGCCATGCTGAAGAAAGTGTAAAAACCAGAAAAGCAGGACAGGCCATGGAGACATGGGAGCCTTGCTACGCTGATGGGCGGGATGTAAATTGCCAACAGGCACTCTGGAGAAGTGTACGGTGTGTCCTGAAACAAGTAATAAACACAGCGTAGAGAGCATAGGGCACTTCCACTCATGGGCGTATAAATTGGGAAAACTAAAAATCAACAAGACACAGGCACCCCAAAATTTACAGCTGCTCTGTTTCGAAGAACCTCCACTTCGGTACACCTTCAATATCCCAGGAAAGAGAAAAATGGATAAACAAATGGTGGTAATTGGCACAATGGAATGTCACTCAGCCATGAAATCAATGTCATAAGGCTAGTTAGCAGCATGATGAGTGGATTTAGCGACGATGATTCTAAGTGAAATAAGTCACACAGAAAAAGACACTTATCCTAAGATATCGCTTATAGAGGGAATGTCAAAATCGCTACACTTCAACTTAATTACAAAACAGAACAGAGTCACACCTTTAGAAGACACACTATGGCTGCTTAACGGGAAAGGTGAGGTGGGGTGATGCATAAAACAAGGGTTTGAAATTAGCTCAGAGACCGCTCCATAAGCCAAATATGTAATAGACAAGGCCTACTCCCTGCTCACTGAACTGGACTCAACACACCCTAGTCACCACACAAGAATATATCTGAGTAGTAAGAATCTGAAAACCTATGTATCGATATCTCTCTGCAAGTGAATCAAGAGGGTGTAAAGCGGCATCAACACAGCAGGGAAAAGCACCCAAGCCCGATTCTAAACATAAATTACTTTAAAAAACCCACAAAACAAAGACAGTGAAAGAGAGAGAAATTCTTACAAAATCCGTTCAGGGTCTCTGATGCAACCTGGATTGACCATATCTAGACCCACAGCTGGATGAGACATAAGGCTGGACACTCTAGGGGCTGAGAGGATTGGTGAGGTTGGGTGAGCAAACGCAGATACTTTAAAGTAAAACTGCGGGGAACACACCCCATGGGTCTCAATTCTCCAGGTACAACGGCATCTTCCTACATCAAAACATGCATGGGAAACCCAGAAGATGGTATGCCATGAGATCGGGAAAGGTTTCTAAAACGCACCTCATTTCTCCTCTCCTTGGGCTCAGGTTCGCCATTCCAGCTGCTTGACCAACCATCTCCCTACGTGGAGAATCAGCACCTTTAACCTCCTGATTGTACAGGTTGCAATTTGTCCTGAGGATGAACGGGAAGACGCGGAACCAACGAGAGACGAGCCCTAGGTTTTGGGACAGGCGTAGGTCACTCCATTTTCCCATCAGGAAGAAGAATGAACCACAGGCTCAGCCTGCCCCCCAGAACCAAAATAGGGCCTGAAGCAATCCTGCGCTTTTGCGGCCAGCTCCCAAAAAAGCGAGGAGACAAATGGAGCTCAGGGGCACTGCAATTCACAAACGTGCAGAGTTATAAATGAGAACTCTCGTCCACAAATATATTGAGGGAAGGCAACGAAGAGGATTTGAAAGCAAGGCAGATTTGCAGGAAACAGATTTCAGGAGGTAGATTCGACTCGCCTTTAAAGCACATGAAAAGCGGCAAAACGTTGACAATGATGCCCTTGGCCAAAAAGGGCGTATGCGTTTTTTCCTGAATATATTCAGGAAAAAACGCATACGCCCTTTTTGGCCAACCAAGCAAGCCGGAAGGGCAAATCAGCGCTACAAAGAAGTCTCGTTTGCCCTCGGTCAAAAAGGCCATGCTGAACAAAGTGTAAAAACCAGAAAAGCAGGACAGGCCATGGAGACATGGGAGCCTTAGTACGCTGATGGGCGGGATGTAAATTGCCAACAGGCACTCTGGAGAAGAGTACGGTGTGTCCTGAAACAAGTAATAAACACAGTGTAGAGAGCATAGGGCACTTCCACTCATGGGCGTATAAATTGGGAAAACTAAAAATCAACAAGACACAGGCACCCCAAACTTTACGGCTGCTCTGTTGCCAGGAACCTCCGCTTCGGTACACCTTCAATATCCCAGGAAAGAGAAAAATGGATAAAGAAATGGTGGTACTTGGCACAATGCAATATCACTCAGCCATGAAATCAATGTCATAAGGCTAGTTAGCAGCATGATGAGTGGATTTAGGTACGATGATTCTAAGTGAAATAAGTCACACAGAAAAAGGCACTTATCCTAAGATATCGCTTATAGAGGGAATGTCAAAATCGCTAAACTTGAACTGAATTACAAAACAGAACAGAGGCACACCTTTAGAAGACACACTATGGCTGCTTAACCGGAAAGGTGAGGTGGGGTGATGCATAAAACAAGGGTTTGAAATTAGCTCAGACACCGCTCCATAAGCCAAATATGTACTAGACAAGGCCTACTCCCTGCTCAGTTAACTGGACTCAACACCCCCTAGTCACCGCACAAGATTATATCTGAGTAGTATGAATCTGAAAACCTATGTATCGATATCTCTCTGCAAGTGAATCAAGAGGGTGTAAAGCGGCATAAACACAGCAGGGAAAAGCAGCCAAACCCCATTCTAAACATACATTACTTTAAAAAACCCACAAAGCAAAGACAGTGAAAGAGAGAGAAATTCTTACAAAATCCGTTCAGGTTCTCTGATGCAACCTGGATTGACCATATCTAGACCCACAGCTGGATGAGACATAAGGCTGGACACTCTTGGGGCTGAGAGGATTGGTGAGGTCGGGTGAGCAAATGCAGATACTTTAAAGTAACACCGCGGGGTACCCACCCCATGGGTCTCAAATCTCCAGGTACAAGGGAATCTTCCTACATCAAAACATGCATGGGAAACCCAGAAGATGGTATGCCATGAGATCGGGAAAGGTTTCTAAAACGCACCTCATTTCTCCTCTCCTTGTGCACAAGTTCGCCATTCCAGCCACTTGACTAACCATCTCCCTAATTGGAGAATCAGCACCTTTAACCTCCTGTTTCGTCCAGGTTGCAATTTGTCCTGAGGATGAAGGGGAAGACGGGGAAACAACGAGAGACTAGCCCTAGGTGTTGGGACAGGCACAGGTCACTCCATTTTCCCATCAGGAAGAAGAATGAACCACAGGCTCAGCCTGCCCCCCAGAACCAAAATAGGGCCTGAAGCAATCCTGCGCTTTTGCGGCCAGCTCCCAAAAAAGCGAGGAGACAAATGGAGCTCAGGGGCACTGCAATTCACAAACGTGCAGAGTTATAAATGAGAACTCTCGTCCACAAATATATTGAGGGAAGGCAACGAAGAGGATTTGAAAGCAAGGCAGATTTGCAGGAAACAGATTTCAGGAGGTAGATTCAACTCGCCTTTAAAGCACATGAAAAGTGGCAAAACGTTGACAATGATGCCCTTGGCCAAAAAGGGCGTATGCGTTTTTTCCTGAATATATTCAGGAAAAAACGCATACGCCCTTTTTGGCCAACCAAGCAAGCCGGAAGGGCAAATCAGCGCTACAAAGAAGTCTCGCTTGCCCTCGGTCAAAAGGGCCATGCTGAAGAAAGTGTAAAAACCAGAAAAGCAGGACAGGCCATGGAGACAAGGGAGCCTTTCTACGCTGATGGGCGGGATGTAAATTGCCAACAGGCACTCTGGAGAAGAGTACGGTGTGTCCTGAAACAAGTAATAAACACAGCGTAGAGAGCATAGGGCACTCCCACTCATGGGCGTATAAATTGGGAAAACTAAAAATCAACAAGACACAGGCACCCTAAAGTTTACGGCTGCTCTGTTTCCAAGAACCTCCGCTTCGGTACACCTTCAATATACCAGGAAAGAGAAAAGTGGATAAAGAAATGGTGGTACTTGGCACAATGGAATATCACTCAGCCATGAAATCAATGTCATAAGGCTAGTTAGCAGCATGATGAGTGGATTTAGGTACGATGATTCTAAGTGAAATAAGTCACACAGAAAAAGACACTTATCCTAAGATATCGCTTATAGAGGGAATGTCAAAATCGCTACACTTGAACTGAATTACAAAACAGAACAGAGTCACACCTTTAGAAGACACACTATGGCTGCTTAACGGGAAAGGTGAGGTGGGGTGATGCATAAAACAAGGGTTTGAAATTAGCTCAGAGACCGCTCCATAAGCCAAATATGTAATAGACAAGGCCTACTCCCTGCTCAGTGAACTGGACTCAACACACCCTAGTCACCACACAAGAATATATCTGAGTAGTAAGAATCTGAAAACATATGTATCGATATCTCTCTGCAAGTGAATCAAGAGGGTGTAAAGCGGCATCAACACAGCAGGGAAAAGCAGCCAAGCCCGATTCTAAACATAAATTACTTTAAAAAACCCACAAAACAAAGACAGTGAAAGAGAGAGAAATTCTTACAAAATCCGTTCAGGGTCTCTGATGCAACCTGGATTGACCATATCTAGACCCACAGCTGGATGAGACATAAGGCTGGACACTCTTGGGGCTGAGAGTGTTGGTGAGGTTGGGTGAGCAAACGCAGATACTTTAAAGTAATACTGTGGGGAACACACCCCATGGGTCTCAAATCTCCAGGTACAAGGGCATCTTCCTATATCAAAACATGCATGGGAAACCCAGAAGATGGTATGCCATGAGATCGAGAAAGGTTTCTAAAACGCACCTCATTTCTCCTCTCCTTGTGCTCGGGTTCGCCATTCCAGCCACTTGACTAACCATCTCCCTAATTGGAGAATCAGCACCTTTAACTTCCTATTTCGTCCAGGTTGCAATTTGTCCTGAGGATGAAGGGGAAGACGGGGAAACAACGAGAGACTAGCCCTAGGTGTTGGGACAGGCACAGGTCACTCCATTTTCCCATCAGGAAGAAGAATGAACCACAGGCTCAGCCTGCCCCCCAGAACCAAAATAGGGCCTGAAGCAATCCTGCGCTTTTGCGGCCAGCTCCCAAAAAAGCGAGGAGACAAATGGAGCTCAGGGGCACTGCAATTCACAAACGTGCAGAGTTATCAATGAGAACTCTCGTCCACAAATATATTGAGGGAAGGCAACGAAGAGGATTTGAAAGCAAGGCAGATTTTCAGGAAACAGATTTCACGATGTAGATTCGACTCGCCTGTAAAGCACATGAAAAGCGGCAAAACGTTGACAATGAGGCCCTTGGCCAAAAAGGGCGTATGCGTTTTTTCCTGAATATATTCAGGAAAAAACGCATACGCCCTTTTTGGCCAACCAAGCAAGCCGGAAGGGCAAATCAGCGCTACAAAGAAGTCTCGCTTTCCCTCGGTCAAAAGGGCCATGCTGAACAAAGTGTAAAAACCAGAAAAGCAGGACAGGCCATGGAGACATGGGAGCCTTGCTACGCTGATGGGCGGGATGTAAATTGCCAACAGGCACTCTGGAGAAGTGTACGGTGTGTCCTGAAACAAGTAATAAACACAGCGTAGAGAGCATAGGGCACTTCCACTCATGGGCGTATAAATTGGGAAAACTAAAAATCAACAAGACACAGGCACCCCAAACTTTACGGCTGCTCTGTTTCCAAGAACCTCCATTTCGGTACACCTTCAATATTCCAGGAAAGAGAAAAATGGATAAACAAATGGTGGTACTTGGCACAATGGAATATCACTCAGCCATGAAATCAATGTCATAAGGCTAGTTAGCAGCATGATGATTGGATTTAGGTACGATGATTCTAAGTGAAATAAGTCACACAGAAAAATGCACTTATCCTAAGATATCGCTTATAGAGGGAATGTCAAAATCGCTACACTTGAACTGAATTACAAAACTGAACAGAGGCACACCTTTAGAAGACACACTATGGCTGCTTAACCGGAAAGGTGAGGTGGGGTGATGAATAAAACAAGGGTTTGAAATTAGCTCAGAGACCGCTCCATAAGCCAAATACGTAATAGACAAGGCCTACTCCCTGCTCAGTGAACTGGACTGAACACACCCTAGTCAACACACAAGAATATATCTGAGTAGTAAGAATCTGAAAACCTATGTATCGATATCTCTCTGCAAGTGAATCAAGAGGGTTTAAAGCGGCATCAACACAGCAGGGAAAAGCAGCCAAGCCCGATTCTAAACATAAATTACTTTAAAAAACCCACAAAACAAAGACAGTGAAAGAGAGACAAATTCTTACAAAATCCGTTCAGGGTCTCTGATGCAACCTGGATTGACCATATCTAGACCCACAGCTGGATGAGACATAAGGCTGGACACTCTTGCGGCTGAGAGGATTGGTGAGGTTGGGTGAGCAAACGCAGATACTTTAAAGTAATACTGCGGGGTACCCACCCCATGGGTCTCAAATCTCCAGGTACAAGGGAATCTTCCTACATCAAAACATGCATGGGAAACCCAGAAGATGGTATGCCGTGAGATCTGGAAAAGTTTCTAAAACGCACCTCATTTCTCCTCTCCTTGTGCTCGGGTTCGCCATTCCAGCCGCTTGACTAACCATCTCCCTACTTGGAGAATCAGCACCTTTAACCTCCTGTTTCGTACAGGTTGCAGTTTGTCCTGAAGATGAACGGGAAGACGGGGAACCAACGAGAGACTAGCCCTAGGTGTTGGGACAGGCACAGGTCACTCCATTTTCCCATCAGGAAGAAGAATGAACCACAGGCTCAGCCTGCCCCCCAGAACCAAAATAGGGCCTGAAGCAATCCTGCGCTTTTGCGGCCAGCTCCCAAAAAAGCGAGGAGACAAATGGAGCTCAGGGGCACTGCAATTCACAAACGTGCAGAGTTATAAATGAGAACTCTCGTCCACAAATATATTGAGGGAAGGCAACGAAGAGGATTTGAAAGCAAGGCAGATTTGCAGGAAACAGATTTCAGGAGGTAGATTCGACTCGCCTTTAAAGCACATGAAAAGTGACAAAACGTTGACAATGATGCCCTTGGCCAAAAAGGGCGTATGCGTTTTTTCCTGAATATATTCAGGAAAAAACGCATACGCCCTTTTTGGCCAACCAAGCAAGCCGGAAGGGCAAATCAGCGCTACAAAGAAGTCTCGCTTGCCCTCGGTCAAAAGGGCCATGCTGAACAAACTGTAAAAACCAGAAAAGCAGGACAGGCCATGGAGACATGGGAGCCTTGCTACGCTGATGGGCGGGATGTAAATTGCCAACAGGCACTCTGGAGAAGAGTACGGTGTGTCCTGAAACAAGTAATAAACACAGCGTAGAGAGCATAGGGCAATTCCACTCATGGGCGTATAAATTGGGAAAACTAAAAATCAACAAGACACAGGCACCCTAAAGTTTACGGCTGCTCTGTTGCCAAGAACCTCCGCTTCGGTACACCTTCAATATCCCAGGAAAGAGAAAAATGGATAAAGAAATGGTGGTACTTGGCACAATGGAATATCACTCAGCCATGAAATCAATGTCATAAGGCTAGTTAGCAGCATGATGAGTGGATTTAGGTACGATGATTCTAAGTGAAATAAGTCAAACAGAAAAAGGCACTTATCCTAAGATATCGCTTATAGAGGGAATGTCAAAATCGCTACACTTGAACTGAATTACAAAGAGAACAGAGTCACACCTTTAGAAGACACACTATGGCTGCTTAACGGGAAAGGTGAGGTGGGGTGATGCATAAAACAAGGGTTTGAAATTAGCTCAGACACCACTCCATAAGCCAAATATGTACTAGACAAGGCCTACTCCCTGCTCAGTGAACTGGACTCAACACCCCCTAGTCACCGCACAAGAATATATCTGACTAGTATGAATCTAAAAACCTATGTATCGATATCTCTCTGCAAGTGAATCAAGAGGGTGTAAAGCGGCATCAACACAGCAGGGAAAAGCAGCCAAACCCCATTCTAAACATAAATTACTTTAAAAAACCCACAAAACAAAGACAGTGAAAGAGAGAGAAATTCTTACAAAATCCGTTCAGGGTCTCTGATGCAACCTGGATTGACCATATCTAGACCCACAGCTGGATGAGACATAAGGCTGGACACTCTTGGGGCTGAGAGGATTGGTGAGGTTGGGTGAGCAAACGCAGATACTTTAAAGTAAAACTGCGGGGAACACACCCCATGGGTCTCAAATCTCCAGGTACAAGGGCATCTTCCTACATCAAAACATGCATGGGAAACCCAGAAGATGGTATGCCATGAGATCGGGAAAGGTTTCTAAAACGCACCTCATTTCTCCTCTCCTTGTGCTCGGGTTCGCCATTCCAGCTGCTTGACCAACCATCTCCCTACTTGGAGAATCAGCACCTTTAACCTCCTGATTGTACAGGTTGCAATTTGTCCTGAGGATGAACGGGAAGACGCGGAACCAACGAGAGACGAGCCCTAGGTGTTGGGACAGGCGTAGGTCACTCCATTTTCCCATCAGGAAGAAGAATGAACCACAGGCTCAGCCTGCCCCCCAGAACCAAAATAGGGCCTGAAGCAATCCTGCGCTTTTGCGGCCAGCTCCCAAAAAAGCGAGGAGACAAATGGAGCTCAGGGGCACTGCAATTCACAAACGTGCAGAGTTATAAATGAGAACTCTCGTCCACAAATATATTGAGGGAAGGCAACGAAGAGGATTTGAAACCAAGGCAGATTTGCAGGAAACAGATTTCAGGAGGTAGATTCGACTCGCCTTTAAAGCACATGAAAAGCGGCAAAACGTTGACAATGATGCCCTTGGCCAAAAAGGGCGTATGCGTTTTTTCCTGAATATATTCAGGAAAAAACGCATACGCCCTTTTTGGCCAACCAAGCAAGCCGGAAGGGCAAATCAGTGCTACAAAGAAGTCTCGCTTGCCCTCGGTCAAAAGGTCCATGCTGAACAAACTGTAAAAACCAGAAAAGCAGGACAGGCCATGGAGACATGGGAGCCTAGCTACGCTGATGGGCGGGATGTAAATTGCCAACAGGCACTCTGGAGAAGAGTACGGTGTGTCCTGAAACAAGTAATAAACACAGTGTAGAGAGCATAGGGCACTTCCACTCATGGGCGTATAAATTGGGAAAACTAAAAATCAACAAGACACAGGCACCCCAAACTTTACGGCTGCTCTGTTGCAAAGAACCTCCGCTTCGGTACACCTTCAATATCCCAGGAAAGAGAAAAATGGATAAAGAAATGGTGGTACTTGGCACAATGGAATATCACTCAGCCATGAAATCAATGTCATAAGACTAGTTAGCAGCATGATGAGTGGATTTAGGTACGATGATTCTAAGTGAAATAAGTCACACAGAAAATGGCACTTATCCTAAGATATCGCTTATAGAGGGAATGTCAAAATCGCTACACTTGAACTGAATTACAAAACAGAACAGAGGCACACCTTTAGAAGACACACTATGGCTGCTTAACCGGAAAGGTGAGGTGGGGTGATGCATAAAACAAGGGTTTGAAATTAGCTCAGACACCGCTCCATAAGCCAAATATGTAATAGAGAAGGCCTACTCCCTGCTCAGTTAACTGGACTCAACACGCCCTAGTCACCACACAAGATTATATCTGATTAGTATGAATCTGAAAACCTATGTATCGATATCTCTCTGCAAGTGAACCAAGAGGGTGTAAAGCGGCATAAACACAGCAGGGAAAAGCAGCCAAACCCCATTCTAAACATACATTACTTTAAAAAACCCACAAAGCAAAGACAGTGAAAGAGAGAGAAATTCTGACAAAATCCGTTCAGGGTCTCTGATGCAACCTGGATTGACCATATCTAGACCCACAGCTGGATGAGACATAAGGCTGGACACTCTTGGGGCTGAGAGGATTGGTGAGGTCGGGTGAGCAAATGCAGATACTTTAAAGTAATACCGCTGGGTACCCACCCCATGGGTCTCAAATCTCCAGGTAGAAGGGAATCTTCCTACATCAAAACATGCATGGGAAACCCAGAAGATGGTATGCCATGAGATCGGGAAAGGTTTCTAAAACGCACCTCATTTCTCCTTTCCTTGTGCTCGGGTTCGCCATTCCAGCCACTTGACTAACCATCTCCCTAATTGGAGAATCAGCACCTTTAACCTCCTGTTTCGTCCAGGTTGCAATTTGTCCTGAGGATGAAGGGGAAGACGGGGAAACAACGAGAGACTAGCCCTAGGTGTTGGGACAGGCACAGGTCACTCCATTTTCCCATCAGGAAGAAGAATGAACCACAGGCTCAGCCTGCCCCCCAGAACCAAAATAGGGCCTGAAGCAATCCTGCGCTTTTGCGGCCAGCTCCCAAAAAAGCGAGGAAACAAATGGAGATCAGGGGCACTGCAATTCACAAACGTGCAGAGTTATAAATGAGAAATCTCGTCCACAAATATATTGAGGGAAGGCAACGAAGAGGATTTGAAAGCAAGGCAGATTTGCAGGAAACAGATTTCAGGAGGTAGATTCGACTCGCCTTTAAAGCACATGAAAAGCGGCAAAACGTTGACAATGAGGCCCTTGGCCAAAAAGGGCGTATGCGTTTTTTCCTGAATATATTCAGGAAAAAACGCATACGCCCTTTTTGGCCAACCAAGCAAGCCGGAAGGGCAAATCAGCGCTGCAAAGAAGTCTCGCTTTCCCTCGGTCAAAAGGGCCATGATGAAGAAAGTGTAAAAACTAGAAAAGCAGGACAGGCCATGGAGACATGGGAGCCTTGCTACGCTGATGGGCGGGATGTAAATTGCCAACAGGCACTCTAGAGAAGTGTACGGTGTGTCCTGAAACAAGTAATAAACACAGCGTAGAGAGCATAGGGCACTTACACTCATGGGCGTATAAATTGGGAAAACTAAAAATCAACAAGACACAGGCACCCCAAACTTTACGGCTGTTCTGTTGCCAAGAACCTCCGCTTCGGTACACCTTCAATATCCCAGGAAAGAGAAAAATGGATAAAGAAATGGTGGTACTTGGCACAATGGAATATCACTCAGCCATGAAATCAATGTCATAAGGCTAGTTAGCAGCATGATGAGTGGATTTAGGTACGATGATTCTAAGTGAAATAAGTCACACAGAAAAAGGCACTTATCCTAAGATATCGCTTATAGAGGGAATGTCAAAATCGCTACACTTGAACTGAATTACAAAACAGAACAGAGGCACACCTTTAGAAGACACACTATGGCTGCTTAACCGGAAAGGTGAGGTGGGGTGATCCATAAAACAAGGGTTTGAAATTAGCTCAGAGACCGCTCCATAAGCCAAATATGTAATAGACAAGGCCTACTCCCTGCTCAGTTAACTGGACTCAACACCCCCTAGTCACCGCACAAGATTATATCTGATTAATATGAATCTGAAAACCTATGTATCGATATCTCTCTGCAAGTGAATCAAGAGGGTGTAAAGCGGCATAAACACAGCAGGGAAAAGCAGCCAAACCCCATTCTAAACATACATTACTTTAAAAAACCCACAAAGCAAAGACAGTGAAAGAGAGAGAAATTCTTACAAAATCCGTTCAGGTTCTCTGATGCAACCTGGATTGACCATATCTAGACCCACAGCTGGATGAGACATAAGGCTGGACACTCTTGGGGCTGAGAGGATTGGTGAGGTCGGGTGAGCAAATGCAGATACTTTAAAGTAACACCGCGGGGTACCCACCCCATGGGTCTCAAATCTCCAGGTAGAAGGGAATCTTCCTACATCAAAACATGCATGGGAAACCCAGAAGATGGTATGCCATGAGATCGGGAAACGTTTCTAAAACGCACCTTATTTCTCCTCTCCTTGTGCACAAGTTCGCCATTGCAGCCACTTGACTACCATCTCCCTAATTGGAGAATCAGCACCTTTAACCTCCTGTTTCGTCCAGGTTGCAATTTGTCCTGAGGATGAAGGGGAAGACGGGGAAACAACGAGAGACTAGCCCTAGGTGTTGGGACAGGCACAGGTCACTCCATTTTCCCATCAGGAAGAAGAATGAACCACAGGCTCAGCCTGGCCCCCAGAACCAAAATAGGGCCTGAAGCAATCCTGCGCTTTTGCGGCCAGCTCCCAAAAAAGCGAAGAGACAAATGGAGCTCAGGGGCACTGCAATTCACAAACGTGCAGAGTTATAAATGAGAACTCTCGTCCACAAATATATTGAGGGAAGGCAACGAAGAGGATTTGAAAGCAAGGCAGATTTGCAGGAAACAGATTTCAGGAGGTAAATTCGACTCGCCTTTAAAGCACATGAAAAGCGGCAAAACGTTGACAATGAGGCCCTTGGCCAAAAAGGGCGTATGCGTTTTTTCCTGAATATATTCAGGAAAAAACGCATACGCCCTTTTTGGCCAACCAAGCAAGCCGGAAGGGCAAATCAGCGCTACAAAGAAGTCTCGCTTTCCCTAGGTCAAAAGGGCCATGCTGAAGAAAGTGTAAAAACCAGAAAAGCAGGACAGGCCATGGAGACATGGGAGCCTTGCTACGCTGATGGGCGGGATGTAAATTGCCAACAGGCACTCTGGAGAAGTGTACGGTGTGTCCTGAAACAAGTAATAAACACAGCGTAGAGAGCATAGGGCACTTCCACTCATGGGCGTATAAATTGGGAAAACTAAAAATCAACAAGACACAGGCACCCCAAACTTTACGGCTGTTCTGTTGCCAAGAACCTCCGCTTCGGTACACCTTCAATATCCCAGGAAAGAGAAAAATGGATAAACAAATGGTGGTACTTGGCACAATGGAATATCACTCAGCCATGAAATCAATGTCATAAGGCTAGTTAGCAGCATGATGAGTGGATTTAGGTACGATGATTCTAAGTGAAATAAGTCACACAGAAAAAGACACTTATCCTACGATATTGCTTATAGAGGGAATGTCAAAATCGCTACACTTGAACTGAATTACAAAACAGAACAGAGGCACACCTTTAGAAGACACACTATGGCTGCTTAACCGGAAAGGTGAGGTGGGGTGATGCATAAAACAAGTGTTTGAAATTAGCTCAGAGACCGCTCCATATGCCAAATATGTAATAGACAAGGCCTACTCCCTGCTCAGTGAACTGGACTCAACACCCCCTAGTCACCGCACAAGAATATATCTGACTAGTATGAATCTGAAAACCTGTGTATTGATATCTCTCTGCAAGTGAATCAAGAGGGTGTAAAGCGGCATAAACGCAGCAGGGAAAAGCAGCCAAACCCCATTCTAAACATACATTACTTTAAAAAAGCCACAAAGCAAAGACAGTGAAAGAGAGAGAAATTCCTACAAAATCCGTTCAGGGTCTCTGATGCAACCTGGATTGACCATATCTAGACCCACAGCTGGATGAGACATAAGGCTGGACACTCTTGGGGCTGAGAGGATTGGTGAGGGCGGGTGAGCAAATGCAGATACTTTAAAGTAACACCGTGGGGTACCCACCCCATGGGTCTCAAATCTCCAGGTACAAGGGAATCTTCCTACATCAAAACATGCATGGGAAACCCAGAAGATGGTATGCCGTGAGATCGGGAAAGTTTCTAAAACGCACCTCATTTCTCCCCTCCTTGTGCTCGGGTTCGCCATTCCAGCCACTTGACTAACCATCTCCCTAATTGGAGAATCAGCACCTTTAACCTCCTCTTTCGTCCAGGTTGCAATTTGTCCTGAGGATGAAGGGGAAGACGGGGAAACAACGAGAGACTAGCCCTAGGTGTTGGGACAGGCACAGGTCACTCCATTTTCCCATCAGGAAGAAGAATGAACCACAGGCTCAGCCTGCCCCCCAGAACCAAAATAGGGCCTGAAGCAATCCTGCGCTTTTGCGGCCAGCTCCCAAAAAAGCGAGGAGACAAATGGAGCTCAGGGGCACTGCAATTCACAAACGTGCAGAGTTATAAATGAGAACTCTCGTCCACAAATATATTGAGGGAAGGCAACGAAGAGGATTTGAAAGCAAGGCAGATTTGCAGGAAACAGATTTCAGGAGGTAGATTCGACTCGCCTGTACAGCACATGAAAAGCGGCAAAACGTTGACAATGATGCCCTTGGCCAAAAAGGGCGTATGCGTTTTTTCCTGAATATATTCAGGAAAAAACGCATACGCCCTTTTTGGCCAACCAAGCAAGCCGGAAGGGCAAATCAGCGCTACAAAGAAGTCTCGCTTGCCCTCGGTCAAAAGGGCCATGCTGAACAAACTGTAAAAACCAGAAAAGCAGGACAGGCCATGGAGACATGGGAGCCTTGCTACGCTGATGGGCGGGATGTAAATTGCCAACAGGCACTCTGGAGAAGAGTACGGTGTGTCCTGAAACAAGTAATAAACACAGCGTAGAGAGCATAGGGCAATTCCACTCATGGGCGTATAAATTGGGAAAACTAAAAATCAACAAGACACAGGCACCCTAAAGTTTACGGCTGCTCTGTTGCCAAGAACCTCCACTTCGGTACACCTTCAATATCCCAGGAAAGAGAAAAATGGACAAAGAAATGGTGGTACTTGGCACAATGCAATATCACTCAGCCATGAAATCAATGTCATAAGGCTACTTAGCAGCATGATGAGTGGATTTAGGTACGATGATTCTAAGTGAAATAAGTCACACAGAAAAAGGCACTTATCCTAAGATATCGCTTATAGAGGGAATGTCAAAATCGCTACACTTGAACTGAATTACAAACAGAACAGAGTCACACCTTTAGAAGACACACTATGGCTGCTTAACTGGAAAGGTGAGGTGGGGTGATGCATAAAACAACGGTTTGAAATTAGCTCAGACACCGCTCCATAAGCCAAATATGTAATAGACAAGGCCTACTCCCTGCTCAGTGAACTGGACTCAACACCCCCTAGTCACCGCACAAGAATATATCTGACTAGTATGAATCTGAAAACCTATGTATCGATATCTCTCTGCAAGTGAATCAAGAGGGTGTAAAGCGGCATCAACACAGCAGGGAAAAGCAGCCTAGCCCGATTCTAAACATAAATTACTTTAAAAAACCCACAAAACAAAGACAGTGAAAGAGAGAGAAATTCTTCCAAAATCCGTTCAGGGTCTCTGATGCAACCTGGATTGACCATATCTAGACCCACAGCTGGATGAGACATAAGGCTGCACACTCTTGCGGCTGAGAGGATTGGTGAGGTTGGGTGAGCAAATGCAGATACTTTAAAGTAATACTGCGGTGTACCCAGCCCATTGGTCTCAAATCTCCAGGTACAAGGGCATCTTCCTACATCAAAACATGCATGGGAAACCCAGAAGATGGTATGCCATGAGATCGGGAAAAGTTTCTAAAACGCACCTCATTTCTCCTCTCCTTGTGCTCGGGTTCGCCATTCCAGCCGCTTGACTAACCATCTCCCTACTTGGAGAATCAGCACCTTTAACCTCCTGTTTCGTACAGGTTGCAGTTTGTCCTGAGGATGAACTGGAAGACGGGGAACCAACGAGAGACTAGCCCTAGGTGTTGGGACAGGCACAGGTCACTCCATTTTCCCATCAGGAAGAAGAATGAACCACAGGCTCAGCCTGCCCCCCAAAACCAAAATAGGGCCTGAAGCAATCCTGCGCTTTTGCGGCCAGCTCCCAAAAAAGCGAGGAGACAAATGGAGCTCAGGGGCACTGCAATTCACAAACGTGCAGAGTTATAAATGAGAACTCTCGTCCACAAATATATTGAGGGAAGGCAACGAAGAGGATTTGAAAGCAAGGCAGATTTGCAGGAAACAGATTTCAGGAGGTAGATTCGACTCGCCTGTAAAGCACATGAAAAGCGGCAAAACGTTGACAATGATGCCCTTGGCCAAAAACGGCGTATGCGTTTTTTCCTGAATATATTCAGGAAAAAACGCATACGCCGTTTTTGGCCAACCAAGCAAGCCGGAAGGGCAAATCAGCGCTACAAAGAAGTCTCGCTTGCCCTCGGTCAAAAGGGCCATGCTGAAAAAAGTGTAAAAACCAGAAAAGCAGGACAGGCCATGGAGACATGCGAGCCTTGCTACGCTGATGGGCGGGATGTAAATTGCCAACAGGCACTCTGGAGAAGTGTACGGTGTGTCCTGAAACAAGTAATAAACACAGTGTAGAGAGCATAGGGCACTTCCACTCATGGGCGTATAAATTGGGAAAAATAAAAATCAACAAGACACAGGCACCCCAAACTTTACAGCTGCTCTGTTTCCAAGAACCTCCACTTCGGTACACCTTCAATATCCCAGGAAAGAGAAAAATGGATAAACAAATGGTGGTACTTGGCACTATGGAATGTCACTCAGCCATGAAATCAATGTCATAAGGCTAGTTAGCAGCATGATGAGTGGATTTAGCGACGATGATTCTAAGTGAAATAAGTCACACAGAAAAAGACACTTATCCTATGATATCGCTTAGAGAGGGAATGTCAAAATCGCTACACTTGAACTGAATTACAAAACAGAACAGAGTGACACCTTTAGAAGACACACTATGGCTGCTTAACGGGAAAGGTGAGGTGGGGTGATGCATAAAACAAGGGTTTGGAATTAGCTCAGACACCGCTCCATAAGCCAAATATGTAATAGACAAGGCCTACTCCCTGCTCAGTGAACTGGACTCAACACACCCTAGTCACCACACAAGAATATATCTGACTAGTAAGAATCTGAAAACCTATGTATCGATATCTCTCTGCAAGTGAATCAAGAGGGTGTAAAGCGGCATCAACACAGCAGGGAAAAGCAGCCAATCCCGATTCTAAACATAAATTACTTTAAAAAACCCACAAAACAAAGACAGTTAAAGAGAGAGAAATTCTTACAAAATCCATTCAGGGTCTATGATGCAACCTGGATTGACCATATCTAGACCCACAGCTGGATGAGACATAAGGCTGGACACTCTTGGGGCTGAGAGGATTGGTGAGGTTGGGTGAGCAAACGCAGACACTTTAAAGTAACACTGCGGAAAACACACACCATGGGTCTCAAATCTCCAGGTACAAGGGCATCTTCCTACATCAAAACATGCATGGGAAACCCAGAGAATTGTATGCCGTGAGATCGGGAAAGGCTTCTAAAACGCACCTCATTTCTCCTCTCCTTGTGCTCGGGTTCACCATTCCAGCCACTTGACTAACCATCTCCCTAATTGGAGAATCAGCACCTTTAACCTCCTGTTTCGTCCAGGTTGCAATTTGTCCTGAGGATGAAGGGGAAGACGGGGAAACAACGAGAGACTAGCCCTAGGTGTTGGGACAGGCACAGGTCACTCCATTTTCCCATCAGGAAGAAGAATGAACCACAGGCTCAGCCTGCCCCCCAGAACCAAAATAGGGCCTGAAGCAATCCTGCGCTTTTGCGGCCAGCTCCCAAAAAAGCGAGGAGACAAATGGAGCTCAGGGGCACTGCAATTCACAAACGTGCAGAGTTATAAATGAGAACTCTCGTCCACAAATATATTGAGGGAAGGCAACGAAGAGGATTTGAAAGCAAGGCAGATTTGCAGGAAACAGATTTCAGGAGGTAGATTCGACTTGCCTTTAAAGCACATGAAAAGCGGCAAAACGTTGACAATGATGCCCTTGGCCAAAAAGGGCGTATGCGTTTTTTCCTGAATATATTCAGGAAAAAACGCATACGCCCTTTTTGGCCAACCAAGCAAGCCGGAAGGGCAAATCAGCGCTACAAAGAAGTCTCGCTTGCCCTCGGTCAAAAGGGCCATGCTGAACAAAGTGTAAAAACCAGAAAAGCAGGACAGGCCATGGAGACATGGAAGCCTTGCTACGCTGATGGGCGGGATGTAAATTGCCAACAGGCACTCTGGAGAAGAGTACGGTGTGTCCTGAAACAAGTAATAAACACAGCGTAGAGAGCATAGGGCACTTCCACTCATGGGCGTATAAATTGGGAAAACTAAAAATCAACAAGACACAGGCACCCCAAACTTTACGGCTGCTCTGTTGCCAAGAACCTCCGCTTCGGTACACCTTCAATATCCCAGGAAAGAGAAAAATGGATAAAGAAATGGTGGTACTTGGCACAATGGAATATCACTCAGCCATGAAATCAATGTCATAAGGCTAGTTAGCAGCATGATGAGTGGATTTAGGTACGATGATTCTAAGTGAAATAATTCACACAGAAAAAGACACTTATCCTAAGATATCGCTTATAGAGGGAATGTCAAAATCGCTAAACTTGAACTGAATTACAAAACAGAACAGAGGCACACCTTTAGAAGACACACTATGGCTGCTTAACCGGAAAGGTGAGGTGGGGTGATGCATAAAACAAGGTTTGAAATTAGCTCAGACACCGCTCCATAAGCCAAATATGTAATAGACAAGGCCTACTCCCTGCTCAGTGAACTGGACTCAACACCCCCTAGTCACCGCACAAGAATATATCTGATTAGCATGAATCTGAAAACCTATGTATCGATATCTCTCTGCAAGTGAATCAAGAGGGTGTAAAGCGGCATCAACACAGCAGGGAAAAGCAGCCAAACCCCATTCTAAACATACATTACTTTAAAAAAACCACAAAGCAAAGACAGTGAAAGAGAGAGAAATTCTTACAAAATCCGTTCAGGGTCTCTGATGCAACCTGGATTGACCATATCTAGACCCACAGCTGGATGAGACATAAGACTGGACACTCTTGGGGCTGAGAGGATTGGTGAGGTCGGGTGAGCAAATGCAGATACTTTAAAGTAACACCGCGGGGTACACACCCCATGGGTCTCAAATCTCCAGGTACAAGGGCATCTTCCTACATCAAAACATGCATGGGAAACCCAGAAGATGGTATGCCATGAGATCGGGAAAGGTTTCTAAAACGCACCTCATTTCTCCTCTCCTTGTGCTCGGGTTCGCCATTCCAGCTGCTTGACCAACCATCTCCCTATTTGGAGAATCAGCACCTTTAACCTCCTGATTGTACAGGTTGCAATTTGTCCTGAGGATGAACGGGAAGACGCGGAAGCAACGAGAGACGAGCCCTAGGTGTTGGGACAGGCATAGGTCACTCCATTTTCCCATCAGGAAGAAGAATGAACCACAGGCTCAGCCTGCCCCCCAGAACCAAAATAGGGCCTGAAGCAATCCTGCGCTTTTGCGGCCAGCTCCCAAAAAAGCGAGGAGACAAATGGAGCTCAGGGGCACTGCAATTCACAAACGTGCAGAGTTACAAATGAGAACTCTCGTCCACAAATATATTGAGGGAAGGCAACGAAGAGGATTTGAAAGCAAGGCAGATTTGCAGGAAACAGATTTCAGGAGGTAGATTCGACTCGCCTTTAAAGCACATGAAAAGCGGCAAAACGTTGACAATGATGCCCTTGGCCAAAAAGGGCGTATGCGTTTTTTCCTGAATATATTCAGGAAAAAACGCATACGCCCTTTTTGGCCAACCAAGCAAGCCGGAAGGGCAAATCAGCGCTACAAAGAAGTCTCGCTTGCCCTCGGTCAAAAGGGCCATGCTGAACAAAGTGTAAAAACCAGAAAAGCAGGACAGGCCATGTAGACAAGGGAGCCTTGCTACGCTGAAGGGCGGGATGTAAATTGCCAACAGGCACTCTGGAGAAGAGTACGGTGTGTCCTGAAACAAGTAATAAACACAGCGTAGAGAGCATAGGGCACTTCCACTCATGGGCGTATAAATTGGGAAAACCAAAATTCAACAAGACACAGGCACCCCAAACTTTACGGCTGCTCTGTTGCCAAGAACCTCCGCTTCGGTACACCTTCAATATCCCAGGAAAGAGAAAAATGGATAAAGAAATGGTGGTACTTGGCACAATGGAATATCACTCAGCCATGAAATCAATGTCATAAGGCTAGTTAGCAGCATGATGAGTGGATTTAGGTACGATGATTCTAAGTGAAATAAGTCACACAGAAAAAGGCACTTATCCTAAGATATCGCTTATAGAGGGAATGTCAAAATCGCTACACTTGAACTGAATTACAAAACAGAACAGAGGCACACCTTTAGAAGACACACTATGGCTGCTTAACCGGAAAGGTGAGGTGGGGTGATGCATAAAACAAGGTTTGAAATTAGCTCAGACACCGCTCCATAAGCCAAATATGTAATAGACAAGGCCTACTCCCTGCTCAGTGTACTGGACTCAACACCCCCTAGTCACCGCACAAGAATATATCTGACTAGTATGAATCTGAAAACCTATGTATCGATATCTCTCTGCAAGTGAATCAAGAGGGTGTAATGCGGCATCAACACAGCAGGGAAAAGCAGCCAAACCCCATTCTAAACATACATTACTTTAAAAAACCCACAAAGCAAAGAGAGTGAAAGAGAGAGAAATTCTTACAAAATCCGTTCAGGGTCTCTGATGCAACCTGGCTTGACCATATCTAGACCCACAGCTGGATGAGACATAAGGCTGGACACTCTTGGGGCTGAGAGGATTGGTGAGGTTGGGTGAGCAAATGCAGATACTTTAAAGTAACACCGCGGGGTACCCACCCCATGGGTCTCAAATCTCCAGTTACAAGGGCATCTTCCTACATCAAAACATGCATGGGAAACCCAGAAGATGGTATGCCATGAGATCGGGAAAGGTTTCTAAAACGCACCTCATTTCTCCTCTCCTTGTGCTCGGGTTCGCCATTCCAGCTGCTTGACCAACCATCTCCCTATTTGGAGAATCAGCACCTTTAACCTCCTGATTGTACAGGTTGCAATTTGTCCTGAGGATGAACGGGAAGACGCGGAACCAACGAGAGACGAGCCCTAGGTGTTGGGACAGGCGTAGGTCACTCCATTTTCCCATCAGGAAGAAGAATGAACCACAGGCTCAGCCTGCCCCCCAGAACCAAAATAGGGCCTGAAGCAATCCTGCGCTTTTGCGGCCAGCTCCCAAAAAAGCGAGTAGACAAATGGAGCTCAGGGGCACTGCAATTCACAAACGTGCAGAGCTATAAATTATAACTCTCGTCCACAAATATATTGAGGGAAGGCAACAAAGAGGATTTGAAAGCAAGGCAGATTTGCAGGAAACAGATTTCAGGAGGTAGATTCGACTCGCCTTTAAAGCACATGAAAAGCGGCAAAACGTTGACAATGATGCCCTGGGCCAAAAAGGGCATATGCGTTTTTTCCTGAATATATTCAGGAAAAAACGCATATGCCCTTTTTGGCCAACCAAGCAAGCCTGAAGGGCATATCAGCGCTACAAAGAAATCTCGCTTGCCTTCGGTCAAAAGGGCCATGCTGAAGAAAGTGTAAAAACCAGAAAAGCAGTACAGGCCATGGAGACATGGGAGCCTTGCTACGATGATGGGCGGGATGTAAATTGCCAACAGGCCCTCTGGAGAAGTGTACGGTGTGTCCTGAAACAAGTAATAAACACAGCTTAGAGAGCATAGGGCACTTCCACTCATGGGCGTATAAATTGGGAAAACTAAAAATCAACAAGACACAGGCACCCCAAACTTTACGGCTGCTCTGTTTCCAAGAACCTCCACTTCAGTACACCTTCAATATCCCAGGAAAGAGAAAAATGGATAAACAAATGGTGGTACTTGGCACAATGGAATATCACTCAGCCATGAAATCAATGTCATAAGGCTAGTTAGGAGCATGATGAGTGGATTTAGCGACAATGATTCTAAGTGAAATAAGTCACACAGAAAAAGACACTTATCCTAAGGTATCACTTATAGAGGGAATGTCAAAATCGCTACACTTGAACTGAATTACAAAACAGAACAGAGTCACACCTTTAGAAGACACACTATGGCTGCTTAACGGGAAAGGTGAGGTGGGGTGATGCATAAAACAAGGGTTTGAAATTAGCTCAGAGACCGCTCCATAAGCCAAATATGTAATAGACAAGGCCTACTCCCTGCTCAGTGAACTGGACTCAACACCCCCTAGTCACCGCACAAGAATATATCTGACTAGTAAGAATCTGAAAACCTATGTATCAATATCTCTCTGCAAGTGAATCAAGAGGGTGTAAAGCGGAATAAACACAGCAGGGAAAAGCAGCCAAGCCCCATTCTAAACATAAATTACTTTAAAAAACCCACAAAACAAAGAAAGTGAAAGAGAAATTCTTACAAAATCTGTTCAGGGTCTCTGATGCAACTTGGATTGACCATATCTAGACCCACAGCTGGATGAGACATAAGGCTGGACACTCTTGGGCCTGAGGATTGGTGAGGTTGAGTGAGCAAACCCAGATACTTTAAAGTAACACCGCGGGTACACACCCCATGGGTCTCAAATCTCCAGGTACAAGGGCATCTTCCTACATCAAAACATGCATGGGAAACCCAGAAGATGGTATGCCGTGAGATCGGGAAAGGTTTCTAAAACGCACCTCATTTCTCCTCTCCTTGTGCTCGGGTTCGCCATTCCAGCCGCTTGACTAACCATCTCCCTACTTGGAGAATCAGCACCTTTAACCTCCTGTTTCGTACAGGTTGCAATTTGTCCTGAGGATGAACGGGAAGACGGGGAACCAACGAGAGACTAGCCCTAGGTGTTGGGACAGGCACAGGTCACTCCATTTTCCCATCAGGAAGAAGAATGAACCACAGGCTCAGCCTGCCCCCCAGAACCAAAATAGGGCCTGAAGCAATCCTGCGCTTTTGCGGCCAGCTCCCAAAAAAGCGAGTAGAAAAATGGAGCTCAGGGGCACTGCAATTCAGAAACGTGCAGAGTTATAAATGATAACTCTCGTCCACAAATATATTGAGGGAAGGCAACGAAGAGGATTTGAAAGCAAGGCAGATTTGCAAGAAACAGATTTCAGGAGGTAGATTCGACTCGCTTTTAAAGCACATGAAAAGCGGCAAAACGTTGACAATGATGCCCTTGGCCAAAAAGGGCGTATGCGTTTTTTCCTGAATATATTCAGGAAAAAAGGCATACGCCCTTTTTGGCCAACCAAGCAAGCCGGAAGGGCAAATCAGCGCTACAAAGAACTCTCGCTTGCCCTCGGTCAAAAGGGCCATGCTGAACAAACTGTAAAAACCAGAAAAGCAGGACAGGCCATGGAGACATGGGAGCCTTGCTACGCTGATGGGCAGGTTGTAAATTGCCAACAGCCACTCTGGAGAAGGGTACGGTGTGTCCTGAAACAAGTAATAAACACAGCTTAGAGAGCATAGGGCACTTCCACTCATGGGCGTATAAATTGGGAAAAATAAAAATCAACAAGACACAGGCACCCTAACCTTTACGGCTGCTCTGTTTCTAAGAACCTCCACTTCGGTACACCTTCAATATCCCAGAAAGAGAAAAATGGATAAAGAAATGGTGGTACTTGGCACAATGGAATATCACTCAGCCATGAAATCAATGTCATAAGTCTAGTTAGCAGCATGATGAGTGGATTTAGTGACGATGATTCTAAGTGAAATAAGTCACACAGAAAAAGACACTTATCCTAAGATATCGCTTATAGAGGGAATGTCAAAATCGCTACACTTGAACTGAATTACAAAACAGAACAGAGTCACACCTTTAGAAGACACACTATGGCTGCTTAACGGGAAAGGTGAGGTGGGGTGATGCATAAAACAAGGGTTTGAACTTAGCTCAGAGACCGCTCCATAAGCCAAATATGTACTAGACAAGGCCTACTCCCTGCTCAGTGAACTGGACTCAACACCCCCTAGTCACCGCACAAGAATATATCTGAGTAGTAAGAATCTGAAAACCTATGTATCGATATCTCTCTGCAAGTGAATCAATAGGGTGTAAAGCGGAATAAACACAGCAGGGAAAAGCAGCCAAGCCCCATTTTAAACATAAATTACTTGAAAAAACCCACAAGACAAAGACAGTGAAAGAGAAATTCTTACAAAATCCGTTCAGGGTCTCTGATGCAACTTGGATTGACCATATCTAGACCCACAGCTGGATGAGACATAAGGCTGGACACTCTTGGGGCTGAGAGGATTGGTGAGGTTGGGTGACCAAACCCAGATACTTTAAAGTAACACCGCGGGGTACACACCCCATGGGTCTCAAATCTCCAGGTACAAGGGCATCTTCCTACATCAAAACATGCATGGGAAACCCAGAAGATGGTATGCTGTGAGATCGGGAAAGGCTTCTAAAACGCACCTCATTTCTCCTCTCCTTGTGCTCGGATTCGCCATTCTAGCCGCTTGACTAAACATCTCCCTACTTGGAGAATCAGCACCTTTAACCTCCTGTTTTGTACAGGGTGCAATTTGTCCTGAGGATGAAAGGGAAGACGGGGAACCAACGAGAGACTAGCCCTAGGTGTTGGGACAGGCACAGGTCACTCCATTTTCCCATCAGGAAGAAGAATGAACCACAGGCTCAGCCTGCCCCCCAGAACCAAAAAAGGGCCTGAAGCAATCCTGCGCTTTTGCGGCCAGCTCCCAAAAAAGCGAGTAGAAAAATGGAGCTCAGGGGCACTGCAATTCACAAACGTGCAGAGTTATAAATGAGAACTCTCGTCCACAAATATATTGAGGGAAGGCAACGAAGAGGATTTGAAAGCAAGGCAGATTTGCAGGAAACAGATTTCAGGAGGTAGATTCGGCTCGCCTTTAAAGCACATGAAAAGCGGCAAAACGTTGACAATGATGCCCTTGGCCAAAAAGGGCGTATGCGTTTTTTCCTGAATATATTCAGGAAAAAACGCATACGCCCTTTTTGGCCAACCAAGCAAGCCGGAAGGGCAAATCAGCGCTACAAAGAAGTCTCGCTTGCCCTCGGTCAAAAGGGCCATGCTGAAAAAAGTGTAAAAACCAGAAAAGCAGGACAGGCCATGGAGACATGGGAGCCTTGCTACGCTGATGGGCGGCATGTAAATTGCCAACAGGCACTCTGGAGAAGTGTACGGTGTGTCCTGAAACAAGTAATAAACACAGCTTAGAGAGCATAGGGCACTTCCACTCATGGGCGTATAAATTGAGAAAACTAAAAATCAACAAGACACAGGCACCCCAAACTTTACGGCTGCTCTGTTTCCAGGAACCTCCACTTCGGTACACCTTCAATATCGCAGGAAAGAGAAAAATGGATAAAGAAATGGTGCTACTTGGCCCAATGGAATATCACTCAACCATGAAATCAATGTCATAAGGCTAGTTAGCAGCATGATGAGTGGATTTAGCGACGATGATTCTAAGTGAAATAAGTCACACAGAAAAAGACACTTATCCTAAGATATCGCTTATAGAGGGAATGTCAAAATCGCTACACTTGAACTGAATTACAAAACAGAACAGAGTCACACCTTTAGAAGACACACTATGGCTGCTTAACGGGAAAGGTGAGGTGGGGTGATGCATAGAACAAGGGTTTGAAATTAGCTCAGAGACCGCTCCATAAGCCAAAAATGTAATAGACAAGGCCTACTCCCTGCTCAGTGAACTGGACTCAACACCCCCTAGTCACCGCACAAGAATATATCTGACTAGTAAGAATCTGAAAACCTATGTATCGATATCTCTCTGCAAGTGAATCAAGAGGGGGTAAAGCGGAATAAACACAGCAGGGAAAAGCAGCCAAGCCCCATTCTAAACATAAATTACTTTAAAAACCCACAAAACAAACACAGTGAAAGAGAAATTCTTACAAAATCCGTTCAGGGTCTCTGATGCAACTTGGATTGACCATATCTAGACCCACAGCTGGATGAGACATAAGGCGGGACACTCTTGGGGCTGAGAGGATTGGTGAGGTTGGGTGAGCAAACCCAGATATTTTAAAGTAACACCGCGGGGTACACACCCCATGGGTCTCAAATCTCCAGGTACAAGGGCATCTTCCTACATCAAAACATGCATGGGAAACCCAGAAGATGGTATGCCGTGAGATCGGGAAAGGCTTCTAAAACGCACCTCATTTCTCCTCTCCTTGTGCTCGGGTTCGCCATTCCAGCCGCTTGACTAACCATCTCCCTACTTGGAGAATCAGCACTTTTAACCTCCTGTTTCGTACAGATTGCAATTTGTCCTGAGGATGAACGGGAAGACGGGCAACCAACGAGAGACTAGCCCTAGGTGTTGGGACAGGCACAGGTCACTCCATTTTCCCATCAGGAAGAAGAATGAACCACAGGCTCAGCCTGCCCCCCAGAACCAAAATAGGGCCTGAAGCAATCCTGCGCTTTTGCGGCCAGCTCCCAAAAAATAGAGTAGACAAATGGAGCTCAGGGGCACTGCAATTCACAAACGTGCAGAGTTATAAATGAGAACTCTCGTCCACAAATATATTGAGGGAAGGCAACGAAGAGGATTTGAAAGCAAGGCATATTTGCAGGAAACAGATTTCAGGAGGTAGATTCGACTCGCCTTTAAAGCACATGAAAAGCGGCAAAACGTTGACAATGATGCCCTTGGCCAAAAAGGGCGTATGCGTTTTTTCCTGAATATATTCAGGAAAAAACGCATACGCCCTTTTTGGCCAACCAAGCAAGCCGGAAGGGCAAATCAGCGCTACAAAGACGTCTCGCTTGCCCTCGGTCAAAAGGGCCATGCTGAAAAAAGTGTAAAAACCAGAAAAGCAGGACAGGCCATGGAGACATGCGAGCCTTGCTACGCTGATGGGCGGGATGTAAATTGCCAACAGCCACTCTGGAAAAGGGTACAGTGTGTCCCGAAACAAGTAATAAACACAGCTTAGAGAGCATAGGGCACTTCCACTCATGGGCGTATAAATTGGGAATAATAAAAATCAAAAAGACACAGGCACCCCAACCTTTACGGTTGCTCTGTTTCCAAGAACCTCCACTTCGGTACACCTTCAATATCCCAGAAAGAGAAAAATGGATAAAGAAATGGTGGTACTTGGCACAATGGAATATCACTCAGCCATGAAATCAATGTCATAAGGCTAGTTAGCAGCATGATGAGTGGATTTAGGTACGATGATTCTAAGTGAAATAAGTCAAACAGAAAAAGGCACTTATCCTAAGATATCGCTTATAGAGGGAATGTCAAAATCGCTACACTTGAATTGAATTACAAAACAGAACAGAGTCACACCTTTAGAAGACACACTATGGCTGCTTAACGGGAAAGGTGAGGTGGGGTGATGCATAAAACAAGGGTTTGGAATTAGCTCAGACACCGCTCCATAAGCCAAATATGTAATAGACAAGGCCTACTCCCTGCTCAGTGAACTGGACTCAACACACCCTAGTCACCACACAAGAATATATCTGACTAGTAAGAATCTGAAAACCTATGTATCGATATCTCTCTGCAAGTGAATCAAGAGGGTGTAAAGCGGCATCAACACAGCAGGGAAAAGCAGCCAATCCCGATTCTAAACATAAATTACTTTAAAAAACCCACAAAACAAAGACAGTTAAAGAGAGAGAAATTCTTACAAAATCCATTCAGGGTCTATGATGCAACCTGGATTGACCATATCTAGACCCACAGCTGGATGAGACATAAGGCTGGACACTCTTGGGGCTGAGAGGATTGGTGAGGTTGGGTGAGCAAACGCAGACACTTTAAAGTAACACTGCGGAAAACACACACCATGGGTCTCAAATCTCCAGGTACAAGGGCATCTTCCTACATCAAAACATGCATGGGAAACCCAGAGAATTGTATGCCGTGAGATCGGGAAAGGCTTCTAAAACGCACCTCATTTCTCCTCTCCTTGTGCTCGGGTTCGCCATTCCAGCCACTTGACTAACCATCTCCCTAATTGGAGAATCAGCACCTTTAACCTCCTGTTTCGTCCAGGTTGCAATTTGTCCTGAGGATGAAGGGGAAGACGGGGAAACAACGAGAGACTAGCCCTAGGTGTTGGGACAGGCACAGGTCACTCCATTTTCCCATCAGGAAGAAGAATGAACCACAGGCTCAGCCTGCCCCCCAGAACCAAAATAGGGCCTGAAGCAATCCTGCGCTTTTGCGGCCAGCTCCCAAAAAAGCGAGGAGACAAATGGAGCTCAGGGGCACTGCAATTCACAAACGTGCAGAGTTATAAATGAGAACTCTCGTCCACAAATATATTGAGGGAAGGCAACGAAGAGGATTTGAAAGCAAGGCAGATTTGCAGGAAACAGATTTCAGGAGGTAGATTCGACTTGCCTTTAAAGCACATGAAAAGCGGCAAAACGTTGACAATGATGCCCTTGGCCAAAAAGGGCGTATGCGTTTTTTCCTGAATATATTCAGGAAAAAACGCATACGCCCTTTTTGGCCAACCAAGCAAGCCGGAAGGGCAAATCAGCGCTACAAAGAAGTCTCGCTTGCCCTCGGTCAAAAGGGCCATGCTGAACAAAGTGTAAAAACCAGAAAAGCAGGACAGGCCATGGAGACATGGAAGCCTTGCTACGCTGATGGGCGGGATGTAAATTGCCAACAGGCACTCTGGAGAAGAGTACGGTGTGTCCTGAAACAAGTAATAAACACAGCGTAGAGAGCATAGGGCACTTCCACTCATGGGCGTATAAATTGGGAAAACTAAAAATCAACAAGACACAGGCACCCCAAACTTTACGGCTGCTCTGTTGCCAAGAACCTCCGCTTCGGTACACCTTCAATATCCCAGGAAAGAGAAAAATGGATAAAGAAATGGTGGTACTTGGCACAATGGAATATCACTCAGCCATGAAATCAATGTCATAAGGCTAGTTAGCAGCATGATGAGTGGATTTAGGTACGATGATTCTAAGTGAAATAATTCACACAGAAAAAGACACTTATCCTAAGATATCGCTTATAGAGGGAATGTCAAAATCGCTAAACTTGAACTGAATTACAAAACAGAACAGAGGCACACCTTTAGAAGACACACTATGGCTGCTTAACCGGAAAGGTGAGGTGGGGTGATGCATAAAACAAGGTTTGAAATTAGCTCAGACACCGCTCCATAAGCCAAATATGTAATAGACAAGGCCTACTCCCTGCTCAGTGAACTGGACTCAACACCCCCTAGTCACCGCACAAGAATATATCTGATTAGCATGAATCTGAAAACCTATGTATCGATATCTCTCTGCAAGTGAATCAAGAGGGTGTAAAGCGGCATCAACACAGCAGGGAAAAGCAGCCAAACCCCATTCTAAACATACATTACTTTAAAAAAACCACAAAGCAAAGACAGTGAAAGAGAGAGAAATTCTTACAAAATCCGTTCAGGGTCTCTGATGCAACCTGGATTGACCATATCTAGACCCACAGCTGGATGAGACATAAGACTGGACACTCTTGGGGCTGAGAGGATTGGTGAGGTCGGGTGAGCAAATGCAGATACTTTAAAGTAACACCGCGGGGTACACACCCCATGGGTCTCAAATCTCCAGGTACAAGGGCATCTTCCTACATCAAAACATGCATGGGAAACCCAGAAGATGGTATGCCATGAGATCGGGAAAGGTTTCTAAAACGCACCTCATTTCTCCTCTCCTTGTGCTCGGGTTCGCCATTCCAGCTGCTTGACCAACCATCTCCCTATTTGGAGAATCAGCACCTTTAACCTCCTGATTGTACAGGTTGCAATTTGTCCTGAGGATGAACGGGAAGACGCGGAAGCAACGAGAGACGAGCCCTAGGTGTTGGGACAGGCATAGGTCACTCCATTTTCCCATCAGGAAGAAGAATGAACCACAGGCTCAGCCTGCCCCCCAGAACCAAAATAGGGCCTGAAGCAATCCTGCGCTTTTGCGGCCAGCTCCCAAAAAAGCGAGGAGACAAATGGAGCTCAGGGGCACTGCAATTCACAAACGTGCAGAGTTACAAATGAGAACTCTCGTCCACAAATATATTGAGGGAAGGCAACGAAGAGGATTTGAAAGCAAGGCAGATTTGCAGGAAACAGATTTCAGGAGGTAGATTCGACTCGCCTTTAAAGCACATGAAAAGCGGCAAAACGTTGACAATGATGCCCTTGGCCAAAAAGGGCGTATGCGTTTTTTCCTGAATATATTCAGGAAAAAACGCATACGCCCTTTTTGGCCAACCAAGCAAGCCGGAAGGGCAAATCAGCGCTACAAAGAAGTCTCGCTTGCCCTCGGTCAAAAGGGCCATGCTGAACAAAGTGTAAAAACCAGAAAAGCAGGACAGGCCATGTAGACAAGGGAGCCTTGCTACGCTGAAGGGCGGGATGTAAATTGCCAACAGGCACTCTGGAGAAGAGTACGGTGTGTCCTGAAACAAGTAATAAACACAGCGTAGAGAGCATAGGGCACTTCCACTCATGGGCGTATAAATTGGGAAAACCAAAATTCAACAAGACACAGGCACCCCAAACTTTACGGCTGCTCTGTTGCCAAGAACCTCCGCTTCGGTACACCTTCAATATCCCAGGAAAGAGAAAAATGGATAAAGAAATGGTGGTACTTGGCACAATGGAATATCACTCAGCCATGAAATCAATGTCATAAGGCTAGTTAGCAGCATGATGAGTGGATTTAGGTACGATGATTCTAAGTGAAATAAGTCACACAGAAAAAGGCACTTATCCTAAGATATCGCTTATAGAAGGAATGTCAAAATCGCTACACTTGAACTGAATTACAAAACAGAACAGAGGCACACCTTTAGAAGACACACTATGGCTGCTTAACCGGAAAGGTGAGGTGGGGTGATGCATAAAACAAGGTTTGAAATTAGCTCAGACACCGCTCCATAAGCCAAATATGTAATAGACAAGGCCTACTCCCTGCTCAGTGTACTGGACTCAACACCCCCTAGTCACCGCACAAGAATATATCTGACTAGTATGAATCTGGAAACCTATGTATCGATATCTCTCTGCAAGTGAATCAAGAGGGTGTAATGCGGCATCAACACAGCAGGGAAAAGCAGCCAAACCCCATTCTAAACATACATTACTTTAAAAAACCCACAAAGCAAAGAGAGTGAAAGAGAGAGAAATTCTTACAAAATCCGTTCAGGGTCTCTGATGCAACCTGGCTTGACCATATCTAGACCCACAGCTGGATGAGACATAAGGCTGGACACTCTTGGGGCTGAGAGGATTGGTGAGGTTGGGTGAGCAAATGCAGATACTTTAAAGTAACACCGCGGGGTACCCACCCCATGGGTCTCAAATCTCCAGTTACAAGGGCATCTTCCTACATCAAAACATGCATGGGAAACCCAGAAGATGGTATGCCATGAGATCGGGAAAGGTTTCTAAAACGCACCTCATTTCTCCTCTCCTTGTGCTCGGGTTCGCCATTCCAGCTGCTTGACCAACCATCTCCCTATTTGGAGAATCAGCACCTTTAACCTCCTGATTGTACAGGTTGCAATTTGTCCTGAGGATGAACGGGAAGACGCGGAACCAACGAGAGACGAGCCCTAGGTGTTGGGACAGGCGTAGGTCACTCCATTTTCCCATCAGGAAGAAGAATGAACCACAGGCTCAGCCTGCCCCCCAGAACCAAAATAGGGCCTGAAGCAATCCTGCGCTTTTGCGGCCAGCTCCCAAAAAAGCGAGTAGACAAATGGAGCTCAGGGGCACTGCAATTCACAAACGTGCAGAGCTATAAATTATAACTCTCGTCCACAAATATATTGAGGGAAGGCAACAAAGAGGATTTGAAAGCAAGGCAGATTTGCAGGAAACAGATTTCAGGAGGTAGATTCGACTCGCCTTTAAAGCACATGAAAAGCGGAAAAACGTTGACAATGATGCCCTGGGCCAAAAAGGGCATATGCGTTTTTTCCTGAATATATTCAGGAAAAAACGCATATGCCCTTTTTGGCCAACCAAGCAAGCCTGAAGGGCATATCAGCGCTACAAAGAAATCTCGCTTGCCTTCGGTCAAAAGGGCCATGCTGAAGAAAGTGTAAAAACCAGAAAAGCAGTACAGGCCATGGAGACATGGGAGCCTTGCTACGATGATGGGCGGGATGTAAATTGCCAACAGGCCCTCTGGAGAAGTGTACGGTGTGTCCTGAAACAAGTAATAAACACAGCTTAGAGAGCATAGGGCACTTCCACTCATGGGCGTATAAATTGGGAAAACTAAAAATCAACAAGACACAGGCACCCCAAACTTTACGGCTGCTCTGTTTCCAAGAACCTCCACTTCAGTACACCTTCAATATCCCAGAAAGAGAAAAATGGATAAAGAAATGGTGGTACTTGGCCCAATGGAATATCACTCAGCCATGAAATCAATGTCATAAGTCTAGTTAGCAGCATGATGAGTGGATTTAGTGACGATGATTCTAAGTGAAATAAGTCACACAGAAAAAGACACTTATCCTAAGATATCGCTTATAGAGGGAATGTCAAAATCGCTACACTTGAACTGAATTACAAAACAGAACAGAGTCACACCTTTAGAAGACACACTATGGCTGCTTAACGGGAAAGGTGAGGTGGGGTGATGCATAAAACAAGGGTTTGAACTTAGCTCAGAGACCGCTCCATAAGCCAAATATGTACTAGACAAGGCCTACTCCCTGCTCAGTGAACTGGACTCAACACCCCCTAGTCACCGCACAAGAATATATCTGAGTAGTAAGAATCTGAAAACCTATGTATCGATATCTCTCTGCAAGTGAATCAATAGTGTGTAAAGCGGAATAAACACAGCAGGGAAAAGCAGCCAAGCCCCATTTTAAACATAAATTACTTGAAAAAACCCACAAGACAAAGACAGTGAAAGAGAAATTCTTACAAAATCCGTTCAGGGTCTCTGATGCAACTTGGATTGACCATATCTAGACCCACAGCTGGATGAGACATAAGGCTGGACACTCTTGGGCCTGAGGATTGGTGAGGTTGAGTGAGCAAACCCAGATACTTTAAAGTAACACCGCGGGTACACACCCCATGGGTCTCAAATCTCCAGGTACAAGGGCATCTTCCTACATCAAAACATGCATGGGAAACCCAAAGATGGTATGCCGTGAGATCGGGAAAGGTTTCTAAAACGCACCTCATTTCTCCTCTCCTTGTGCTCGGGTTCGCCATTCCAGCCGCTTGACTAACCATCTCCCTACTTGGAGAATCAGCACCTTTAACCTCCTGTTTCGTACAGGTTGCAATTTGTCCTGAGGATGAACGGGAAGACGGGGAACCAACGAGAGACTAGCCCTAGGTGTTGGGACAGGCACAGGTCACTCCATTTTCCCATCAGGAAGAAGAATGAACCACAGGCTCAGCCTGCCCCCCAGAACCAAAATAGGGCCTGAAGCAATCCTGCGCTTTTGCGGCCAGCTCCCAAAAAAGCGAGTAGAAAAATGGAGCTCAGGGGCACTGCAATTCAGAAACGTGCAGAGTTATAAATGATAACTCTCGTCCACAAATATATTGAGGGAAGGCAACGAAGAGGATTTGAAAGCAAGGCAGATTTGCAAGAAACAGATTTCAGGAGGTAGATTCGACTCGCTTTTAAAGCACATGAAAAGCGGCAAAACGTTGACAATGATGCCCTTGGCCAAAAAGGGCGTATGCGTTTTTTCCTGAATATATTCAGGAAAAAAGGCATACGCCCTTTTTGGCCAACCAAGCAAGCCGGAAGGGCAAATCAGCGCTACAAAGAACTCTCGCTTGCCCTCGGTCAAAAGGGCCATGCTGAACAAACTGTAAAAACCAGAAAAGCAGGACAGGCCATGGAGACATGGGAGCCTTGCTACGCTGATGGGCAGGTTGTAAATTGCCAACAGCCACTCTGGAGAAGGGTACGGTGTGTCCTGAAACAAGTAATAAACACAGCTTAGAGAGCATAGGGCACTTCCACTCATGGGCGTATAAATTGGGAAAAATAAAAATCAACAAGACACAGGCACCCTAACCTTTACGGCTGCTCTGTTTCTAAGAACCTCCACTTCGGTACACCTTCAATATCCCAGAAAGAGAAAAATGGATAAAGAAATGGTGGTACTTGGCCCAATGGAATATCACTCAGCCATGAAATCAATGTCATAAGTCTAGTTAGCAGCATGATGAGTGGATTTAGTGACGATGATTCTAAGTGAAATAAGTCACACAGAAAAAGACACTTATCCTAAGATATCGCTTATAGAGGGAATGTCAAAATCGCTACACTTGAACTGAATTACAAAACAGAACAGAGTCACACCTTTAGAAGACACACTATGGCTGCTTAACGGGAAAGGTGAGGTGGGGTGATGCATAAAACAAGGGTTTGAACTTAGCTCAGAGACCGCTCCATAAGCCAAATATGTACTAGACAAGGCCTACTCCCTGCTCAGTGAACTGGACTCAACACCCCCTAGTCACCGCACAAGAATATATCTGAGTAGTAAGAATCTGAAAACCTATGTATCGATATCTCTCTGCAAGTGAATCAATAGGGTGTAAAGCGGAATAAACACAGCAGGGAAAAGCAGCCAAGCCCCATTTTAAACATAAATTACTTGAAAAAACCCACAAGACAAAGACAGTGAAAGAGAAATTCTTACAAAATCCGTTCAGGGTCTCTGATGCAACTTGGATTGACCATATCTAGACCCACAGCTGGATGAGACATAAGGCTGGACACTCTTGGGGCTGAGAGGATTGGTGAGGTTGGGTGACCAAACCCAGATACTTTAAAGTAACACCGCGGGGTACACACCCCATGGGTCTCAAATCTCCAGGTACAAGGGCATCTTCCTACATCAAAACATGCATGGGAAACCCAGAAGATGGTATGCTGTGAGATCGGGAAAGGCTTCTAAAACGCACCTCATTTCTCCTCTCCTTGTGCTCGGATTCGCCATTCTAGCCGCTTGACTAAACATCTCCCTACTTGGAGAATCAGCACCTTTAACCTCCTGTTTTGTACAGGGTGCAATTTGTCCTGAGGATGAAAGGGAAGACGGGGAACCAACGAGAGACTAGCCCTAGGTGTTGGGACAGGCACAGGTCACTCCATTTTCCCATCAGGAAGAAGAATGAACCACAGGCTCAGCCTGCCCCCCAGAACCAAAAAAGGGCCTGAAGCAATCCTGCGCTTTTGCGGCCAGCTCCCAAAAAAGCGAGTAGAAAAATGGAGCTCAGGGGCACTGCAATTCACAAACGTGCAGAGTTATAAATGAGAACTCTCGTCCACAAATATATTGAGGGAAGGCAACGAAGAGGATTTGAAAGCAAGGCAGATTTGCAGGAAACAGATTTCAGGAGGTAGATTCGGCTCGCCTTTAAAGCACATGAAAAGCGGCAAAACGTTGACAATGATGCCCTTGGCCAAAAAGGGCGTATGCGTTTTTTCCTGAATATATTCAGGAAAAAACGCATACGCCCTTTTTGGCCAACCAAGCAAGCCGGAAGGGCAAATCAGCGCTACAAAGAAGTCTCGCTTGCCCTCGGTCAAAAGGGCCATGCTGAAAAAAGTGTAAAAACCAAAAAAGCAGGACAGGCCATGGAGACATGGGAGCCTTGCTACGCTGATGGGCGGCATGTAAATTGCCAACAGGCACTCTGGAGAAGTGTACGGTGTGTCCTGAAACAAGTAATAAACACAGCTTAGAGAGCATAGGGCACTTCCACTCATGGGCGTATAAATTGAGAAAACTAAAAATCAACAAGACACAGGCACCCCAAACTTTACGGCTGCTCTGTTTCCAGGAACCTCCACTTCGGTACACCTTCAATATCGCAGGAAAGAGAAAAATGGATAAAGAAATGGTGCTACTTGGCCCAATGGAATATCACTCAACCATGAAATCAATGTCATAAGGCTAGTTAGCAGCATGATGAGTGGATTTAGCGACGATGATTCTAAGTGAAATAAGTCACACAGAAAAAGACACTTATCCTAAGATATCGCTTATAGAGGGAATGTCAAAATCGCTACACTTGAACTGAATTACAAAACAGAACAGTGTCACACCTTTAGAAGACACACTATGGCTGCTTAACGGGAAAGGTGAGGTGGGGTGATGCATAGAACAAGGGTTTGAAATTAGCTCAGAGACCGCTCCATAAGCCAAAAATGTAATAGACAAGGCCTACTCCCTGCTCAGTGAACTGGACTCAACACCCCCTAGTCACCGCACAAGAATATATCTGACTAGTAAGAATCTGAAAACCTATGTATCGATATCTCTCTGCAAGTGAATCAAGAGGGGGTAAAGCGGAATAAACACAGCAGGGAAAAGCAGCCAAGCCCCATTCTAAACATAAATTACTTTAAAAACCCACAAAACAAACACAGTGAAAGAGAAATTCTTACAAAATCCGTTCAGGGTCTCTGATGCAACTTGGATTGACCATATCTAGACCCACAGCTGGATGAGACATAAGGCGGGACACTCTTGGGGCTGAGAGGATTGGTGAGGTTGGGTGAGCAAACCCAGATATTTTAAAGTAACACCGCGGGGTACACACCCCATGGGTCTCAAATCTCCAGGTACAAGGGCATCTTCCTACATCAAAACATGCATGGGAAACCCAGAAGATGGTATGCCGTGAGATCGGGAAAGGCTTCTAAAACGCACCTCATTTCTCCTCTCCTTGTGCTCGGGTTCGCCATTCCAGCCGCTTGACTAACCATCTCCCTACTTGGAGAATCAGCACTTTTAACCTCCTGTTTCGTACAGATTGCAATTTGTCCTGAGGATGAACGGGAAGACGGGCAACCAACGAGAGACTAGCCCTAGGTGTTGGGACAGGCACAGGTCACTCCATTTTCCCATCAGGAAGAAGAATGAACCACAGGCTCCGGCGGCCCCCTGGAAGCCGTATAGGGCCTGAAGCAATCCTGTGCTTTTGCTGCCAGCTCCCAAAAAAGCGAGTAGACAAATGGAGCTCAGGGGCACTGCAATTCAAAAACGTGCAGAGTTATAAATGATAACTCTCGTCCACAAATATATTGAGGGAAGGCAACGAAGAGGATTTGAAAGCAAGGCAGATTTGCAGGAAACAGATTTCAGGAGGTAGATTCGACTTGCCTTTAAAGCACATGAATAGCGGAAAAACGTTGACAATGATGCCCTGGGCAAAAAAGGGCATATGCGTTTTTTCCTGAATATATTCAGGAAAAAACGCATATGCCCTTTTTGGCCAACCAAGCAAGCCGGAAGGGCAAATCAGCGCTACAAAGAAATCTCGCTTGCCCTCGGTCAAAAGGGCCATGCTGAAGAAAGTGTAAAAACCAGAAAAGCAGGACAGGACATGGAGACATGGGAGCCTTGCTACGCTGATGGGCGGGATGTAAATTGCCAACAGGCACTCTGGAGAAGTGTACGGTGTGTCCTGAAACAAGTAATAAACACAGCTTAGAGAGCATAGGGCACTTCAACTCATGGGCGTATAAATTGGGAAAACTAAAAATCAACAAGACACAGGCACCCCAAACTTTACAGCTGCTCTGTTTCCAAGAACCTCCACTTCAGTACACCTTCAATATCGCAGGAAAGAGAAAAATAGATAAAGAAATGGTGGTATTTGGCCCAATGGAATATCACTCAGCCATGAAATCAATGTCATAAGGCTAGTTAGCAGCATGATGAGTGGATTTAGCGACGATGATTCTAAGTGAAATAAGTCACACAGAAAAAGACACTTATCCTAAGATATCGCTTATAGAGGGAATGTCAAAATCGCTACACTTGAACTGAATTACAAAACAGAACAGAGTCACACCTTTAAAAGACACACGATGGCTGCTTAACGGGAAAGGTGAGGTGGGGTGATGCATACAACAAGGGTTTGAAATTAGCTCAGAGACCGCTCCATAAGCCAAATAAGTAATAGACAAGGCCTACTCCCTGCTCAGTGAACTGGACTCAACACCCCCTAGTTACCGCACAAGAATATATCTGACTAGTAAGAATCTGAAAACCTATGTATCGATATCTCTCTGCAAGTGAATCAAGAGGGTGTAAAGCGGCATAAACACAGCAGGGAAAAGCAGCCAAGCCCCATTCTAAACATAAATTACTTAAAAAAACCCACAAAACAAAGACAGTGAAAGAGAGAGAAATTCTTACAAAATCATTTCAGGGGCTCTGATGCCACCTGGATAGACCATATCTAGACCCACAGCTGGATGAGACTTAAGGCTGGACACTCTTGGGGCTGAGAGGATTGGTGAGGTTGGGTGAGCAAACGCAGATACTTTAAAGTAATACTGCGGGGTACCCACCCCATGGGTCTCAAATTTCCAGGTACAAGGGCATCTTCCTACATCAAAACATGCATGGGAAACCCAGAGAATTGTATGCCGTGAGATTGGGAAAGGCTTCTAAAACGCACCTCATTTCTCCTCTCCTTGTGCTCGGGTTCGCCATTCCAGCCGCTTGACTAACCATCTCCCTACTTGGAGAATCAGCACCTTTAACCTCCTGTTTCGTACAGGTTGCAATTTGTCCTGAGGATGAACGGGAAGACGGACAACCAACGAGAGACTAGCGCTAGGTGTTGGGACAGGCACAGGTCACTCCATTTTCCCATCAGGAAGAAGAATGAACCACAGGCTCAGCCTGCCCCCCAGAAGCAAAAGAGGGCCTGAAGCAATCCTGCGCTTTTGTGGCCAGCTCCCAAAAAAGCGAGTAGACAAATGGAGGTCAGGGGCACTGCAATTCACAAACGTGCAGAGTTATAAATGAGAACTCTCGTCCACAAATATATTTAGGAAAGGCAACGAAGAGGATTTGAAAGCAAGGCAGATTTGCAGGAAACAGATTTCAGGAGGTAGATTTGACTCGCCTTTAAAGCACATGAAAACTTGCAAAACGTTGACAATGATGCCCTTGGCCAAAAAGGGCATATGCGTTTTTTCCTGAATATACTCAGGAAAAAACGCATATGCCCTTTTAGGCCAACCAAGCAAGCCGGAAGGGCAAATCAGCACTACAAAGACGTCTCGCTTGCCCTCGGTCAAAAGGGCCATGCTGAAAAAAGTGTAAAAACCAGAAAAGCAGGACAGGCCATGGAGACATGCGAGCCTTGCTACGCTGATGGGCGGGATGTAAATTGCCAACAGCCACTCTGGAGAAGGGTACGGTGTGTCCTGAAACAAGTAATAAACACAGCTTAGAGAGCATAGGGCACTTCCACTCATGGGCGTATAAATTGGGAAAAATAAAAATCAACAAGACACAGGCACCCCAACCTTTACGGCTGCTCTGTTTCCAAGAACCTCCACTTCGGTACACCTTCAATATCCCAGAAAGAGAAAAATGGATAAAGAAATAGTGGTACTTGGCCCAATGGAATATCACTCAGCCATGAAATCAATGTCATAAGGCTAGTTAGCAGCATGATGAGTGGATTTAGCGACGATGATTCTAAGTGAAATAAGTCACACAGAAAAAGACACTTATCCTAAGATATCGCTTATAGAGGGAATGTCAAAATCGCTACACTTGAACTGAATTACAAAACAGAACAGAGTCACACCTTTAGAAGACACACTATGGCTGCTTAACGGGAAAGGTGAGGTGGGGTGATGCATAAAACAAGGGTTTGAAATTAGCTCAGAGACCTCTCCATAAGCCAAATATGTAATAGACAAGGCCTACTCCCTGCTCAGTGAACTGGACTCAACACCCCCTAGTCACCGCACAAGAATATATCTCACTATTAAGAATCTGAAAACCTATGTATCGATATCTCTCTGCAAGTGAATCAAGAGGGTGTAAAGCGGCATCAACGCAGCAGAGAAAAGCAGCCAATCCCCATTCTAAACATAAATTACTTTAAAAAACTCACACAAAAAAATCAGTGAAAGAGAGAGAAATTCTTACAAAATCCGTTCAGGGTCTCTGATGCAACCTGGATTGCCCATATCTAGACCCACAGCTGGATGAGACATAAGGCTGGAAACTCTTGGGGCTCAGAGGATTGGTGAGGTTGGGTGAGCAAATGCAGATACTGTAAAGTAACACTGCGGGGTACCCACCCCATGGGTCTCAAATCTCCAAGTACAAGGGCATCTTCCTACATCAAAACATGCATGGGAAACCCAGAAAATGGTATGCTGTGAGATCGGGAAAGGCTTCTAAAACGCAGCTCATTTCTCCTCTCCTTGTGCTCGGGTTCGCCATTCCAGCCGCTTGACTAAACATCTCCCTACTTGGAGATTCAGCACCTTTAACCTCCTGTTTCGTACAGGTTGCAATTTGTCCTGAGGATGAACGGGAAGACGGGCAACCAACGAGAGACTAGCCCTAGGTTTTGGGACAGGCACAGGTCACTCCATTTTCCCATCAGGAAGAAGAATGAACCACAGGCTCCGGCGGCCCCCTGGAAGCCGAATAGGGCCTGAAGCAATCCTGCGCTTTTGCTGCCAGCTCCCAAAAAAGCGAGTAGACAAATGGAGCTCAGGGGAACTGCAATTCACAAACGAGCAGAGTTATAAATGAGAACTCTCGTCCACAAATATATTGAGGGAAGGCAACGAAGAGGATTTGAAAGCAAGGCAGATTTGAGGAAACAGATTTCAGGAGGTAGATTAGACTCGCCTTTAAAGCATATGAAAAGCGGCAAAACGTTGACAATGATGCCCTGGGCCAAAAAGGGCATATGCGTTTTTTCCTGAATATATTCAGGAAAAAACGCATATGCCCTTTTTGGCCAACCAAGCAAGCCGGAAGGGCAAATCAGCGCTAGAAAGAAGTCTCGCTTGCCCTCGATCAAAAGGGCCATGCTGAACAAAGTGTAAAAACCAGAAAAGCAGGACAGGCCATGGAGACATGGGAGCCTTGCTACGCTGATGGGCGGGATGTAAATTGCCAACAGGCACTCTGGAGAATTGTACGGTGTGTCCTGAAACAAGTAATAAACACAGCTTAGAGAGCATAGGGCACTTCCACTCATGGGCGTATAAATTGGGAAAACTAAAAATCAACAAGACACAGGCACCCCAAACTTTACGGCTGCTCTGTTTCCAAGAACCTCCACTTCGGTACACCTTCAATATCCCAGAAAGAGAAAAATGGATAAAGAAATAGTGGTACTTGGCCCAATGGAATATCACTCAGCCATGAAATCAATGTCATAAGGCTAGTTAGCAGCATGATGAGTGGATTTAGCGACGATGATTCTAAGTGAAATAAGTCACACAGAAAAAGACACTTATCCTAAGATATCGCTTATAGAGGGAATGTCAAAATCGCTACACTTGAACTGAATTACAAAACAGAACAGAGTCACACCTTTAGAAGACACACTATGGCTGCTTAACGGGAAAGGTGAGGTGGGGTGATGCATAAAACAAGGGTTTGAAATTAGCTCAGAGACCTCTCCATAAGCCAAATATGTAATAGACAAGGCCTACTCCCTGCTCAGTGAACTGGACTCAACACCCCCTAGTCACCGCACAAGAATATATCTCACTATTAAGAATCTGAAAACCTATGTATCGATATCTCTCTGCAAGTGAATCAAGAGGGTGTAAAGCGGCATCAACGCAGCAGAGAAAAGCAGCCAATCCCCATTCTAAACATAAATTACTTTAAAAAACTCACACAAAAAAATCAGTGAAAGAGAGAGAAATTCTTACAAAATCCGTTCAGGGTCTCTGATGCAACCTGGATTGCCCATATCTAGACCCACAGCTGGATGAGACATAAGGCTGGAAACTCTTGGGGCTCAGAGGATTGGTGAGGTTGGGTGAGCAAATGCAGATACTGTAAAGTAACACTGCGGGGTACCCACCCCATGGGTCTCAAATCTCCAAGTACAAGGGCATCTTCCTACATCAAAACATGCATGGGAAACCCAGAAAATGGTATGCTGTGAGATCGGGAAAGGCTTCTAAAACGCAGCTCATTTCTCCTCTCCTTGTGCTCGGGTTCGCCATTCCAGCCGCTTGACTAAACATCTCCCTACTTGGAGATTCAGCACCTTTAACCTCCTGTTTCGTACAGGTTGCAATTTGTCCTGAGGATGAACGGGAAGACGGGCAACCAACGAGAGACTAGCCCTAGGTGTTGGGACAGGCACAGGTCACTCCATTTTCCCATCAGGAAGAAGAATGAACCACAGGCTCCGGCGGCCCCCTGGAAGCCGAATAGGGCCTGAAGCGATCCTGCGCTTTTGCTGCCAGCTCCCAAAAAAGCGAGTAGACAAATGGAGCTCAGGGGAACTGCAATTCACAAACGAGCAGAGTTATAAATGAGAACTCTCGTCCACAAATATATTGAGGGAAGGCAACGAAGAGGATTTGAAAGCAAGGCAGATTTGCAGGAAACAGATTTCAGGAGGTAGATTAGACTCGCCTTTAAAGCATATGAAAAGCGGCAAAACGTTGACAATGATGCCCTGGGCCAAAAAGGGCATATGCGTTTTTTCCTGAATATATTCAGGAAAAAACGCATATGCCCTTTTTGGCCAACCAAGCAAGCCGGAAGGGCAAATCAGCGCTAGAAAGAAGTCTCGCTTGCCCTCGATCAAAAGGGCCATGCTGAACAAAGTGTAAAAACCAGAAAAGCAGGACAGGCCATGGAGACATGGGAGCCTTGCTACGCTGATGGGCGGGATGTAAATTGCCAACAGGCACTCTGGAGAATTCTACGGTGTGTCCTGAAACAAGTAATAAACACAGCTTAGAGAGCATAGGGCACTTCCACTCATGGGCGTATAAATTGGGAAAACTAAAAATCAACAAGACACAGGCACCCCAAACTTTACGGCTGCTCTGTTTCCAAGAACCTCCACTTCAGTACACCTTCAATATCCCAGGAAAGAGAAAAATGGATAAACAAATAGTGGTAGTTGGCACAATGGAATATCACTCAGCCATGAAATCAATGTCATAAGGCTAGTTAGCAGCATGATGAGTGGATTTCGTGACGATGATTCTGAGTGAAATAAGTCACACAGAAAAAGACACTTATCCTAAGATATCGCTTATAGAGGGAATGTCAAAATCGCTACACTTGAACTGAATTACAAAACAGAACAGAGTCACACCTTTAGAAGACACACTATGGCTGCTTAACGGGAAAGGTGAGGTGGGGTGATGCATAAAACAAGGGTTTGAACTTAGCTCAGAGACCGCTCCATAAGCCAAATATGTAATAGACAAGGCCTACTCCCTGCTCAGTGAACTGGACTCAACACCCCCTAGTCACCGCACAAGAATATATCTGACTAGTAAGAATCTGAAAACCTATGTATAGATATCTCTCTGCAAGTGAATCAAGAGGGTGTAAAGCGAATAAACACAGCAGGGAAAAGAAGCCAAGCCCCATTTTAACCATAAATTACTTGAAAAAACCCACAAGACAAAGACAGTGAAAGAGAAATTCTTACAAAATCCGTTCAGGGTCTCTGATGCAACTTGGATTGACCATATCTAGACCCACAGCTGGATGAGACATAAGGCTGGACACTCTTGGGGCTGAGAGGATTGGTGAGGTCGGGTGAGCAAACCCAGATACTTTAAAGTAACACCGTGGGGTACACACCCCATGGGTCTCAAATCTCCAGGTACAAGGGCATCTTCCTACATCAAAACATGCATGGGAAACCCAGAAGATGGTATGCCGTGAGATCGGGAAAGGTTTCTAAAACGCACCTCATTTCTCCTCTCCTTGTGCTCGGGTTCGCCATTCCAGCCGCTTGACTAACCATCTCCCTACTTGGAGAATCAGCACCTTTAACTTCCTGTTTCGTACAAGTTGCAATTTGTCCTGAGGATGAACGGGAAGACGGGGAACCAACGATAGACTAGCCCTAGGTGTTGGGACAGGCACAGGTCACTCCATTTTCCCATCAGGAAGAAGAATGAACCACAGGCTCAGCCTGCCCCCCAGAACCAAAATAGGGCCTGAAGCAATCCTGCGCTTTTGCGGCCAGCTCCCAAAAAAGCGAGTAGAAAAATGGAGCTCAGGGGCACTGCAATTCAGAAACGTGCAGAGTTATAAATGATAACTCTCGTCCACAAATATATTGAGGGAAGGCAACGAAGAGGATTTGAAAGCAAGGCAGATTTGCAAGAAACAGATTTCAGGAGGTAGATTCGACTCGCCTTTAAAGCACATGAAAAGCGGCACAACGTTGACAATGATGCCCTTGGCCAAAAAGGGCGTATGCGTTTTTTCCTGAATATATTGAGGAAAAAACTCATACGCCCTTTTAGGCCAACCAAGCAAGCCGGAAGGGCAAATCAGCGCTACAAAGAAGTCTCGCTTGCCCTCGGTCAAAAGGGCCATGCTGAAAAAAGTGTAAAAACCAGAAAAGCAGGACAGGCCATGGAGACATGGGAGCCTTGCTACGCTGATGGGCGGGATGTAAATTGCCAACAGGCACTCTGGAGAAGTGTACGGTGTGTCCTGAAACAAGTAATAAACACAGCTTAGAGAGCATAGGGCACTTCCACTCATGGGCGTATAAATTGGGAAAACTAAAAATCAACAAGACACAGGCACCCCAAAGTTTACGGCTGCTCTGCTTCCAAGAACCTCCACATCGGTACACCTTCAATATCCCAGAAGGAGAAAAATGGATAAAGAAATGGTGGTACTTGGCCCAATAGAATATCACTCAGCCATGAGATCAATGTCATAAGGCTAGTTACCAGCATGATGAGTGGATTTAGCGACGATGATTCTAAGTGAAATAAGTCACACAGAAAAAGACACTTATCCTAAGATATCTCTTATAGAGGGAATGTCAAAATCGCTACACTTGAACTGAATTACAAAACAGAACACAGTCACACCTTTAGAAGACACACTATGGCTGCTTAACGGGAAAGGTGAGGTGGGGTGATGCATAAAACAAGGGTTTGAAATTAGCTCAGAGACCGCTCCATAAGCCAAATATGTAATAGACAAGGCCTACTCCCTGCTCAGTGAACTGGACTCAACACCCCCTAGTCACCGCACAAGAATATATCTGACTAGTAAGAATCTGAAAACCTATGTATCGATATCTCTCTGCAAGTGAATCAAGAGTGTGTAAAGCGGAATAAACACAGCAGGGAAAAGCAGCCAAGCCCCATTCTAAACATAAATTACTTTAAAAAACCCACAAAACAAAGACAGTGAAAGAGAAATTCTTACAAAATCAGTTCAGGGTCTCTGATGCAACTTGGATTGACCATATCTAGACCCACAGCTGGATGAGACATAAGGCTTGACACTCTTGGGGCTGAGAGGATTGGTGAGGTTGGGTGAGCAAACCCAGATATTTTAAAGTAACACCGCGGGGTACACACCCCATGGGTCTCAAATCTCCAGGTACAAGGGCATCTTCCTACATCAAAACATGCATGGGAAACCCAGAAGATGGTATGCCGTGAGATCGGGAAAGGTTTCTAAAACGCACCTCATTTCTCCTCTCCTTGTGCTCGGGTTCGCCATTCCAGCCGCTTGACTAACAATCTCCCTACTTGGAGAATCAGCACCTTTAACCTCCTGTTTCGTACAGGTTGCAATTTGTCCTGAGGATGAACGGGAAGACGGGCAACCAACGAGAGACTAGCCCTAGGTGTTGGGACAGGCACAGGTCACTCCATTTTCCCATCAGGAAGAAGAATGAACCACAGGCTCCGGCGGCCCCCTGGAAGCCGAATAGGGCCTGAAGCAATCCTGTGCTTTTGCTGCCAGCTCCCAAAAAAGCGAGTAGACAAATGGAGCTCAGGGGCACTGCAATTCACAAACGTGCAGAGTTATAAATGATAACTCTCGTCCACAAATATATTGAGGGAAGGCAACGAAGAGGATTTGAAAGCAAGGCAGATTTGCACGAAACAGATTTCAGTAGATAGATTCGACTCGCCTTTAAAGCACATGAAAAGCGGAAAAACGTTGACAATGATGCCCTGGGCCAAAAAGGGCATATGCGTTTTCTCCTGAATATATTCAGGAAAAAACGCATATGCCCTTTTTGGCCAACCAAGCAAGCCGGAAGGGCAAATCAGCGCTACAAAGAAATCTCGCTTGCCCTCGGTCAAAAGGGCCATGCTGAAGAAAGTGTAAAAACCAGAAAAGCAGGACAGGCCATGGAGACATGGGAGCCTTGCTACGCTGATGGGCGGGATGTAAATTGCCAACAGGCCCTCTGAAGAAGTGTACGGTGTGTCCTGAAACAAGTAATAAACACAGCTTAGAGAGCATAGGGCACTTCCACTCATGGGCGTATAAATTGGGAAAACTAAAAATCAACAAGACACAGGCACCCCAAACTTTACGGCTGCTCTGTTTCCAAGAACCTCCACTTCAGTACACCTTCAATATCCCAGGAAAGAGAAAAATGGATAAACAAATAGTGGTACTTGGCACAATGGAATATCACTCAGCCATGAAATCAATGTCATATGGCCCGTTAGGAGCATGATGAGTGGATTTAGGTACGATGATTCTAAGTGAAATAAGTCACACAGAAAAAGACACTTATCCTAAGATATCGCTTATAGAGGGAATGTCAAAATCGCTACACTTGAACTGAATTACAAAACAGAACAGAGGCACACCTTTTGAAGACACACTATGGCTGCTTAACCGGAAAGGTGAGGTGGGGTGATGCATAAAACAAGGGTTTGAAATTAGCTCAGAGACCGCTCCATAAGCCAAATATGTAATAGACAAGGCCTACTCCCTGCTCAGTGAACTGGACTCAACACCCCCTAGTCACCGCACAAGAATATATCTGACTAGTAAGAATCTGAAAACCTATGTATCAATATCTCTCTGCAAGTGAATCAAGAGGGTGTAAAGCGGAATAAACACAGCAGGGAAAAGCAGCCAAGCCCCATTCTAAACATAAATTACTTTAAAAAACCCACAAAACAAAGACAGTGAAAGAGAAATTCTTACAAAATCCGTTCAGGGTCTCTGATGCAACCTGGATTGACCATATCTAGACCCACAGCTGGATGAGACATAAGGCTGGACACTCTTGGGGCTGAGAGGATTGGTGAGGTTGAGTGAGCAAACCCAGATACTTTAAAGTAACACCGCGGGGTACACACCCCATGGGTCTCAAATCTCCAGGTACAAGGGCATCTTCCTACATCAAAACATGCATGGGAAACCCAGAAGATTGTATGCCGTGAGATCGGGAAAGGTTTCTAAAACGCACCTCATTTCTCCTCTCCTTGTGCTCGGGTTCGCCATTCCAGCCGCTTGACTAACCATCTCCCTACTTGGAGAATCAGCACCTTTAACCTCCTGTTTCGTACAGGTTGCAATTTGTCCTGAGGATGAACGGGAAGACGGGGAACCAACGAGAGACTAGCCCTAGGTTTTGGGACAGGCACAGGTCACTCCATTTTCCCATCAGGAAGAAGAATGAACCACAGGCTCAGCCTGCCCCCCAGAACCAAAAAAGGGCCTGAAGCAATCCTGCGCTTTTGCGGCCAGCTCCCAAAAAAGCGAGTAGACAAATGGAGCTCAGGGGCACTGCAATTCACAAACGTGCAGAGTTATAAATGATAACTCTCGTCCACAAATATATTGAGGGAAGGCAACGAAGAGGATTTGAAAGCAAGGCAGATTTGCAGGAAACAGATTTCAGGAGGTAGATTCGACTCGCCTTTAAAGCACATGAAAAGTGGCAAAACGTTGAAATGATGCCCTTGGCCAAAAAGGGCGTATGCCTTTTTTCCTGAATATATTCAGGAAAAAAGGCATACGCCCTTTTTGGCCAACCAAGCAAGCCGGAAGGGCAAATTAGCGCTACAAAGAACTCTCGCTTGCCCTCGGTCAAAAGGGCCATGCTGAACAAACTGTAAAAACCAGAAAAGCAGGACAGGCCATGGAGACATGGGAGGCTTGCTACGCTGATGGGCAGGTTGTAAATTGCCAACAGGCACTCTGAAGAAGTGTACGGTGTGTCCTGAAACAAGTAATAAACACAGCTTAGAGAGCATAGGGCACTTCCACTCATGGGCGTATAAATTGGGAAAAATAAAAATCAACAAGACACAGGCACCCCAACCTTTACGGCTGCTCTGTTTCCAAGAACCTCCACTTCGGTACACCTTCAATATCCCAGAAAGAGAAAAATGGATAAAGAAATGGTGGTACTTGGCCCAATGGAATATCACTCAGCCATGAAATCAATGTCATAAGGCTAATTAGCAGCATGATGAGTGGATTTAGGTACGATGATTCTAAGTGAAATAAGTCACACAGAAAAAGACACTTATCCTAAGATATCGCTTATAGAGGGAATGTCAAAATCGCTACACTTGAACTGAATTACAAAACAGAACAGAGTCACACCTTTAGAAGACACACTATGGCTGCTTAACGGGAAAGGTGAGGTGGGGTGATGCATAAAACAAGGGTTTGAAATTAGCTCAGAGACCTCTCCATAGGCCAAATATGTAATAGACAAGGCCTACTCCCTGCTCAGTGAACTGGACTCAACACCCCCTAGTCACCGCACAAGAATATATCTGAGTAGTAAGAATCTGAAAACCTATGTATCGATATCTCTCTGCAAGTGAATCAAGAGGGTGTAAAGCGGCATAAACACAGCAGAGAAAAGCAGCCAAGCCCCATTCTAAACATAAATTACTTTAAAAAACCCACACAAAAAAAACAGTGAAAGAGAGAGAAATTCTTACAAAATCAGTTCAGGGTCTCTGATGCTACCTGGATTGACCATATCTAGACCCACAGCTGGATGAGACATAAGCCTGGACACTCTTGGGGCTCAGAGGATTGGTGAGGTTGGGTGAGCACACGCAGATACTTTAAAGTAACACTGCGGGGTACCCACACCATGGGTCTCAAATCTCCAGGTACAAGGGCATCTTCCTACATCATAACATGCATGGGAAACCCAGAAGATGGTATGCCGTGAGATCGGGAAAGGCTTCTAAAACGCACCTCATTTCTCCTCTCCTTGTGCTCGGGTTCGCCATTCCAGCCGCTTGACTAACCATCTCCCTACTTGGAGAATCAGCACCTTTAACCTCCTGTTTCGTACAGGTTGCAATTTGTCCTGAGGATGAACGGGAAGACGGGGAACCAACGAGAGACTAGCCCTAGGTTTTGGGACAGGCACAGGTCACTCCATTTTCCCATCAGGAAGAAGAATGAACCACAGGCTCCGGCGGCCCCCTGGGAGCCGAATAGGGCCTGAAGCAATCCTGCGCTTTTGCTGCCAGCTCCCAAAAAAGCGAGTAGACAAATGGAGCTGAGGGGCACTGCAATTCACAAACGTGCAGAGTTATAAATGATAACTCTCGTCCACAAATATATTGAGGGAAGGCAACGAAGAGGATTTGAAAGCAAGGCAGATTTGCAGGAAACAGATTTCAGGAGGTAGATTCGACTCGCCTTTAAAGCATATGAAAAGCGGCAAAACGTTGACAATGATGCCCTGGGCGAAAAAAGGGCGTATGCGTTTTTTCCTGAATATATTCAGGAAAAAACGCATACGCCCTTTTTGGCCAACCAAGCAAGCCGGAAGGGCAAATCAGCGCTACAAAGAAGTCTCGCTTGCCCTCGGTCAAAAGGGCCATGCTGAACAAAGTGTAAAAACCAGAAAAGCAGGACAGGCCATGGAGACATGGGAGCCTTGCTAGGCTGATGGGCGGGATGTAAATTGCCAACAGGCACTCTGGAGAATTGTACGGTGTGTCCTGAAACAAGTAATAAACACAGCTTAGAGAGCATAGGGCACTTCCATTCATGGGCGTATAAATTGGGAAAACTAAAAATCAACAAGACACAGGCAACCCAAACTTTACGGCTGCTCTGTTTCCAAGAACCTCTACTTCAGTACACCTTCAATATCCCAGGAAAGAGAAAAATGGATAAACAAATAGTGGTACTTGGCACAATGGAATATCACTCAGCCATGAAATCAATGTCATAAGGCTAGTTAGCAGCATGATGAGTGGATTTAGTGTCGATGATTCTAAGTGAAATAAGTCACACAGAAAAAGACACTTATCCTAAGATATCGCTTATAGAGGGAATGTCAAAATCGCTACACTTGAACTGAATTACAAAACAGAACAGAGGCACACCTTTAGAAGACACACTATGGCTGCTTAACGGGAAAGGTGAGGTGGGGTGATGCATAAAACAAGGGTTTGAACTTAGCTCAGAGACCGCTCCATAAGCCAAATATGTAATAGACAAGGCCTACTCCCTGCTCAGTGAACTGGACTCAACACCCCCTAGTCACCGCACAAGAATATATCTGACTAGTAAGAATCTGAAAACCTATGTATCGATATCTCTCTGCAAGTGAATCAAGAGGGTGTAAAGCGAATAAACGCAGCACGGAAAAGCAGCCAAGCCCCATTTTAAACATAAATTACTTGAAAAAACCCACAAGACAAAGACAGTGAAAGAGAGAGAAATTCTTACAAAATCCGTTCAGGGTCTATGATGCAACTTGGATTGACCATATCTAGACCCACAGCTGGATGAGACATAAGGCTGGACACTCTTGGGGCTGAGAGGATTGGTGAGGTTGGGTGAGCAAACCCAGATACTTTAAAGTAACACCGTGGGGTACACACCCCATGGGTCTCAAATCTCCAGGTACAAGGGCATCTTCCTACATCAAAACATGCATGGGAAACCCAGAAGATGGTATGCCGTGAGATCGGGAAAGGTTTCTAAAACGCACCTCATTTCTCCTCTCCTTGTGCTCGGGTTCGCCATTCCAGCCGCTTGACTAACCATCTCCCTACTTGGAGAATCAGCACCTTTAACCTCCTGTTTCGTACAGGTTGCAATTTGTCCTGAGGATGAACGGGAAGACGGGGAACCAACGAGAGACTAGCCCTAGGTGTTGGGACAGGCACAGGTCACTCCATTTTCCCATCAGGAAGAAGAATGAACCACAGGCTCAGCCTGCCCCCCAGAACCAAAATAGGGCCTGAAGCAATCCTGCGCTTTTGCGGCCAGCTCCCAAAAAAGCGAGTAGAAAAATGGAGCTCAGGGGCACTGCAATTCAGAAACGTGCAGAGTTATAAATGATAACTCTCGTCCACAAATATATTGAGGGAAGGCAACGAAGAGGATTTGAAAGCAAGGCAGATTTGCAAGAAACAGATTTCAGGAGGTAGATTCGACTCGCCTTTAAAGCACATGAAAAGCGGCACAACGTTGACAATGATGACCTTGGCCAAAAAGGGCGTATGCGTTTTTTCCTGAATATATTCAGGAAAAAACGCATACGCCCTTTTTGGCCAACCAAGCAAGCCGGAAGGGCAAATCAGCGCTACAAAGAAGTCTCGCTTGCCCTCGGTCAAAAGGGCCATGCTGAAAAAAGTGTAAAAACCAGAAAAGCAGGACAGGCCATGGAGACATGGGAGCCTTGCTACGCTGATGGGCGGGATGTAATTTGCCAACAGGCACTCTGGAGAAGTGTACGGTGTGTCCTGAAACAAGTAATAAACACAGCTTAGAGAGCATAGGGAACTTCCACTCATGGGCGTATAAATTGGGAAAACTAAAAATCAACAAGACACAGGCACCCCAAAGTTTACGGCTGCTCTGCTTCCAAGAACCATCACTTCGGTACACCTTCAATATCCCAGAAAGAGAAAAATGGATAAAGAAATAGTGGTACTTGGCCCAATGGAATATCACTCAGCCATGAGATCAATGTCATAAGGCTAGTTAGCAGCATGATGAGTGGATTTAGCGACGATGATTCTAAGTGAAATAAGTCACACAGAAAAAGACACTTATCCTAAGATATCGCTTATAGAGGGAATGTCAAAATCGCTAAACTTGAACTGAATTACAAAACAGAACAGAGTCACACCTTTAGAAGACACACTATGGCTGCTTAACGGGAAAGGTGAGGTGGGGTGATGCATAAAACAAGGGTTTGAAATTAGCTCAGAGACCGCTCCATAAGCCAAATATGTAATAGACAAGGCCTACTCCCTGCTCAGTGAACTGGACTCAACACCCCCTAGTCACCGCACAAGAATATATCTGACTAGTAAGAATCTGAAAACCTATGTATCGATATCTCTCTGCAAGTGAATCAAGAGTGTGTAAAGCGGAATAAACACAGCAGGGAAAAGCAGCCAAGCCCCATTCTAAACATAAATTACTTTAAAAAACCCACAAAACAAAGACAGTGAAAGAGAAATTCTTACAAAATCCGTTCAGGGTCTCTGATGCAACTTGGATTGACCATATCTAGACCCACAGCTGGATGAGACATAAGGCTGGACACTCTTGGGGCTGAGAGGATTGGTGAGGTTGGGTGAGCAAACCCAGATATTTTAAAGTAACAACGCGGGGTACACACCCCATGGGTCTCAAATCTCCAGGTACAAGGGCATCTTCCTACATCAAAACATGCATGGGAAACCCAGAAGATGGTATGCCGTGAGATTGGGAAAGGTTTCTAAAACGCATCTCATTTCTCCTCTCCTTGTGCTCGGTTTCGCCATTCCAGCCGCTTGACTAACCATCTCCCTACTTGGAGAATCGGCACCTTTAACCTCCTGTTTCGTCCCGGTTGCAATTTGTCCTGAGGATGAACGGGAAGATGCGGAACCAACGAGAGACGAGCCCTAGGTGTTGGGACAGGCATAGGTCACTCCATTTTCCCATCAGGAAGAAGAATGAACCACAGGCTCAGCCTGCCCCCCAGAACCAAAATAGGGCCTGAAGCAATCCTGCGCTTTTGCAGCCAGCTCCCAAAAAAGCGAGTAGACAAATGGAGCTCAGGGGCACACAATTCACAAACGTGCAGAGTTATAAATGAGAACTCTCGTCCACAAATATATTGAGGGAAGGCAACGAAGAGGATTTGAAAGCAAGGCAGATTTGCAGGAAACAGATTTCAGGAGGTAGATTCGACTCGCCTTTAAAGCACATGAAAAGCGGCAAAACGTTGACAATGATGCCCTTGGCCAAAAACGGCGTATGCGTTTTTTCCTGAATATATTCAGGAAAAAACGCATACGCCCTTTTTGGCCAACCAAGCAAGCCGGAAGGGCAAATCAGTGCTACAAAGAAATCTCGCTTGCCCTCGGTCAAAAAAGCCATGCTGAAAAAAGTGTAAAAACCAGAAAAGCAGGACAGGCCATGGAGACATGGGAGCCTTGCTACGCTAATGGGCAGGATGTAAATTGCCAACAGGCACTCTGGAGAAGTGTACGGTGTGTCCTGAAACAAGTAATAAACACAGCTTAGAGAGCATAGGGCACTTCCACTCATGGGCGTATAAAGTGGGAAAACTAAAAATCAACAAGACACAGGCACCCCAAACTTTACGGCTGCTCTGTTTCCAAGAACCTCCACTTCGGTACACCTTCAATATCCCAGGAAAGAGAAAAATGGATAAAGAAATGGTGGTACTTGGCACAATGGAATATCACTCAGCCATGAAATCAATGTCATAAGGCTAGTTAGCAGCATGATGAGTGGATTTAGCGACGATGATTCTAAGTGAAATAAGTCACACAGAAAAAGACACTTATCCTAAGATATCGCTTATAGAGGGAATGTCAAAATCGCTACACTTGAACTGAATTACAAAACAGAACAGAGTCACACCTTTAGAAGACACACTATGGCTGCTTAACGGGAAAGGTGAGGTGGGGTGATGCATAAAACAAGGGTTTGAACTTAGCTCAGAGACCGCTCCATAAGCCAAATATGTAATAGACAAGGCCTACTCCCTGCTCAGTGAACTGGACTCAACACCCCCTAGTCACCGCACAAGAATATATCTGACTAGTAAGAATCTGAAAACCTATGTATCGATATCTCTCTGCAAGTGAATCAAGAGGGTGTAAAGCGAATAAACGCAGCACGGAAAAGCAGCCAAGCCCCATTTTAAACATAAATTCCTTTAAAAAACCCACAAAACAAAGACAGTGAAAGAGAGAGAAATTCTTACAAAATCCGTTCAGGGTCTATGATGCAACTTGGATTGACCATATCTAGACCCACAGCTGGATGAGACATAAGGCTGGACACTCTTGGGGCTGAGAGGATTGGTGAGGTTGGGTGAGCAAACGCAGATACTTTAAAGTAACACCGTGGGGTACACACCCCATGGGTCTCAAATCTCCAGGTACAAGGGCATCTTCCTACATCAAAACATGCATGGGAAACCCAGAAGATGGTATGCCGTGAGATCGGGAAAGGTTTCTAAAACGCACCTCATTTCTCCTCTCCTTGTGCTCGGGTTCGCCATTCCAGCCGCTTGACTAACCATCTCCCTACTTGGAGAATCAGCACCTTTAACCTCCTGTTTCGTACAGGTTGCAATTTGTCCTGAGGATGAACGGGAAGACGGGGAACCAACGAGAGACTAGCCCTAGGTGTTGGGACAGGCACAGGTCACTCCATTTTCCCATCAGGAAGAAGAATGAACCACAGGCTCAGCCTGCCCCCCAGAACCAAAATAGGGCCTGAAGCAATCCTGCGCTTTTGCGGCCAGCTCCCAAAAAAGCGAGTAGAAAAATGGAGCTCAGGGGCACTGCAATTCAGAAACGTGCAGAGTTATAAATGATAACTCTCGTCCACAAATATATTGAGGGAAGGCAACGAAGAGGATTTGAAAGCAAGGCAGATTTGCAAGAAACAGATTTCAGGAGGTAGATTCGACTCGCCTTTAAAGCACATGAAGAGCGGCACAACGTTGACAATGATGACCTTGGCCAAAAAGGGCGTATGCGTTTTTTCCTGAATATATTCAGGAAAAAACGCATACGCCCTTTTTGGCCAACCAAGCAAGCCGGAAGGGCAAATCAGCGCTACAAAGAAGTCTCGCTTGCCCTCGGTCAAAAGGGCCATGCTGAAAAAAGTGTAAAAACCAGAAAAGCAGGACAGGCCATGGAGACATGGGAGCCTTGCTACGCTGATGGGCGGGATGTAATTTGCCAACAGGCACTCTGGAGAAGTGTACGGTGTGTCCTGAAACAAGTAATAAACACAGCTTAGAGAGCATAGGGAACTTCCACTCATGGGCGTATAAATTGGGAAAACTAAAATCAACAAGACACAGGCACCCCAAAGTTTACGGCTGCTCTGCTTCCAAGAACCATCACTTCGGTACACCTTCAATATCCCAGAAAGAGAAAAATGGATAAAGAAATAGTGGTACTTGGCCCAATGGAATATCACTCAGCCATGAGATCAATGTCATAAGGCTAGTTAGCAGCATGATGAGTGGATTTAGCGACGATGATTCTAAGTGAAATAAGTCACACAGAAAAAGACACTTATCCTAAGATATCGCTTATAGAGGGAATGTCAAAATCGCTAAACTTGAACTGAATTACAAAACAGAACAGAGTCACACCTTTAGAAGACACACTATGGCTGCTTAACGGGAAAGGTGAGGTGGGGTGATGCATAAAACAAGGGTTTGAAATTAGCTCAGAGACCGCTCCATAAGCCAAATATGTAATAGACAAGGCCTACTCCCTGCTCAGTGAACTGGACTCAACACCCCCTAGTCACCGCACAAGAATATATCTGACTAGTAAGAATCTGAAAACCTATGTATCGATATCTCTCTGCAAGTGAATCAAGAGTGTGTAAAGCGGAATAAACACAGCAGGGAAAAGCAGCCAAGCCCCATTCTAAACATAAATTACTTTAAAAAACCCACAAAACAAAGACAGTGAAAGAGAAATTCTTACAAAATCCGTTCAGGGTCTCTGATGCAACTTGGATTGACCATATCTAGACCCACAGCTGGATGAGACATAAGGCTGGACACTCTTGGGGCTGAGAGGATTGGTGAGGTTGGGTGAGCAAACCCAGATATTTTAAAGTAACACCGCGGGGTACACACCCCATGGGTCTCAAATCTCCAGGTACAAGGGCATCTTCCTACATCAAAACATGCATGGGAAACCCAGAAGATGGTATGCCGTGAGATTGGGAAAGGTTTCTAAAACGCATCTCATTTCTCCTCTCCTTGTGCTCGGTTTCGCCATTCCAGCCGCTTGACTAACCATCTCCCTACTTGGAGAATCGGCACCTTTAACCTCCTGTTTCGTCCCGGTTGCAATTTGTCCTGAGGATGAACGGGAAGATGCGGAACCAACGAGAGACGAGCCCTAGGTGTTGGGACAGGCATAGGTCACTCCATTTTCCCATCAGGAAGAAGAATGAACCACAGGCTCAGCCTGCCCCCCAGAACCAAAATAGGGCCTGAAGCAATCCTGCGCTTTTGCAGCCAGCTCCCAAAAAAGCGAGTAGACAAATGGAGCTCAGGGGCACACAATTCACAAACGTGCAGAGTTATAAATGAGAACTCTCGTCCACAAATATATTGAGGGAAGGCAACGAAGAGGATTTGAAAGCAAGGCAGATTTGCAGGAAACAGATTTCAGGAGGTAGATTCGACTCGCCTTTAAAGCACATGAAAAGCGGCAAAACGTTGACAATGATGCCCTTGGCCAAAAACGGCGTATGCGTTTTTTCCTGAATATATTCAGGAAAAAACGCATACGCCCTTTTTGGCCAACCAAGCAAGCCGGAAGGGCAAATCAGTGCTACAAAGAAATCTCGCTTGCCCTCGGTCAAAAAAGCCATGCTGAAAAAAGTGTAAAAACCAGAAAAGCAGGACAGGCCATGGAGACATGGGAGCCTTGCTACGCTAATGGGCAGGATGTAAATTGCCAACAGGCACTCTGGAGAAGTGTACGGTGTGTCCTGAAACAAGTAATAAACACAGCTTAGAGAGCATAGGGCACTTCCACTCATGGGCGTATAAAGTGGGAAAACTAAAAATCAACAAGACACAGGCACCCCAAACTTTACGGCTGCTCTGTTTCCAAGAACCTCCACTTCGGTACACCTTCAATATCCCAGGAAAGAGAAAAATGGATAAAGAAATGGTGGTACTTGGCACAATGGAATATCACTCAGCCATGAAATCAATGTCATAAGGCTAGTTAGCAGCATGATGAGTGGATTTAGCGACGATGATTCTAAGTGAAATAAGTCACACAGAAAAAGACACTTATCCTAAGATATCGCTTATAGAGGGAATGTCAAAATCGCTACACTTGAACTGAATTACAAAACAGAACAGAGTCACACCTTTAGAAGACACACTATGGCTGCTTAACGGGAAAGGTGAGGTGGGGTGATGCATAAAACAAGGGTTTGAACTTAGCTCAGAGACCGCTCCATAAGCCAAATATGTAATAGACAAGGCCTACTCCCTGCTCAGTGAACTGGACTCAACACCCCCTAGTCACCGCACAAGAATATATCTGACTAGTAAGAATCTGAAAACCTATGTATCGATATCTCTCTGCAAGTGAATCAAGAGGGTGTAAAGCGAATAAACGCAGCACGGAAAAGCAGCCAAGCCCCATTTTAAACATAAATTCCTTTAAAAAACCCACAAAACAAAGACAGTGAAAGAGAGAGAAATTCTTACAAAATCCGTTCAGGGTCTATGATGCAACTTGGATTGACCATATCTAGACCCACAGCTGGATGAGACATAAGGCTGGACACTCTTGGGGCTGAGAGGATTGGTGAGGTTGGGTGAGCAAACGCAGATACTTTAAAGTAACACCGTGGGGTACACACCCCATGGGTCTCAAATCTCCAGGTACAAGGGCATCTTCCTACATCAAAACATGCATGGGAAACCCAGAAGATGGTATGCCGTGAGATCGGGAAAGGTTTCTAAAACGCACCTCATTTCTCCTCTCCTTGTGCTCGGGTTCGCCATTCCAGCCGCTTGACTAACCATCTCCCTACTTGGAGAATCAGCACCTTTAACCTCCTGTTTCGTACAGGTTGCAATTTGTCCTGAGGATGAACGGGAAGACGGGGAACCAACGAGAGACTAGCCCTAGGTGTTGGGACAGGCACAGGTCACTCCATTTTCCCATCAGGAAGAAGAATGAACCACAGGCTCAGCCTGCCCCCCAGAACCAAAATAGGGCCTGAAGCAATCCTGCGCTTTTGCGGCCAGCTCCCAAAAAAGCGAGTAGAAAAATGGAGCTCAGGGGCACTGCAATTCAGAAACGTGCAGAGTTATAAATGATAACTCTCGTCCACAAATATATTGAGGGAAGGCAACGAAGAGGATTTGAAAGCAAGGCAGATTTGCAAGAAACAGATTTCAGGAGGTAGATTCGACTCGCCTTTAAAGCACATGAAAAGCGGCACAACGTTGACAATGATGACCTTGGCCAAAAAGGGCGTATGCGTTTTTTCCTGAATATATTCAGGAAAAAACGCATACGCCCTTTTTGGCCAACCAAGCAAGCCGGAAGGGCAAATCAGCGCTACAAAGAAGTCTCGCTTGCCCTCGGTCAAAAGGGCCATGCTGAAAAAAGTGTAAAAACCAGAAAAGCAGGACAGACCATGGAGACATGGGAGCCTTGCTACGCTGATGGGCGGGATGTAATTTGCCAACAGGCACTCTGGAGAAGTGTACGGTGTGTCCTGAAACAAGTAATAAACACAGCTTAGAGAGCATAGGGAACTTCCACTCATGGGCGTATAAATTGGGAAAACTAAAAATCAACAAGACACAGGCACCCCAAAGTTTACGGCTGCTCTGCTTCCAAGAACCATCACTTCGGTACACCTTCAATATCCCAGAAAGAGAAAAATGGATAAAGAAATAGTGGTACTTGGCCCAATGGAATATCACTCAGCCATGAGATCAATGTCATAAGGCTAGTTAGCAGCATGATGAGTGGATTTAGCGACGATGATTCTAAGTGAAATAAGTCACACAGAAAAAGACACTTATCCTAAGATATCGCTTATAGAGGGAATGTCAAAATCGCTAAACTTGAACTGAATTACAAAACAGAACAGAGTCACACCTTTAGAAGACACACTATGGCTGCTTAACGGGAAAGGTGAGGTGGGGTGATGCATAAAACAAGGGTTTGAAATTAGCTCAGAGACCGCTCCATAAGCCAAATATGTAATAGACAAGGCCTACTCCCTGCTCAGTGAACTGGACTCAACACCCCCTAGTCACCGCACAAGAATATATCTGACTAGTAAGAATCTGAAAACCTATGTATCGATATCTCTCTGCAAGTGAATCAAGAGTGTGTAAAGCGGAATAAACACAGCAGGGAAAAGCAGCCAAGCCCCATTCTAAACATAAATTACTTTAAAAAACCCACAAAACAAAGACAGTGAAAGAGAAATTCTTACAAAATCCGTTCAGGGTCTCTGATGCAACTTGGATTGACCATATCTAGACCCACAGCTGGATGAGACATAAGGCTGGACACTCTTGGGGCTGAGAGGATTGGTGAGGTTGGGTGAGCAAACCCAGATATTTTAAAGTAACACCGCGGGGTACACACCCCATGGGTCTCAAATCTCCAGGTACAAGGGCATCTTCCTACATCAAAACATGCATGGGAAACCCAGAAGATGGTATGCCGTGAGATCGGGAAAGGTTTCTAAAACGCACCTCATTTCTCCTCTCCTTGTGCTCGGGTTCGCCATTCCAGCCTCTTCACTTTACGTGCTAAATGGTATCTAGAGAGTGGGATATGTTTAATAAATACCCTAACTCTAATGCATACACTAACCCTTACCCATACCCTAAACCTAACTCTCACCCGTACTCTAACCCGTACCATAAGCAGTACCCTAACCCTAACCCTAAAACTAACCTTAAGCCATACCCTATGCCGTAACCTAAACTGGACCCTAAACCGTACCCGAAGTCGTACCCTACCCCTAACCCTAACACATACCCAACGAGGTACCCTCACCCGTACCCAAAGCCGTACCCTAACCCTAACCCTAACCCTAACCCTAACCCTCACCCTAACCCATACCCTACGCCGTACACTCACGTGTTCCCTAACCCATACCGAAAGCCGTACCCTAACCCTAACCATAACACTAAGCCTAACCCATATCCTATGCCGTACCCTCACCCTTACCCTAACCCGTACCCTAACCCTAACCCTAATCCATACACTAACCCGTACCCTCAACCGTACCCTAACCCGTACCCTAACCCTAACCCTAACCCTAACTCTAAACCTAACCCATACCCTACGCCGTACACTCACGCGTTCCCTAACCCGTACCCAAAGCCGTACCCTAACCCTAACAATAACTCATAGCCTAACCCATATCCTTTGCCGTACCCTCACCCTTACCCTAACCCGTATCCTAAGCCGTACCCTAACCCTAACCGTAATCCTATCCCATACCCTACTCCGTACCCTCACTCTTACCCTAACCCGTACCCTAAGCCGTACCCTAACTCTAACCCTAACCCTAAGACTAACCCTAACACATATCCTACGCCGTACCCTCACCCTTACTCTAAGCCATACCCTAACCCTAACCCTAACCCTAACACTAACTGTAAACTACCCTTGACTGCTTTTGCCTCCAATAGATTTCCTAAGCACTAGTGTTTTAAGGAACAGGTTAAAAATAAAATGCTAATGTGACTTATTTATAATGTGTGTATTCTTTATCTTATCCTAGTGTCTAAAATTTTCTCCATGGTTGGAACCCAAATTACATTCCTTTACGCGCTAAGTGGTATGTAGAGAGTGGGATAGGTTTAATAAATGACCTAACCCTAACGTGAACCCTAACCCTAACCCATAGCCTAACCCTAACAAGTACCCTAATCCTAACCTGTACCCTATACCTTGACCTAACCCTAAAACTAACCGTAACCCTAACATATACCCTACGCCGTACCGTCACCCGTACCCTAACCCGTACCCTAAGTCGTACCCTAACTCTAACCCTAACCCATACGCTACGCCGTACCCTCACCCGTACCCTAACCCGTATCCTAAGCCGTACCCTAACCCTAACCCTAACCCTAACCCTAACCTATACCCTACGCCGTACACTCACCTGTACTCTAACCCGTACCCTAAGCCGTACCCTACCCCTAACCTTAACCCTAACCCTAACCCATACCCTAACCCATACCCTACGCCGTACACTAACCCATACCCTAACCCGTATCCTAAGCCGTACCCTAATCCTAACCAATACCCTACGCAGTATCCTCACCCTTACCCTCACCCGTACCCTAAACCTAACCCTAACCCTAACCCCTAACCTACGCCATACCCTCACCCGTACTCTATCCCATACCCTAAGCCGTACCCTAACCCTAACACTAACCCTAACCCTAACCCTAACCGAAACTACCCTTGACTGCTTTTGCCTCCATTAAATTTCCTAAGCACTAGTGTTTTAAGGAACAGGTTAAAAAGAAAATCCTCATGTGATTTTTTTATAATGTGTTTATTCTTTATCTTATCCTAGTGACTAAAATCTTCTCCATGGCTGGACACCAAATAATATTCCTTTACGTGCTAAGTGGTATCTAGAGAGTGGGATAGGTTTAATAAATACCCTAATCCTAACGTGTACCCTAGGCCTAACCCATACGCTAACCCGAACGCATACCCTAAACCTAACACAAATCCTAACCCTAACACATACGCTAATCCTAACCCGTACCCAAAACTATCCCTAACCCTAAAACTAATCCTAACCCTAACCGTAACCCTAACCCTAACCCATACCCTACGCCGTACCCTCACCCGTACCCTAACCCGTACCCTAAGCCGTACCCTGACCCTAAGCCTAACCCTAACCCTAACCGCTACCCTACGCCTAACCGCTACCCTACGCCGTACCCTATCCCATACCCTAAGCGGTACCCTAACCCTAACACTAATCCTAACCCTAAACCATACCCTACGCCGTAACCACACACGTATCCTAACCCATACCCTAAGCCGTACCCTAACCCGAACCCTAACACATACGCTACGCCGTACCCTCACCCGTACCCTAACCCGTATCCTAAGCCGTACCCTAACCCTAACCCTAACCCTAACCCTAACCGCTACCCTACGCCGTACCCTATCCCAAACCCTAAGCGGTACCCTAACCCTAACACTAACCCTAACCCTAACCCTAACCCTAAACTACCCTTGATTGCTTTTGCCTCTATTAGATTTCCTAAGCACTAGTGTTTTAAGGAACAGGTTAAAAAGAAAATCCTAATGTGATTTTTTTATAATGTGTTTATTCTTTATCTTATCCTAGTGACTAAAATCTTCTCCATGGCTGGATCCCTAATAATATTCCTTTACGTGCTAAGTGGTATCTAGAGAGTGGGATAGGTTTAATAAATACCCTAATCCTAACGTGTACCCTAACCCTAACCCATACCCTAACCCTAACGCGTACCCTAACCCTAACCCTAACCCTAAACCATACGCTACGCCGTACCCTCACCCGTACCCTATCCCATACCCTAAGCCGTACCCTAACCCTAACACTAACCCTAACCCTAAACCTAACCCCTACCCTACGCCGTACCCTCACCCGTACCCTATCCCATAACCTAAGCCGTACCCTAAACCTAACCCTAACCCTAACCTATACACTACGCCATACCCTCACCCGTACCCTAACCCGTACCCTAAGCCGTACCCTAACCCTAACCCTAACCCTAACCCTAACCCATACCCTATGCCGTACCCTAACCCGTACCCTAACCCGTATTCTAAGCCGTACCCTAACCATAACCAATACACTACACAGTACCCTCACCCGTACCCTCACCGTACCCTAAGCCATACCCTAACCCTAACCCTAACCCTAACCTATACACTACGCCATACCCTCACTCGTACACTAACCTGTACCCTAAGCCATACCCTAACCCTAACCCTAACCCTAACCTATACACTACGCCATACCCTCACTCGTACCCTAACCCGTACCCTAAGCCGTACCCTAAACCTAACCCTAACCCTAACCCTAAACCATACGCTACGCCGTACCCTCACCCGTACCCTAACCCGTATCCTAAGCCGTACCCTAACCCTAACCCTAACCCTAAACCATACGCTACGCCGTACCCTCACCCGTACCCTAACCCGTATCCTAAGCCGTACCCTAACTCTAACCCTAACCCTAAACTATACCCTATGCCGTAACCTCACCCGTACCCTAACCCGTACCCTAAGCCGTACACTAACCCTAACCCTAACCCTAACCCTAACCCATACCGTACGCCATAACCTAACACGTACCCTAACCCGTATCCTAAGCTGTACCCTAACCCTAACCAATACCCTACGCAGTATCCTCACCCATACCCTCACCCGTACCCTAAGCCGTACCCTAACCCTAACCCTAACCCTAACCCTAACCCCTACCCTATGCCATACCCTCACCTATACCCTATCCCATAACCTAAGCCGTACAATAACCCTAACACTAACCCTAACCCTAACCCATAACCTACGCCGTACCCTCACCCGTACCCTAACCCGTATACTAAGACCTACCGTAACCCTAACCAATACCCTACGCAGTATCCTCACCCATACCCTCACCCGTACACTAAGACGTACCCTAACCCTAACCCTAACCCTAACCCTAACGCATAACCTACGCCGTACCCTCACCCGTACCCTAACACGTACCCTAAGACGTACCGTAACCCTAACCCTAACACTAACCCTAACCCTAACCCACACTCTACACCGTACCCTAACCCGTACCCTAACACGTATCCTAAGCCGTACCCTAACCCTAACCAATACCCTACGCAGTACCCTCACCCGTACCCTCACCCGTACCCTAAGCCATACCCTAACCCTAACCCTAACCCTAACCCTAACCCCTACCCTACGCCGTACCCTCACCCGTACCCTATCCCATACGCTAAGCCGTACCCTAACCCTAACACTAACACTAACCCTAACCCTAACCCTAACCCATACCCTACGCCATACCCTCACCCGTAACCTAACCCGTACCCTAAGCCGTACCCTAACCCTAACCCTAACCCCTACCCTATGCCGTACCCTCACCCGTACCCTATCCCATACCCTAAGCCGTACCCTAACCCTAACACTAACCCTAACCCTAACCCTAACCCTAAACTACCCTTGATTGCTTTTGCCTCTATTAGATTTCCTAAGCACTAGTGTTTTAAGGAACAGGTTAAAAAGAAAATCCTAATGTGATTTTTTTATAATGTGTTTATTCTTTATCTTATCCTAGTGACTAAAATCTTCTCCATGGCTGGATCCCTAATAATATTCCTTTACGTGCTAAGTGGTATCTAGAGAGTGGGATAGGTTTAATAAATACCCTAATCTTAACGTGTACCCTAAACCTAACCCATACCCTAACCCTAACGCGTACCCTAACCCTAACAAAAAACCTAACCCTAACATGTACGCTAATCCTAACCCGTACCCTAAACCAATCCCTAACCCTAAAACTAACCCTAACCCTAACCCTAACACTTACCCTACGCCGTACCCTCACCCGTACCCTCACCCGTACCCTAAGACGTACCCTAAACCTAACCCTAACCCATACGTTACGCCGTACCCTCACCCGTACCCTAACCCGTATCCTAAGCCGTACCCTAACCCTAACCCTAACCCTAACCCTAACCCATACCCTACGCCATACCATAACCCGTACCCTAACCCGTATCCTAAGCCGTATCCTAACCCTAACCAATACCCTACGCAGTACCCTCACCCGTACCCTCACCCGTACCCTAAGCCGTACCCTAACCCCAACCCTAACCCTAACTCTAACCCTAACCCCTACCCTACGCCGTACCCTCACCCGTACCCTATCCCATACGCTAAGCCGTACCCTAACCCTAACACTAACACTAACCCTAACCCTAACCCTAACCCATACCCTACGCCGTACCCTCACCCGTAACCTAACCCGTACCCAAAGCCGTACCCAAACCTAACCCTAACCTATACACTACGCCGTACCCTCACCCGTACCCTAACCCGTACCCTAAGCCGTACCCTAACTCTAACCCTAACCCTAACACTAACCCTTACCCATACCCTGCGCCGTACCCTAACCCATACAATAACCTGTATCCTAAGCCTTAACCTAACCCTAACCAATGACCTACACAGTACCCTCACCCGTACCCTAAGCCGTACCCTAACCCTAACCCTAACACTAACCCTAACCCTAAACCCTACCCTATCCCGTACCCTCACCCATACCCTATCCCATACCCTAAGCCGTACCCTAACCCTAACACTAACCCTAACCCTAACCCTAACCCTAAACTACCCTTGACTGCTTTTGCCTCCATTAGATTTCCTAAGCACTAGTGTTTTAAGGAACAGGTTAAAAAGAAAATCCTAATGTGATTTTTTTATAATGTGTTTATTCTTTATCTTATCCTAGTAACGAAAATCTTCTCCATGGCTGGACCCTAAATAATATTCCTTTACGTGCTAAGTGGTATCTAAAGAGTGGGATAGGTTTAATAAATACCCTAATCCTAACGTGTACCCTAACCCTAACCCTAATGCGTACCCTAACCCTAACCCAAACCCTAACCCTAACACGTACGCTAATCCTCACCCGTACCCTAAACCAATCCCTAACCCTAAAACTACCCCTAACCCTAACCCTAACCCTAACCCATACGCTACGCCGTACCCTCACCCATACCCTAACCCGTATCCTAAGCCGTACCCTAACCCTAAACCTAACCCTAACCTCTACCCTACGCCGTACCCTCACCCGTACCCTAACCCGTACCCAAAGCCTTACCCTAAACCTAACCCTAACCCTCACCCATACCCAACGCCGTAACCTAACCCATATCCTAACCCGTATCCTAAGCCGTACCCTAACCCTAAACAATAACCTACGCAGTACCCTCACCAGTACCCTCACCCGTATCCTAAGCCCTACCCTAACCCTAACCCTAACCCTAACCCTAAACTACCCTTTACTGCTTTTGCCTCCATTAGATTTCCTAAACACTAGTGTTTTAAGGAACAGGTTAAAAAGAAAACCTTATGTGATTTTTTTATAATGTGTTTATTCTTTATCTTATCCTAGTGACTAAAATATTCTCCATGGCTGAACCCCAAATAATATTCCTTTACGTGCTAAGTGGTATCTAGAGAGTGGGATAGGTTTAATAAATACCCTAATCCTAAAGTGTACCCTAAACCTAACCCATACCCTAACCCTAACGCGTACCCTAACCCTAACCAAAACCCTAACCCGAACACGTATGCTAATCCTAACCCGTACCCTAAACCAATCCCTAACCCTAAAACTAACCCTAACCCTAACCCTAACCCTAACCCATAACCTACACCGTACCCTCACCCGTACCCTAACCCGTACCCTAAGCCGTACCCTAACCCTAACCCTAAACCATATGCTACGCCGTACCCTCACCTGTACCCTAACCCGTATCCTAAGCCGTACCCTAACCCTAACCCTAACCCTAAACTATAACCTACGCCGTAACCTCACCCGTACCCTAACCCGTACCCTAAGCCGTACCCTAACCCTAACCCTAACCCTAACCCTAACCCTAACCCATAGCCTACGCCATACCCTAACCCGTACCCTAACCCGTATCCTAAGCCGTATCCTAACCCTAACCAATACCCTACGCAGTACCCTCACACGTACCCTCACCCGTACCCTAAGCCGTACCCTAACCCCAACCCTAACCCTAACTCTAACCCTAACCTTACCCTACGCCGTACCCTCACCCGTACCCTATCCCATACACTAAGCCGTACCCTAACCCTAACACTAACACTAACCTTAACCCTAACCCTAACCCATACACTACGCCGTACCCTCACCCGTAACCTAACCCGTACCCTAAGCCGTACCCTAACCCTAACCCTAACCTATACACTACGCCGTACCCTCACCCGTACCCTAACCCGTACCCTAAGCCGTACCCTAACACTAAACCTAACCCTAACCCTAACCCTTACCCATACCCTGCGCCGTACCCTAACCCATACAATAACCTGTATCCTAAGCCTTAACCTAACCCTAACCAATGACCTACACAGTACCCTCACCCGTACCCTAAGCCATACCCTAACCCTAACCCTAACACTAACCCTAACCCTAAACCCTACCCTATGCCGTACCCTCACCCATACCCTATCCCATACCCTAAGCCCTACCCTAACCCTAAACCTAACCCTAACCCTAAACTACCCTTTACTGCTTTTGCCTCTATTAGATTTCCTAAACACTAGTGTTTTAAGGAACAGGTTAGAAAGAAAACCTTATGTGATTTTTTTATAATGTGTTTATTCTTTATCTTATCCTAGTGACTAAAATCTTCTCCATGGCTGAACCCCAAATAATATTCCTTTACGTGCTAAGTGGTATCTAGAGAGTGGGATAGGTTTAATAAATACCCTAATCCTAAAGTGTACCCTAAACCTAACCCATACCCTAACCCCTAACGCGTACCCTAACCCTAACCAAAACCCTAACCCGAACACGTATGCTAATCCTAACCCGTACCCTAAACCAATCCCTAACCCTAAAACTAACCCTAATCCTAACCCTAACCCTAACCCATAACCTACACCGTACCCTCACCCGTACCCTAACCCGTACCCTAAGCCGTACCCTAACCCTAACACTAACCCTAGACCATACGCTACGCCGTACCCTCACCCGTACCCTAACCCGTATCCTAAGCCGTACCCTAACCCTAACCCTAACCCTAAACTATACCCTATGCCGTAACCTCACCCGTACCCTAACCCGTACCCTAAGCCGTACCCTAACCCTAACCCTAACCCTAACCCTAACCCATACCGTACGCCATACCCTAACACGTACCCTAACCCGTATCCTAAGCCGTACCCTAACCCTAACCAATACCCTACGCAGTATTCTCACCCATACCCTCACCCATACCCTAAGCCGTACCCTAACCGTAACCCTAACCCTAACCCTAACCCTAACCCCTAACCTATGCCATACCCTCACCTGTACCCTATCCCATAACCTAAGCCGTACCATAACCCTAACACTAACCCTAACCCTAACCCATAACCTACGCCGTACCCTCACCCGTACCCTAACCCGTATCCTAAGCCGTACCCTAACCCTAACCTAACCCTAACCCTAACCCATAACCTACGCCGTAACCTCACCCGTACCCTAACACGTACCCTAAGATGTACCGTAACCCTAACCCTAACACTAACCTAACCCTAACCCACACTCTACGCCGTACCCTAACCCGTACCCTAACACGTATCCTAAGCCGTACCCCTAACCCTAACAAATACCCCTACGCAGTACCCTCACCCCGTACCCTCACCCGTACCCTAAGCCATACCCTAACCCTAACCCTAACACTAACCCTAACCCCTACCCTACGCCGTACCCTCACCCGTACCCCTATCCCATACCCTAAGCCGTACCCTAAACCTAACACTAACCCTAACCCTAACCCTAACCCTAAACTACCCTTGATTGCTTTTGCCTCTATTAGATTTCCTAAGCACTAGTGTTTTAAGGAACAGGTTAAAAAGAAAATCCTAATGTGATTTTTTTATAATGTGTTTATTCTTTATCTTATCCTAGTGACTAAAATCTTCTCCATGGCTGGATCCCTAATAATATTCCTTTACGTGCTAAGTGGTATCTAGAGAGTGGGATAGGTTTAATAAATACCCCTAATCCTAACGTGTACCCTAACCCTAACCCATACCCTAACCCTAACGCGTACCCTAACCCTAACCGAAAACCTAACCCCTAACACGTACGCTAATCCTAACCCGTACCCTAAAACCAATCCCTAACCCTAAAACTAACCCTAACCCTAACCCTAACCCTAACCCTTACCCTACGCCGTACCCTCACCCGTACCCTACACCCGTACCCTAGGACGTACCCTAACCCTAACCCTAACCCATACGCTACGCCGTACCCTCACCCGTACCCTACCCGTATCCTAAGCCGTACCCTAACCCTAACCCTAACCCTAACCCTAACCCTAACCCTAACACTAACCCTAACCCTAACCCTAACCCTAAACTACCCTTGACTGCTTTTGCCTCCATTAGATTTCCTAAGCACTAGTGTTTTAAGGAACAGGTTAAAAAGAAAATCCTAATGTGATTTTTTTATAATGTGTTTATTCTTTATCTTATCCTAGTAACGAAAATCTTCTCCATGGCTGGACCCTAAATAATATTCCTTTACGTGCTAAGTGGTATCTAGAGAGTGGGATAGGTTTAATAAATACCCTAATCCTAACGTGTACCCTAACCCTAACCCACACCCTAACCCTAATGCGTACCCTAACCCTAACCCAAACTCTAACACTAACACGTACGCTAATCCTAACCCGTACCCTAAACCAATCCCTAACCCTAAACTAACCCTAACCCTAACCCTAACCCTAACCCATACGCTACGCCGTACCCTCACCCATACCCCTAACCCGTATCCTAAGCCGTACCCTAAACCCTAAACCTAACCCTAACCTCTACCCTACGACGTACCCTCACCCGTACCCTAACCCCGTACCCAAAGCCTTACCCTAACCCTAACCCTAACCCTCACCCATACCCAACGCCGTAACCTAACCCCATATCCTAACCCGTATCCTAAGCCATACCCCTAACCCTAACCAATAACCTACGCAGTACCCTCACCAGTACCCTCACCCCGTATCCTAAGCCCTACCCTAACCCTAACCCTAACCCTAACCCTAAACTACCCTTTACTGCTTTTGCCTCCATTAGATTTCCTAAACACTAGTGTTTTAAAGAACAGGTTAAAAAGAAAACCTTATGTGATTTTTTTTATAATGTGTTTATTCTTTATCTTATCCTAGTGACTAAAATCTTCTCCATGGCTGAACCCCAAATAATATTCCTTTACGTGCTAAGTGGTATCTAGAGAGTGGGATAGGTTTAATAAATACCCTAATCCTAACGTGTACCCTAAACCTAACCCATACCCTAACCCTAACGCGTACCCTAACCCTAACCAAAACCCTAACCCCGAACAAGTATGCTAATCCTAACCCGTACCCTAAACCAATCCCTAACCCTAACCCTAACCCTAACCATAACCCATAACCTACGCCGTACCCTCACCCGTACCCTAACCCGTACCCTAAGCCGTAACCTAACCCTAACCCTAACCCTAACACATACGCTACGCCGCACCCTCACCCGTACCCTAACCCGTATCCTAAGCCGTACCCTAACCCTAACCCTAACCGCTACCCTACGCCGTACCCTATCCCATACCCTAAGCGGTACCCTAAACGTAACACTAACCCTAAACCTAACCCTAACCCCTACCCTACGCCGTACCCTCACCCGTAACCTATCCCATACCCTAAGCCGTACCCTAACCCTAACACTAACCCTAACCCTAAACCTAACCCCTTCCCTACGCCGTACCCTCACCCGTACCCTATCCCATACCCTAAGCCGTACCCTAACCCTAACCCTAACCCTAACCTATACACTACGCCGTACCCTCACCCGTACCCTAACCCGTACCCTAAGCCGTACCCTAACCCTAACCCTAACCCTAACCCTAACCCTAACCCATACCCTACGCCATACCCTAACCCGTACCCTAACCCGTATCCTAAAGCCGTATCCTAACCCTAACCAATACCTACGCAGTACCCTCACACGTACCCTCACCCGTACCCTAAGCCGTACCCTAACCCCAACCCTAACCCTAACTCTAACCCTAACCTTACCCTACGCCGTACCCTCACCCGTACCCTATCCCATACACTAAGCCGTACCCTAACCCTAACACTAACACTAACCTTAACCCTAACCCTAACCCATACACTACGCCGTACCCTCACCCGTAACCTAACCCGTACCCTAAGCCGTACCCTAACCCTAACCCTAACCTATACACTACGCCGTACCCTCACCCGTACCCTAACCCGTACCCTAAGCCGTACCCTAACACTAAACCTAACCCTAACCCTAACCCTTACCCATACCCTGCGCCGTACCTAACCCATACAATAACCTGTATCCTAAGCCTTAACCTAACCCTAACCAATGACCTACACAGTACCCTCACCCGTACCCTAAGCCATACCCTAACCCTAACCCCTAACACTAACCCTAACCCTAAACCCTACCCTATGCCGTACCCTCACCCATACCCTATCCCATACCCTAAGCCCTACCCTAACCCTAAACCTAACCCTAACCCTAAACTACCCTTTACTGCTTTTGCCTCTATTAGATTTCCTAAACACTAGTGTTTTAAGGAACAGGTTAGAAAGAAAACCTTATGTGATTTTTTTATAATGTGTTTATTCTTTATCTTATCCTAGTGACTAAAATCTTCTCCATGGCTGAACCCCAAATAATATTCCTTTACGTGCTAAGTGGTATCTAGAGAGTGGGATAGGTTTAATAAATACCCTAATCCTAAAGTGTACCCTAAACCTAACCCATACCCTAACCCTAACGCGTACCCTAACCCTAACCAAAACCCTAACCCGAACACGTATGCTAATCCTAACCCCGTACCCTAAACCAATCCCTAACCCTAAAACTAACCCTAATCCTAACCCTAACCCTAACCCATAACCTACACCGTACCCTCACCCGTACCCTAACCCGTACCCTAAGCCGTACCCTAACCCTAACACTAACCCTAGACCATACGCTACGCCGTACCCTCACCCGTACCCTAACCCGTATCCTAAGCCGTACCCTAACCCTAACCCTAACCCTAAACTATACCCTATGCCGTAACCTCACCCGTACCCTAACCCGTACCCTAAGCCGTACCCTAACCCTAACCCTAACCCTAACCCTAACCCATACCGTACGCCATACCCTAACACGTACCCTAACCCGTATCCTAAGCCGTACCCTAACCCTAACCAATACCCTACGCAGTATTCTCACCCATACCCTCACCCATACCCTAAGCCGTACCCCTAACCGTAACCCTAACCCTAACCCTAACCCTAACCCCTAACCTATGCCATACCCTCACCTGTACCCTATCCCATAACCTAAGCCGTACCATAACCCTAACACTAACCCTAACCCTAACCCATAACCTACGCCGTACCCTCACCCGTACCCTAACCCGTATCCTAAGCCGTACCCTAACCCTAACCCTAACCCTAACCCTAACCCATAACCTACGCCGTAACCTCACCCGTACCCTAACACGTACCCTAAGATGTACCGTAACCCTAACCCTAACACTAACCCTAACCCTAACCCACACTCTACGCCGTACCCTAACCCGTACCCTAACACGTATCCTAAGCCGTACCCTAACCCTAACAAATACCCTACGCAGTACCCTCACCCGTACCCTCACCCCGTACCCTAAGCCATACCCTAACCCTAACCCTAACACTAACCCTAACCCCTACCCTACGCCGTACCCTCACCCGTACCCTATCCCATACCCTAAGCCGTACCCTAAACCTAACACTAACCCTAACCCTAACCCTAACCCTAAACTACCCTTGATTGCTTTTGCCTCTATTAGATTTCCTAAGCACTAGTGTTTTAAGGAACAGGTTAAAAAGAAAATCCTAATGTGATTTTTTTATAATGTGTTTATTCTTTATCTTATCCTAGTGACTAAAATCTTCTCCATGGCTGGATCCCTAATAATATTCCTTTACGTGCTAAGTGGTATCTAGAGAGTGGGATAGGTTTAATAAATACCCTAATCCTAACGTGTACCCTAACCCTAACCCATACCCTAACCCTAACGCGTACCCTAACCCTAACCGAAAACCTAACCCTAACACGTACGCTAATCCTAACCCGTACCCTAACCAATCCCTAACCCTAAAACTAACCCTAACCCTAACCCTAACCCTAACCCTTACCCTACGCCGTACCCTCACCCGTACCCTAACCCGTACCCTAGGACGTACCCTAACCCTAACCCTAACCCATACGCTACGCCGTACCCTCACCCGTACCCTAACCCGTATCCTAAGCCGTACCCTAACCCTAACCCTAACCCTAACCCTAACCCTAACCCTAACACTAACCCTAACCCTAACCCTAACCCTAAACTACCCTTGACTGCTTTTGCCTCCATTAGATTTCCTAAGCACTAGTGTTTTAAGGAACAGGTTAAAAAGAAAATCCTAATGTGATTTTTTTATAATGTGTTTATTCTTTATCTTATCCTAGTAACGAAAATCTTCTCCATGGCTGGACCCTAAATAATATTCCTTTACGTGCTAAGTGGTATCTAGAGAGTGGGATAGGTTTAATAAATACCCTAATCCTAACGTGTACCCTAACCCTAACCCACACCCTAACCCTAATGCGTACCCTAACCCTAACCCAAACTCTAACACTAACACGTACGCTAATCCTAACCCGTACCCTAAACCAATCCCTAACCCTAAAACTAACCCTAACCCTAACCCTAACCCTAACCCATACGCTACGCCGTACCCTCACCCATACCCTAACCCGTATCCTAAGCCGTACCCCTAACCCTAAACCTAACCCTAACCTCTACCCTACGACGTACCCTCACCCGTACCCTAACCCGTACCCAAAGCCTTACCCTAACCCTAACCCTAACCCTCACCCATACCCAACGCCGTAACCTAACCCATATCCTAACCCGTATCCTAAGCCATACCCTAACCCTAACCCTAACCCTAACCCTAAACTACCCTTTACTGCTTTTGCCTCCATTAGATTTCCTAAACACTAGGGTTTTAAAGAACAGGTTAAAAAGAAAACCTTATGTGATTTTTTTTATAATGTGTTTATTCTTTATCTTATCCTAGTGACTAAAATCTTCTCCATGGCTGAACCCCAAATAATATTCCTTTACGTGCTAAGTGGTATCTAGAGAGTGGGATAGGTTTAATAAATACCCTAATCCTAAACGTGTACCCTAAACCTAACCCATACCCTAACCCTAACGCGTACCCTAACCCTAACCAAAACCTAACCCGAACAAGTATGCTAATCCTAACCCGTACCCTAAACCAATCCCTAACCCTAACCCTAACCCTAACCATAACCCATAACCTACGCCGTACCCTCACCCGTACCCTAACCCGTACCCTAAGCCGTAACCTAACCCTAACCCTAACCCTAACACATACGCTACGCCGCACCCTCACCCGTACCCTAACCCGTATCCTAAGCCGTACCCTAACCCTAACCCTAACCGCTACCCTACGCCGTACCCTATCCCATACCCTAAGCGGTACCCTAAACGTAACACTAACCCTAAACCTAACCCTAACCCCTACCCTACGCCGTACCCCTCACCCGTAACCTATCCCATACCCTAAGCCGTACCCTAACCCTAACACTAACCCTAACCCTAAACCTAACCCCTTCCCTACGCCGTACCCTCACCCGTACCCTATCCCATACCCTAAGCCGTACCCTAACCCTAACCCTAACCCTAACCTATACACTACGCCGTACCCTCACCCGTACCCTACCCCGTACCCTAAGCCGTACCCTAACCCTAACCCTAACCCTAACCCTAACCCTAACCCATACCCTACGCCGTACCCTAAACCGTACCCTAACCCGTATTCTAAGCCGTACCCTAACCATAACCAATACCCTACACAGTACCCTCACCCGTACCCTCACCCGTACCCTAAGCCATACCCTAACCCTAACTCTAACCCTAACCTATACACTACGCCATACCCCTCACCCGTACCCTAACCCGTACCCTAAGCCGTACCCTAACCCTAACCCTAACCCTAAACTATACCCTACGCCGTAACCTCACCCATACCCTATCCCATACCCTAAGCCGTACCCTAACCCTAAACACTAACCCTAACCCTAACCCTAACCCTAAACTACCCTTGATTGCTTTTTCCTCTATTAGATTTCCTAAGCACTAGTGTTTTAAGGAACAGGTTAAAAAGAAAATCCTAACGTGATTTTTTTATAATGTGTTTATTCTTTATCTTATCCTAGTGACTAAAATCTTCTCCATGGCTGGATCCCTAATAATATTCCTTTACGTGCTAAGTGGTATCTAGAGAGTGGGATAGGTTTAATAAATACCCTAATCCTAACGTGTACCCTAACCCTAACCCATACCCTAACCCTAACGCGTACCCTAACCCTAACCCAAAACCTAACCCTAACACGTACGCTAATCCTAACCCGTACCCTAAACCAATCCCTAACCCTAAAACTAACCCTAACCCTAACCCTAACCGTAACCCTTACCCTACGCCGTACCCTCACCCGTACCCTAACCCGTACCCTAAGACGGACCCTAACCCTAACCCTAACCCATACGCTACGCCATACCCTCACCCGTACCCTAACCGTATCCTAAGCCGTACCCTAAACCTAACCCTAACCCTAACCCTAACCCTAACCAATACCCTAGGCCATACCCTAACCCGTACCCTAACCCGTATCCTAAGCCATATCCTAACCTAACCAATACCCTACGCAGTACCCTCACCCGTACCCTCACCCGTACCCTAAGCCGTACCCTAACCCCAACCCTAACCCTAACTCTAACCCTAATCCCTACCCTACCCCGTACCCTCACCCGTACCCTATCCCATACGCTAAGCCGTACCCTAACGCTAACACTAACACTAACCCTAACCCTAACCCTAACCCATACCCTACGCCGTACCCTCACCCGTAACCTAACCCGTACCCTAAGCCGTACCCTAACCAACCCACTACCCTCCCCTCCACCTACCCCCCCCGTCCCCCTCCCCCCCGTCCCCCTACCCCACCCCCCCCCCCCCCCCCTCCCCACCCCCTCCCCCCCCCCCCCCCCCCCCCCCCCCCCCCCCCCCCCCACCTATACACTACCCTCCCTCACCCCCCTAACCCCCCCCCCCCCTAACCCCCCACCCTACCCTACCCTTACCCATACCCTGCGCCGTACCCTAACCCATACAATAACCTGTATCCTAAGCCTTAACCTAACCCTAACCAATGACCTACACAGTACCCTCACCCGTACCTTAAGCCATACCCTAACCCTAACCCTAACAGTAACCCTAACCCTAAACCCTACCCTATGCCGTACCCTCACCCGTACCCTATCCCATACCCTAAGCCGTACCCTAACCCTAACACTAACCCTAACCCTAACCCTAACCCTAAACAACCCTTGACTGCTTTTGCCTCCATTAGATTTCCTAAGCACTAGTGTTTTAAGGAACAGGTTAAAAGAAAATCCTAATGTGATTTTTTTATAATGTGTTTATTCTTTATCTTATCCTAGTAACGAAAATCTTCTCCATGGCTGGACCCTAAATAATATTCCTTTACGTGCTAAGTGGTATCTAGAGAGTGGGATAGGTTTAATAAATACCCTAATCCTAACGTGTACCCTAAACCTAACCCACACCCTAACCCTAATGCGTACCCTAACCCTAACCCAAACCCTAACACTAACACGTACGCTAATCCTAACCCGTACCCTAAACCAATCCCTAACCCTAAAACTAACCCTAACCCTAACCCTAACCCTAACCCATACGCTACGCCGTACCCCTCACCCATACCCTAACCCGTATCCTAAGCCGTACCCTAACCCTAAACCTAACCCTAACCTCTACCCTACGCTGTACCCTCACCCGTACCCTAACCCGTACCCAAAGCCTTACCCTAACCCTAACCCTAACCCTCACCCATACCCAACGCCGTAACCTAACCCATATCTAACCCATATCCTAAGCCATACACTAACCCTAACCAATAACCTACGCAGTACACTCACCAGTACCCTCCACCCGTATCCTAAGCCCTACCCTAACCCTAACCCTAACCCTAACCCTAAACTACCCTTTAACTGCTTTTGCCTCCATTAGATTTCCTAAACACTAGTGTTTTAAAGAACAGTTAAAAAGAAAACCTTATGTGATTTTTTTTATAATGTGTTTA